>NC_067403.1:81139916-81834083 GCF_016432865.1 Antechinus flavipes | reverse complement strand
TGATAATTCTGTACCCCACCACCATGCCCAATTGAGGTAGAAATAAAGTTAGATTGTTTCAGTCACGCCAGGCAAATTGCCTTTATTTCCTACCTTGAATGTTATTTATAATGATTACAAGCAAATGGCATATTCTTTTTCAAATGCTGGAGGGACCCTGTGAAAAGAGTCCTTATTGCATTTCATGATTAAAAGTACAGAAGTTTGCTGTTTCACAAGCTACTGTTAGTTGAAAACAACTGGAAATTTACTTAGGCAGGAGGCCTTGTGGCTTACTGAGATCTCTCCTCCTCCCTTCTGTACCCCACCAAGTAAAGAATCACACTTGAGGGGCAGCTAGTTGATAGAGTACCAGCCCTCAAGTCAGGAGAACCTGATTTCAAATCTGACCTCATACATTTAACACTTCCTGGCTGTGTGACCTTGGGCAAGTCACTTAACCCCAATTGCTGCAGCAAGCAAGTAAGCAAGCATGAAAGAAAGAAAGAAAGAAAGAAAGAAAGAAAGAAAGAAAGAAAGAAAGAAAGAAAGAAAGAAAGAAAGAAAGAAAGAAAGAAAAAAGAAAGAAAGGAAAGAGAAAGAAAGAATGAAAGAAAGAAAGAAAGAAAGAGAAAGAAAGAAAGAAGGAAAGAAAGAAAGAAAGAAAGAAAGAAGGAAAGAAAGAAAGAAAGAAAGAAAGAAAGGAAAGAGAAAGAAAGAAAAGAAAGGAAAGAGAAAGAAAGAAAGAAAGAAAGGTACGAGAAAGAAAGAAAGAAAGAAAGAGAAAGAGAGAAAGAAAGAAAGAGAAAGAAAGAAAAAAGAAAGAAAGAAAGAAAGAAAGAAAAGAAAGGAAAGACAAAGAAAGAAAGAAAAGAAAGGAAAGACAAAGAAAAAAGAAAGAAAGAAAGAAAGAAAAAAGAAAGGAAAGAGAAAGAAACAAAAGAAAGAAAAAAAGAAAGGAAAGAGAAAAGAAAGAAACAAAAGAAAGAAAAGAAAGAAAGATGTTAACAGGTTACCAGTGCTGTCAGGCTTAAATATTGCACTGGGGACTTTTGTGGGTGAGAGGACATGAAGGAGCAATTGTCTTATCCAGTGGACTAGGAATCTTTTGTTTCCAGACTCAACTCTGTTTATTCTAATTCAACAAGGTTTTAGTAAGTGCTTACTGTTTGTCAAATGCAGGGAGACACAAAAGCAAGTAAAAACATAGCTCTTGTCATCAAGGAACCATGAGGAAGATACTACATATAAATGGGTAGGTATATATGTAAGAGTCTGAAGAATATAGAAATATACAAACAACTATATTTGTACAAACAAGACTTCCTATAGGAGGCAGCTTATAAGGAGAGTATTGGAAGAAAGTAATTAGGAGGTAGATATGAGAAGAGAATGTATTCCAATGATGAAGGACAGCCTATGCAAAGGTACAGTGATGGGAGATGAAACATTAAATTCAGGGAGAGTGTTGAGTATCCAAAGGGAAGTAATATGCAAAATATCTGGAAAGAATGAAAGGAGAGTAGAAAGAGAAAAAGAAAGGAAAAAAAGAGGAAGAGAGGAAGGAGATAGAGGTAGGGAAAAAGAGGGAGAAAAAAGAAGGTGAGTTAGGGCAGGTGGAATGAATCATGACACATGAATATTCTGTACTAAAAGCATTAGCATGTGTTTTGGACTATCCGTGATCTTTGGAGAGTATTGATATTACATGTTTATAATCCTATAGCATCAACCATGTGTATTGTGTGAGTATTTTATTTACAAAGTTCACAAAAGTCTATAAATTACATATATGTATATAGCATATACAGGCAAAAGTTTGTATGTATATGTGTACATACAGATATATATACATGTATACACAAATATATAACTCTCCCTCTTTTTATTTTTTCTCTCTCTTTCTGTCCATCCCCCACTTCCCCCACTATGTATATGTGTGTATTATTTATCTGATAAGCCTTGCAGTACATCCACCCTGTTCTGGAATGACAATAGTAGTAGTGGAGTACTAGACTATTTTTTAGGTCATATTAACTTAGTATTGCTGGCAGAACATAGTTTGTGGGTTAAAGAAGGCAACTCTCACCACTGAATTTGGAAGAACTTGTCAGAACTTAAGGTGAGGAGTTTGAGATCCACAACTTGGTGCATAGGAGAGCAGACAGGAGTAATTCAATAGTATTTTCAGAATTCTTTTTTAGTGATCACTTATGGAGTAGCTGAATTAAGGAATATCTCTGAAAACTAAGAACTTTTAACCATGACCAGCTCAGAGCCACGCAGTTAGTCCTGCAACTAAAGCACATCATATTCCTCTGTGGGAGAGGTAGTTTTCAAGATCAGTCATCAAAAGAAATGTCTTCTGGTCAAAATTATCATTTTCTGAGTTGTCTGTGTTCCTTAGTAATATAGTTGTCAGACCCTGGTGATGATGAGGGACTGGGGAGGAGGTTTCACTTCAGGTTCATGGACGAGAGATTGGCTGTTCTCTAAAATATCTAAATCCTCATCTTTTGTGACCCAGTTATAGGTTTGGATCCCATGAATCCTTATTGGACTACTGACATATCTGATTCCCAAACTCCACATGCCAATTCCCGAAATGCTCCTGGAAACCCTGGAATTTCCTGATTGAGGTGCTTTGAGGACCACAACTGTTTTCACTTCATGACTTCCCACCACAAACAGAGTATCTGAAATTTTGAATTCCTCATGTTGCTGAGCAACTACTGCTGTTGTTCTGTAAAGCTGGGTCTTTTGATTATAGGCTCTGAAAATTGATAGAAATTAGAAATCCAAATGAAAAAAGGAGTAGAACCAACAAACTCCATTATAGCGAACTCCTGAGAGGCAAGTCATTGGTGAGCCCTGGGGGTGGCTAGTTGGACAGCTCCTAGGGAAAGAAAACTGTAAGTTCCAAAGGATTCTGGAGTTGTGACTGTACTTTAGGGACTGACATAAATGGATGCCTACCATGATTAAATGATTTCCCAGAATATGATTCCCAGGTTTTTAAAAAATGGAAGAAGAACAAAGAAAGTAATTTCTTTAAATAAAGAACTGATGTGCATCTGAAACTAAATAGATGGAAATACCAGAGAAAGTAGATAGAATGGCAGATTTAAAAGAAGTAAAAAAAAAAAAAAAATCAGTGAATGACTTAAAAAGTGAAGTTAGAAAAAATGGAAGCATAGTATGTGCTCTAGTTTTCAAATGGAAAAAATAGAAAATTTTCTTAAAATACATCAGAAGTGAGAGGATGGGGGAAAGAAAAGCATATAGATCCTTTTGTTAAATGGCAAAGAAAAGCTGAGAATGAATGGTTACCCCCAACTCCTGAGGCATTGTATATGTATAATGAACTAAGGATTCACAAAGATAAGAAACCAGAGAAATGGAAAAGATAAAGAAGGAGGTTTACCTTTGTGATTAGAATGACTAGAGTTAAGAGGAGCTAAGCCAGAAATGCTTCACAGGGAAAATGAATTTTGAACAAAACGTTAAAAGAGAGGAAAAGGGTGAGCCAGCTGGCTTCTTGGTGTCTCTTCCTTCACCATTTATTCTGTATTCTGGTAATAGGGAGTGAGAAGTTTTCAGGAGACAAGAGAACGTTCCCAATTTCTAAATATTGGATTGACCTATTAAGGACTGGATCAAGATCTTTGAAAGCATTTTATATGAGGTGGGTTGTCATCTCTTTGGGATAGTTATTTCTTCTAGCTAAAAGATCTCTTACATCTCTCTGATTCCAAGATTTTAATGGTATCTTTAACAGCTTGTCACATGTAACTAGAGAAGCCCGTTTTATACTCATTCTTCTTGAGTAAGCCAGAATCCTAAAGATATCTTTGATTTAAAAAAAAAAAAAATTCGTTGGAACTTTGTAGACCCTAGGGGTAAAACCTTGCTATCAAAAATTCCATTGAGAGTCAGATCATAAGCACAGAAGCCTATGACTGACCACAATCGATTTCATAAAATCCATGTGCTTGAATTCATTTAATTGATCAGATAATCACAGATTAAAAGTTGTGGGGAGGACTCTGAGTTCTTCAACCCCTCCTCTCATTTTATAAAGTTGGAAAATGAGGCTGAGGAAGTTCTAGTTTGCTCAAGGTCACATAATTAAGTACTAAAGATATCTCTGTGTACTTCTTTTAAAAGTGTTGGTATACTATCAGCACTAAGAAGCAATTGCTTACAGCTTGATAGCATAGGAAAAGACAGAAAAAATAATTTTTTAGAGAGAAGCAGATATAAGAAATGAAAAAAAAATAACAATCCAAAACAATCGATTTCAAGGACATTAAACATCTCAATAAGCTTGGAAAGCATTTTTGTATTGTATTATTGCTACTTGGAACCTCTGCATTTTGAACCCACTTGTCTCAGCCTTGAGGTGCTTTCTAGGTTTTTCTACACACTCAAAGAGGTAAAAATGCTATATCTAGTTCAGCCTTTTCATGTTACAGAAGCGAAAACAGAAACCTAGACAAGATAAGTGATTGCCAAAAACCACAGAGAAATATCAGAGGCAAGATCAGAACTATCATCTGATTTTAGAGGGTTCCATCATGCACTACTTGGCATTTTGGCTAAGATAAAGTATGTAGTGCTCCGTCATCTTTTCCTGGAGTTCCATACATCATTGTAACCACAGATCCAAATAAAAAGACCAAATGTTGTTTAAGTGTGCAAGAACAAATGCTGTCGATATTTGAAAAATCTAAAGTGGTCAAATTAAAAAACCAAACAAAACAAGACACCTGTTGATTACAAGGGACAGCTCCTTAGTTATTGAGACAGTCATTTTATTTAGGATGATTCATTTCAAATCAAATCAAATCAAAGGATTATATATCAAGCATTGTGCTGAGCATCAGACTTTCCATTTTATAATTGTAGCCTTCTTGTATTTGTAACCAGATTTGAGTCTATTAGATTATGTAAAAACATGAATATTGTACAAACAGAAGAAAATTGGTTTTTGGTTGGTTAAGAATCTTCCATTGTTAATTTTCTCTTTAATCCATGACATAGGAACTTGAGTATGTAGTAAAATCATTCTTCTACTTTAATGCTATCATAATCCTTCTCTGTGGTGTGGGGGCCCACGGTTCTTCAAGGCTGTCCCAATGGAGTGAGTGCAAAAATCTTGCCAAGTGTTAGAATGACTAGTTTTGCCAGGTGACTTTGTTTTTGTTTGAGGACCAGCCCAACTAAGATCAGAAAGACTTTTATCAACGACAGTTGGCTATTAGATGAATTTTGCTGACCGCTGCCGCTCATAAAGACCATCTATTAAGGCAGAGGTGCCAAACATATGGCCCTGTGGTTGTATGTGAGCCATAACACTCTTGATCATGGCCAAACCAGATGAAAATGTAGTTCCTATCTGATTTTAATGTGTTGATGTATTAATTTAAAAAAGAAATATACAAACATGTGTGGTTTCCTAAGTCAATATGTGGTCACAAAGATCCTTATGTCTGGTTTGTTTGGTTTAGTGAGTCCTGTTTGGCTCGACCATATTAAAGCATTGAACCATTGGAATTTGGAGAGGAATAAAATATTCTGAGTAATGAAATCATAAATTTTTTGAGATATTGAATTAGGATGTCATTTAAATAGCCCCTCCTATAAGTTCAGATGGGCAAGAAATTTGCTTAGGGAACTCTGAAATTTGTTCTTTTTTGATTTCTTAGCCTTGGATATGTGAATTTTAGTCTAGGTTTGGATTAAGTTGAAATATATTTGTATGCAAGTTTTTTTTTTTTTTTACTTGTCCTTATTGTTAATGAACCATAGGTGTGCCAAGTTTGTGACTGAGGCGCTTTCATCTTACAATGTCCCAGATGTAGTGCATTGATTGTAGAATGATTGAATTCTATGCCCTGTGGGGTAATAGAAAGCCAAGTCTTTGCAAAGGGAGCTTTGATTTTTTTAAAATTGAGGAGATATGTGAACACTAGCGTACTGTGTTTTGGCTTCTTCTCCCAGTGGTGTCATTTCACATCACTCTGATTGTGGAGTCGTTATTTGTACCTTGTCATTCTCTCAGCAGTTGGTTATTTTATCTTCTTTCTATCAGATGCGCCTACTTACCAAATTTACAATGAACTTGTCCTCCCTTGCTCACTCCCTTCACCTAATTCCCAGTAAGCAATTGTTGCTTTCTTTCCATTTTTTCCATATCCTTTCTCCACCCCCTCTACTTTTCCTCCCTTATTTTCAATTTAATAGAAATGCCTGAAGTGAAAAAATTATTTTAAGGATAGTCTAATTTGACCTTTTAAGAACAAGCTTTATTTTAAATAAATATAATGATGGATATTTCCTTTTATTTATTTCTCTAAAATAATAAAAGAAAAGAATAAACCTTATAATTGGCTTTAAAAACTATGCACATTAATCATTTTCACTTGTCTAGAGAACTCCATCACTTTAGTTTTTCTAATGTCATCCTTCATAAGATTTTATTTTTTTTCCTTTTCCCCTATTTTGTTCTCTTATAATTTCAGTACTAAAAAAAAATCCCTTGCTCCATTCTTATTTACATCTATTTTATCCTCTTTGTCATTAGGCTAACTTTCTATGCCTATTTTGAGTTATTAATCCAGTCACACATAAAAAGATGATGGTAAATTATTATTTTGAGATAAACCTTTATTTTTGAAGGCAATTCTAGCTGTTTTAAAAGTGTAGAAGGTAATCTGATAGAAGGATGAGTCTTAAGTAGTAAGCCCCAGTTGAATCTTAGATAAATTGCTCATGGGAAATGACATGAATAGTTAGGAGATAAATATACTTCAAGTATGTAGATGTGTGGTTGAAATAAGGGCTTTTCACATTATATATATTATATGAAAGTCAATGGGCAAATAAAGAAGGAGTATTTTGAATTTGAAATCACTTCAATGGAGGATCCAAAAAAAGGAAATGCCATAGGAGGATCATTTGATAGAACTGAGAATATTTCATATAGGAAAGACTTAGGAAGACACGAATGGCTGTCTTCAAGTATATAGAATTCAATAGTCATCTAGTTCAACCCCAAACTGAAAAAGAATCACTATGACAACATGTCTGATAACTGGTCATCCATACTACTTGAAGACCTTCAGTGAGTAGGAATCCATTACTTCTTGAAGACAATTCATTCCATTTATGTATGGTTTTCCCAGTTAGGAAATTATTCTTGACATGAAACCTAAATTTTCCTCTTTGTGGCTTCCATTCATTGATTTTCATTTTGTTCTTGGGGACCGAACAACTTTACTAAGGATTTGATATAATAGTAAAGTTAGCTTCAAAGTTTAAGATCCTCTCCTCTTTTGTCCCAGAGGACAAAAGAAGTATAAGCCATATGTAGAAGGTGCTGAGAAGAAGGTGAATTTCAATGTAATAAAAAAAACTTGCCCCATAGTGGAATGGGCTGCCTTGAAAGGCAATTAACTCCCTTTCCTGGAGAGTTTCTTACAGAATCTCTCTAACTTGATGCTGATGTTTTAGAGGGAATTCCTGTTTGGGTATGACTTGATACACTTGGCCTCCCAAGTCTCTTCCAATATTGAGATTGTAGCTGAAAGCCATGAGTGACAAATGGAAATCCAAAATCTACATCATTTATCACAAATATCCAGTTCAAAAAATCATATGCATAATTTTATGTATATACCTGGAATGGTTCAATTCACATGGGGTACTCAGCAAATACTTGTTTATTGCCTATTGAGAAAGAGGCCTTTCCATCTATTCATGTGTGAAAATAGACTTTGGGCATACTCACAAAAATCTTACTCTTTTTTTTAACTGTAATTTTTTCCATATATGGAACTTCCTCAAATCTTTCACTGATGTAGATGAATAGCTATTTTGCAACTTATATTCTTTGAGATTTTCCAAAGGGCATTGAGAGGTTATGTGACTTATTCAAGCTCACAGAAACAGTAATAATAAGTCAGAGATAGGACTAAGCCCAAGCTTCTCTTTGAGGCAAGTTCTCTATCTACTCTGTCCTCGTTGATTCTCATTTTATTGGAGTTAGCATAGTTAAAAAGCCCTGAAATAATTGCCTTCCAAATGGCATATGGCAGGCTGACAGTGATATTGCTATTGAAGTTTATCAATTCATGTTATGTTGAGTGGTATGAAACTGAGTGATCTGAAAGTATAAAAATCTTGATTTTGAATGATTTTAAAGGGCTTATATTTAGCATAAATGATTTTTGATATTTAAAAAATGTAGTGCTCATGAACTCAATAGGCAGAGTTATCAGGATGGTGGAATGGTTGAACTTTTCCTTAATTGCTTCCATGAAATTGAGAAGTTCACAGTTCTATACACGAGTCTCCCACTCTATTCTTCATTTTGTTCCACTATGAAAAAACTAAAATATAATAGGACAGATAAATGAATATTTGCACGAGACAATACGATACTAAGAATCCAGTCTCTTTCCTGCTAAAACTTGGACAGCAATGCAATGTGCAGGCCAGGAACAGCCAGGATTTGGGGTTGAACTATAGCAGAAGAGGCTTAGGAAATATGATAACAAGAACATTGGTTACTGGTCAAGTCCAGGGAGTTTAGTTAAGATAGAATAAGAGCATCCAATAATTTGAGTTCAAAAAAGTCAAAGCCTGGGGTCTGGGAGGTGGGCAGCTGATGAGTCATATATTAATAATCCATTTTGAAAACCTAGAGAGATTAAACATCAAGAATCAGGGACTTGGGGATCAAAACAAAGCATCTGGGTCAAAGACAACAATGGGTCAGAAATAAGGCAAGGGATCTGGGTAACAAAGAGAGACACCATCAAGAATGGGCTTCATAATAAGATAAAGGAATCTGAGAAAAGGACCTCTTAAATATATTCTGCTCAGTGTGTGTGTGTGTGTGTGTGTGTGTGTGTGTGTGTGTGTGTGTGTGATTGAAGGGATGATATTTGTTCGAATACTTGAGGCAATTAAGCAGACCTAGCTAGAGTAGGGGTGGGAGAGGATAGAATTGAGGATGAATGCAAAGAGAAAAATAGTTCTAGCTCTATTTTCTTAAGGCCTTATTTGAAAATTAATCATGCTTCATATAAGTACTATATCTTTGCTAGTTACCTCAAAACAATTTATTTAGCCTTAGCTAAGTAGAGCCCAATGATCCAGAAATCCATTTTGTAGAATGTAATGTAGAAACTTGACGAAATGAAAATTCATTTCCTGCTAAGTGTCCCAATTCTCCATCCTCCAAATTAGCTCACTAGCATGTCAACTTCCAAGCTCTGATTTCTGTGATTAAAGGCACTTATTAATTGACATTTGGTTTCTATATTCTGCAGTGAATATGTGTTCCTGAGACAGATTATCAGCAACATTTGGAAACAGTTGATCCCAGTAGATTAAACTTCTGTATTGAGAAGGAATGCAAGTTATTACTCAGTTTGCAAATCACAAAAATAGGATGGCAATCCCCAAAATGTCACTTGAGGGACATGGGAGTGCCAATTCTATGATTTCAAAGCATTAGCACTTCTGAGATTGACTATGAGATCCCTTTCTCCTTCCTCCCCCTTAAGCTGATAGCATTGGAACTTTGGAGAAAATGTGCCCTTTAATGCTGCTATGACTATCAGATTTTTTTTTTTTGAGAATAAGCCTCTTTATTGCATTGATAAATTTCACTGCATCCTGTACTACAGTCCTTGGAATAATTGCTGTAATCTGTTACTTGGCTGAGATCCTTCAGCACACAGAGCTTTATTTGAGCAGCTGTCAAGGTATACCTATTGGTAAATGGTCCTTTGCAAAGCATACATCCCTCTTTGTGGGGATTATATGTTAATTATGATTATATGTATATGTATATATATATATATATATATGTGTGTGTGTGTGTGTGTGTGTGTGTGTGTGTGTGTGTGTGTATGCATGTATGATGTATATACTTCTTAAAAGGAATTACTGAGCCGGAATCTCTATGCCCTGCTATGGTCACGATTACCACATTTAGCACCAACTTTACATTTCCTTTGGCATTTGCTTTGATATGTATTGCTTTTATGTCACCACAGCTGTGCACTTATACATCCACTTGGTATGACACTGAAATTTATGTGTAATCCAGGAGCTCCCTTGCCCTGGAAAAGCTCTTGTAGAAAGAGCTCTGTCCAAAGACAATTCTCTCCAAAGATTTTTGAATTGTCAATAATATGGAAATGAAGCAAAGATTACCTTTCTAGTTCCTATCAGAAAAATCAGGGCTGACTTGACTACTTAATCACATGAGCCCCACTAATTCTAGTAGAGAAGAGGCTTCTGATAAACTGCCCTTGTTTTAATTACCTGGTGATGGCATACATCTGTACCACCTACTAGTAAATCCTTATGCTCAGAATGCTTTATGATGCCATTTGATAGAAATGAAGTGCTTCTAATTAAAAACAAAATATATTTTAGTCAGATGCAGTTTCCCAATGTTATTGTGTGTTAACTTTTATATTCCAACTCTCACATACTTGTCATCTTGCTAACTTTTGATCTTTTATCAAAATCTTCTCCCCTTCATTCCCCCTTTCTTCTATATCTTCTAAGCCTTGGATGAAATCATCTGTTGGTTTCCGATTTTGCCATTTCAGGTGGCTCACTGGATTTCAGCATGCCAACTTTTTTTTCCCTCCCTCAGAAATGCCATTCTGGCTTCATTTACCACATTCTATTCACTCAGCTCAGCAATTACTCCTACTGACATATCATTTCCCCGCAATAACATTATTTGGGATCCAATTCCCTTCTTTCATCTCCAAGAATTCTCCATCTCAAAACCCCTACCTCTCTCCTGCTGTTTCCGCTTCGGAAAGCATTTGTCAGACAGAATCTCTGGGACCTTTTGACACTCAAGGCTCATTTACACATTTCGAAACATCTGAAGTGCAGTCGCTTTTGAAAATGATTAGAACACAGTCCCATTTAAAGAAAAAAAAAAGAAAAGAGAAAGAACAAAACGAGCTTGGACCCAGGCAGACTAGGTAATGAGATGTTTTAGGAAATATTAAATGTGTAATGTACAAAGGTCCCTGTTACAATTTTTTAAAGTGCATTAGTAGGTTTTAGTTATCAGATTGTGACTGCTAAAATGTACCCATATATGCAGGAGAATGGGCCCCCAGGGCTTTAGCATTTCAGTGATGAAAAGAGGTTCTGTCTTAACTAAATATTACTGCACCGAGAAGGTACTTTATATTTTAAACTGTGCTAGTTCAGACTAATAATCAGATTGTTAGCCTGTCAGGAACAGAGTAGCATTATGGATGGTGCTTGAGCCAAATCTTCTTCTCCAGATTAGTGGAAACAACCGAGGGGAGAGCCTGTATTCCATCTTCTCTACGTGGTGTTTATGAATATGTCATATGTGACCAGGCATTCCTTAAGAGGAGTCATGACTATCTTTTAGACATTTTCCATCTCCTTCGCACGAGTCTGTCTGCCATGCCTGAAATGAGTTCCTTGCCTTTTAGAATCCCTTCAGTGGTCAGCTCAGCAAACACCTTTTACATAGGTATTTTTTTATATAATCTTTTTATGGGTTGCTTTTTACATAAGCAAAGGTGTTGCTGTTGTTCCCTTCAGGTATTCCCTCTCTCCAAATTACTTCATATAACTAGGTATTTTATATGTACTTTATCTGTTTACATGTCACTTGAGTAGAATGTAAGCTCCTTGGTTTCCTTTTTGTCTCTGTATCCCCTTGGTGTGCCTAGAACAAGGATCAGCACAATGTAGATAGATCTTGAATAAAATTTTATTTTTTTTAAAGAAAACGGCTTATGATGGACATTTTATGCATTTTCAGTTTTAGAAATCAGGGTATTCAGCTTGGGAAATAGAAGACTTAGCTTGGATGTGTGAGAGGTTGGTGATTACTTTCTCCATTTTTCTGAGGGTCTATATTACTTTCTCCATTTTTCTGAGAGTCTATGATGTAGAAAAGGGATTAGCTCTGTCCAATCAGGCCCAGCAGCTGGAGACAGAAAAAATTGGCAGGAGTGGTGATAAATTCACATAATATATTTCAGTTTCAACATAAAGAAAATTTCCCAGCAGTTTGACCTATTCAAAAGAGGAAAAGGTTATTTTGTCTCCCACTGAATTTTCCTCATCACTGCACATCTTCATATAGGAACCTCATCTGGTAGAGATCACTTGTTGATGGTGGACATGGTGGAATAGAGAATCTTAGTTTGGGAAAGCATTATACTAGATCTGGAAGATCTTGCAGAAACTCTGATCCTATAAAGTACTTTAATAGCTCCTTAGAGGAAATAGTTAGGAATTGAGGAGAAGTGAAACTTGGGCATTTTTATATTTTGCCCTCAAATACATTTATATTATATATTTTGTACAATTTTTGTTTGCTGTTGTTAATTAGAGTATGGGAGTATTAAAGATAAAAAAAAATGTAGGACCTTGGGCTATCCACTGTGCTAGATGGCACAGTGGATAGAGTACTGGCTCTGAAGTCAGGAGGATCTGAGTTCAAATCCAGCCTCGGGCACTTAAAATACATACTAGCTGTGTGACCCTGAGTAAGACATATAACTCCAATTGCCTCACCACAAATAAACAAAACTTTTGGAATCTTTTGGACCCAATTTATTTAGTTCTCTTCCAAGACAAAGGCTGCCTTCCTAAATATGACCAAATGTGCCCAAAATACATGTGCCGTTGGTCATGAGGAGTAGTATTTGGCTATAAGGGTACAAAAGCATTACCAGTTCTAGAGAAATAATTCAAAATTTAACCCCTAACAACAGTTTTCTACATCCTACATAAGAAAACAAGTGATTTCATTTTCTCCATTTTTTGCAAATATCAAGTTTAATGGCAAAATCGATTGATTCAAGTCTAAATGCCAGCTAATGGCAAAATTAGACTAGAGTTTCTGGGATCAGTTTGATATTCTGAACAATGAACAGATGACCTGGGCCCTTTTAGGTGGTATGATATAGAACAATTTACTCAGTCTCTCTGGTTTTCAACTTCTTCATGTCTTCATGTTTAAACTGGGGGTGTTGAAGTATGATTTCTAAGATCCTTCTAACTCCAAAATTCTCTTGATTCCTCTAAGACCACATTGTTTCTCACTAGACCGGCTGTCTCTTTCAGGCCATAAGGGTACCATTATTGTAATGCTTAAATGGTACTTTGATACTAGAAATAGTCAGCATCAGCCAATCAGTGAATATTTATTTGGTGCTCGTCATGGGTGGCCAAATGTAAAATATAAAAATTGGCCCTTGGGGTTTGTAGTACTTATAAAGGGTCGAAGTTGTCAGGGGGAGTTAATTTGGGCACTGGGGAGAATCAGGTTTAATACTTATTAAATATTGGTGTAGTACTAGGAGTGAAAAATGGATTCTTCAGATAAGAAATTGAACCTTGAACATGACACTAGAGCAGACTAGTCCTAAAGACAAAACTGTCAAAATTTGGTCTTGCTCAAGCTTGGTGAGCCCTGGCTACAGTGAAAAGAACAAGGCTAATGGTCTGCTCAGGTTCTGGTGACCAACTTCATGCTCAGTATTTTTCTTTTGTGTGGTTGAAATTTGATCTTTGTGTTGTGAAATTTTAGCTGCCGTGATTCCCATCTGTGAGGTTTTAACCAGGGCCAGATTCCCCCACTTTTGTTTGTTTTATGCCCTTAATGAAACACTGTTGCTCCACATCTGTGATCCACGCATCTGGCAGCTCTGGAGCCCAAGTCACGGAGGGAGACGATTGGGACCTGGGTTAGGTGTAGAAGGAAAGATTTCCTGTCAGTTCATTCCTAGTCACTGGGGAAGAGAAAACAGTGGGGAAATTGAATGAATGATCCTACTTAGAAATAGGAACTCCTGTTAAAAATGAATTTGAAGGAATAGCAAAAAGAACCAGAGAAATTTCAACTACCATTCTCTTCTAAGCCCTGAAGTCCTATTTTAATTTCTTCAGGAAATAGAGGGGCCATGTTTCTGAGAGATGAGAATTTCCTTTACTGTGAAATGTTTCCTGACTTTAGAGGCAACAAAACAGTACAAAAGAAACAGTGAATTGGGGATCAGAAATTGTGGGTTCAAATAATGCTAACCATTTAAAGCCTGTATAATATTAGGCATGACCCTTAAGTTCTCTGGGCTTCAGTGTTTTTTTTTTTTTTTAATTTGTAAAAGAAATCTATACTAGATTATTTCCAACTCTTATTCGGTGATTTCTCTGTAGTAGTAAGTTAGGTGGTTAACAATTACAGCTTTAGAGTATAAATTGCCCTAGTGGCTCACAGTTGTTGGGTATCTCCTTTAGGAGAGGTAAGGACAAGAGTTTCAGATACTGGTGACAATAGTGCTTAGTATGTGGGAATATTAACCACTCTCTAAGAATGAAAGGTCCCTCTCTTGCCTCCCCATCATGGAAAATAATGATCTATCTGCCAAGTTTCCTTTGTCTCCATAAGCTTCTATAATCTAATCAGAAATAGCTCCCCATGTTCTTTTTGATGGTGGGTCATGCTGGCTAATTAGTTCGTGGTTAGTGCTAATGAGCCCTGACCATAATTTCCTTTTATCCCAGTGCTTGCCAGAAAAATGTGAAAGTGCAGTTGGGGGTAGGGAGTACTATTTTCATATTGTAACCACCTTGCTGGGACTAAATATTTAGGATTTAGACAGGGGAAGAAATATTGTATTCATCTGTACCATTTGTAACTATAAACAAGATAGAACAATAAAGTAAATAAACTGCCAGGCAGAAGACTCGCCCCTACTTTGAGTCATAGATCTTTCCATTTCTTCCTACATTTAACAACATCACATCATAAAAAGCAAATTTTATAATTTTATACATTATGTATTTCATGCAGAACACATTGTAACCTCTGAATAAGAGAGACTGAGATCATCATTTCACAAATTGAGAGGTGTGAATTTGACATACTTATAGACAAATTCAACTTTGCCATTTGTTATGGTGTGAATTTGGGTAGATAATTTCTTTCAGGGCTTCAGTTTCCCCATTGGTAAAATTAGAAGGTTGGGATTAAATGATTCCTCAATCTTTAATCCTATAATCAGAGTATGAGCCAACTTCCACATTTTAGTGTTATTTCCCTAAGGGTATCTCTTTTCTAGCTAGAATGAAAGTTTCAGATTTCAAGTTGGTGTTGGAGAGTCCTGTTTTAAAGTTCAGGATTATGAAGCTGTTAGTTATACATCCTAAAGTGGAAAGAAGCTTTGTGCGTCAGGAGTAGTGTGAAGAAGGAAGTATTTGCACAGCAAGTGCTTGAAAAATTAAGAGATCAAGTTATTAAAGGGTAGGATGAATGTCAAACTCTCCAAAGATGATGGTGAGAGATGAAGTGGGAAGTAAAATCAGATCCTAAATAGAGGGAGAATGAATTCAAAACCAACAACAAACATATATCATGGATCTTGGAAGAAGAATGGTCATTGATAAACAATGGTAATAAAGTCATCTGGATGTGGCAGTGAGATACAAGAAATATACCCAAATCTCTTCCTAACTCTTTGTGATGGGAATGGTAGTCATGGGAAAATTGTCCTTCTTAGAAAGGGTTGTAAGAATAGTTTCAGTTGGCTACTGTCTTGACTGAGATATCGAGATTACTAGAACTAGTCTTAATCTGGGTGGAAAATAATCCTGTCTGCTGCAGTTAACTATTCTGTGATCACCTGAGAAAGTAAGATGTCTACTCATCTTCAGTCCTCTCTCCCACTTTGGTTCCTAGTATATGTCAGTTGATTCCCTGATAGTCCCTACACTCTCTTCTTTCCTCCATCCCATGCCCCACTCCTTCAGACAGTAATTAGACTCTCTTCTCAAATGTATAACTCTATTTAGTTACCATGGTGTTGGTGACTTCTTAGCTGTATTGAGTCCTAGAATGTTAATTCCATTGTCCACTGTCCCCTTTGGAGAATTTGCTTTCTACTGGTTCCTCCCAATTTGTCTATTTCTTTAAGCTTCAGTTCCATTCTATTCATTTGAACATATTGTTTATTTCTTTTCTTCTTTTGTGTCTGATCTTCCCACTACTGATTATGGATGGCATTGTTACTTAGAAACCGCCTTCATCACATTCTATTCCATCTGAATGATCTTTCCTTTCATTAATTGATCTTCAGATCCTGACATTTTACTTATTCTATTCATTTAAGTCTTTTTTGTTCATTAACTGAGCTTGGAATCAAGAAGATTAGGGGTTGAATCCTATTTCAAGTACTTGCTGTATAAACTTGAATAAATGTCCACAATTGTGTTTTTATGGACCACAATTTCTTCATTCATAAAATGGAGTATTTAAGATTCATTTTAGGACTATACCTATGATGTTATTATTCCACTCTTTCCCCCTTCTGGCTAATTTAGCTTTTCAACTAACCATAACATACTAATAAGTAGAACAACAACTCAAGTTTTATCATGAGAAGGAATTTTTAAAAAATCCACAACACTTCAATACCTTTAGAAGCCTTCATTCCTTATTAATTTCCCCTCCTGACTCTTCAGACTTTCTTTCAGGAGCTTTCTTAGCCTGGAAGACTTTTTTATCCCTGTGGTCCTTCTTCTGAGTTATTTCCTTCTAAGGAGTCAAAGTAATAGAGTGAGAATTTAGCAACTTTGCCTCAGCTCCACCAAAACCTTTTTCTACAACAACCCAAATTTGTGCCAAACCAAGTATCGAATGGCAAAATCAAGAAAAAGTCAAAGTGAGTTATTTTCTCAATCTAGGACAACTCAGAGAGATAGAAACATCTCCAGATCCCGGGATTGGAAAAGCAGTACTGGAATATTGCAAGGAGTAGTCTTGTGCTCAGGGACAGTGAGGTGACAGAACCTATGGGAAAAAAGAGATTCCAATAAACTTTGTACTAGAACTAAGTATAGGATTGGGTTCCATTTGGAAGCTCTATTATCCATTACCTAGTTCCAGGGCATAGTTCCAGGACAAAGAGGAATGGTGCTAAGTCTTCTGAATAAGGACTACAGTTTAGAAAGGGAGTGCAGTGAGCAGACCCTACCCCAGCTTACGCTATGTTGGAAGCATCCAAAAATCATAGGAGCCCAGACTGAGTTGTAAAAACAGTAGAAAGACAAAAAAGACAAAATCTCAAGCAAGACACCCCCCCACACACACACATAAAGCCTCCCCATCCCACTCCCCAGAGATGAGCAGATAATTCATTTGTCTGCTATCAACATGAATAAAGGCCCTTTTCCTCCATTAGAACTCAATATTCCTTAGTTTTTCTGTACTTTAAAAATCCCCATTTTGAAGGAAGATGGGGGTGGGGAATCTGGAGTCTGAAGAACAGTTGAATGGCAAAAATTAATAAAATTTGGTTTTTAGTAGGAAAACTTATATGCAATTAAATTTGTCTCAGAGATGTTCTTTAGGGGATAAGGACTAGTTTATTGACAAGTTTCATGTTCCTCTTGGCAGACTAGCTCTAACTATTAAAATATATAAACAAATATGTAATAAAATCCAAAGTCTAGAAATGGGCTGGAAAATGAACAAACAAAAAATGAGCCTAATCATGAAAAGTTTCTCTGGTGACAAGAAAACTCAAGACACAAATTCCAAAGAAAACAATGACAAAGACATCTATAAGGAAAGCTTCAAAAAATTTATATTGGATGCATGCCCAATAAGAATTTATAAAGCAAAAACTAAGGAGAGAAATTTAAAAAAATTTTTTTTACAAATTCATGGAGAAAAATAAAGAAAATATATGTAATACAGGAAAATTATGAAGAGAATTAACAGCTTGGTTAAAGAGATACAAAAATTACTAAAGAAAATAACTCCTTAAAATTTAGAATTGGCTAAACGGTAAAAGAGAGAACAAAGCCTTACTGAAGAAAGTGACTATTTAAAAAATTAGAGGGGCAGCTAGATGGCACAATGGATAGAGCACTGGTCTTGAAATCAGGAGGACCTGAGTTCAAATTTGACCTCAGACACTTAATACTTCTTTGACCTTGGGCAAGTCACTTAATCCCAATTGCCTCAGCAAGAAAAAAAGAAAAAAGAAAATTTAGGATTGACCAAGTAGAATCTAATGACTCTATGAAATATCAAAAAACAATAAAACATTCATTTGAGGAACCTGAGGTCTAGGAAGATTAAATTGGCTTGTTTAGGATATAGAGGGAATAAGTGTAGAATCAGAATATGAACCTAAATCCTTATATTTCAGAGATGGTGCTTTTTTCGTTGTATCATATTGCCTCTCTCTTTTGACCAGGTCTTCATGAGTTAAAGACATAATTTAGAGAGTTTCTGCTCTTGGAAAGTCCATACTTCATCAGAAAGATGATATGAACACATAAGTTTATTTAATGTTCAAGTTTATAAAATTCAAGATAATTGGGGCAGGAGAGACAGTTGTTAGCTTGAAGAGATTAGGAAATGTCTCATGAAAAAAATGGCATGAATGGAACTTTATAGAAAACCAAGGGCTTCTAAAATCACATGATACTTTTATTTTAAGATGATGACGATAACTTACATTTTATTTGGTCAATAATGTTTATCAAAACATCACTTAATTAATTTGGAAATGGTCAAAGTAATAAAAAAGTATAAGAATATAGGAAATATTAAATTTCCAAATCTACTTATTATTCTTGGAGCAGATTATTCTTTTGTTCATCAGAGCATAAAAGCACTGAAAGTTGAGTCAGATGATCTGGGCCCAAATCTTGCTTTTGTCAATAAGCTTCTTATATGACTATGGGCAAATAATTTTACCTCTCTGTGTCTCAGTTTCTTCTTTTGTAAAATGAAGGTTCTGGTTCCAAATCTGTGATCCTATAACTCATTTGCCTGCTGTCCTAACATAAGTAAAGAGCCTTTTTCTCCGTTAGAGCTCAATACTCCTCTGTACTTTAAAAAGCCCCATTCTGAAGGAAAATGGGGGGAGGCAGAATTTGAGGAACAGCTGAATGGCAGTCATTAATAAAATTTTGCTTTTAATCTGAAAAATTATGTGCAATAAAATTTGTCGACTAAAAGTCAGAGATTCAGCTATAGGAGTAAAAGTTAGCAACCTACTTGTATTCCCTCCATTAATGGATAAGATTGGTGTCCACATCTGGGTTGGGATTAAAATTGTAGAAGGGAGGGAGTATTAACTAGCCCAGCTGTGAATGATAAGAAAATTTAGGAGCAAAGAGAAGCATTAGAATATCCTTTGGTTATGGTTATTCAATCAACTGTGACTCCACATAATAGTACTATTCAGCTCACAATGTCACCATATTATTCATAAAGAAGCAATGAAAATCTTTATGAAATGCTGTGTTGAAATAAAAATAAACTGCAGTCTTTATCCAATGTTTATCAAAGTATTAATCTTATTATTAAAGGAAAATGAAGTTAGTTTGGCATACTAAAACCCATACTAATTCTTAGTGATCACTTCATTATTTTCTAGTTGTTCACCAGTTTGGGGAATTTGCCCTTTTAAAAAAAAGTTATATTTCCTTCAGTTTGGTCTTCTATCTCCTGGAACTTTTTCTTTTCATGTTGGTGGCTCAAAGATTACTGAAGATAGTTTTAATATTGTGTCTGAAAGTTTTGGACTTGGCCCATACCTCAGAATCTCTTTCTACATGGTACAAATATTTAATCTATTCTTCTCTTTGTTGACACCCATTTTCTTGATTTTTTTGGATGATCCTGGGTTGAATACTATTACAGCTACATCTCAATTAATGGGTTCAAGTAACTTGACATTAGATTTAGGGTGAATTATGAAAAAAATAGGCTAAATTTAAGGTTATTTAATAATTAATGACATGCATGTAAGCTAGTTGAGGATTTTAACACACCAAAAAGCAGTTTTGTCTATCAAGTGGATGCAATTTGTTGCTTTGTATCAAATTACCAACACTTGTGTTATTTTAAAAAGAGACTTTAGTAAAATGGACAAAAGGAATTATACTTTATATAGAAAAACTACCAGTGCAAAAAAGAAGAGACTTGTTAACACATTAAAACAAAGATTTTATGTAATTAAATGGCACAGAATTAGCATTGTAATTCTATACTAGGCTGAGATATTGGAATGTCTGAATCTATGGTACAAGATATTATGAAACATGCAGGTGAAATAAAGGAAAAGGCAAAGTCGCACCAACTTTTTGCAGTTTACAAATGACAAAAACCTTCTGAAATGATAGAGATGAATCACCTTTAAGTTGTAGATATTGAAGCTTGCAATCAAAATTGCATTTCTCTTAGCAGGGCACTCATTTAAGGCTGTGAAAGAAAATGGAAATGAAGTGGATAATAAAGAAACTTTACTGCAAGTGTTTATTTGTTTGATTGCTAAATCAAGTTTATCACATGTTAAAATCACCAGAAAGATAGCCATTACAGATAAAGATATAGACTAAAGAAAATAGGCAAAGAAAGTGGATACATTAATCAATACATTTTTTAAAATATGATGTAACAGACTTCAATCTGAAAAAAGAATGCCTTCTAGAACTTTATATTTATAAGAAAGAAATCTTTGACCTGAATCTAAAGTATCTAAGAATCACTTAACTCTAATTGGCAGGTAATACAGAAAGGAATTTAAAATTAAAATTAGTACTTATTTATCTTTCACAAAATCCCACCTCTCCGGCTACAACCAGCAATCACTTCCATTGTTTTTGTGGTCCAATAAAAAAAGCATGGGTCACTAAACCATTTTTGAACACCAGTTTTCAAGATATTTTAGCTTGTTGTTATTCACTTTTTTCAGTCATGTCTGACTTTTTATGACCTCATTTGAGGTTTCCTTGGCAAAGATACTGCAGTGGTTGGTCATTTTCTTCTCCAACTCATTTAAAAAATGAAGACCTAAGGCAGACAGTGTTAAGTGACTTGCCCAGGATCACACAATTATTAAGTGTCTGAAGGTGGATTTGAATTCAAGAAGATGAATTTACCTGACTCCAGGCCTAGTCCCTATTCACTGCATCACTTAGCTGCCCACTATTGTAGCCCAGCTGTTGAAAAATGTGGCACAGGCCACAACAGCTTGTTTAATGATTACTGATTTGAAATAATGCCGTAGGATGGTGATCCAACTATGTTTGATTTATTGCATGAGAATGTGTGCAGATTTATTTGAAGTATCAAAGAAAGAGAAAGAAGTTCAATCTAGTTCAAATGATAATAATGTTTTCATCATTTTGTCAGTGTAGGCTCTTTTTTGGGTATAATTCAGTAACTTTTAAATTTTTCTTTGTAGAGTTACTCTATTGTAATAAATGAACCAGAAATGCATTTTTCTAATTCTTTGCTGATATATTCCATCAACAAACAGATACAACTTATTTTTTAAAAAATCAATGGCATATTTCTGTTGATCTAGAACCAATGATCATATTTTACACATAATTATAACTTCAAGTAGTGTGAATTAAAATAATTCTACCACATTACTTCATTCTCCACACTAACCAAGAACCTATTTGTTTTCTTTCTGAATGTTGTTGATGTTTTCACCTCAAAGTTCAAGGACACTGGTTATATTCATATTTTGCATCAGTCACTAGGCAGAGTGACTCTTTTCTCACTTGTTATAATCACAAGCATGACTTCCCAATTATGTTTGTGTGAATGCTTTTGTCAAGAATAGCTTATGGCCCTTTATTACTTTTGAGTGATAGTCTTATTAAATGTACTGATTAAAAATAGTACAAGCCCCATCATGACATTCATGTTAGAGGGAATCGCTAGTTGTCAAATGAAACGACACTCTGAATGTGAATTCTCAAATAAGCCAGTCAAGGCATAATAAACAAGAAGGATTATGTTATTTTAAAATTTCTCTCTGTAGCTCTGTTATAATTCTATAACCTAGATTCCTGGAGAACTTGTTCCTGAAATCATCTTTCTGCATCTTCAAAATTTTGCTTTTAATCTCATGATATGAATAATTCATTAATTAACAGAAAATGATGAAATACTTAGATTCTTGATCTTAGATCTTAGATCCTCCAGCTTGCCAAAGTATCTGGACTATGATTATTGAGTTAGACTGTCTGGTTCATGGAATAAAGTCTGTGGGAGAATATTTTGGCACAATTCCACACCACACTAGGTGGGATGCAGAGATGAATGGGCTGTTCCAAAAGTTCTAGCCATCTTGAAGAGGAAATCTTTAAGAGATAGAATTCAGGAAAGAATGGAAAGTGTAGTTGATTTTGAGTTAAAGGACTAGGTTCAAATCTCACTTCTGACCTTTTCTACTTCTGTAACTTAGGGTAAGTAGTTTGATTTTTGTGAGCCTCATTTTATTCATTGGCAAAATGTGGGGGTTGGATTTTATGACCTCTAAAGTCCTTTTGTATTCTATGACTTTATGATATCATGGCCTATATCCACGCTAGACAATCGCCCACTGAATTTTTCTCTGAGAAATAGGGATAAGACTGGGATTTCTTATTGTTGTGAATTCTTGTGTGGAATTCCCAGGGTACCATTGGTTCTTGGGGCACCATCAGAGTTGCTCAGCCACTGCTGCTTTGAGAACCCCATTGGGGAATTCCACAGCAAGCCTGAGATTTCTTTTGCTGCTCTCTCACCAGATGCCACAGTGAGTAAGTTAGGGAAAAAAGGCTGAGTGAACGTTTTCTCTGTCATCATCATCCCCTTTCCTGTCCTTGAAGTTGTATGTTACTAACCAGCCCCATTCTCAAAATTAATTCCCAATTCAGAAAATGTTCAACATCAAGAATCAATTTAGTGCCAAGATGGAGAAAACCTACAACCAAAAATCATCACTAAAAGCTTTTTATTTATGGTGGTTTAACCTCTTATAATTCAGAGTTGTTAAAAGACAGCACCTCCATAAAACATTCTTTAACAATAGACAGATTTGTGCCCACTAGGCTTTTTCCCCCTCATTGGTTGCAAGGTTTTCATTTTCAGGTCTTCTGCCACCTCTGGTGTTGAGCAGGATTTGGGGAATAGATTGAGGGAGGTGGAAGCTGAGCTCTCATTAGCTATGCTAGGCTTGGTATTGTTTTTTACAAGTCCAGCCAAATTGGAAAGGGGAAATTGCTTTCAGGCCTGGTGATCCTACATTTGCAGACCAGTTCATATTTCCAGATTTCCTCAAGAAGTTTGGAACTATCAAATTAGGTCGTCTAATTCAGCAATTTTAATGAAATTTAAAATCAATCTTGAAGATGATAATTTTACTATAACCAATTAATTTCTGCTCTTCAAATTCATGCCATAAAGAACAAATCGTGTTCTCTTATGATAAGCATAAGTTTTTTATTCAGAGTCTTAACCATACACCAGTATCCTTACTTATTATCCAAAAGTCTTTGGCTTTTTATATTTCCAAATTATTTTTTTTTCTGATTTAACATTTCGGGGAGCTTTTGGTTCTATGCATGATAAAAGCATAATTAGATATGATCCCTTTTCAATGAATTTATTTTTAAACTAGACAAACAGGATTCTATCACTAAGAGGGTAGGGGGAAAGAGAAATAAAAACTGGATTGATCAATCTGGAAACCGTTAGCACCTTCAAATCTGTCACCAATTGAATGTTGTGTACTGCTGCTCTCCAGTTTACAGAAGGGGATTTAGGGGAATCTCAGTTTTAACCTCAGGACAGGACCAGAGGAGCCCCCAGGTGGAGTATGGTACCCTGTATGCCAATTTGGGAATCTTAGTTTCCACTTCTGCAGCCAGAAGTGACCTTCTTGGTAGCCAGGAATTTTCAGTTCCTTTGAAGGGAATTTAAGCTCGCCTATAATTCCCCACTAGTGAGGAATTCTTCACAATAAAAGTATTAAGTAAAAAGTTGTTTTTCTTTGCCTTTGAAGGATTTCCTGTCTTGAGAAACGAGATTTTTTTGTTATAGGCTCTCAGCAAGTCCTTTCCCAATTACACTTTGGGGATCTTTTGGATTAAAAAGATAACTTGTAAATGAATAAGAGGTATGGACTAAGAATTCACTCACCAGTTCCAGGAGAGGACTTGGTAACCTTATAGGGTGAATTCTTAACTTTCCTTGCATCATAAACCTTTTTTTTTCTGTAAGTCCCATGGAGTCCTTTTCAAGAATAGTGTTCTTAAATACATAAAATAAAGTACAAAGGATTAAAAAGAAAACCAATTATTTTGAAATAGAATTATCAAAAGGCATACTTTTAAAGTTTACAAATCCTAGACTAAAAGCCTCTGTTTTAGAGGTTCAAAAAATTACAAATTTTCATTTATCCATTTCATTTGTTCTTCCAACTCATTTCCCTCTTTTCTCCATATCTTCCCATACCTCAGAAGTTTCTACCTTGGAAAATGCCCTCTGATGAAGATGCAGTTGGATATTGTGATATTCCTTTCTAAAGGATACCCCTTTAATAAGAAAATACTTTCTTTAGTTTAGATAAAGTATCCAGGAAGAAAAGGTAATATCCGAAGATTATATTCTGGGAAGAACACCAATAATTAAAAGACAAGGAAAAGAGGAGTCTATGAAAAATATAGATACAAAAAATGTTTTTAGACATTAAGGGAGAATTCCAAGAAGATGGATGGTCATATTATAGACTGCTGAGACGAAGGAAAAGTTGAGGAGAATTGTGAAGAGAGGAAGTCAGTGATTCTCAGTTTGGTGTGATGTAACATATCAGTTAATTGAGCTGATAGTATAAATTGAAGCATTTCAAAAATATACATGGATTTCCTGTTGAATGTAGAGGAGATATTCTATAGTAACCTCAGTTTAAACTTCTGGTTTGATTTATGAATAAAGGAACAGGAATAGGAAAAAAAAAAGAAGAAAAAAAATCAGCTGCTCAATAAAATCATGCCAAATATCCTACATATGGGAGAACAATGATTTAACAAATGTATTCAAGATAACATTTGCCAGATTGATCTTCCAAATGTACTGCTTTAATCATGTCACTCTGCTGTTAATAAAATCTTCAATGAGTTTTACTGTCTACAGGATAAAAGTTCTCAACTCGTCAGCTTAGCATTCAAAGGCATCTACTATCTAGCCTCAGTTAATCTTCCCAGCTTCATTAACTACTCTTCCTTAATATTAACACTCAGCTTTACAAAATGTCTTCTTAGACTACCTTCCCCCAATCTTCATCCAAATGCTGCCTAAATATTCAGCCCCAATGCTTATGTGTACACTATTGTGTAAAACTCATTTAGACTTCTTGCTTACCAAAAATCTACCCATCCTTCAAAACTGAATTGGATTCCAGTCTCCTTTATGAATTCTTCTCTGATTGATCCTCAGTGTCCAAAGGGATCTCTCTTTCCCTTGAATTCCTAGACCACTAGCCAGCTGTGCCATCCATTTAATAACTATGTGCTTTGTAGAAGCTCCTCTTTTGTGGTCTTTAAATTAAAAAAAATTATAGAATTATAAATACACAAGTTAATTATAAAAGACATTTGAATAAATATATTATCTGCATCCAGAGGAAGTACTGATAAACAGAAATATGTTCAGAATAATTTTACATATGTGTATATATACATATACACATTCCCCCCCCCCTCTATCTATCTAAAGAGAAACCTATTTCTGTTTAAGGATATCCATCTGTGGGAGAGAGGGTGGGAGCAGGAAAGAAAAACAAAGAATTTTGCCTGATAATTTTGTTGTATATTTGAAAAGAATAGCAAGTTATGCATAATTGGTTTGCAGTTTCATATGAAATCATCTTTTAAATTATACTATCTTATAGAAATGCTTGTTTTATTTTATTATACTATGTTATAGAAATGCTTGTATTAATCCATAAATTAAAAAAAAATAAATGCTATAGAACTATAGACTCTCAGAATTGAAAAGGACCTTGGAGGTCAATTGATTCAAAATTCCCTTCCCAAGAAATCCATG
This sequence comes from Antechinus flavipes, assembly GCF_016432865.1. NCBI lineage: Eukaryota > Metazoa > Chordata > Mammalia > Dasyuromorphia > Dasyuridae > Antechinus > Antechinus flavipes. The sequence continues at coordinate 81,808,162 of NC_067403.1, read as the reverse complement.
AATTTCCTATCTACAAATTTCCCAAGCAATGGTCATCCAGCCTCTGATGAAACACTTCCAGGGAGAATAAGCTCAGTACCCAAGGAGAAAAATCATTTTATTCTGGGACAGACCTACTTGTTAGAAAGTCTTTCCTTTGTATGGAGCTCAAGTCTTCCTCCTTGTACATTCCATGTAGTTCTGTTGGTCTTGGTTCTATCCTCTTGAGAACAAGAGAAGGACCTCTCATGTGATAGCCCTTCAAATGTTTGAATATAGTGATTCCATCTTTCTTTGTCTTTTCTTTAGTTCATTCAATTGTTCCTCCTATAATTTACTTTTGAATCCTCAAATTGCCTCCATCTGTTTGTTCCCTAGCTTGTTGATGTCCCTTCTGAAATATAACATATAGTTGAAGACAATACTGCAGATGTTGTCTGACCAGTACAGAATATTGATGACAGACATGATTTTTTTTATCAATATAGCTTATTGGTGTAACATTTTTGTGACTACAATATAATATTATTTCCTCACACTTAGTTTCTAGTCAACCAACACTTGATAGGTTGGGTGTCTTCTAGCCTCTTCCCCACCCTCCACAAATTATTATTTATATATATGTATATATATATATGTGTGTGTGTGTGTGTATGTGTGTGTATGTATGTATGTGTGATATAGGTTAAACATGTACAATAACATTAAACATATATCTATATTTTTCATATTGTACAAGAAAAATCAGACCAAAATGAAAAAAATATATATGAGAAAGAAACAAACAAAAAAGGTGAAAATATTGTTTGATCCATGCACTTTCCATACTTCTCTCTCTGTATATGGATGGCATTTTCTATCCCAAGTCTATTGGAATTGCCTTGAATCACCTTATTGTTGAGAAGAGCCAAGTCTATCATTGTAGATCATCACATAATGTTGTTATTGTGTATAATGTTCTTTTAGTTCTGCTCACGTCACTTAGCATCTGATTTTTAACTATACAAACACATTTAGAGCATCTAATTGTTCTCTATCTCCCCTCTTATTTTGGGCTGCAATTCCCTCTTCAACAAGTTTGTCAGTCTTTTGAAAGGGATCATTGCTTGACTGATAGTCCAGAAACAAGATTGTAATTGTCGTTTCTTTTTCTCTCTGTCATTTTTCAATGTTATATATTTCTCCTTAAGTACTAGTTCTATTTATTTTGTCTCTCTTTGCTTTAAAATATTTTTCTTTTTCTCAACTTATTTTGGTATTTTTCTTTCTGACACTTTTCTTACTGGCTTGTGATGCTCTTTTTGTGTTGGACCTTTATTATGGAAATCTTGTGTACGTGTTCTTATAAAGTTAGAGATTATTAGAGAGCTCCCTATGTAGATACATCAATCATTTTAGAAACTTGCATCTAGTTGCTCTCTTTCTATCTCCTCTCATATTTTGGGCTAAAATTCCCTCTTCTATACATTTTGTTATATATTTATCTATATATCATTGTGAGAATATATTTTTATCATTGGATCTTTCATGATTTTCTGAGGACTTTTTTTTAGAACTGCAGTTTTTTGAAATATCTTCTATTTTAGATTATTAGATCATAGAGTAATATCTAAATTTTTTCTTAAGTTATTTTTGAATCTTTCATAAATTTGAGATTTATACACCTTTCTACGTTCAACATTTTATGCCATGGCTTTTCAGAGTTTGAATGTGATCTGATCATCTTCTCCCAAAGTTATCATCTCAATCCATAGCTTAAGATATTCCTTCTAAGTTAGAATAAGGTGAACAACAACATTTTCACTTGTTACTCCTATTTTCTAAGAGATGATATTGTCAAAAAAAAAGGCAATTTAGTTGGGTTTACACAACTTTTAAAGAAAATTGAGACAATAGATGATCAGCAGGTCATAGCATAACAATTCCAGCAGATATCTAAATAGTTTAAAGAAAGCCAGATAATATTCTTTCCCTTCTTTCTTCATCCTTTCTAATTTTTGAATTTATCCTTTCAAAGATTTGTCTTTTTGGCACCTCCCTTTATTTCTTTATAAAGGTGATGGAACGCTGCATGTGATGGACTTTTTCTTGTGATTACTTTTGCTGAAGTGTTCCCTCTCTCCTCTTTTTATAATTTATTTATAAGGTATGGTTCTTTGGAAAGGTAATAGGGAGAAATACATTGGGAAATATAAGTGGTATAAAAAAAGAAAAAAGTGTGTATGTGTATATTTTCTTCCTAATTACACCATAAATTCTTTTATAATGCCTAATAGTCATAGTAAGTATTTAGTAAGCATTTGTTGATTTGAATTTAATTTCATTTAAATAGACGGTACTTTGTGTCTATGTGTTTATTAGCTTATTTATTATATGAAAAATATATATATGTATATTATTTAAATCTACATATGTATATTTTCCCCATAGTTATTATTCTGGTGACTATATTTATCTATTCACTTTTCTCATATCCCCTATCATCTTATGGTTTCCTGTCTTTCCCCAGTCTACCTTGGCATTTGGATTTTCTTTCTTTAGTGTTTCTGCACATGTTTCCTTTCCTCTCATTTCTTGCCAGCTATCTCTTTTCCACAGTGCTTAATTCATTCACTCTCTGTCTCTTGAGTCTGCCTTTCCCCATTCTCCCTCCTCTTATCTACCTCTTCCTTCCACGTCTCCGTTGTCTGCTTTTCTCTCCCAAGGACACTTTAATGGGCTCTGTGCTGACTCCCCCCTCCAGCTGCTCTCTCTAACAGTCATATATCTACTCTACATTCAAAAGGAAGTTTGCTTATGCTTTTGAAATGCTTCATTTTATAATTTAGACTTGATTAGCTTCTGTGTTATATCCTCACAAATAGAAAATAATAATTGACTCAGCCCCAAATTAAAACATTTCCACTACTGTATTAAGTTAATTACTGAAACAATGCCGAAAATGCACGCTATAATCACACACATACAACATTGTCAGTAACGACATTTTAAAGACCAAGGACATTCTATACTAAATAGCTGGAATAGTGTTTATTGAGCACATTCCTTTGCAAGAAATAGACTTATGAATTAAATTCAGTTCAACAAACGTTCATTAGGTGCTTGCTGTGGACAGAGTACACGTGTTGTGCGAGGTGCTGGGAGAATGACAAGTATAATGAAGACCTGGTCTCTCTTTCACAAAGCTTACATTTTAAGAGAGGAATTTGACCCTCATATCCAAACAACTAAAATAGAAAAACTGACCATAATTAAGTTCTGAACATCACTTTGTTCTAGGATTGAAGAAAAGATAATTTCTAAGGCGGGGGAGAGAAGAAGCGGAATCAGAGAAAAAACATCTAGGAAATGGCATTTGAGTTAGATCTTGGGGAAAAAAAGGAAAGGATTTCAACAGACAAAAAACACAGGGAGTGGATTTGGAGGGTGGGATTCTAAAATCTAGAGAGGAGGATGAACAAAAGCATGAAGGCAGCTGATCATGGGATGGGTCTACGGGTTGGGTTATTTTTCAGTCCAATTCTTTGTGATCCCTTGGGGTTTTCTTGGTAAAAATATGGAAGTGGTTTGCCTTTTTCCTTCTCTAGCTCATTTTACAGATGAGAAAACTGAGGCAAGTAGGTTTACATGACTTGCCTAAAAGCACAGAGCTAGTAAGTGTCTGAGGCTGGATTTAAAATCATGAAGATATAAGTCTTCCTGACTCCAGACTTGTTGCTCTGTCCATTGCACACACACACACACACACACACACACCACACACACACACAATTTTGTCTACAGGGTCGCAAATGGTCCAGTCCACTTCAGTCCAAGGGAAGAGCCTTGGACAATACTGAGAAGGCAGAGTCATATTCTATTGAGGAAATGATAGATAAAGGATACTTTATTCAGGCTTTATTCAGTAGGAAATAGGGAATCATTGAAGAATTTTTGAGTAGAAGAATGATATGATAAGAACTATGAATTAGGATGGATTGGAAGAAGGAAATTGTGAAGGCAAGGAGACCTATTAAGGAACAATATTATAATAATGTATATGTTGGAAAGAAAGTTTGTTACAGAATAGTGGCAAAAGAGCATAGAAATATGGGAATAGAAATTAAACATACATGTGTACATATTATATATTGTGTATATATATAGATATATATAGATATACATACACACACATCTCTCTTTCTATAAATATATATATAGAAAATAAAGTATATATATATGCATATATATATATATATATATATATATATATATATATATATGTAATCTCCATATCGATACACATAGGATTGGTAAAGAGGGCCTGTTCATAATTACACTGGAAATAAAAAAAGGATATATACACACATATGTGTGTATATGTATGTATGTATATGTATTTGTATCTATACAAACATCCAGAATTGTGATTTTATTGATATAGAGATCTTTCAATAAAGAAACTTTCTTTTTTGGTGGACATCTACACCTACTCTTCCTTTTCTCTACTGTGTATATGGAATATCTTTTGTATACCTAAGTATTTATATGTTGTGTTTCCCTTTAGAATATTTGTGCTTTAAGAAATGCAATTTTCCCCCTTTATTTTTAATCTACAGTTGAACACAAATTACTTGGAACATATAATAAATAGCAAATAAATACTAAAACATAATAAATGTTCATTGATTGACCAGACTCAATGGCTTTACCTACAATTTAAGGGAGTTGATTGGGGAGAGTGCTGAGGGGTTAAGCAGCTTGCTCAGGATCACACAGTCAAAGGTAGATCTTGAGTCTGGGTCTTTCTAATTCCAGAGCCTCCCTCCCTAGAGATATTAAGAAGGGTTAATGACAGATGTTAATGATTTAACAGCTGACTGAATAGGGGAGGTGAGGAAGAGGGAAAAGTCAAAGATAATATCAAAGCTTCAAAATTGGATAAATGGTGGCATAATTGACAGAAATATTCGAATAATGAACAGTTTGAGATGGTAAAATTAAGTTATGAGTTTATAGAACTGTTATAAAGGGTGGGGATGAGCTACTGGGGTCCCTAAACAGCTCCATCTCTTGACATTTCACATACTCTGGAATGCTGGCAAAATCAGTCCTAGGGTAATGGAAAAATATGGATGATGAGATATCAACTCCCTAACTTCTGGCTTTTTCTCTGAAGCACTGCCCTTTACCATTAGCTGCGGAAGGTAATAATGATTCAGGACTGAGCCATTTAAAGAATTACACCCAGAGCACCCTGATATCTTGGTGACTAGAATCCTGTTGTAGTACTGCTATTTAATCAGTAACCTCTGATTTTTTTTTTTTTTAAAGACACACACATATACATCAACAGAAAAAGAGACAGTCACAGACACACACAGAGAGACTGAGACAGAGAGAGAAAGAGATATTTAGCATTTGAATGGAGGTTCTTTTAGGTTTTGGCAATCTCGTTTCTAACTACATGATTAGCCATGAACTGAAGAAGACTGAGATCTCTAGAGAATCAGAAAGATACTAAAGTTCTCCATCTCATTTGACTTTTTGCCCATTTCCTTACATACTAATTCTCAATCATTTGTACTTAAGGGACTAATAAATTTGATTTGCATGCTGGAAAACTCTGAAACACAGAAAATAAGGGGACAAAAATTTGTATATCCAACTTTTCAGATTCATAAATAAAAAATCATCTGGCATTTTAGTTTATATCTTAGTCCATTATTTTAAAAACTATTTTAGGAAGGTAGTCATAGAGTAAGTGTGACTGATTAGTATTTTAGAATTTTAATGAAAAGTTTGAGGTCTAATTTTTTAGAAAAAAAAAACACCATTGAAATCTTATAAAAGTTAAAAATAAGTAAACTGTATTGTAAGGACTGGTGTCATTTAGCTCAAGAATGTTCCTCCCCCCATTGTGTTATGAATCCTGGGCACATATGCAGAATATGCTGGTCACTATAACTCTTGTCAATGTGAAATTATTTATTATAGAAATGTTTTGTTGCTAAATATCTTTCTGTACTTATTTCAGTTTACGTGTTTCATCCTAAGATTTCATTAATCAATTGTGTGACTTGTATTTTATTTCATAAACCATAGTGCCTGAAGTACATTAGGGGTGTCCACACATTGAGTTTTATGGCCAGATAAATCTCAGCTTGGGTATTGTGGTCTTCATAAGTCTTCTGCAGAAAAATTCATAGACTCAGAATTTCTGAGGTATAACGAGCTTAAATTTATCAACTGATTCCACCCCCTCAAAATAAACTATTTAAAAATATTTCCATTAATTTTTCCTGAGTCTCTGATGACAAACAATAAAAGAAAAAAAAATGTGTTCCTTACAGAATATCCTGGGAAGACTTAGTATACTTGCGTAACATAGGGAAAATTGGGAGAAAGCAGCCGTAGTGAACTACCAATCCTTTAAAAATATTGACATGTGATTCAATGATATACGGCATTGCTTTATTTGCAGGTGAAAAATGGAAATCAGAAGAGATATGGCTATTAATATGCCGAGCCATCTCTTTGCATGGAACATCTCTCCTTTAATCTAGTGCAACTCAGCAGCCCTGTTCCAACAGATTATCTTGGAAGATGAAATTATCACAAAACATATACACATTCACAGTGTAATAATAGTGCAGGCAGAGAGGAAACTCAAAAGCAAATCCCCAGTTTGTAATATAGGACTTTGGAGATGTAAGTAGAATAAGAGACAATGCACTTCCACAAAGAAATCCAGAGATTTTTACTTTAACAAGTTGGGGGCCCACCTTTCTCCTCATCACTAGCAAAAACTGCTGACCGGCTGCTCACCAGACAGAAGGCTACAGGAGGGGTGGGAGTGGCAGTGCTTGCTAGATTACCATTCTTGTTTCCAGCAGGTAAACAGTTCCTATGGAGAAAAGGCCAACCGTTGCTGCCATTTGTCAAGCAGCCATCACACATAGGGCAAGCAAGCTGAAGCAGCAAAGCAGAAGCAGCAAGGCATCTGAGGGACAGATATTAAAATATCACTGGGAATAGTGATATTAAAAATAGCATTAACGAAAAGGCCTGAACATCTGCTGTAGTACCTTTAGTATCATGGGACTTTTCCATCTTACTTGCAGCTGAAACCTTCTCTTATGTGTGGTCTCTCTTATTAAGTCTTGGGTCCCCTAGTGTTACAGTGGATAGAATGCCGGGTCTGGAGGCAGGAAAACCTGAATTCAAATCCAGCCTCAAATACTTGCTAGCACTGAATGATGTCTGCCTCAATTTCTTCACCTATAAAAATAATTGAAGAAGGAAATGACAAACCAGTTCAGTAGCTTTACCAAGAAAACCACAAATGGAGTCAGGAAGAATTGAACATGAATAAACAACAAATTAAAATCTAACCTGACTATTTATGATCCTAGTGTTTAACAGAGTGCTTACATATAGTAAAGGATATTAACTCTTTGTTTATTTATTCCAAACTTCCTTATCACCATCAAGGATATCATTATTTTGTTCATCAAGTCATACAGCCTTGATCTCATTCTCAACTCCTCATTCACATTCACCCTAAATATCCAATCTTTCGTTGAACCTTGTCATTTCTGTCACAACCTGTTGTCTATTGCTCTTCTTCACATACAAAGATCACTCCAGTGCAGGCCCTCACACTTAGAATATGGCAATAGCTTCCTATTTGGTCTTTTTGCTTCAGGTTTCCAAGTTTCTTCCTGTTCCAATTCATTTTTCACTCAGCTGCTGAAGAAATTTTCCTAAAGAACTAGTATGACCATGTCACTCCTCTAATCAATGACTCTCTTTTACTCCCTACACCTAACAAAAAGTCCCCATCTTAACACTTGATCCCAACTTTCTTTTTTGGTCCTTTTAAGTCTTGCTCCCCTTTATACATTCTACTGTTTGGCAATATTGTCTTCCCTGGTGTTCCTGGTATGTGACATTCATCTCCTTCCTCCATGCCTTTTCATAATTTGTCTCCCCTTCTTAAAATACTCTTTACCTTCATCTTCTGACTTCCCTAGCTTCCTTTAAGTCACAGCTCAAATATTGCCTTTTACAAAAGTTTTTTCTGGTCTCCCCACCCTATTCCTTTTTTTTGTTTACTTTTTTCATTTATACTGTACATATCATATGTATATATGCATATATGCATATGGATAGTATATATGATGATATATCTATTGTATCTATATATAATATATATACATATATATGACATATATATAATATATGTGAGGAGAAAGAGAGAGAGAGAGAGAGAGAGAGAAAGAGAGAGAGAGAGAAATAGAGAGACAGAGAGAGAGAGACAGACAGAGACAGACAGCCAGACAGAGAGAGAAAAAGAGAAAGAGAGAGAGAGAGAGAGAGAGAGAGAGAGACAGAGAGACAGAAAGAGAGACAGAGAGAAAGAGAGAGAGACAGAGAGAAATAGAGAGACAGAGAGAGAGACATACAGAGACAGACAGACAGACAGAGAGAGAAAAAGAGAGAGAGAGAGACAGAGAGAGAGACAGAGAGAAATAGAGAGACAGACAGAGAGAGAAAAAGAGAGAGAGAGAGACAGAGAGACAGAGACAGACAGACAGACAGACAGAGAAGGAGGGAGGGAGGGAGGAAGAAGAAGCTAGTTATTTGTGTGCATCTTAAAATGTGAGCTCCCTGAGATCAGGAACTTTATCTTAATCTTCCTTTAAACCTTAGCACTTAGCACAGTGTCTGGAACACAGTATTTACTTAAATGCTTGGTGATAGATGGAGTAATTGAGAAAACTGATTCCAGTGGTGCATCAATTTGTGGGTTCCAGGGCAAGGAACACACACTAAGACTACCAAGAGTTAAGTGAAGTCTTATAGGTGGTATAAGAATAGTGTTGCCACCTTGGTACCATCATTGAATGCATATAAAAATCAAAGGACTGACGACCCTGTTTGGTGGATTTGGTGGATCCATTTTGTGGATGCCATGACCAGAAAAAATCATCCCCTTGTGGCCAACTTTGGAAACATGTATGTAGAAAAGAATACATAGAATGTGAAAACATCCCAGTTTTCTGGAATTTATAGAGGTGCGTGTTGAATGGAAGAGAAGGTTGGTATGAACATGTAAAGCAGATACAATTTCTAGCTTCTATAAAGATCTAATTTAAGCTGCTATACTTTGAATTTTGTCTGCCCAGGAATACATTTCCAAAGTATAATTCTGTTTCTATGGAAGCAAATGCCCCCTATAATGTTCTTTTGCTTAATGTTTTTTTTTTTTTTTTTTTTGTGGAACCAATTAGCCATATTAGTTGGGCTATGCCTATAGCTAATATAAAGAGTCTATTAAGCATAGAAATCTTGCATATGGCAAGCATTCAGAACATCTACAATAACGTGAGATGTCAAATAAGACATTTCTAGTGTCATAAAAAGCAACTCCCATCAGATCAATTTTACTTGTTTGTTTGTTTTCCCTAAAATTATTAGTTTTCTCCATATTTTTCTAGTCTCAATAAAATATGTTGAAATATAAGTTCCTTCTTCTTTCCCAGACCAAATCACACCTTAAGAAAACATTCTGAGTTCTGAAATTAAAGCAGCTGCCTGCCTGGGATCTTCATCAAAATGGCGGGAGAGCCGGATGTATCCAAGCAGTACTTTTTGCACCAAGACCATTCTATTCCTTCATACCCACATGCACACAGCTGCATGTTTAAAACAGTGCAGCTGTAATGTGATGCCTAGTGGGAAAAGGTATGAAACTGTACATTTTACAGTCAATTTATAATTATATAGCCTCATGGCCACATAATCCATTTTTCCCCTTGCATAGTATGTGTACAATTCCTGTTCTTCACCTTAAGACTATCCATGGCATGGAATTCATAATCCAATTTCTAAGCTCCAACATTGCTGATTATATGACTGAAGTTCCTTTAAGAGATGTCAAACCTGCAGTATATTATTGAATTTTGTGAATTTCTCCAGGGTCACTCAGAAGAGCACAGGTTAGCATTCTCAGCTCTTGACCTTGCCCTCCAGTGCCTGGCTCAGGCAGCCCCCCTATCTTCATTCTTAGTTTCTCCAGGAACCTTCTAAACACCTCTTCCCCCTTGGATTCTGAGCACGGATTCCTGAATGAATCCTTCCTACTCCTTCTGTCTCCTCTGGGAAGACCATTGCACATAAATTAAGCTTATCTGTTTTGCTTTTCAAAACATATACAGTTGCTGTAAAAATAAAAGATAAAAGCCAAAACAGAACCTGGATTTATGATGGTGTTTTTCCCAGTGGAGAATAAGGTGCTTAAACATTAATCTCTTTAAAAACTAAACACACAACTGCCCCCCACCTTCTAACACAGCTCTAGAATTTATAATCATTTTATAGTAAGTATCCTGTGGGCATTGAGTGAGGATGAGATCATAAGGGGTCAGAAAGTATTTACTAATAACACAATTAATTCTAAATAAAAGTTTTTTGTTATTTTTACCTCATTAACACATTTAAAACAACAACAGCCCTTCATCCTACCCATCATTTGGAAATAAGAGACAATAGGGTCCTTCCTGGGGCAGAAATTGTGATCAGAGATAAATATTCCAGGATTGGGTCCTCACTCACCATACAGAAAAATAGGAACAACTCAAAAAATGAGTTGGAGGACCTTCTGAACATCTTAAATGTAAACAAGCATTGGAAGGGTCTATATTTTTCTACCCCAGGGGCATATATTAAGTTTTCTAGAGCTGATTTCTCCAACTGATAACAGATTTACCAGAAATATTAGGATTTGGGCAGGACAGAGACTGAGATTCTGGAACTATGTCTGCATAATGCTGGACTTTAGAGTCCAGGAGTCATGGGCTCAAAGCCTGCCTAAAATATAAATTTGCTGGGTTGACTATGCACAAGTCACTTAATGTCTCATCTTCCTCATCTGTAAAATGGGGACAATAAATATACTTATAGTTCCTACCTTACAGGGTTCTTGTAAGGCTCAAATGAGTTGTGCTTTGCAAACTTTAAAGCTCTCTATAAATGCCAGTTGTTTCGACTGTTTTTTTATGATGAGGATGATTGATGGTGTTGGAGCTTGGCTCAGTAAAGAGCACCTCCCTCTCCCTCGTGATGAAAGCAGAAGCCTAAGCTTTAGATGTGCATGGTCTGGGAGAGAAGCTCAAAACATAAAAACAGAAGACTGATGGCTAGCCAGAAAATACAACCCTGACTTCCCCTGTCTCTTAAGCAGGAGTTAGACTCGAAGAGACTACATGTCTTTCTTTCTAATTCTTGGCTGAGAATAATGGCACCAGTGAAATGTGAATTTTGGTTGTTAAAGGGATGGAAGAAATAGAAAACTTGGGAGAAGCTATATTGGAGAATAAGACTCTCCTGGAGAAGTCAAAGACATTTATTAGGAATGTAGGGAGTTAAACTAGAGAAGGGGAGCTAGGAAAAAAGAAGTACAGAAAAGCAGAGGACATGGTCAGGAGGTCAAAGACAATGTTGATTTTGAAACTTTGCCTAGTGCCAGTTCTTTTCCAGCTCTTCTGGAAGCCATCTCACTGATCTCCTTCCCCGGTATATGAGGTATTCAGGACTTCTGGTGGGAGAGTTTGCTGAGCCCTTTTCAGGGCTGCTCATCTACCTTTGGCATCCATCTCATCTAACCTCATCTAGCTCCAAGAAGCTGTGGTATTGCAGCAGCCACACTTCAGGAAACTATTTCAACATTCTGGTTAAACCATGTAATTGGGATCTCAAATCCCTCAGTGAGTTGGGGTCTGTCTACTCCAAGTATGCGAAGATTTCCACATTCCCCGCCCCCAATGGAATAGGGTCATGAGAACAATTTGTTCCAACAGTCATGAAAGTAGCTTAATCAGGTGTGGTGGAACAGCACTTAGAGCTTGGTCTCAGGCATGCAGGATGCTCCCAGGTCATCTCCTGCATCTTGGACATCTTGACTTTTGAATTGTCACAGGACTTTGATGACTCGGGAAGAGAGAGTTAAGCTGACAACTTTGTGCAACTCAAATTTACTTAAACCCAATTAATCAACAAGTCAAGACATTATCTGTTGTGGGCCTGAACTCTGAACTTGAAACAAAGTACTAAGTCAGTGGAATTGATAGAGACAATAGTTATCTAATTTAGCATGGTTCACTATGATTGATTTAATCCTACAAGCAGATGCTGTGGGCCAGAACTTGAAACAAGGTACTAAGTGGAATTGAGGAGACTATGGTTAAATCTAGTTTAGCACTGATTTAATCCTACAACACATAATGGTTTCCTGGTGATTGCTTTGTATTCAATGTGGGGCACATAAGCAGAAGACTCAGCCAGGGAGTCAGAGATTCAAGGACAAGCACACTAGAAGCTCTCGGAGGCCGAGACAGATTCGTTCCATTGTCCACCTTTGTGGTGGCTGGAGGCTGAAGCACAAACTTTTGGATTCGAAGAGATTCAGAGGGCAGAGAAGGCTGCAGGAACTCAAGCTCTGGGAGCCAAGGAGAGAGATAAGCCTCTAAGAAAGCTAACCGGGCCCCAGGAAAGGAGACAAGACTTTGAAGGAGACAATAAAGGATTTGGACTTTAACACCGGGTGATTGCAGAACTGAGAGAAAGACTGTTCCCAGAGACCCCAAGAAAACCCAACAAGAGAACATTACATTTTAGAGAGAATATTATAATTATCTATGATGTTCTTTCCAAAAATGAAGTACCAGCACCACCAACAATTTCTACACTCCCCTACTCTTTCCTGAGAGCCAAGAGTCTTCTGAGAGCCTTCAGGAAGACCAAGGACAGTGCATCTTTTGGGGGAAAGAAGAGGATCTCTCAGAGCTCTCTTATGCCTTATATTCCCTGTGGATTCTGAAATTCAGTATCAAGAGAGAGAGGTGACATGAGTCTCTTATTTCCTAAAGTTTCTGCCTCTCTGTATTGTGAAAGGGAAATCCAGCTAATTCCACTGAAAAAGCTCCTTCTATCCTTTGATACTGGCCCTCACTTGCTTTAGCTTAGTTAGTCAATATGCACTCATTGAATACCTACCATGTGCTAGGCACTGTGCTAAGAGCTGGGATACCTAGAAAGGTTAAAGACAGTCTCTGGCCTGGAGGACTTCAGAGAGTATTCTCAGGAACAGAATTCCTAAGAGAGACTTCGCAGGGAGAGACCCAGTGTCTTGTAAGATGCATTTTTATGTTCAAGCAATGCTGTAACTTAGTGAACACTAATTTGATTTTCAGTTTCAGATGTAAAACAAAATTTCCCTTGATATTTGATCAATAGTTTTTAATTGTTAAAAATCATCTATATCTAATTCAAAACATCAAAGCTTTAGAGTTGAAGGGACCCTTGGGAGTCATCCAAATTATTCATTTTACTGAAGAAGCAATTGAGACTCAGAGAGATTGTCATATGCTCACAGAATACAGTAAGATTCAAAGTCAGAATTTGAAACCAGGTCATCCTAAGTCCAGAATTCTCCCTTTTATGCTCATGCTCCTTCTCTTAAATTTTAGACTTTTATATAATATCAATATTCATTATGTTACCATTTAAAAAGGTCCTTCTTATGCTCTTCAATAATATCTTTGATTATTTCTTTTGGATTTTTGCTCTTCCTGGGTATAATTATTCTATTCTGTAGAAATCTACATTGATCTCTCTTATCTATTTTTCTCTATGGCTACTAAACTGGTCAAGAGAATTTAATGGATATAATTTACTTATTTTAGAGACCACTTGATAAAACCTCTTGTACAATTATAGTGTAGGACATGGACAGATGCAAACTAAATGACAATGATGATGACAGGATTTAGGACTGTTTGTTTATTTGTTTGTTTGATGGATGCAAAGAAAAGTCACTAAGAGTTTAACGTCAGTTTGTCAAGTAGTCTCCAGTGGAGAATCTCAGAATTTGTGATTTGCCCTTTGTTAGTTATGTTTCTTTTTAAAAGTGACATATAAAGGAATATATGACACATTTGTAAAAAGTGACAGATGATGCAAAGGTAGGAGAAATAGCTAACTCACTAAACGACAGTCAGGATCTCTGAAAGATTGAGGTAAGTTATTTCAGTGGGTAGTATGCTGGGTTTGGGGTCACAGGCCAGACTCCGATCATCCCTAGCTGTGTGATTCTGGGCAAGTCTGTTTACTTCAATTTCCTTATCTGTAAAATGAGTGAGAAGCAAATGAGATACCATTATATATTATTGCTAAATATTTTATGTATATATATATGTATATATATATATATTTGATATAATTATACCATAATAAATTATAATCATATATAAAGTATATATAAATATAAATGTAATATTGGATAAATATACTATATGAAATCATAATTATATAATAAAAATTATAGTGTTATAATTAATTATTTATTTTGTAATTGCTGGTTATTATTATTGTATTAGTCAAATCCAAGAAGATGAAATTTAATATGAGTAGATACATGGAAAGTCTTGCACCTGAATTCAAGAAGTTAACTTCAAAAGTATAACATGAAGGATATTTATAATTGTTTGAAAAAAGTTGGGATTTGGAAGGACTGCAAATTCAGTTATTTGATATAGCAGCCCTTAAAAAAGCTAAAGTGATGGAATTTATTAAGATTGGTATGGTTTCCAGCTGCAGTACCCTTCCATGGTCAGATCACATGTTCAGTCCTGTGTTTAGTACTGGGTTCTGTGTTTTAGAAAGTACTCTGATAAGCTGGGGAGCTTGGATAAGGGTATTCAGGATGGCAAAGCTTTGTCACATGAAAACTATATGATGGAACTAGGGATATTAGCCTGGAAAAGAAAAGACTTCAAGAAATTGAACGATTGTCTCCTGGAAGATATATTAGAATCATCCCATTGGGTTCTAGAGGGCAAAATCAACAGCAATGGTAGAAGTTAGAAAGAGCTAAATTTAGATTTGAAAAGAAAACATTTTCTAATAATTGGATCAATCCTTACGCAGAATGGACTACTGAGGGAGATGGCAGGGTCTTCTTTATTCATGTCAGTGAAGCAAAAACTGGTTAGCTTCTTACCAAGTATACTGAAGGGATATTTCTTGCTTAAATATGGCTAATTCATCTAATTCTGAAATTCTGAGATTTAATAATTCATTTAAAAGTCATTTTTTGTTGCTTCTTTGTATTTGTTGACTTATCTCTGGCGCACGCTACTAATTACATATATTTCATACTTTCTGATTTCTTTAACCATCTAAATTTCCTTTCTGTCTAAACTATCAATTCCCCTAGACCTTTCTTTCCTGAATTCCACAATCATACTGTAGTATATACTGAAAATAATACTTTAGAGTCATAGGACTAGGTTTCAAATCCTTTTCTGCCACTTCCTATATCTATGATTGTGAACAAGGGATTTAACTTCTTGAGAGAAGATGGACTAATTAACTTCTCAGAATTCTTTGGCTCTAAGTCTGTGATCTCATGGCGTGGCTATCTGCCTTTAATTTAGTTTCTGCAACTTCAGAGTAAGAAAGGCTGCAGTCAATTGCCCTGCTTTCTTGGTTAGCTCCCTGCTTGCTTCCTTTGACTTCCTTACAATTGGCACTTGATTACACCAGTTTGCAAAATTATTTGTGATTCTACCTTTATTTCCTTTGAGTATTGTAATTCTCTCTTTTTAACCGGTTTCTCCATTTCTGTTGAAATATCAACCTGTCCAAATTGTACTGTTCTATTTCCTTCCTCAGGCAAGACCATGTGACCCTATTTACTCCCATTATGGTAGCCCAGTGTCTTTTTCAACAGCTTAGTGTAAAATCTAGTTAATTATATTACATGCCTCATAATTTTATAATTTTCTCTTCATGTTTTCTTACCCATTTCTTAAGCTTTATATATCCTCTTTCACTATTACTCCTTCAATCTCTTTATACTAAATTGTCTCTCTTATCATTTGTAGTAGGCTGCCTATATACTCCAGTCTGCTCCTTCACTTTCTGCAAATCCTATCTCACCACCTCATTTTCTTGGCTTCTGATTCTCTCTATAATGAGATAGTGAAGTGTAATGAAATTCTTGGAACCTCAATTTTATTATGCTCATTCATTCTCTCTAGAATTTGGTCTAGTATCTGCTACACTATATACCTTTAGGGCAAGCAGTTTTTAACCTGTTTGTGTGCAACCTGGATCCTTATGTAATCAGGTGAAGCCTCTGAATCCCTTCTCAAAAACATGTTTCAAAATGTATATCATAAAATACATGGAATTACAAAGAAAACCAATTATATTGAATTAAAAATGTAATTTTTTCCATCTAAGTTTGTGGACACGTTGGTGGTGCAGTGGATAGAGCAGTTTGGAGTCAGGGAAAACTAAATTCAAATCTGATCTCAGACATTTACTAGCTGTGGCCAAGTCACTTAATCCTGTTTGCTTCAATTTTCTCATTTGTAAAATGATCTAGAGAAAGAAATGGCCAATCACTCAGTATTTCTATCAAGAAAACCCCAAATGGGGTCACAAAGAATCAAACATGATTGAAAAATGACTAAATACAATAAGAAATTTGTGGAACTCTTAGAATCTATCAACAAGACCCTTTTTTTGGGAGGGGGGATTAATAGTATTTCATGGTAAAAAGTAAAATCAGCAGCATCTTTATAGTAAGTAACTTTATTTCATGATTTTGAATAAGATATTAATTTTATTAAGTTTCTAATACCTCAAAAAAAGTTTAGTATCTTGGGCTTAGAGATATTTAGGACCTTTGTTTAGCAAAAGCCTACAGAGTACTTAGACTGAAGAAAAGTATTGGGCAAGGAGAGAGTGGTTCATAGGGCTGACACCGACTTGTGAATCCAGATCAGGTAAAAGTGAGGCTTGGGTTTCCTCAGGAAAGGGGGAAAATAGGAATTTCTCTTTGAGATGGAAATTGCTCACTACCATTCTGCTGCAATGAGATAAGAAAACAGGTCCTTGGTAAGAACTGTTTCTGATAGACAGAATTGATGTAGTTGTGATAATGAGAATTGAGTGGCATTCATTTCCATTCCTTTTAGGTGAGTTCCTTCTTCAATTAAAAAAGTACTAAAACAATGAACAACTTTAGGTGAGTTCTTTGCATCCTTCTGATCTGAGGTTTGTGGTGAGTCTAAGTAGGTGTTTTGAAGTACTAATTGGTGTCTTTTCACTGGGGGCAGTACTCTTAATATGACTGTGTTCATTGGGTGGACATAGGGGCAGATCAGTCACTTTGAAAAACTACCCTTATTCAACTTGCAGACAGTAAGCATTTATTAAGTGTCTATTACATACTAAGCACTGAAGATACAAAGAAAGGAAAAAAGGCAGACACTTGAGGAGCTCACAACCTAAGAGGTGACACGACCTATGTACAAACAAGCTAAAAATAGGAAAAATGGGAAATAATCAGTGGAAAGAAGGAATTAGAATTAAGAGGGATTGGGAAAGGTTTCCTTATTATATAAATGGGATTTTAGTTAGGAGTTGGAAGAAGCTAGGAAAGTCAAGTAGAAAGGAAAAAAATCATTCCAAGAATGGATGACAGTTATGAAAATGCCCTGATCAGAGAGATGATTGTCTTGCTAAGTTTCCAATCTTACTGCAATGTCAGTGTTCAGCACAGAGATCACACACAAAGAGAGAGACAGAGACAAGAGACAAAGAGACAGAGAGAGAATGAAGGGGGGAGGAAAGAAGGGAAGGAGGGAGAGAAGAGAAAAGGAGAATGGGAGGAAAGGAGGGAAGGAGGGAAGAAAGGGAGAGAGAAAGAAAGGGAGAAAGAGAGAGGGAGGGAGGAACACACACACACATACACATGCAGAAACACAAATGAAAACAAAACAGTTTAGGAGGAAAGACCCTTGCAATTGGCAGTTTTGTGAAGGTGAGGGTCCTGTAATAAAAATTGAAGGTTTAGGAACTATGCCTTAAAGGGAGAGAAGGGTTCTGTCAGGTGGAGATGAGGAAAGATTGTATTTCTAGCATGGGGTAAAATCCAAGTAAAGGCACAGAGGTGATGTGTGTATGAGGAACCAAGAAAAAAACCAATTTGGCTGAATCAGTGTGTGTATATGTCATATATATTGAGTCTAGAGAGCTGGGATAGGGCCAGGTCGTAAATGGCTTTCAAAACTAAACAGAGAAGTTAATTTTGTATCCTAGAGTAAGAGGGAAATTAGTGGGATCTTTTGAGTAGGGGAGTGATATGGCAACATGAAATAATGATAGTAGCAGCTTTTCTCCCCTAATCTCCTGACTGCAATAAAAGTGTACATGGAGAAAGATGATATAATAAAATTTGGTGAGAAGTTTCCTTTTGTTAATTGTCTGTTTTCATGCTGAATCCCTCATTCAAATGTGAACCCCTTGACAAGAATGGGAGCTATTTTTCATTTTGTCTCTTTATTCTTAGTGCCTAGCACAGAGTTAACATTTATTAAATGCTTATTTAATGGAAAAAACAAACAATTTTGCTAATTGAGATTAGTTGGATTAGAAACGAGTTTCTATAACCTAAGGTCAGGTTACTGAATGTTTTAAAAGACATTTGTTTATTCAGTGAATATTTATCAAGTGTCTTTTGTGTTTAATACTATGGACTAGTCCCTGACTTAACAGAGTTTAAAGTCCATTAGAAGAAGATGGCATGTGTACAAAAAAAGTACTAATGCACATTGGAATGGGAAGTATACAAGAAAGGCAGAAGATGATTAGCTCTTGCTGGATGGTGCAGGGACTCAGAGCTACAAGAGAACAGCTAAAATCCTGCCTCAGACATTTATTAGCTGTTTGACTCTAGGAAAGTTACTTAATCTCTTTGTCTCCTCATCTATAAAATTAAGATAGTAATAATATCTTCTTCTTAGGGTTGTTGTGAGGATCAAATGAGACATATTATAGAACACTGCAAATCTTAAAACATTGTAAATATATGTGCTATACATGTGCTATTATTATTAGCTTATTGGATATATCAATTATTTTCATGACATGACAAACTGAGCTTGACTTAGTTGTCATAAATTAGGTGAAATACAATTCAGCACGCACAGTGCTCAACACTTAGAATACAAGAACAAAAATGAACAGTCCTTGCCCACATGGAGATTTCATTCTATCAGAGAAATAATAGATATAGAGCTAAACCATCATACCTGACAATAGCTATCTACCTCTATCTCTCTCTGTGTCTCTTTCTGTCCTTGTCTCTGTCTCTCTGTCTTTGTATCTGTCTGTCCGTCTTTGTCCCTGTCTTTCTGTCTGTTTATGTCTAACTCTATCTCCACACATACAAAAAAAAAATACAGAATGAGTTCTAATAATTCTAATAATTTCACAGTGAGGGAGGAGATCAGAAAAGACTTGGTATAGAAAAGATGGTACTTAAGCTAATCCTTAAACAGAAGTAAGGATTCCAAGGGAAAATAGGAGAAAAAGCTTTCCATGAAAAGAACAACCTGGGCAAAGAAGAGCAGGAAGTGGAATGTTGTGTTTGTAGCCAGAGGACCAGTTTGCTTGGAATGTAGTTAATTAAAAGAATAGTAATGTGGAAAAAAGGTGTTTTAAATGTTCAACAAAAAAGAGTTTCTATTTCTTCGTTAAAGCCAGTTGGAATCACTGAAGTATCTTGATCTGGAGAGTGACGTGGTCCACCCTGTGCTTTGGTAATAGCCAAGTTGGCAGTTAAGAGAAGGATGGATTGGGAAAGGAGATATTTGAGGTAGGAAGCTCAATTAGGCTTTTCCAGTAGTCCATGCAAGAGGTGATGATGGTTTGAACTAAGATGTTGGCTGAATAAATAGAGTTCAATTGATGGATGTGAGAGCTGTTGCAAAGGTTTTACCTTGTATAAGACAAGGCATGTGATTAGATTTGGGACTGGGAAGAGTCAAGAATGAGTCTCAAACCTGGATTAATAAAAATCCTTAGGTTGTAGTCCTTCAAGAATAGATAAGAATGAATTATAATTAGTATATATCATTCAGTGACTGGCTCAAAACTATTTCAGAAAAAATTTGAACATTCATGTATTTTGCTGATTCCCCCTACAATTTTGTTTGTACTATAAATCTATTTCATACATTGCTCATAAAATATATAAAAGTAAACTTTGGTTTAATATCTTTGCAAATTAATGGAGGGCCCTTCCTCCTACTAAATTTAAGACAACCAGGAAGCAAACCATAAAAAGTTTTAAAATACATGGGGAAAAAAAATCACAAGAAAAACATTTGTTGAGAACAGATTTATTGAAAGTCATTGTGGCAGATGTAAACTATTTTAGTCCTTACAGAGTAAGACCAGGCATCTGATTCTTGCATTAGTTCTAAGTTTGACCACTGACTCCTGGATGCCTTTAGTTAAATTGCAAACCTATTTGTGTCTTGTTCTTTCTGTCCAAGATATGACTATGACAATGCAATGATTAAATGAAAAACATTTAGTTTCTTGGACAAATAAATGGTATTCCCCTTGTAATCAACATATCTTCTAGGATAACAAAACAAAAGGCTAAATAGCAGCAATTCAAAAGTTATTCTAACTGCCCCAGTATTTCACTCTGAGGTAGAAATCCTGTGGTGTGAACATCTAACTGCATGTTACTAGGAATTAATGAGCCTAAATCAACTTTCTAAGTTGGAGACTTTTGGAAAATTTTTCTGAATGAACTGTGTACATTGAGAAACCAAACTCCTCAGTAGTCAATTTAGGATCCAGCCTCTCTGTTGCCAAAACAAACTCACAATACTGGACACTTAACTATTCAACTTAAGCCCTTGGAGCATTAGTAACTTCACATCTAAATAGAAAATTTGATTTTCTATGTAATTCCCAAAGAGTGAATAATTAAATGAAAAGGATGTCAACTATTTTTAGGACTTGTTATGTGTATTTTCATTATTTTATTCTTTGTAACTGGTTTTAAAGGAGAGAATTGACAAAATATTTGTTCCTTTACAAGGGATAAAAATTCAAAATTAAAGACCATCCCTAACTTAGAGGAAAACTAATATGATTGCCAAAGTAAGGCACTCTGGACCTGAAAGTTACTTGAATGTGATGA
The DNA here is from genome assembly GCF_016432865.1 of Antechinus flavipes. Taxonomy (NCBI): domain Eukaryota; kingdom Metazoa; phylum Chordata; class Mammalia; order Dasyuromorphia; family Dasyuridae; genus Antechinus; species Antechinus flavipes. Next base: position 81,787,125 of record NC_067403.1, on the reverse strand, counting down.
AGGATTATTGGGAAGTACTGATAAAACCTATTAAGGATCATTCAACTTCTATTCAGACTCAAAGAAAATAAATAGGATTCAGTTATACTACTCTACTTTTCTAGTACTCAGACTTGTCACAATTTCAGATATCTGAAATAGAGTATATTCTACCATAAATTGGGAAGGAGGGGCTACTGAATCCCTTTATAAAGATAAAATCCAAGTCTGTGTTGCTGCACTGCTTCTTATCCTGCAAAACTGATTTTGCTATCATTTCCTTTTTTTCCCTTTAGTTCTTTTTTTAAACTTGAGTCTTGTACATAATAACTAATGGAAATATTTTACAGCACATATATAAACTATATTGGATTGCTTACTATCTTAGGGACAAAGAAGGAGGGAGAGAAGGATAGGACGGGACTCAAAACTTTAAAAAATGTTTTAAAATTATTTTAACATATAATTGGTGAAAAATAAAATATTTTTAAAAAAGAAAAAAGAAATCAGGGGGATTCTTCTGCTTGGTAGAACAATAAATATATTTTTGAAAAGCCTGAGTTATATGGCACAGTGAATAGAGCAGGAATACCTGAGTTCCAATTCTGTCTTAGACACTTAGTAGGTATGTCATTCTGGGTAAGTTGTTTAACCTCTGCCTGTAAAATAGGTGATTGTGAAGCAAAAATGAAATGATATTTGGAAAGTTTTGCAAACTTTAAAGTGCTATATGCTGGTTATTACTATGTATCCATGTTTCTATTATGTATGTATTATTTGTTTATTATGTATCTATCTATTTATGTTCCCTTCTGTCATATGCATATGCCCTTGGAGAAAGAACCTTGGGAAGTGGGCTTTGTATTGAAAATTGCACTCTGTCTTAAGATACAGTTTTTGGCAGAAGGCTTGGGTACTGGGGATCTGTCATAAGGGCAGTCATGGCAGAGCTTTCTTAGTCTGTTCTCTTGGTCATATCTGTGGAGAAATATGGGACCAGAAAAGGGGAAAAGATTTTTTTAATTAAAAAAAATGGATATCACAATGCTAACATTTGTTTCATAGAAAAGAAAACATCACTCAGCATCTCATTTAATGTATATAAAGTAAAACTGTATATTAGACATAGGAGATGAAGGAAGAGGTAGAGGAACAAAATTTATTACACCCAAGAACAATAAAAACACAGTAGTCACTTAACATAAATACAAATAGCCTAGAAACCTTAGTGAATCCTGGAAATCTTTCTGTAAAAAATACTGATTAATATTCAAAATGATGTCTGTCAAAAAAAGGAAAAGATTAAAATTATGGTCAGTGTATTCAGTTTAAAAAAAAAGGAAATATTCCGCACATGTTCAGAAGATTTGCATTATAACTGAAAAAAAGTCATTTGATAAAGAATGAATCAGATTTCCTTTATGAAGAATCACCCAGGTTTCTTTTTTTTTTTAAGAAAATATTTTATTTCCCCCCAATTACATGTTAAAATAATTTAAAAACATTTTTTAAGTTTTGAGTCTCAAATTCTATCCTTATATAATTTAGCAAGTGAGATAAACTGAGTGAAGACCTCTCATAAGAATGTTGCCTTGACCTATGTGATTTGAGACTTTGCAATAATAGTAAGTTGACCTCTAACTAAAAGCTGCAGGTGTTTCATCATCTTAAATAAACATTTCCCTCCTGTCCTCCCCCCTCTTAATTAACATTTAAGTACTTTATAGATAAAGAGGTTGTTATTTACTATTATTCTTTTGTTTCTGGGATAGATTTCCTTGTTAGGATGTAAGCCTAGAAAAGTTGGGATGGAAAGCTTCTAGTTAGGGTCTATATAATCTTGTGTTTGACAGTTTGCAGTTTTCACTCCTTTACTGAGATACCTTGTCTGTTAGGAGTTGTCCTTTCTCTGGAGATCATAATAAATCCTTTTTGCTTTTCTACCTTGAGAGTCTCTGATTTTAATTTAGATTGGGGTCATAGCTGTTCCACACACTTAGTGTTATAGGATCATAGATAGAATTGGAAGGATTGTTCATGGCCAATCAGTTCAAATGAGGAAACTGGGGCTCAGAGAAGGCATGGGGTAGGATTTGATTATTTGGAATTTTTGCTTTTTTGGGCTACCTGTTGTGAATCTCTGGATGCGGTAAAATCTTAGTTAGCACACAAAAAATCTCAAAAAAGGCTACTTACTGTAATCAAATGAGAGCTTGCAAAGAGAATTGCAATTTTAATTTTGGATAGGAAATAGAAAGAACTAAGATGTTAGAAGTTATGGAAACACTCCAATGGCTGACCCTTCTGGCAATATCTTAATGGCAGTTACTGGAGACTCAGTTGTAGAGAAGGTGCTAGCCTAAACTGGTAGAGAAAATTTCTTCACTCAGGAGTTTGATATATCAATGTAATTACTAACCTCTGTTTTTTGTTTATTGAGATACACTGCAAATAAGTTATATGTAAATAAAATCTTCTGGCAGCTAGGTGACACAGTAGGTAGAGTGCCTGACCTAGAGTTAGGAAGACTTATCTTCTTGAATTCAAATTCAATTTCAGATACTTATTTGCAGCTTTTTTCCCCCACCCTGTTTGCATCAGTTTCCTAATCTGTAAAATAAGCTGGAGAAGGAAATGAGAAACCGCTCCCATTTCTCTGCCAAGAAAATCCCAAATGGGGACACAGAGACAGGCATGACTAAGGTGACTGAATGACAATAACAAATAAAATCTTTAGGACAATGAATATCTCACCTACGTTTATTGATGCATTTCTTATTTAATTTTGATTCCCCTTCTCCATTCTTCTCTACCACTAACACATTCACTCCCTTCCACTATCTTCCTTTAAAGACCATCATACACTAAGAATAGTGATTAACTAGCCTACATTTATACTATATTTGTAAATATTTATAGGATTAAGTGATGTAATAATTGCAAAATTCCTAGCCTAGTGCCTAGCACCCAGTAAGAACACAATAATTATGATGGGTAGAATGTTCAGATGAAAATAAAACAAATCATTTTTAAAAAATTTAGCTGACCACACAAAACTTTTAAGTGTATAGTTTGGAGATATTTCTCTTTTAATTGAGTCTCTTCTCTTTCCCCATCAAATCTCTTTATTTTCCCTGCTATTTTATCCTGCCCTGAAGTTATAATGCTGATTTCTCTTTCCCCCGTCCCCCACCATCCCTTACATTAAAGTCATTGGGTTGGCAATCTCTTACTGTAAATATAGGATTTGTCCTTTAAATAAGCAAGCAAATGGAAGCATAGGACAAAAATAAATCTATTCTCAGACATTTTCAGCATTAGTAAAAATAACATGGCTATATGAAAAGAAAATGACCTCACTAAAATTTTAATTTGTAGGAGCTGTACATGTTCTAATTCAAATAGCAGTAACTAATACCTAGCAGGAGAATCTAGACCCATAAAAAATGAAGAGCAGATAAAAATGTAATATTTGTAACTTTAGATACATTTTTGAAGGTTTTAGCTATTCATTACTCATTTGAGTGTAACAACTTGGATATTAGTAAAAGTTTAAATTGGGCTTCTTTTCAGTCCTTTCTTTTTTGGGTAAAATTGTTATGTTTCTGATTGAAGTCACAAAAGTAGTATGTAAGATTGTTTATGTGACCCTTTTTACTAGTCAGTCTAATTTTCTACTATTTTTTTATCTAGATGCCCAGGTCTAGGAGCACTAGGTTGTGCTGGCAAATGTTTAATGGGGAGCTCTTTGAAAAAAAGGAGACATACTTTAAATTTAGTCTGCATTATAAATTTTTTCTCCATTATTTTCTTAAGTCTAGACTAAAAGGATTACTAAATTATAGCTCAAGGGTCAAATGACAAGGGCCAGATCCAGCTGGCCTGTTTTCCTAGAGCATCTAGCTAAGAAAACTATTTTCAGTAGTGTAAACAAAATAATAAATGAAACTATAATTCTTAGTTTGGCTAATTTCTATTACTAAAAACTTAAAAATCAACTTTCTCAAACTGGTAAGAGGTAACTCTAGCATATAGCTTACAGGAATCAAGGAAGTCAAAGTTTTTCTTCACATGGGCAGACTTCTAGAAGATTCAGCGTATGAACTTCTTAAATCATCTATTAGTTTGGACAAATAATGCCAAACAAAAGGCCCACAATTCGGAAAGTAAATGGTAATAGGTGACGTAGAAAATAGAATATCATGGATGAAGTCAAGAAAACTTAAGTTCAAGTCTTATTTATTAACTGTGTGACCCAAGTTGTTTAACCTCTGTTAATCTCAATTACCTCATCTATTAAATCAGGATAATAATAGTACCTATACAAGGGTTATTGTGAGGATTAAATGATGTAATAACTGCAAGATTCCTAACCTAGTGCCTAGCACTCAGTAAGTACAATATAAATATTAGCTATGCTCATCTGAGTGCTTCAATTAATCCATTGCCACATCTGTGTGGATATTTCTTTTAGAGTGTAGTAGATCTTAAACCCCCTACCCACCATGGCTCTTCATCCTTTATGATTTTTATCTATATTCTAAATAAAAGTATTCAGCATTACAAAGTGATTCATTAGGGACTTATTTGTTATTATGTTTTGAATTCCACTAGAGTTCTATTCTATTAGAATGTAAGCTCCTTGAGGGCAGGCATTGTTTTTGTGTTTTTGTCTTTGGTTGAATACTGGAGGCTTATCATAATGCTGAGTATGTCATAAATACATGATAAATGCTTATAGATTGATTGATACTCAGTGTAGTGTGTGAGAACACTATGGGGAGTGGACAATGAAACCATGCATTCTAAAAGGTTTTACTAGTAGAGCATGAAATCCAGCACTGGATCATCCAATATGATGTGTTGTGTTCTACAGCAAAGCAGAATTGTAGTAGATCAAAAGAAGTGTGGGAAGCACAAATTTGGAAATATTTCTCCCCCAAATGGTCATATGGATTATTTGTGCCTGATCTGGAGTGTGCCTTCTGAGCTCATATGACTAATCACACACAGCCAGTTGATATCAAGATGTAATTTTGATTCTTTTCAAGCAAAAAGGACAAGGACCACCATGACCATCACCACTACCATCACCACCACCACCAACTAGCGCAGCATAAAATTTATAAGAGTTTCACCAAAGCCCAGACATGGTTCAATGGAATGAGTGTTTGTGTGGAATCTGAGATAGATGAATGGATGGATGAATGAGTGAATGGATGCATTGACAGCATTTATTAAGTGCTAGTCATGTGGTAAACACAAGTTATAAGCCCTGGAGAGATAGGCACAAAAACTAAGACATTCACTGATCTCAAGGAACTTAACATTTTTAATGGCACAAAAGAAAACATACAAGGGGAGCTAGAGGGCCATCTAGGATGGCATGACGTTCATATGGTAGGGAAGTAGTATTGAGTCCTAGTTCCAAGAAAGATAAAGGGAAAACTCACCCATTAAGTCTATCTTCTCAAGAACAGAGATCAAAATTCCAGTGGAGGGGGATGATGAGGATGATAGTCTGGGAGCAGGAAGCATGGCGTGAAGAAAATTGGGAACATTGGAAAAGTTCCAATTTCAATTTTTCTAATTACTATTTGTATAGTTTTAGGCAGGTCTTGCTTCTCTGGATCTCAGTTCCTCATTTTGGGATTTTATTAGATGACTTCTAAGTTTCCTCATTGTCATACAACTATAATAATATTGTGATTGATTTCTGAGGAATTGACTGAGTTTGCAGAGGCTGATCTTCAAGGTAAGTGCAGGTTGTTGAATCTTTGGGGATTTTGCTTTTTCCACAGTCACTCCTAAAGACTGTCATCTATGTTATAAAAGAGTTGTGATTTGTTTTGATGGAGAGTGTTTCTTTACTAACAAAATTGTAGATTTTAGGCACAATAAAGCTTGGTGAAGGATAATTATGAGCAAAAAAAACTTCAGTAAAAACACTAGGACCATGCATGAAATGTGTGCAATTCATACATACTTGTAGAATTCAAACATATGATCTCTTAAGACAATAAAGAATTTAGTTTAAACAAATGTCAGCATCATGTTTACAATGGTATTAATGGGTATTAGCCCAATTGGCCTATAATATCTATGTCTAAAGGCTAGCTAAGTGGTACAGTGGACAGAGTGATAGTCCTGGAGTCAGGCAGATTAATGTGCCTAAGTTAAAATCCAGATTCAGACACTAGCTGGGTGATTCTGGCCAAACTTCTGCCTCAGTTTCCTTATCTGTAAAATGATCTGGGGAAGGAAATGGAAAACCACTCTAGTGTCTGTGCCAAGGAACCCCAAATAGAGCCATAAAGAGTCAGACATGACTGAAAATGACTGAACAACAGCAATCTATGTCTAGGGCTTTCATATTCCTATCACAAGATGTCTTCTGACTTTTCCATCACCCCTCAAATTTTTCTAAATTTCCTAATTATTTAATATATAGGGTCAATACTGTGAATTGCTCTGTACTCTGTAGACTTTTTCCAGGTCTACAATACAAATATAAAACAAGATGAGTACAGTTATAGTTTATCAAAATTAATGATATAAGCTATTGATAAATCAATAATAATACATTTCCATATTGAAATATTGATTGTGACATAAAAACTTTATTGATTATTCAGGGTTAAAATATATCAAGATTCAAGGCTGTACCCATATTATTTCTTCCTCTCATACTAGCAATTAAAAATGATAAATCTGGCTTTAATTTGATGTTATATTATTCATGATTCTGCTGTTCTGAATAGTCCACACAACAACCTTTCAAATACTTGAAGACAGAACTTATATCTGTAAGTCTTCAGGACTTCAGAAAAAAACATTTTCAATTCCATCTCCTGAATGTTTGCATGACTTGATATCCAAGATCCTTGCAATCTTGGTCACACTAGATAAACTCATACTTGCTAATGTCCTTAATAAAATAAAATACCCTGGAACGTGAAGGAGAATTATCACTATTCTCTTTTGGTGCTGTGCTTAAGTTCTACTGACTTCAGGCTTTGCTTAAGGTCTGATCATCTTTATCTTATGATGCATTATTCTCTTATAATAAACTTTCAGTTCACTAAACCCCCCAGATCTTTATTGCATAGTTTTCTAACCATATGTCCACTACCTTGCTCTTAGAATGTTGATATTTTGCAACCAAAGGTTTTTACCATTTTTGGTCAATTAGTCATGTACGACTTTTTTGTTTTTTGTTTTCTTTTTTGGAGAGCAATTTGACATTTCCTTCTGCTCAGAGGCAAACAGGATTAAATTACTCAATTTCCCAGGTTCATAACATTTTAGTTTACTTTTCTCTGTTCTTTACCTGGTTCAACTCATTCTGTTTAACAATTTTTTTTTGCATTCCCTCTCTAACTTCCTTTTTTTCTTTTTCTTTTTTTAAAAAAGAGTTCAACAAAACTATTATACCTAATGATATATTTACCTTTCCATTTTTGTAGATTATTGTTGGTCAACAGTGAGGAAAGATATGTATTTCTAGTAAGATGAGGCAAACATCATCCATTATGTTTGGTTTGAATTTTATTATCTTTTATTGTTGTGTGTATTTACATTATTTTAGTTACTGTATATTTTCTTTTGGTTCTATTTTATGTTGTTCTTCATTCAGTCATACAAATCTTCCTGTTTTTTTTTCTTTTTTGCATTTTCCATACAACATTGTTCTTTATAGCACAATCGTATTCTATTACACTTAAATTCCAGAATTTTCTCAGCATTCTCTAAGTATTCTCTAATCATTGGGCATATTAATTGATTCCCGATTTTTGCTGTAATATTTTGGGATATATAACACTTTTATTTCAATCACTGACTCAATGGTAGATTTACGGAATGAATCAAAATAAATGAATGATTTTAGTAACTTTTCTCCCCCACATAATTTCAACTTGTTTCCTAGAAATTTCAGACTGATTCTCAGATCTTTTAGCACTGAATTAGTGTGTCAATTTTCCCATGAGCTCTCCAACACTCACTTTTCCCATCCTTTTTAATAATCTGACAATTTGTTAAGTGTGAAGTGACATATCAGAATTGTTTTCATGCTCATTTCTTGTGCCTCTTACTCATGTCAATGTTAAAATGTTAAGTAGCATGGACCAAACATAGATCCTTTAGGATTATAAATTCACAAATGGATAACTTTTTAGGTATGCTTAATTGCTGATGTAAGGAAGAAAGGCACCATGGTTTATAAAAAAAATGCCTTCCTAATATCCTAGTTTTCTCTGAGAGGGATAAAGATGTAATGCACTTAAGAAGATCCTTTAATAAGATTCTTCATCAAAGAATATTAAAAGATTGCATCACCATGGGATTGAAGTAAATGTTTTCTTTTAGATTTGTAGTATCTTTAAAAATAATAAGTCACATTTATGGAGCACTTTAAAGTATACCAGATGCTTTCCTTATGACTATGTAAGACATGTAGTCCAATCACTTTTCTTTTTCACTTTTTCTATGCCCTTACCTCCCTGTCTCTCAATTCTGGCAAATGCAACTTTTTCATGTTTCTTCTACAGCTATTTTCTCCTTCATCCCACTACCACTTTTGCTACTGTCATCTATCATCACTTGTCTGGAGTATAGAAATAATCTCCTAGTTTGTATTCCTGCTTTAATCTCTTCCCTTTCCAATTCATATTTCACAAAGCAAGCTGAACTTTATACATGTCACTCCTCTGTTCAAAGTACCTCAATGGTATCCTTGCATCTATCAAATAAAATGTGTATTGCTAAGTCTGGCATTGAATCTGCCCTGAATCTGACTATATGATTATATCCTGCCCTTCCTAGCTGACATACCATTTCTTGGGTATTTTCCACTTTAGTCAAACTGGATGAATTATCCATTCAAAATCTCAAGCTCTGTAACTTTCGTGTTTTTGCATGCTACTACCTGGTTAATGGGCTTACATGCCTATTTAATCACATTTTTTTTTTCCATTGAAAGACCTTGTGGCAAAGAAAAGAGATCAAAAGATCACATGTGTGAAGTGGAAGAGGCCTTAAAAAGGTGAAATTGGGAGTGCTTGACCATAAGAAGGCAGTGGGGAAAGACAGTGAAAAATTGAGAATGAGTCCTGGGTCAGCATAGAGATGGTAATTAGATAATATAGCAGTTGATGCAATCACTAAGTGATATAACATACAGGGAGAAGAGAATGCTCAGGACAGAACCATGTGGAGCAGTTTCCATTGGAGAGTATGATCTGTAGTATAAAGAGGGTAAGAAGGAGTGATCAGATAGGTAGAAGAAGAACCAAGAGAAAGTCATGTCCCAAAAACCTAGAGAAGAGAAAGTAGCAAGGAAACTACCATGATTGGAAGTGTCAAAGGCAACAGAGAGGATGAGGAGAATGAAAATTGAGAAAAGGTCATTGGTTTGACAGTCAAGAGATTATTGCTAACTTTGGAGGAGTTGTTTCAGGGGAATGATAAAGTTAGAAGCTGGATTGTAAAGGGTTAAAAAGAAAAAGGGTGAAAAGAGAGGAGAGCAAAGTGGAGATGACTATTGTATTCAACCTTTTTGAGGATTTTTAGCTATAAAAGACAGGAGAGAAATAAAATGATAGTTTTTTATGGATCAAATGAGTTTTTTTTTTTTAGAATAGGGGAGTGAAGGGTATATTTATAGGTAGTAGAAATAAGTCACTAGAGAGGGAGGAATTGAAAGTAAATGAAAGAATAGGGATGGCAGAAGAGGCAATCTGTTTGAGAAGACAGATGGAATGAGATTATTTGAACAGACAGAGGGATCAGCCTTGGTGAGGAATAAGGTCACTTTATCATATGAGACAGGAGTTAAAAAACGAAATGGTGGTAAGAAGGCATATTAGTGATACAAAATAAGGGAGTGGGGAGAAGAGAGAGTTCATGGCAAATGGATCTCAATTTCTTTTATATGAGGCAAGGTTCTCAACTGAGAGACTGGAGAAAGAGAGAGGAACTGGGAAGTTTGGGAGGGATGGAAACAAAAGATTTAGAAGAGTTACTATGAAGAGTGGGCTAGTGAATTAACAAGGAGAAAATAGTAGGCTTGCATAGCAGCAGTAAAATCCCAGTTGAGATTATGTAACATAAATCTGTATTTTGTGGACCCATTTAGAATAGTTATGTGATTTTCTCCATCTTTGTTCAATAACAAGCTTGTAGGAGTAAAGGTGATAAATGGGGGGAGTAATCCAAGGCTCTGCTGCTTGACAGGGAGCAATTGCTGAAATGATAAGACAACTAGGGATTCAAGAAAAGAGGACAGTATAGAATTGAAATAGTTTACCAAAAAGGAGAGAGAATCGAGGGGTCAAGGGATTGGAGGTAATGATGCTACAGACAGAGATGGGTTGGTAAGGAAAGGCAGAGGGAGAGTTAAAAAGCCAACGGAGTATAATCAGAACTGTTGAACATGGAAGGTGGGTTTTGGGTAAGATCAAGGCTATGACCATCTTTTTGTGTGACTAGGAATAGGGCAGATCAGTAGTTATATGAATTAAATAGATTAAGAAATTGAACAATTAAGGTGTTTAAGGAAGAATCGGTATAGAAACTGAATTCTCTAGTATGAAGGTAGTAGTTGGGATGGAGAGAAAAATTGAGAACCCTGTACTGAACTCATTGATGAAGGAAGGAGGGTAACCTGATGTCTGGAGACAACAGTTACCAGGATTTTGCTTGGGTGGTAGATGTGGATTATACTTATTTCAAAGGAAGAGAAGTAATTGAGTGATAGAAGTAAGGTGAGAATTTGGAATTGGTGATAAGGAGTAAAGCCTATTCTAAATCCTACTTACCAGTGAGTCAAAAGGAATGAGTAAAAATACAGTTAATTCTGAAGGGCCCAGCAAGTCTGTGTCATCAGGGGAAACAGGTTTCAGTAATCACTAGTAGATGGAAAGAATGGGAGATGAAAGATTCAGCATGAAGGGAAATTTGTTGTTTATGGAACAGAAATTCTGGTGGACACAATAGAAGGACTGGATGGCATTTGTCTAGAACTTTGAAAGTTAGAAGGTTAAAGGGGTTGAGAATAAGAAATTGAGTGGGGAGAATGGGGAATGGGGTTTGGATAATGGAGTTCATGTTGTAGGTTGAACAGATGTGAGAATGTTTATTATTTAGTAAAAAGGACCACTCCTCTTTCCAGAGAAGTTTGGAGATTGGCTTGGAGATAAGTACAGTATAAAATGGGAAGCATATGGTTAAATTGTCAGTTGGGCCACCTGGGTTCAAATCCCACAGCTGACCTGGGTGGAATCATAAACAAACAACCTCTTTGATGGTTGTCTTTTTAAAGATGGAGGAAATAATAATCATGATAATAACAACACTAATTTCAACAATTGTTTTTATAAAAAGTTACTTAGTCCATTGGTGAATCAAATTCTTAAATAAGGAGGTTAATAATAACAATAGCAACAATTTCAATGGTTCTCTTACACAAAGAGGCAGTATGATGCAGTGGATAGAGTGCTTGTCTTGAAGCCAAGTAAATCTGGATTCCCAAACTATATCAGGTATGTGCTCCTCGTGGGCAAGTTATTAAGGTCTCTGAATCTCAGTTTTTCATCTTTAAATAGGAGATCATAATAGCACCTCAGAGTGATTGAGAGGATCAAATGGATTAATACTTCTAAAGTTCTTTATAAACTTTAAAATTCTATAAAAATGGAAATTATTATTTACAATGTTAAAAGTATAAATGAAATATATGTTTCATATGTATACACACATAAAAAGTGCAAGCAAGCCTTAAAACATTATAGAAACTTTAAAGCACTGTAGAGAGATAGGCCATTATTATTCTCTCTCCACTCTTCAAAGCTTTTGATAGTTCCCCATTGATTATTGAATAAAGGCCAAATTTCTTGGCCTAGCTTTTAATTCCTTCTACAACCTGGTTCCAAACTACCTTTCCATAGTAATCTCACGCTGCTTCATTTTATGTACCCTGGGCTCTAACCCAACTTGGCTACTTATCTGCCATTCCCTAAACATATTCCAGCCCTCTTTCCTGGATCTATTCTGTCTTCCTTAATTCTGGAATGTTGGAATATCCTCTCTGCTTTTTTTTTGGTTTTTTGGGGTTTTTTTGCTTTTTTGATATTCTGTGTATCCTTTAAGGCTCAGCTTAAAACACCACCCTTAAACCAAAGCTTTTTATGGTTCAGATGGAAGCAATCTTTCCTGCCTCTAAGCTTTTCTATCCTTTTGCTTTGTCAGAGCCCATACCATCCCTGGGATTTTCCTAACTAAATAACCATCTCTACTTTGTATGTGTTTTCTTCCCTTTTGGATCGGAAGCTTCCAAGACTCTTTTTTTATTTTGTTTTTTTATCCCCAGCAGACAGCGCCACCTTTGTCAGTCACCTTTTGTTAAGAATTTATTTTTTGCCAGGCACTGTGCTAAATGTCTGAGGATATAAAAATACAGTAAGCACTTAATAGACATTTCATTCCTTCTTTTTACTTTGTATCATGCTTATTTGTGTGCCTTCTTTATCACTACAACTAGATTATGAATGATTTATAGAGAGGGTCTGTATATTACTTGATTCTACTTTGACAACAACATAGCTATTTCAGAACATAGGTATTTTATAAATGTTTTTTGAGCTTGTTGAGTATATAAAAAACTCTCTGACCTAGATAGACTTCTTTCATTTACTGTGGGATGGGGTCAAGTTCTTAATATTTACTTTATTTGCCAGCACTCACCTAGTTGCTTGTATCAAATCACGAGAATAGAAAGCATTGGAATACTGCTATTTGGAGGGATTGTAGAAACTAAATTTTTCCTCTTTGAGAGCAAAAATTAGCAGATAATCTATTATCAGTAAAAAGAATATATTTGGCCATCCTATATTCAATTTCTGATTTCTTTTGCAGGTAAAAGCATCCGATGCTGACACAGGTCGGTATGGCCATATTGAATACTTTCTTTACGATGGATTCCATAGCTCTGAAAAATCTCAAGCATTCCAGATTGACCCACATTCTGGCCACATCTGTGTGTCTCAAGATATTGACAGGGAACGAGATCCAGCCAGCTATGATTTGTTAGTGAAAGCTCAGGATGGGGTAAGTCTTACTAAAGGTTTCAACTATCTTGGAAATGTGCTTTTCATGATTCTTGTGATTCTGTGTAGAAATAAAATTTCTGTGATAAGCTATGCAATGGAATCTCAGGCAATCAAATTCCTATCATGAGATTAGGGAGGATTTTGTGATTGGCTGTCAGAATCCTAATTTACCAGCTACTCTGAGTACATTGGGTAAAAAGGATATATTTACCCTTATGCATCATTCAGATTGATCACAGGGATGAAACAAGATGAATTCATTAAGTATTTGACCTTTTCCATTCTACATTTGTAGTTGCAATACTATACATAGGTTTTCTTGACAAAGATACTGGAGTGGTTTGCCTTTCCTTCTCCAATAGATTAAGGCAAGCAGAGGTTAAATTATTTACTAAAGTACTCATAGCTGGTGAGTGAAGCTGGATTTGAACTCAGGCTTTCCTACTTCCAGATGCAGCCTCTATCCACTGAGTCATCTTGTGGTCCTCTAATCTCCTCCCTGAGTCTTAGATATTTCACCTCTAAATTGAATTGGACCAGCTGATCTTTCAGATCCCCTGCAACAAGAAATCTATGATTTTAGGAGCTCATGAAATAAGTACAAGATATTATGGTAAAAATTATGTTTGCCTATAAACAATGGAATGAGAAGATACTTACTAAGTACTTTTATTATTATGGGCTAAACACTTGCCTAAATGTTGGATTACAAATAGAAATGAAAGATAGTTTTTAACTCTCAAGTAACTTATATGCTAATAGGGGAAGAAGGCACATTTGCAGGGGGTTAGGAAGGGATAATTTGGTTTTGAAATTATAGGGCTGGTGATTAGGTTAACATGCCTAGTTAATTTGTTCTGGGTTTCTGGATTAAAAAGAGGTGGGGACAGGAGCATCTAGTGAAGGGATATCCAGGGAGAACAGCCAAGTTACACTATAGCCCTGACCAAGATGAAGTAGGTTATTGAAGCAATGGGGGGGGGGGATTGGGGGAGGGCATATCAGGAATTTTGTTAATTGCTCCATAGCTTAGTTCTGTGTCTCCAAACTGGTGAGGGAGTAGATGGGAAGTGAAGTTTTAATCTCCTTTCTCATCCCTATACTAGGTCTCTTTTTCTTTTCTTTAATTAGAAAAAAGTGAATAGAAAAAAGAAAAACAGAAAAGGAAAACAAACAAAACAGAATATTATCAAGTATTCATCAGGGAAGATTCAAAATACATAACAATAAATTAACAGTTCAAGAAAGGATATATAATAAAAGAAATTATATTCATGAGTGTCCATTTTTTCTTTGCTTCCTTGTAGGTAATTCTTTTGATCTCTGCTGTGCACTTTTTTTTTTTTTTACTTTATTCTTCCCCTCCTTCATAGAAATTCTTTTTCTTGTCTTTGAAATGCAGAATCTCATCTTTCTTCTCTACCCTTACACCTCCTATGTGCTCTCATGTAAATAATTTGCTTATAATCACAAGTTCTCTCACAAGGGTGGAGACTATTTAAACCTGAAGTTTTTTGGATTCTCTAAAGCAGCAAGATCTTTCTCTCTCACTTTTTTCTCATTCCCTCCCTCCTTCTTTCCCCCCTTCCTCCTCTTCTCCTCCTCCACCTTCTCTGTTTCTCTCTCTCTCTCTCTCTCTCTCTCTCTCTCTCTCCTCTCTCTCTCTCTCTCTCTCTCTCTCTCTCAAAAACATATGAACAAGAGAGGTTATCATAGAGGGTTTACGAAGAAAAGGAAGACACAATTTAAACTAGGAATTAAGGAAAGTGATGTGAAGAGACTGAGAGAGGGGAAGAAGATTCAGAAAAAATGGTAGGAATGAAAAGATGAGATCAGAATAGGTCAGAATTAATAGAAAAGCTAGCCATCAATTTTATTTAACTGAAGTAAAAAGATTATTTTGGTGGATAGTTGTTGCAAATATTGTTCCATCCTCATCATTTTCTTCCACTCTTAACTTGACCTCTTCAAAAAAACAAAGAGATTTGTGAATTTAGTGACAACCCTTCAGATAATGGGTCATAAATGTCTTTGTTAAAATAGTAAATGTAAGGCTCTTAATTATTGTTTGGAAAATTTACTAAAATAATTTGATGATTTCCTGAGTAAGATGGAGAAAGGAGGAGCTTACCTT
The DNA here is from genome assembly GCF_016432865.1 of Antechinus flavipes. NCBI lineage: Eukaryota > Metazoa > Chordata > Mammalia > Dasyuromorphia > Dasyuridae > Antechinus > Antechinus flavipes. The sequence continues at coordinate 81,771,906 of NC_067403.1, read as the reverse complement.
TAGATGCTTTGTGAATCCCTGGAAGGAGATATTATAAAAGAAAGTGATGTTGAGTGTGGGTAAAGGAAGAGACTTATTTGGTTCACTTCCCATCTTCTATTTAAGGATTATCATTGTGAAGCAGCAAAGAATCTAGAATGAACACATGAAGGGATAATAATAAAATGGGAGGCAGAAGATAAAGCCTTCAAGGATAGTGTTAACTAAAATCAGTATGAAGGATAGAGATAGGGAGCCAAGCTGACAGCTTCTAAGTGGAGAGGAAATAAAGGGTCTTCTGTGATTACCTAAAATGGGATTAAGAATAACCACATTTCTTGTTTTTAAATTATAACTTTTAATTTTCAAAATATATACATAATTTTCAACATTCACTCCTACAAAACCCTGTGTTCTATTTTTCCCCTTCCTTTCCCAACCCCAAAACAAAGATCCAATATATGTCAAACATGTGAAATTCTTCTATACACATTTCCATGAATATACTGCACAAGAAAAATGAGATCAAAAAGGAAAAAAAATGATAAAGAAAACAAAATGGAAACAAACAACAATAATAAAAAGAGTGAAAATGCTATGTTGTGGTCCACATTGAGTTCCCACAGTTCTCTCCCTGGGTGCAGATGGCTTTTTTTCATCACAAGACCATTGGAAATGGTCTGAATCACCTCATTGTTAACAAGAGCCATAACAATTCCATCAGAATTGATCATCGTATAGTCCTGTTATTGCCATGTACAATGTTCTTCTGGTTCTGCTCACTTCACTTAGCATCAGTTCATGTAAGTATCTCCAGCTTCTCTGAAATCATCCTGCTGATCATTTCTTATGGAACAATATTCCCTAACATCATTCAGCCAGTTTCCAACCGATGGACATCCACTCAGTTTCCAGTTTCTAGCCACTACGAATAGGGCTGCCACAAATATTTTTGCACATGTGGGTCCCTTTCCCTCCTTTAAGATCTCTTCGGTCTATAAGCCCACTAGAAACACTGCTGGGTCAAAATGTATGCACAGTTTGATAGCTCCTCGGGCATAATTCCTAGTTGCTCTCCAGAATGGTTGAATTGAAGATACAAATTTCTTTAATGAGAGTAGGAATTGTATTAGAGGCAGAAGAAAAGAGATTAAGACAATTTCTAGAGCAGAAAGTAACCAAGGAAAGAGTTAATGACATGAGAAGAGGTGGTTATGAACTCAATGTTCTTTGGACTGGGAGGTAGAAAGGGTGAATGCCTGGTACCAGATAAGAAAAAACTATATTCTTTCAGAATCTGTTAAAAGGTGATATCTAGACTTGGGACTTGTGGGTAGAATAAGAATAAATTATCTGTTATATCAACGACTATGAGCTGATAAAGAAACCTTGCAAGGACTAAAGGAAGAATGTAAGTACCTGGAAAGAATTTCTTAGAGCTTTAAATCTGTGCATACTGAATGGTCTTCATTGTACTTTAGATATTTCTCAACTATACATACTTAGCACTGTGCAATTCTTTCAGAATCTGCTAGTGGTGCAGTGGATAGCAAGCCAGGCTGCAGTCAGGAAGAGCTGAGTTCAAATCCTCCCTTACATGCTAGTTTTGTAACCCTGGACAAGTCATCTAATGTTAATAATGTTATTTTGGTTATTTTTTCAATTAATTAATTAATTGATTTTTAATCAATTACATTCAAAACAAATTTTTTTACATTTGTTTTAAAGATTTTTGAGTTCTAGGCTCTCTTTTTTTTAATCCCCACCCCAATTAAAAAACCATATGTGAAGTTATTCAAAACATTTCTATAAAGGTCAAGTTGTGAAAGAAAACATAGATTTCGCATCCTAATGCAAATAAAAACCCTCAAGAAAAATTAAGTTAAAAATAAAGTGAGAGACAGAAAAAGAAAGAATGCTTCAATCTGTATTGGGACTCAATTAGTTCCTTCTTTGGGTATTGGATAAGATTTTTTTTTTATCTTAAGTCCTTCAGGGTAGTTGTGGATGATTGTACTACTAAGAATGATACTCATTTATAGCTAGTCATCCCAGAACATTGCTATTACTTTATATACAGTACATTTCACTTTGTTCATGGAGGATGTTCCAGATTTTTTTCCTTGAAAACGTTCTGTCCATCATTTCCCAGAGAATAATAATATCTCCTCAGAAAAACTTGCTTCAACTTTTTTTTTTACAATTACTATTGCTAATTGAATTCCCCCACCCCATTTATTCTCTCTTCTTTCACCTACCCCCTTCTCAAAAGTGTTTTGCCACTGACCACTCCCTCCCTCAATCTGTCCTCTCTTTTATCACCCTCTCCCCTTTTCTACATTCTATTCCCCTCCATTTTCCTGGTGGAGTTAGATTTCTACACCCCTTTTTAGTATATATATTATTTCCTATTTGAGTCTCCTTCCTTTGTTCCCCTTTACTGTAAATGTTTTGTTTTTTAAGTAAAACATTTTTGTGCTTGTCTTGTAGGTAAAATTTATGTTTTATCTAAAGGTTTTTTAAAAAAATAAAAATAGTATTATCAGCTGTTCTTTATGTTTATGGATAACTGATGAAAAGATGAAAAGATAAATGAAAGGAGATATTCTGGTTGGATATAACAATCATACACCTTTTAAATTTTTTTTATTCATTTTGAAATTAAATACAAAAATACAAAAAAAGCACATTTCCATGTACATAGCACAACATAAAAAGAAGATTCAATATAAAATCATGAATTTCCATTTTATACTGTTTATTGTTACTGTGTAATGAATCACTTAACCTTTCTGAATTTGTTTCCTTAATCTATAACATGAAAATAATAATACTTGCAAAAATTTGAGAAGGTGGATACTTGTTGAAGGGCTGGCTTTGAGTTCAGCTTCAAGTTTAGTGGGAGGAAACCTCTCTAGGTTTTGGAGGTGGTGGGAGTAGAGGGGAGACAGAGGCATGTTGACATCAGTGACTTTGGTAGTCTCATTTGACAGTGGTAGGGAAGATGGACTATCCCCTCAAGGGTAAGAAATGTTGTGCTGTGGACCAGGAAGTACATCTATCAAGTAGAGTCCCATGAACAAATAGAATTAGTCCTGGGACTAGTTCTAGTCAATACCCCTTATTGATGACTTAGCCAGAGGAATTGGATATGTTTATCAAATATCCAAATAATGGTAAGTCAGCCAAATAGCTCATGTAGTGGAAGAGAGCAGAAAAAGTTTTTTTTTTTTTTTTTAAGTGACCTTGGAAAATGAAAGGCTGGAGTTTACAAAAGCAGAATGTAATTCAATTAAAGGTAGGTGCAAAGTGGTATAGACAGAACAAAGCAACAGTACATCACCACAATTACAGTGGGAAGGAAGCAGCCAGGCATAGTTTTAGCAAACAAAGATCTAAGATAAGAAGATTTGAGTGTAGTTACGGCTCAAATTAAATTAATAATCAACATATCATTTTTATGAGGGGTGAAAAAATGGACATTATTGATTGTAGTCTGTGGGATTTGCAGATGACCATGAGTATATAGGTCAGGAGATCCTGCCATGTATTAGAATAGTGTAGTTTGATTTTTTTCCAGTTATGAAACAACATGAAGAAAATGAAAAGAAAGAAAGAAAATAGCAATAAGCAAAGACATTGGGCAGGCAGTCACATAAAACTTTGTTCCTGTAAGAAAAGAAAGTTGAAAAATTTCACTGGAAAGAGAGAAAGTTAAAAGAGAAGAGAATTAATTCCCCTCTTCAAATATATATAAATTTCTTTTAATAAAAAAGTATTATCAGCTGTTCTTTATGTTTATGTGTGACTGATGTGAAAAGAGATATTTCAGTTGGACATAACAATCATACAAAAATACAAAAAAAAGACATTTCCATGTACGTAAAACAACATAAAAAGAGGATTCAATATAAAATCATGAATTTCCATTTTATACTGTTTACTGTTACTATGTAATAAATACTATATGTTGTTTTTCAAAGATAACTCTGCTTTTCTGTTCTTCCTTTTCAGTTTTCTTTTGTTGTCCACTATGTACTTTTTTTCTCCTTTCCTCTGTAGAGATGGCTACCATTAGACACACACACACACACACACACACACACAAAACATATACATATATATCAGACCATACTACACATGTTTTTAATTATTAGTTCTTTCTCTAGATGTAAATAGCTACTTTCTTCATAGATTCTTTATAGTTGTTTTGAATTTTTATAATATTCAAAATGACAGTTATTCAAAGTTGTTCTTAGAACAATATGGCTGTTACTGTGTACAACATTCTCTTGGTTCTGCTCATTTCACTGTATAATCTTTGTAATATATTATTGTAGTCTCCTAGCTGGTATTTAGCATTTTGTATCCATATTTACAAATGAAATTGTTCTATAATTTTCTTTCTATGATTTTGCTAACCATATGCCTTTAATATCATAATGTTTAAAAGTAGAATAATAAGTAGCATAATATCTTTGTTTCAACTGGATATTACCAAGGTTTTGTCCTAGACCTTTTCTTCTCTCTCTCTCTCTCTCTCTCTCTCTCTCTCTCTCTCTCTCTCTCTCTCACACACACACACACACACACACACACACACACACACACACACATCCCAAAGGTTTAACATCATTTGTATGCAGATGACTCTCAGATCTATAGAACCAGCCTCTCTGGCTCTATACTCTACACTCCTGTCTAATATGTTAATGGATATTTCTAAACTGAATGGGGCAGAGACATCTTAATCTGTACATATCCCAAACTGAGCTCATTAAGCAAAAGCTTAAACCCTCTCCTTTCCCAAACTTCTTCATTTATTTCAAAAATAGCAAAAACATCTTTTCAGTCTCTTAAGATTTATAACCTTGGCTTCATACTGAACTCTCACCCCCATACATAGATCTAATCCATTGCCAGAGCTAGACATTTCTATCTCTACTACATCTCTCCCATCTGACCCTTTCTCTCCAATCACACAACTACCATATTAATTTAAGCCCTCATTCGATACCTTTTTCCTATTACAACAGCCTCCCAATTGGCCTCTCTGCCTCAAGTCTCTGCCTATTCCAGTCCATCTTCCTTACTGTAATTTTCCTAAAATATAGACTTGATCATGTGATTTTTCTACCCAATCAATTTCAGCAGCTTTCTATTACTTCTAGCATAAAATGTAATTTAATTTTAAGTCCCTAAAAGCAAAAAAACCCAACCTTTCTAGCCTCACTATTACTTCCTTCTTATACTCTACAACCCATCCAAACTGACTTCTCTGTTCCTCACACAGAACATGCCGTCTCCCACCTCCAAGTCCTTATACTGGCTGTCCCACATGCCTACAATGTCCTTACCTCTTTCTCACTAGGTGACTCTTCCTTTAAGATGCAGCTCAGGCATTTTTTTCTCCTAAACCCTCCACGCTTCCTAACATGTATCTAATAGTCCAGTGAATCACTATTTTCTCAGGCACTCATGTTCATGACCTAGGTGCCATCTTTAAATTCTCTCTCTCTTTCCCTCCCTCCCTCCCTCCCTCTATCCTTCCCTTCCTCCCTCTTTTCCTTTTTTTCCTTCCTTCCTTCTTCCTCCTCCTCCTCCTTCTCTTCTCTCTCTCTCTTTTTCTGTCTGTCTCTCTCCTTCTATCTGTCTGTCTCTATCTGTCTCTGCCTCTCTGTGTGTCTCTGTCTGTCTCTCTGCCTCTGCCTCTCTGTCTCTGTCTCTGTCTCTGTCTGTTTCTGTCTGTCTCTGTCTCTATCTCTGTCTGTCTGTCTCTGTCTCTCTTTCTGTCTGTCTTTGTCTCTCTATCTCTGTCTTTTTCTCTCTCTCTTCCTCCCCGCTTTTCTTTCTCTCCATGTACAATCAGTTGTCAGTTCTGTTGCTTTTATCTTTATAACATTTTTGTATATACTCCTTTATCTCTTATGGTGCTGCTATTATAACCCTCACTGGGGACTCAATAAATGCTCATTGACTAACTAGTGACAAAGCGACTGACTCAGACACCATGTTGTCCATGAAGCCTTTCCTGAATTTGCAACTTCTAGTCTCCCTTCTCCCAAATTATCTTCATTTATTTTTGTGCACATTTGCATTTATTCACTTTATGTTTGTGCAATATGTATTTTTCCAACGTATTTTTGTCTCTTCCTTTAGAATGTGAGTGCTTTGAGTAGGGATTATTTCATTTTTTTGGATTTTTTTTTATTTTTATCCCCCATGCCCAGTGCAGTGCCTAGCACATAGTAAACACTCAATAAATACTTGTTGGTTGATTGATTAATGGAAAAAGCATTGGAATTAAATCAGAAGACTTTGGTGTGTGTTTCAGTGGGACTTATTAGCTGTGTGATCTTGGTTAAGTCATTCAATGTCTCCAAACAATGTTTCCCTATAAAATAGAGAAAATAATACTCACCCTACGCCTTTCATAGAATCTTAGTGAGGAATGTGCTTTGTAAACTATAAAACATGATGATATAAGCCTGGGCTACTGTTACTCCAAGGAAGTTTTGGACTTTATGGAAGAGAGCAGATGAGGCAAGTAGCCTTTTGAAGCCCTTTGCAACACTATGATTTTCTGATTTCCTGTTGCTTTCCAAGGATTAGAATATGCTCCAGTGTAGCAGCCAACCCTTATATAAAAAGTCTCAAGTTGTGCTGCAGCGTGAATTAACTAAAGTGATAAAGGGGGAAGAACCTGAACAGCAACATGCTTTTCAGCAATGAGCGAAAGATGGCCTTTCCTCTGCTAACTCTGCTTCTTTTTTTGTTACAAGCACCTAAATTTGATACATAGCAGCCACTGAGATTTTCCCATCCTCTTTACAAAGCTAATGATTTGCCAATTCAGTCTAATTGAGAGATCCCAAAACTTATCTACTGGCTGATTTTTTTTTTGGTAGTAACCATAGGTTTTTAAATGAATTAGATGAATTTCCTGGAGATCTATATGAAGCTGTAAGTAGGTCAGGATGACTGAACTTTTTGACCAGAACTTAGAAAACCCTTGTAGTTTTATTTTTAGCAACATAGTGTAACAGAACTTAACGTAGAAGTTAACAGTTAATAAGAACAATTAGTGAAAACAGAAAGCTAACAGATGACCAAGGGCTGTATCTTAAATGAGGTCCTCTCATTCTGGTCTTCTCTCCACCAGAGGAAGTTTCCACAACAGTTACCATTGTTCACAGGGGCAGGATACGGGCTTTTATTGGATTTGAAGCTATGTTTTCTATCACTTAACCTGAGGCACAAAATTCCTGCTTATGGTTTTGGGTATCTCTGACAGGTTCAAGAGATTGGACTGAATACCACTTCATAGTAGGAAAATACTGAAGACATGGGCCAGTAACTTCCCAATAAATGTAATCAGACTTTAGCATTCCTTGTATCTACCCTTGAAAAAGATTTAAGAGACTCCTAGATTTGGTTTTCCATTTCTTTAATTTATTTGGATGTCAATTGTTAGAAACTGTCTTTCTTAAGTATATTTGGTTATTTGCAGTCCTTGCTGAAGGAAGAGGAGGAGCGCCATGATCTAAGAACTGTGGTTCATACATTGGTCTTTTCAATGATGTTTAAGTTTCTTTTAGCAATAATATTTTACATATAGTGGATAATTACATGGAGTGCTTCTTTGAACTAAGATGCTTAAAAGATCCCAAGGATCTGAAAGCTTTATCTGACAAGAGTGGACAGTGAATTTTAGATAGCAATGATAGACCTTTTCCAAATACACAAGTCCCAATCCCGTAGTAATAAATATTGTGATTTATGTTTTCAATTCATTATTATAAGATATATACCTACCTAGGCAGCTAGGTAGTATAATAGATACATAGTCAGTCCTGGAATCAGGAAGACACGATTTCAAATCCAGCCTCAGATACTTGTGTGAGCTGAAGAGGAAATGGTAAAAACCATACAAGGTATCTGTGCCAAGAAAACATCAAATGGAGTCACAAAGACTTGGACGCACCTGAAATGACTCATCAACAAAACATGTTTATTAAACTAGTTTTTTGGATGCTTCTTAAGGGAACAAAATAATGGAAAGAGCACAGGACTTAAAATCAGTGGGACTTGATTAAGTCTCAATTCTGCTATATTTTAGCCATGTGGCCTCAGGCAAGTGAGTTAACCTCTCCTGGCCTCAGTTTCCTTATCTATAAAATGTGAAGTTTGGATTACATGACCTTTAAGGTCCCTTTTAGCTATAAATCTATGGTGATGATTGAATGGAAATCTAGTAGGTGTTTCTCTATTGTGTAAAGTACTTTTTCTGGTCAATTACCGATCTATGGCAGAGAGAATTATTGACATGCTGTAATTGGTTTAGTTCAGTAATTGAAGTTTCAACATATCATGAAATAATGTCTGCAAATATCCCATCATTCCAGCACAAAGACTGTATCAATGCCTCTGAAAATTTGTTCTGTTCCTGATATTTAGAGAGAAAGTCTTCCTCTTGTCAAAGGAATTTTGATGCAAGATTTAGTGTAACACTCATGAAAGGGAACTGCAGGACTGAAAAAGCAGTGGGCAGAAAAGCTCTAGGAACTGACTTGTGCCTTGAACATGTGCCGATGAAGCTCAGGGCTGAGACAGCTTTCTTGCCTGCACTGCTGAGTTAACACATTTTGTTCCTAAGGACTTGAGTGATGATGGAATTCACACAATATGAACAAGAAATGAGAAGAGAATAATGCTAATGAATCAATACATGCAGTAAGCAGAGATGTATTTGGGGGAAATGAAAGGAAAAGCCAATGAAAACAAAGAACAAGAGAAGCAGGTTTAAAGATAAGGGTTTTCCCAGGTGAGCTATAAAGATATATTTTGGAAAACATTTTAAATGCCAGTGCTTTCTGTTCAATCCAATCCCTTGGTCATGTTGTATGAATTTTTGAGCATGTCTTCAAATTCTGTGTGTGAGATAAACAGTGGCAGCAGGAGAGCAGAATGATTCTAGAGAAACCACAATGGAGTACAAAGATGGAACAAGGTAAAAATTGACATTTAATACTTTGAGCTCAAAGCCCATAGCAAAGAAAAAAAATATATATTTTCTCTCTCTCTAATCTCTTTTCTCTTCCTCCATCTTTCTCTGTTTCTCTTTTCTTTTCTTTCTTTTGTTTTCTCTCTCTCTCTTTCTCTCTTTCTCTCTCTGTTCTTTCTGTCTATTTCTGTCTCTCTGTCTCTTTCTATCTCTGTCTCCCTTCCTCTCTCCCTCCTCCTCTGTCCTCCTAATTCTCTTCCTCCTTCTTTCTCTCTGTGTGTGTCTTTCTGTCTCTGTGTCTGTCTGCCTAAGTCTCTCTCACTCACAAACACACACACACATACATCATGAGACACACAATAGTAACAGTAAAATTGATTGATCTTCATAAAGGTAGTGATGGTGGTGATGGTTATCAAGCACATGAAGAAGGGAAGCATCAAAACAGCTCAAGTCATGCAATTTATTTCACAAGTAGAGATTGAATTATTGACAGAATCTGTTGCAAGTATAGGCAAGAAAGCACTTTGCACAATTGTTCCACAAGCTGTGTAGCACACCAAATAGTAGAGGAATGGGGAAAACCATGGGTTTTTTGTTTTAAGTAGCCTTCCTATTAATTTATTCCACAGTGTCCTGATACCCCTCAAAATACTTGAGCTATAATATCTAACTCAGTTAATTTTACAATTTTATTCTGCAATTATAATTTAAATTATTTTAAGATATAGTTTATGGAACCATCATCACTTTTACTGCATTTATGCAAAATTATTCAATTTTACTCCATTTCTATTATACCTTTTAAGATGTATGTTTCTGGGTATTTGTGTGTGTGTGTGTGTGTGTGTGTGTGTGTGTGTGTGTGTGTGTATCTTTCTTTGTTATGGGTGCTGAGCTTGAAAAATCTTATGTAAAGATGAATGACAATTACATACGTTCGAAGACGCTAGAGGACACTAAATCAATGGAACTTTTTGTTGTAGAATTTAGAATTATAGATTTCAAGTTGGAAAGAACCTCAGCCATCTAATCCAATCTTTTCATTTTACAGATGAGAAAATTGAGGTTCTGGGATGCTAGTTGATTTTTTCAAAGTCACACAAATGTTAAATAGCAGAAACAGAATTTGAATTCAAATATCCTGGTTCTCTCTTCCTATCTGTACTCCCCACTGGCAGCAGTGAAACATTATTTGACAGGCATTTCTAGCACAATAGGCTGAGCTTTGAGAAATTTTGTAATATTTAGGCCCATCTTTCTCCTATAATTACAAAAATCACAGAATTTAGGAGTTATAAGAGATTTTATTGTTCATCTAGTGTGACCTTTACATGAAAAGAATATATCAGCTGGATTAGATAGTTGATGACAAACCCCTATAACATATCCCACAAGTGGTCATCCATCTTCTGCTTGAAGATCTCTAAGAGGTGTTGGGGGGTGGAAAGGGGTCTGGGCAAAGAAATAACACCATCCTTTCAGAAATACCACTCTATTAAGCTGGGACTGAGGCAGCCATAGAGTAACAGCAATCTCCCTGCTTGGAATCTTTTCCAAGTATGAGTCAGGTCCCAGTCTGGGTAACATTGGTAAATATGACACCCACACTAGGACAAGAGTATACAATCCAGGACTTTTTAGAGTTAACTGAAAAGCAATATAGGGAAGAAAGAAGAAAAAAAATGTTCTTAGGTTCTGATGATGACGCTCCTCCAAAGGAAATGTTATTAGAAGGCTCTGAAAGGACCCTTTCTATCCTCTATATCAAGGTCAACTAGGACTTGGAACTATTGATTGAGAAAGGGATTTGCTCTTCAGCTTTTTCTTGATTCACTGGTCCTAAGAGATTTCATATCCCATCTACGATTGGTATTGCTAATCTCTGGATGCTCAGAGAAGCCTATCTATCTTCTAAATATGCAGCTGAAGTTCAGAAGCCCCATAATATTTTGAAAAGGGGGCACCAGAGATAAAAGGAAGATGAGAGTAACTCAATTGCCAGAATTTTTTTAAAGCAAAATGTTAAATAAGATGAACATTGAAAAGATAATTAGATGAACTTGAAATATAATATTACAAATGTTAATACAGCATATAAAAGTTTTTCCCCAAGGATCAACTAAAGCAACTAATTCATATAGAAATAGACACTTGGACATATGAAATTTTGAACCTAATAGTATGCAATTATTGGATGCACCTTTAAGACATGCCCAATAAACTCAATTAAGAATGAAATTTGAAAGGCATGAAAGAATCTTTTTTTTCTTATTAAGTAAGGTCTAGAGCATCACACCATGTGAGCCAATCTGCTCTGGCGTTTTTATGGATGCATTTGTACCATAGATCCTTTTTCTTCATGCAAATAAGCAATGGTCCCTGAAACCATAAAGAAAGTCAGCAGTAGGTGAAAGCCTAATTACATAGATGCCAGGAAAAACATACTAATTACATTTAATATGAATATGCCTTTGCTTTTCACATTGGCTTGCTGGTATTAAATACACGTAGTCTCATTTTCATCCGCTACATGAGTCTTCTGTGTATAGACCCCCTGCTTACTTCAAAGGAAACATATTAAAGGAGAGAGATGGTAGAAGGGTGAAAATTAAGTTCATTATGTTTAGAAAACTTGTCCCCCTGAAGCAATTCTTCCATAAAGATGGAAAAGATTATGTTTTGCCTTGAATTCCTCATTTGTAAGGTGATAAAGCTCACAGTTTTTATGGTTTTTGAGCACTAGATGTTTGGTTTGTACTTTGTATTTCAAAGTTTTGGGTTATTTAAAAATGACACATTTTGTCTTGATACTAGGGACAGTTAAGAGAATCTCCTTATAAGTTATACTCCTCCTAAAACAATTAATTGTTGACAAGAAGAAGAGCTATCATCTTTTTATTTTAAAATGTTTTCCTAGTTCAATATCAGGAAAACTATTAACATAATTGATTGTATTAATATTAACAGAAATCATATGATTATATCAACAGATGCAGAAAAAGCATTTGACAAAATCCAACACCCATTCTATTAAAAACATTAGAGAGCATAGGAACAAATGGAGTTTTCCTCAAAATGATAAATAGCATCTATCTAAAACCATCAGAGAGTATTATATGTAACAGGAATAAGCTATAAGCATTCCCAGTAAGATCAGGGGTGAAACAAGGATGCCCACTATCACTGCTACTATTCAATATTGTACAAAAAATGTTGGCTTTAGCAATAAGGGAAGAAAAAGAAGTGGAAGGAATTAGAGTAGGTAATGGGGAAACAAAACTATCACTTTGAAGATGATATGATAATATACTTAGAGAATACTAGAGAATCAACTAAAAACTCCTAGAAAACAATGAACAACTTTAGCAAAGTTGCAGAACATAAAATAAACCCACTTAAATCATTGGCCTTTTTATATATTACCCAAAAAGTCCAGCAGCAAGAGATAGGAAGAGAAATCTCATTTAAAAATAACTGTAGATAATATAAAATATTTTGGAGTCTACCTACCAAGAAAAAACCATATGAACACAACTACAAAATACTTTCTGCACAAATAAAGTCAGATGTAATCAGTTGGAAAAATATCAACTGCTCATGGGCAGGACAGAATAATAAAAATGACAAATCTTCCTAAATCAATATACTTATTCAGTGCCATACCAATCAAACTGCCAAAAAATTACTTTACAGAGATAGAAAAAATAATAACAAAGTTCATTTGGAAAAACAAAAGATCAAGAATTTCAAGGTAAATAATTTTTAAATGCAAATGAAGGTGGCCTAGCTGGACCAGAATTAAAACTGTATTATAAGGCAGTGGTCATTAATACCATTTGGTTCTGGCTGAGAAATAAAGTAGTAAATCAGTGGAATAGGGTTAGGTTCACAAGAGACAATAGTCAATGACTATAGTAATGTAGTGTTTGATAAACCACTCAACTTCTGGGATAAGAACTCACTATTTGACGAAAATTCTGGGAAAATTCGAAAACAGGATGGCAGAAATTAGGCATTGACTGATACCTAACACCCTACACCACGATAAAGTTGAAATGGGTTCATGATTTAGACATAAAGGGTGAGACTATAAGCAAATTAGGAGAACAAAGGATAGTTTACTTCTCAGATCTGTGGAGAAAGAAGGATTTTTGGTCAAAGAACTAGAGAACATTATGAAATGCAAAGAGAATAATTTTCTTGTATTAAATTTAAAAAGATTTTATACAAACAAAACCAATGCAGCCAAGATTAGAAGGAAAGCAGAAAGCCAGGGAAAAAAACTTTTTTATATCCAATGTTTCTGATAAATGTCTCATTTGTAAAACAGATAATTGATTCAAATTTATAAGAATACAACTCATTCCCCAATTGATAAATGATTAAAGGATATGAACAGGCAATTTTCAGATGAAGAAACCAAAGCCATTTCTAGTCAAATGAAAAATGCTCTAAGTCCCTATTGATTAGAGAAATTAAATTTAAGACAACTCTGAAGTAACCACTTCATATTTCTTAGATTGGCCAAGATGATAGGAAAAGGTAATGATAAATGTTGGAGGGAATATGGGAAAACTAGGACACTAATACATTGTTAGTAGAATTGTGAACTGATCCAACCATTTTGGAGAGCAATTTGGAATGATGCCCAAAGGAATATCAAACTGTATATACCCTTTGATCCAGCAGTATCTCTACTGGGTCTGTATCCCAAAGAGATCATGAAAAAGGAAAAAAGAACCCACACGTACAAAAATATTTGTAAGCAGCTCTTTTTGTAATGGCAAGGAACTAGAAAATGAGTGGCTGCCCATCAGTTGGAGACTAGCTGAATAAGTTTCCAGAAAAGCCTGGAAAGACTTATATGAATTAATGCTAAATGAAGTGAGCAGAATGAAAAGAAAATTATACGTAGTAACAAGATTATGTGATGATCAAGTGTGATGGACTTGACTCTTTTCAACAATGAAATGATTCAAGGTAATTTCAATAGACTTGAGATAGAAAGAGCCATCTGCATCCAGAGAGAGTATTATGGAGACTCAATGTGGATCATAGCATGGTATTTTCACCTTTGTTGTTGTTGTTTATTTGCTTGTTTTTTTTTTCTTCCTCATTTTTTCTTCTTTTGATCTGATTTTTCTTGTGGAGCATGACAAATGTGGAAATATATTTAGAAGAATTGCTTAACCTTATCGGATTACTTGCTATCTAGGGCAGTGGTTCTCAAACTCTTTTTCTCAGTATTGTTATGGTATTAACAACTATTGAGAATATGTCCAAAGAGTTTTTGTTTACATGGGTTACATAATAGATATTTATCATAAATAGGAAAAAAACTAATTTTGAATTTGTAGACCCTCTGAAAGGATTTCAGAGACCCTCCAGGATTCACTGCACCACACTTTGAGAACCACTGGTATAGGGGATGGGAGAAGTGAGGAAGGAGGGAGAAAATTTTGGAACACACGATTTTGCAAGGGTAAATATGAAAACTATTTTTGCATGTATTTTGAAAAATAAAAAGTTATTCTAAAAATGGTTTCAGATTTTTTTGGGGGGAAATTATTAATACCTCCAAAAGAATCTCTCTCTCTCTCTGTATGTATGTGTATATATATATATATAAAACAGGAAAACAGAAAATGAATATTGTATATGAAATCCTGCATCTCATTGTATAATTCGATTTTTAAATTATGCATGTACATATAAATATATGTATGAATTATGCATATGCATAAATGTATACAGAGATACTTCTGTACTCATCTGCTTTGAAACTTATCACATTCAGTATTTGATACATTTTGATGAGAAAAAAAAATGTTTCAATATGATGCTTGCTTCATTCTTTGTCTTGGTTGAGCATCAGGGATGTTAGGTTGGTCAGAGCAACCCTTAAGCTGCTGTTATCCCCCTCAGTAGTGGGCAGATAACCTACCTAGTGGTGTGCTCCCTAGCAAAGGCAGCAGTGTGCAGGACTGTCAGGTTGGAGTCTAAGATGCTGAGTTGTGTGTAGTGGTGAGTAGATCACAGGGTAATTCTTGTTTCTAAAAGTTGTCTCCACTTATCTGGGTTCTCCTCTCTACCTCCTTCTTTTTGTGCAATTAAAAAATTCTTCATTGACTTTATTTTTCATTTTTGGAGGGGTATCATTATCATAACTCACCTCTTCTCAGGAATTATAAGCCTCTCCCCAAAATAATTTTTAAAAATCATGTCCCTTTTAGTAAGTTACCTTAGGTAAGCAAGGTAAGCAAAAGAAATTTCTCTGTGCTTGATTTGGATGCTACTGTGGTCTTCTCATCAACCAAAGACCTGTTGTATCAGAGCTTGCTGATGTAATCTTTCTGAGGCTTTCCCAGTGATGTTGTTGCTTTGGGCTTCTGTTCTGTTCATCTGAGCTCGGGATTTTTTTCTTGGGGGTAATCCTAGCTTCTTGTCCTCATGGCTTGTGGCTGACAAGCTCTCTTAAGGAAAGCTGTCACTTACAGAATGGAAATATTGAAAAGTGACAATAATATTTTTAAGATTAAGACAGTTGTATACCTCAAATCCTATTTTTCTAAGTTAACTTGTTTTTCTTCCTATACCTGTGTACTCCACCAAATTCTTTATATATCCTGAACCCTAATTTTCAAAGTAGCCAACTCTAGGCAGCCACTAACATCAGAGTATAAGTATCCCATTGTCAGCTGAACACTTTGGAGTACACGCTCCTCTATGATGGAAGGATGCAGTTCTGTTGGAACAAGCCTTCCCAACTAAAGAGATTCAAGTTTCTATGCTACGCAATATAGCATCACCTTTCTATGAATTTTATTCTGTATTACTATGTTTCTCAGTTGTTTATCAGGTCCTTTTCTCCCCCTCCCTTTCCCCTTTCCACTCTTTCTATCACTTGCTTGATAAACTTAGCATGGAACTGATTTACAGTATTGTACATATTATTTCTACTATTCAAATTCACAATCTCAATACATCTGGCTGTCCTAGGGACCTTCCCTTACACATACACTGGTTTCCCAGATAAGGGATCTATTTGACTGCTGCATCTATAGTGGGGCTGAGGAGGAGAAGGCAAGGATCACTAGAGGGACCCTACATCAATCCAGAAAGGACTTTTATAACAGAGAATTGTCACAAAATGCTACTGTTTGTATTTGGATTCCTTGGTCATTTTTTTTAATGGTTAGCTTTTTAGAGCATTGCAAGAATATGTAGGAGAGGTAGATTGCTTCCTAGTTTTTCAAGCCATTATCTTAGTCAAAATTCCCATCTTTTAACTTTAACACCATGGTACTAATTCCAATCATTTTGTCTGAACTATGTCCTGTCATCTCTCCTTATTAAGAAGTCTTAATAAGAAAATGCAATTGTTTCAGGAAATTCATTTCTGAATGCTGGTGGTATTTATAGCCAGTTTATTTTGTACTGAAAAATTAAACTTCTGGTTGTGCTCATTACTAGATTAGCTAATTGTTTTATTCAAATAGTTAACATTTCATAAACCAGTCTAGGCTAAAAATTAAATTCATAAGCTTATAATATCATAATAGATATTTGTTTAGTCACAGGCTCACTTTTTAATATAGTTAGCAAACAAGGTGAGAAAAGCAAAGTTAAATTTTAATGAGATTAGATGTTTATGCATCACATCTCTAGTTCTTGGTTTTTAAAACCTACTGAGAGTATAGTATCATAAAAATATAATGGCAATAGTATCTTTTGATTTCTTAGAAAGTACTACCTAACAGAGAGGGAAATTTAGGCTTACAGAGAGAAGAAAAGTAAGAAATGCTTCCAAGAAATTTATAATCTGTTGGGAGAGTCACCACTTATGGGAGGTGTCAGCTACCAATGAGATGGAAAGTTCCCATAGTCCTTAGGGTGCAGTGGCAAAATAGATGTTAATGCCTCTTCTCTAATGCCATTTCCATTGATAAAGTTACATAATATTCTGATGTTGAGCCATTGGACAGTGACAAGGGCCTATCAGTAGTGTTTTCTCAACTCCTGTTTATTGAAGGAAAGGACTTTCGAAGAGAAACCAGGATTTAAAAAGTGCATAGCCTATTAAGGAGACGATTCTAGAGAATGAAATTTCATTTTCTGGTTTAACCTGTGAAAATACTCTTTGCTATAGATGGAACTTATCTATGAGGTCTGGGCAGAATAAAGAAGTCTTTTTCACATAAACTATTGCCTAGCTCTGCTTCTCCCTTTCTGCATTTGTGAACTTGATTTTGTAAAAAACAAAAAAAACAAAGTGAAAGGCTTTATTTAATTTTATTACTATTTAATTTATTTCATTAGATGTAGCATTTTATTCTAACCTTGGGTCCTGACTCTTCCATCCAATGTATTAAGTTTGCTTCCAAGCTTTGTATTATCTTCAGATTTTATATATGTCATTATCCAAATTAATGATAAAAATATATAATACATTGTTATGAGAAAAAAATAGGTCTTTGGAAGGCTTTGGACTTGAAATCGAGAAGGCATAAATTCAAATTCTGCTTCAAATGGTTACAAGTTTATGTGACCCTGGACAACCTACTTAACTGATGTTGAGAATATTAGGAATCATACCATAGGAGGATCATTTTAAAGGAATTGGTAATATTTAACTTATGGGACAGAAACTTGTAATCTTAAAAACTGTTCATGTGCAAGCATATCTAAAGTTATTCCAATGAGCCGTTGGTATTGAATGAGGACAATTAGTTTGGGAGACAGAATTGAAGAGAAGAAGAGTTAAGCTAGATATAAAGGGAGAAAGAAATCTAAATTATTGGAGGTATCTATTGGGCTGCCTTAGGAGATATTGAGTCCCCCCTCCCCACTAAAAATTTTCTAGCAATGGCTGAATGAGGGATTGTCTGGCATATCCTAGAGGCTGTTCATATTCATTGATGGGTTAGATTTCATCTACTCTACAGCCTCTTCCAACTCTGAGATTTTATGATTCTGAGAATATATTTGAGATGACTTCTTAGTTAAATATCCTGCCAAGCTTTCTTTAAACTCCATTAAAAAGATGGATGATGAGATGGGTCCAGAATTGTAAAGGATGAGAAGAGCATGCTGGATAACTTTTGGGAAACTGCAAAGTTCTTTTATGTATCCCAAGTTTCCCATGAAAACAAAAGTCCATGGTTTCATGCATTTTGCCAGTGTTGCTATATGATAGTGTGATATGGAACACTTACTGCCTCCAAAGAACTAAAAATGAGTATTACTCAAGGGGCAAAGTAGAATTGCATAGTGTGTGGTGCAACTCTGAAGAGTTCAGGAACTCTGAAGAATAAAATTAAAGGATATCATCAAAGAATTGGAATAGAATAGAATAATAGCACACCTTCTGTGTGCTAGGTGTTGTGTTAAATGTTTTACAAATATAATCTCATTTTATCCTTACAACAACTTTGGCAGGTAGATGCTATTCTTCTTCTTCCCATTTTATAATTGAGGAATCTGAGATGGGCAGAAGTTAAGTAACTTACACGAATTCATATAACCAGTATTTAAGACTGGATTTGAATCTATATGTTCCAGATTCACAGTTGGAAGGGTATATCTGGTTCAATAAGCAATAAGAAGAGGGCACCATCATATACCAAAAATGATATCCACATTTGTGGAAGCTGATGAACTATGAATCTAATTAGGGGAAGGAGACATAGTAGAGAACTTTTGGATAGTAATAAAGACTAATTTTATATAGCACTTTTAAGTTTGCAAAGTGCTTTATTCCTATTAACACATTTGATTCAATCCCCCTAACAACCCTTTGAGCATAGGTACTTTTATTATTGTTGTTTTATAGATTAGGAAACAGACCAAGAGATGTTAGATGCACCCACAGTTGTAAGTCTGAGGCAGAATTCAAAGAAGGATCTTTCTAAGTATATCACTTAATCTATTAAGCCACCTAATATCACAAAAGAAGGAGAAAGAGAGATCATATTGAGGACAGGAGTATATTATAGACCACTCAACTCTAATGAGAAAAGAGATGAGTTCTTCATACAAAAGTGGAAGAGAAACTATGTGTTTTTATGATAGTGAAAATGTAACTTTTCAAGCATCTTTTAGTGTCCTCTACTAAAAGTAGAATAATTGGTAAATTCTTTCTTTGTTTCCTGTGAATTTTTGCCCTTCAAAGATGGAAAGAAGAAAGGAAGAAAGGAAAAAAGAAATACAGACAGAAAGAAAAAAAGAGGAAGAAGAAGAAAGATTATTTATGAATCATCTACTATGTGCCAAACACTGCCCTCAGTGTTTTACAAATATTTTCTCATAACAACTGGTTCTACCATTTTGTACCAGATTCTTACCCATAAAGAGGAAATATTGTGCGAAATAGAAAGGATGGGAGAGAAAGAATAAGCATCTATATAGCATCTATTGTGTGCCAGGAGATGCTATTATTATCCCCATTCAGTTGAGGAAATTGAGGCAAACATATTTTAAAATAAAATTTGAACTCAAATTGTCTTGACTCCTGGGCCAGAGCTCTAGTTCCTGCACCTACTTAGCTGCCTATGGAAATTTTGAGAGGCTATGAACATTGTGAAGTTTGTGATAGAAACTTTAGAAAACTGAATTTCAGAGTTCAGTTATAGAATAGGCAAGTCCCCATGGCCAAAGACATTGAAAAAACAGATCAATTAGAACAGGAGACTCTTAAGGATGAAATTCTGGCAATGCAGTTATAAAGACAAAGAAAAGGAAATCTGGTTTGAGAGATTGATATGCCTATGTGGGAAACTTATCGAAGAACTCAGATTTTAAATTGTGAAATAGGCGAGGTATAGTTATGTACCTTAAAAATTAGAAAAGAGAATAAAGATCTGATAAAATGACTACTGAGAAAGTTAAATCCAATGATAAGGTCATATTTATGGCAAATGTTACAGACTACAGAAAGGACTTTAGATCCATATTGGGAACAAGAGGCAACAAAGGAAAGGAGAATACCTCAGATCGGTGATGAAAAGATGCCAAAAAAAGAAATTTAAAAGAAAATTAGAACGCAAGATAATGGGAAGAGCTTCTCATTCCCCTCAGTCAGTTCCAGTCATCTGTGTAAATGTATTAGAAGGTGTATATGTGGTTCCTGCTCTGTCTCTGATCTGAGAAGAATCACAAATAGGTGATTACCTATTCTGGGTAAATAGGTGAGGTGATGTTACACTAGGAGAAAGGTACTGATTTTCAAAAAGGAGAAAAGGAAAGATACCTTAAGCTATATTCAGTGAGCTTGACTTCAATTCTTTGAAATAATCTAAAATGCATAATTAAAAGAATTTTGCTTGAATACATTAATAGAAGAGATAATCACTAAGAGGCAATATAGGTTCATTAAGAGCCTTGTTAGATTTACCTTGCTTCCTTTTTTAGATGAATAGATCAGAGAAACACCATGGAAGTTAGAACATCTAGAGTTAAAGAAGGCATTTGGTAAAAAATCGTTATGATACTTTTGTAGACAAAATGGAGAAATTTTAATTATTAAGCTGATTTTAAATTAGTTGACTGAATTGGCCCAAAGAATGTCCATCAATTGGATCAGTATCAATTTGGAAACATCCTTTTCCTTCTCCTTCTTCTCTTTCTCCTCTTCCTCTTCTTCTTCCTTCTCTTCCTCCTTTTCCTCTTTTTCCTCTTCTTCCTCCCCTTTCTATTTCTTCTCCTCCTCCTTTTCCTCCTCCTGCTCTTTCTCTTCCTTCTTTTTCTTCTTCCAATTTGAAACTTTATTTTGCACTAAATATATGAAATAACTCGTTTTAAAATTTTGTTGTTGAAATCATTTGTTTTTAGTTAATCTATATTTCCCAGTATATGCTTTCCCATGCTCCCTAGACAAAAACTTTTCCCCCCAACATTCACTTTTATAAGATTTTGAGTTGGAGGCTGACTTCTAATGGAGTTCTGCAAAGCACTGTCCTTGGCCATGCTCAGTTCTGCATTGTGACCAGTGACTTACATAAAAATATAGATGACATATTTATTAAATGTGTAGACAATTTGGAACTTGGAGAGAGCGTTAATGACTTGTTGATAATGAGAACATAAAATGACCATGACAGACTGAAACTAACAAAAGAAAATTTAATAGGGAAAATACTTCATTTGGCTCCAAAAAAAATCAATTGCACAAGTTCAAAATGGGGGAAACATACCCAGTAAAAAATTCATTTGAAAACAAGATAAAGGTTTTCATACACTCAGTCCCATCATAGTTGCTAGTGTGATATGGCAACTCAAAATGCTAATATTCTTTTAGGCTACATTAACAGAAAAAAAAAACATATTGGCAATAATTTTACTTTGCTCTGGTCAGATAATACCAGAATATTGTGTCTCATTTTTACTGGGTGTCTCATTTTAGAATTAAAAAAATGATAAACTGAAATACATTTGGGGAAAATTGAACAGAATGGTAAGAAGGCTGGAAATCATGCTGTTATGTAAAGATTAGTTGAAGGAACTCCAGGAACTGGATAGACTAGATAAGAGAAGAGATAAGGAGAATACAATAACTGTCTTCCCTGGTTTGAAGAGTTACCATGCTAAAGAAGAAATGATCATAATTTTGCTTTGTTGCCTGAGTGAAGAATTAATGGGTAGAAGTTGCAAGGAGGCCAAAATTGACTCACACTAAAGGAAATAAAAAACTGGATAGTTAAAGCTCTCTGAACACTAGAAGTCTTCAAGCAGAGCCTAGATGTTAGGTAGCTGGGGTTGTTGTAACCTCATTTTCCTTAGTTGAAATATGGCTTCAGACACGTACTAACTATATGACTCTGAGCAAGTCCCTTAATCCTGTTTATCTCAATTTCCTCATCTTTAAAATGAGCTGGAGAAGGAAATGGCAAATCATTCCTATACGTTTGCCAAGAAATCCCCAATTAGGGTCAAGTTAGATGTGAATGAAAATATACAGTAATATATAATACATGTGCAATAAATATACAAAATATACAATAATAATATCAATAATATCAAAGCTGCCTATGAAGTTATGAAAATTGTAAAGGGTTATAAAACTATGTAACCTGGAAAGGATGACACCTCATTTTAAATATGAGAGTCTGAAGAGTCAGTGTGGCATGGTGAATGGAGTGCTAGAATTGGAATCAGGAAGATAAGGATTGAAATCTTGCCTCAGGAATTTATAAGCCATGTGATACTGAACAGGTTACTCAGACTCAATTTCTTCACCTGTAAAATAAGGATTCTGGGGGAGAATCAAACTAATACATATGTAAAGTACTATCCAAAGGTCAAGTATTTTGGGGTTTAGCGAGTGGCTATATCCCAAAATGATTGAATGATTATGATGTGAAAACAAAGGTTATTGACAAAAATTCCTTTAAAATATATATATATATATATATGTGTGTGTGTGTGTGTGTGTCAGTGTATGTATGTATGTGTGTATACACACACACACACATATACATATACATTTTACCCCAATGGGAATAAGCAGATAGCTTAAGACATTACACATAGTAGAGCCTAAATAATATGTGTATGTTGACTTTTGGGGAAAACAAATCTAAGCAGAACAAGCATTATTAAAGGAATAAGCAGGAGTCAGAAAAATATCAGTGCTGAGTGTCTTATTTTCTCCATTATGATATATCAAAAGAAAAAGTTGTTTTTTTTTTTTTTAGTCTGTATTCATGTAATTCCCATGAAATAAATGGGAATTTGGCCATCATATAACTAAGCATCATTTGTTTTCCTTTTATTAATTAGACCTTAATTTAGATTTATATTTTGTTGATTCCTCTCTTTCCTTTAAAATAAACAAAAAACATACCTAAGAGGAATCATTTTAACTCATCGAAATTTTGCTAATTGCTCTTCTTGTTGGGTTATTTTGTATTCAAACTTAATAAGAGCCTTTAAGAGATTGCATGTTGTATATATAAAAAATAAATCAGGTTCCCAGGCAGTGAAACTGCATATCAAGTTTCACTTCAGATTTTCCCAGTGAAATTTTTCCTCTCAATTCCCAAAAGGAGCAGCTTATAACAGAAACCTTGACAGACCCTCCTGAGTAATTTAAGAACACTAAAAGTGATTCTCTAAAGAAGATGAGAGAGATTTCCCAAACCCCCTATGTTTTTGTTCTCCTCTAAGGAAAGAGAATACCAGTATTCTTACATTTTTAAAAGAAAGATTTAAGAAATACACTGTTAGCTTCAAGATTTTAAACAAATAGAATTCTTCTGAAAACTAAGAGTCACCCACCTACAACCTCAGTTGAGAGATAATTTATTAAGTATTAAAGAATCCCCTAGCTCCATAACATGGCCTCATTTCCTCTCTGTTGTTCTGTGAAATGGTTTAAGGTCGGGATTCCAGTGGCAAAGAAAAAATAAAAAGGATAAAATTGCTTTTTGTTCTCTCCTAACAAAGTTTTTACAAGCAACTTTGGATCGAAAGAAAGTTGTTTTCTGAAAAGTTTGTGAGTTGTTTTGTTGTTAATTGGGAATCCTCAAGTTATTTTTTTCTATAGAATTAATGCTTTTAGGGGTTCCTAGGCTAGCCCTTCGGCCTACTTAATCTAGAATAATGCTATAATAAAGTAGTCATCTGAATTCTGGGGCCTGGGATCAGGTAGCCATGTGCTGGAATAGGAGGAAGTAGAAAGATTCTTTGTCTTATGGCAAATTTACTAGAGAATGTGGGCAAGAGCTGCATAGATGGCTGGCAAGCTGCCTTATTGGAGGAGATATCCATCTTAATGATGATTTTCATATACACAGACACACAGACACACACACACACACACACACACACACACACACATTCAGCTATTAGTATATTTTAAAATGGTGAAAATTTGTCATTGGTACTGGCCAACAACTCTTTCTGCCCTTATGGGCATCTTCTAGATTCCACCAGATCTAGATTCCCATCTTAGAGAAACCCTTTCTAATACCTTATTTTCTCCTGCTGCCCTAAAATTACCTCCACTCATCTCCCCCTCCCCGCCTTTGAGTTTGTTCCTTTTTTTAAAAAAAAAAGTCTTTTTTTCCCAATATACTGAGATCATCAGCGCACCAGATGCATTAAATTATCTTTCTTGTCAGGAAAACAATTAAGAAAAAATGACCAACAAAGTAGCCATGACTGACAGTACATATCTTATTCCTCACTTTTAGCCCTCCTCTCACAATGCATTTAGAGTTAGCATATATTCTCCAGAACTGAGATTTTTCATTGCTGTTAATGTAGATTCATCTACCTTTTTTTTTTTTTTTTCCTGAGGCAATTGGGATTAAATGACTTGCCCAGGATCACACAGCTAGTTAAGTGTTAAGTGTCTGAGGTCATATTTGAATTCAGGTCCTCCTGACTTTAGGTTAGTGCTCGTTTCAACTACCTTTGAATGTTGCTTTCTTTTACATTATTACATGTAACTAGCATTTATATAACTCTTTAAGGCTTGATAAATATTTCAAATTCTATCCCCTGGAATATATTATACCCATTTTATAGGTGAATAAGCTAAAGTAAAAAGAACTTAAATGATTTGCCCCTAGATCACACTGCTGGGAAGTGGCTCCAGAATGATTTGAACTTAGTTCATTCAGATGTCAGATTCAAGCTCTTTATCCTCTGCACCAACCAGCTGCCTCATTTGTGAATCCTTTTTCTTGATTCCTACCACAGCTATCTCAAAAAGCAATTTAAAAAATTCAGAGTATTGTAGTTTGTTATTGAGATTCATAACATTTTAATAAATCAGTTCCATTGTTTATGCACAATCTTTATCCACAGTGGACAACACTTTGACAGGTAAAAAGGTGTGATGGTAGACAGAGATGTTAGGAAGATCTGGCTTCTGGTTATAACTCCCCAACTTAAGAGCTGGACGAATGAGGGTAGTAACTTAACCTTTCTGACCAATGATTGTCCATTCAGAATGGGAATTTTAATGCCTACCTCACCTCACTTAGGGTCTTGCTGCAAGGATCAGCTGTGACAGCTTATGTGGCAGGGATTTGAAAACCAAAGCACCGTATCAATGTAATGAGGCTCTTTTCCCCCCCTACTTGGCTCAGCACGGCAGAGCAATGACCACTGAGGACGCATTTCTCAAGGTCTCCATTTGCCTCTGTCAGATTCAATAGAGCTAATATAATATATTTTGTTTGTCACTTGCAAATGGCTTTCATTTGTGAGCCTGTAAGAAAGGCACATTGAACAGTTTGCAGTCCTTGTTAATTACAAAGATGGTTGTCTTTTAACAGAGCCAGTCTAGGACCGGAGGCGAGCCACTAACCCCCCGACATTTCAGTTATAGAACAGGAATAATAGTACCTACAAGGGAAGCTTGGTGAATTAAGAAGTTAATGTTTATAAAGCGCTGAAACTCCTTGGGTAAGAGGCACTATATAAATGCAAATTAGTATTGTAATTAAGTAATGCTTGAATTGCATTGCTGCGTGAGCATGGCTAAGATATTAAGGTAGGGCATGTTGTTAGCTAGGTGGATGGAGATACTAGGCTTGGACTCATCTTCCAGATTTCAAATCTGGCTTCCGATCCTTAACCATGTGACTCTGGGCAAGTCACTTAACTCTGCCTCAGTTTCCTCATCTGTGAAAATGAGCTGGAGAAGGAAGGGGTAAATTATCCCATTTCTCTGGTAAGAAAACCCCAAATGGGATCATCATGAAGAGTTGGACTCAGCTGAAAGGACTGAACAACATTGTTAAAATACACAACAGAAGAAAAATCAACTGGCCCAAATAGTACTGCCTTAAAAGTGACAATAAGTATTATTTTTCACCAATAAAGTTGTTTAATATATATTTGGACTCTGATTTTCATAGAATCTTATGAGTTGAAAGCACTGACTCCTTCTCTGTTGTCATAAACCCCACCCTTGTGCGGGCTCTCATCATCTCTTTCTTGGACTATTGCCATAGCCTTTAATCTCTTTCTACTACAATCTCTTTTTCCTCACATTTATTCTCCACACAGCTACCCATGTGATTTTGCTGAAACATATGTTTGACCTTGTCACTACCCTTCTCAAAAAACTCCAGGGGCTTCCTAGCTGCCTAAGATATACCTACATATACACAGAGAAGGAGGAAAGGAGGGAGTGAAGGAAAGAGGGAGGAAGGAAGGAAGGGGGGAGAAAAAGAGAAAGAGAGACTGAGACAGACAGACAGACAGCTAGAGACTGAAGCAGAACCAGAAACAGAGAGACAGAAAGACAGAGATAGACAAAGATGACAGAGACAGAAAGACAAAAACAGATTTTGTGAAAGCAAAAACAGTGATAGAAAACACTATAACAATACCTGACACAAAGAAAGTACTTAATAAATACTTTATTTATCTAACTCATAAAGTAGTATATTCAATTTTCAGACAAATTTTAGTTAGAACATTTTTCCTTCTCTGAGCCCAAATCCTCCCCCACCTCTTTTTTCATCTTCCAAACATTGCTTTTTTTGGAAACATTCAGAGTAAATCAACTTCCTGTTATACATCCTTCAAATATTTGAAGATGAATGCCATTTCCATAAGTGTGTTCCATCAAACAACATATTGCTAATTTCTTTCAATTTCCCCTAGTGCCTGGTCCAGGAGTAAAACTGTCTAGGAAATACTTATAGATCCATAGAAAATCTTGGCTATTAATGAGCCATATTTTACATGGTGTTCAATATATACATACACATTCACATACACATATATGTATACACACACACACAAACACACACACACATATTTTGCCTCCAGGATCAAATATAAAATTCTATTTGACCTGAAAGCCCTTCATAACTTGTTTCCTACCTAGCTTTCCAATCTTGTTATGCCTTAATTTGCCTTGTAAACAGAATCCCCTCCCTCCCCCATTAGATTATGAGCTCCTTGAAAGCAAGAACTGTTTTTGTCTTTCTTTGTATCCCTAGCACTAAGCACCAGAATATGGTAGATAGTTAATATATAAATTTTTGCTTATTGACTTGGTTTCCCCTATTATTTTTGTCTCTATTCTCTGCAATCTAATTTCTGACCCTGCTACTGCATAAAAATGGCTTACTAAAAAAGCTCCCAATGACCTCCTCCTAATTTCAAAATGAAATGCCTTGTTGTTTATATAACTTGGCCTAGTGACCAGATCTAGTAAGGAGAAATTTAATAGTTCACCATACCCTTACTGGAATGGAGCTGAGATGAAGGCCAGGAAGCTAATGGTAGGAAGCATTTCCTAGCAGAGATCACAAGATTGTTGAAGAAAGAATTCAGTGGCGAGCGGAGACACCTAAGGGAGAATGTAACGTGGATAGTAACAAAGATGAGACACCCTTTGGGGAAACAGAGGAGACACAATTAAATGGCCAAATACATAGCCAATAGAGAGTGATGTTCAGTGGGGACAGAGCCATTAAGAACAGTGTAATGATACCAGAAGATATTGATAGCTGTATAGCAGAGATGTCAAACATGTCAATAAGCTATACATATATAGGTGTGCATATAGCATCTATTACTTTAAACTATCAGGTCTTCTGCCTGATACCTAAAAGTTAATTGCATGGAACTTGTGAACAATGCTTTCAAGTTATGTCAGTGTACAGAACTGAACCTCAGGTAGCTTTTGTGGGGCTTCATCAATGAAAGAGGATGTCACAAGTGTGACGTTTTTAAGCACAGGTATTTGTCTTTATGTCACTTCCTACTATATTGTGCATTCCATGAGGGCGGGACCTGTGTCTCAACCAAACTTTGGATCTTCCCCAGCATCTATCATTAGGTTTTGTACAAATATACTTGAATTGTGTGTAGCAGAAGGCAGTGCACTTAATCTAAAAATCAAAGTCTGTGATTAGGCATTAGAGAAGCATCAACAGGTGCTCTATACACAGACTTTAGCCTTTTAAGGTATTGTCTTCCCTGTTCCTCTCATGTGCCTTTCTCCAGCCTATCGAGAGTGAATTGGACTATCCTTTCTTTCCATTCATCCTCTTGGAGGAGAAAAAGAAGAAAGGATAGGAATAACAGAGTAGACAAGAGGGAGGGAATTCAGAAGGAAGAAAAGCAACTTTAAGGGGGAAGTTCTATAACATATTTTAATCTTAGGAGTCAAATAAAATTTCATTTTCCAAAACAACCTGAGATTATTTCCTCTTTTTTTCATCCACTACATTGATAACCTTTTGGTTGCAGTGGTGGAGATGACTTCCCTACTTCTATTGA
The DNA here is from genome assembly GCF_016432865.1 of Antechinus flavipes. Taxonomy (NCBI): domain Eukaryota; kingdom Metazoa; phylum Chordata; class Mammalia; order Dasyuromorphia; family Dasyuridae; genus Antechinus; species Antechinus flavipes. The sequence goes on along the minus strand of NC_067403.1, from coordinate 81,743,669 downwards.
ATTTCTGATCTTCCAGAATAGGGGAAAAAGGGATTGCCAGGAGTGCTGATGACTGCAACTGCAGCCATCACCCCATCAGCCACTTCTGTCTGAGATTCTACACTCTGTAATCAGCTTTGTCCTTGAACTTCATTGCTCTGGGAAGCTGAAAAGTGTGGCTGTTTGCAGAGGAGTTTTAGCAACCTTTCTCAAACTGTGATACACTGAGCACCCCCAGGGCAAGAGTCATTCTCCTCCCAACCCTGGTAGAGTCAGACATCTGTTCATCCACATTCTGCCTCCCCCTCGCTACTCCCCACATATATCTTATACATACAAACATGCCAATCACCTTCTTTACTCTTCCTGCCAAGGTTATTATTCCCTCCTCCTCTCTCTACTCCCTTAGGTTAAAAAAAAAAATAGGAAGAGGAATGACTCAGTTTAAAAATGCTGGCTGTTGTAGCCTAGCATGATCAAAGCAAAGTGCCAAAATGCATTAGCTAGAAATGGAAAACTGTGCTTTAATGTAACCACATACACTGTTCCTAAAAGAAGGGGAAAATACAATCAGTGAGTGAGCTGGTGGGGGATGTGGAATGGGAAATGGGACAAGAGAAGATGCCATCTACTGACAGTGTGGCTACTTCCTGGTACCCATCCTCAGCACCTTTGAAAGCAGCTATTCTTACATAATGTACTCTTTTCTTTTGTTTCCGTGTGTCAGCAATTGTTTCTTGTTTCTCTTGATTTGGAGTTGGGGAAGGTAATTAATGAGAAGGGCCACATAGTGTAGAAAGAAGATTCTTCCATAGTTTTTCAAGAGACAAGTTTGGCATTTTTAAGAAGTCTCATTAACTTTTCCAGGCCACCAGAGAGAATATTTACTGCATAAAAAGCAAAAATATATTTAACAGTCCCCCCAGTGGACTGAAAGACTAGAATTGGCCCTACTTTTAAGCTTGATAGGTAATTCATTATTCTGTGTGACGTGAGTGAATGGTCTCCCATCAGTCTGTCAGCGAACAATATTAAATGCTTATAATGTGCCAGGGACTGTGCTAAAAGGTGGGATACAATGAAATGTGAAATGACATCCTTGCCTTCAAAGAACTCAAATTCTAGTGGGGGAGACAACATGTATGTAACTAGGTACATATAAATTACACAGAGTAGATCAAAGTGGAGAATTTAAGAAGGGAAGGCATTAGCAGCTTGGAGAGCTAGGAACAGCTAAGGTCTTTTGCTGGAATGCTAGGCCCATTGGATAGAGTACCAGGCCTAGAATCAGGAAATCTCATCTAGCTGATGTCGGACACTGACTAGCTGTGTGACCTTGAGCAGGTCACTTAATCCTGTTTTCCTCAATTTCCATATCTGTAAAATGAACTTGAAGAGACAATGGCAAACCACTGCAGTAGCTTTGTTATGAAAACCCTAAATAAGGTCACGTGGCTAAATAACAGACCAACAAAGGTTTCTTGCAGAAAGTGGTAAATTGAGTTGTGAAGGAAGCCAAAAAACTTAAGAAGGGAGAGATCCTGAATGAGAGACAACTGGTACAAAAGCACTGAGGGTTGTCATGGGGATAACGACATGTGGACCACTGAAACCAGATAGTGAAGTGTGTGGAGAGGACTAAAATGTAAAACATTGAAAGAGAAGAGCAAGATTTTGAAGAGTTTTAAATGCTAAGTCAACTAGCATTTATTAAGAACCTACTGTGTGCTAAACACTGTGGTAAGACCTAGAGAGCCACTGGAGTTTTTATTGAATGTGGAATTGAGATGGTGAGGTCTGTACTTTGTTGTGATTCAGTTGTTGTTCTCATGACTAACTATTCATGACCCTATTTAAGGCTTTCTTGGCAATGTTACTGGAGTGGTTTATAATTTTCTGCGTTTTGCAGATGAGGAAACTGAGGCTGTTAGAAACTAAGTGACTTTCTCAGGCTAGTAAATGCTTCAGGAAGATGAAACTTCTTCGAGTTAAGGCTCAGCACTCTATTCCCTGTGGCACCTAGCTGCCTCTGGCCTATGCTTTGGGAAGATCAGTTTGATAACTGACTGGATGATGTACTGGAATGAGAAGAGGCTTGAGATGAGAGATTTATTATTATTGCAACAGTTCAATGCATTAGGGTCATTGCAGCACCAGAGGATAAGAGGAAGTGTGTGTGTGTGTGTGTGTATCTGTTGTGAAGGTAGAAACAATAGAATGACAGTTGATTGTATATGGGAGGTAAGAGAGAGGGGTCAAAAATAGCAGCTAGACTATGAGCCTGAGTGATTATAAGATGGTGGTACCCTTGACAGTAATAGGAAAGTTGGAAACAGGAAGGATTTGGGGCCAACGATAATGAATTCAGTTCTGGGCATGTTGAGTTTATGATGTTTGCGGAACATCCAGTTTGAGATGTTCAATAAGCCAATGGAGATATGAGATTGGAAGTTGGAAAAGATGGTAAAACTGCACAAGTTGTTCTGAGAGTCATTTGCACAGAGATGATAATTGAAATAATATGATATGATGAGATCACCAATAGATTATTTGTTTAATATTTTTATTTTTCCCAGTTATATATAAAACAATTTTTTACATTTGTTTTTAAATGAGATCACTAATTGAAAGACTACAAATAGAGAAAAGAAGGCACAGAACAGAGCATTGGGGGGCACTCATTTTTGGCAAATGTGACTTGGATGAAAATCTAGCAAAGGAGACAGAGAAGGAAGAATCAGATAGAAGGAGAACCAGCAGAGAATAGTGTCACTGAAATTTAGAGAGATGATGATATCAAGGAAAAGGTGATTGATAGTATCAAGTTTTAGTCAAGAGATCAAAAAGGATGAGGACTGAGAAAAGCTCATTTGATTTGGCAACTAAGAGATCTTTAGTAATGTTAGAGTGAGTGGTTGAGGGTTGATGAGATTAGATGACAGACTTCTGAAGTAATAAAATGAGAGAAAAGGAATTGAAGACACCCATTGTAGATGGAAATATCTGTTGTAAACTCAAAGAATTTAGCCGCAAAAGGGAGGGGAGACATGGGAAGAAACCTAGTGGGAATGGATAGATCAAGTGAAAGCAGCTGAAAGGAAGATAGTTTTGAATAGAGAAATATTTGAAGCAGGGAAATCAGTGAGAAGACAAATGACTAAGATCAAAACAAAGCATCAAGGGTCTGAACTAGGTTTGTGGCTATATAAGTGGAGAAAAGGGAGGTGTATATGAAAGGTATTGTTGTGATAGAAACAATAAGATCTGACAACTGATGGGATATGTAATGAGAGTAGGAAGATGGTGCTATCCTCAACAATAATAAGAACTTTTGGAAGAGAGGAGAGTTTTCTGTGTTGAACATGTTGACATTGAGATGCCTATGGGACATTCAGTTCAAATTGTCTAAGACATAGGAATAACTGAAACTCAAGAGAGAGGCATTAGAGTTTGATATAGAAATATAGAATCATCTGCCTACATATGATAATTGAATGAGAGTTGATGAGATCACCAAGTCATAGTGAATAGAGACTTGGGACAGAATATTAAAGGAACTTTTTATCCCTAAAAATTTTTTGCACTAGGGTACATGTGTACACTAGTGCTTGAACTTCCTTCATAGATTTATTCTCCTGGGATAAGACATGAAGTCACATGTTTAAAATATATAGTCACTATTTTTGTTTCTCCAGAAGAACTTTAAAAATAGCTTCTCTTTAAAATTTTGTGCCTGCATCTTTCCATTAAAACTTTTATGGTATTGGATATTATATGATGCTTGATGGTCAGAAGTAATTTCACTAAAACAAATTTTCTCAAGTGAGGAATGAAGAAAGATATTTACTATTAGCAAATACATAGACTATGGGGAAATATCTAGTAAGTTTAGTTAAACATATGTAAGAAATCAATCACAAATGGTGTCTATCATTTGAGAATATAACAATTGATAGTAATCATCATGACATAGATATACATTTCTCTAAAGAGGATACAGTTATATTGCCTGTCCTAAATCCAGGCAATCTATTTTACCTTCAGAAGTTGTCTGGTTCTACTCTGTTACTTTACAAATGAGGAAACTGAGGCTCACTGAGACTAAGTAATTTGTCCCAGTCACAATACAGTAAGTGACAGAGACTGAATTTGGATGCAGAATCCCAAAACACTATTCTTTCCACCATACCAGCTCATCCCTGGATGACTTTCAACACCTAAACCATTAGAAATTTGGGAAAATTGTCTTGGTTCTTCTCTGCTCAGATAAGCACCTGTATTACTTTCTGCTCTGCTTGCGAGGAAAGAATTAAGAAATGAAGAGAATAAGACTTTAAAAGCTTGATTTGTATTCAGGCTCCTTCCATTTCTTTGGTCTTGCTTCTGCACCTAGAGTCTCTACTCTTTCTCCTTAGCATCTCCTTAAAAGTTGGAAGCAACATTACATCTTTGTCATTCCCAGCTCTGTACAGAGGGTTTCCTCCCTTTCCTCTTCCTCTACATTCCTTTTAAGGAATCAGATAGTTTTGAAACAAAAGGCTCTTTCCTTGATAACAGCAAAAAGCTACTGGTTCAATCCTTTTACATACCTCAAGAGGACTCCATTTTGTATAGATTGGAGCAGAGTAGGGAAGGAGTAAACTATTCTCCTGCCCTTTTCCCTCCCCCAAATAGCTAGAAGGTCACTTGATGTCTGATGGTGATTATGATGTTGCCAAGGATGGCTAATCAATCAGGACCCTAACATTGGGCTCTTAGCAATCATTAACACCCTATCTTGAAATAATTTATCCTATTAGCAGAAAGACATTTAGACCCCGAGGGAATTAGATTTAGGATGATTGAATTTTGATGAAGAAAGAAAAGAGGGCAAGATTTGGAGCCTGAATAATAATCTATGGAGAATAGGCCTGACCAGGTGGTGACAGAAGGAACTGAATATTACAGCAGAAGATTCTGGACAACAAAAATTAGAGGGGAATGGAAGACAGGGCATCAACAGCAGAAAGATCTGAATTCAGATCCTATTTTTGATACTAAGTTTAAAAAGAACAATAAGAAGGATGGCGAGTTAGTCATTTAATTTCTCTTGGATCTTAACTGCATCATTTAAAAAAATGAAGTAGTTAATTTTTATGATAGTGAAAATGAATAACTGTCATATTCCTTAAACCAAAAAAAAAAAAAAAAGAAAAAGAAAAGAAAAGAAAAGAGGTGATTAGAGTTGATGGACTTAAGATCACTTGCTGTTCTAAAATCTATTAGGACCATTGAGAGGAATGTGTGTGTGTGTGTGTGTGTGTGTGTGTGTGTGTGTGTACGCGCGTGCCCGCACTTGTGTATGTGTGAGAGAGGGGGGGTAGTGAGGGGGGGCAAAGGCAGAAGCAGAAAATTTGAGATCTGAAATGGAGAAAGGCCTATCCAAAAAAAAAAAAAAGATGTAAAAAGAGAAATAATAATTTTTCTCTAATATTAGACTATTTAAAGGTATAATACTCTAGTATCAAGTGTACTTCAATGATTCAGCAAACAGTTAATAATTCTTTACTATATACCAAATCCATTAAGTCCATACTATATATCAAATGATACCAAAAAAATAAAAAAGAAAAACAATTCCTTCCCCAGAGAACAGGGGACAGCATAGACATGAATAGCTGGATACAAAGTACATTTAGACTATATTCAAGGTAACCTTAGAGAAAAAGGCAGCAGAACTGGAGGAGTCTATTAGGGGTTGGAACAGCATCACTTGAGATCTCTACACAATCTGCTTGGTGCTTTAATAAATAGCAACGATGTTACACAAAACACTAAGAACTGGTGTCTTAAGGTTAAAAGTACTGTAACTTAGACTTTTTGTCGGTGTGGTTTAAGAATTCCATTCTGGTTTCAGTCTGCTGGTTATCCTGCCATCCATCATTTAGCAGAGCGTGTTTTTAATAGTTTCTCATTTATCCAACAGGGTGGACTAAGTGCTCAAGCTTTTGTTCGAGTGGAACTGAAGGATGTGAATGATAATCAACCTGTTTTTAACCCGGCCTCCTACGTGACGAGCATCAGTGGTCACACACAGCCAGGCACGGAGATTCTCAATGTCGTTGCTACCGACAGGGATGCTGGAATATATGGCGTGGTGGCCTATGAGCTCATTCCAGGAGACTTCTCCTCTCTCTTCACAGTTGACTCCTCCACAGGTATGTGAGAAGTTCAGGTAGGGCTAGAATCAATCTTAGAACAGTTTTCTTCTGAAAGCAATGGCTTCGGTGTGAGCACGATAGTGCAAGAACCAGAAAATTAGATTGGGTTGTTTGGAAAAGAAGGAACTATTTCTCACCGCAAATGATATCTTGATATAAAGAATTGGATGACATGTAATTAATGCTCAGGAAAGATGAGCAAAAAAGCTATTTTGCCAGCAGATAACCTCTAAATGAAGTATGTCACTATTACTTTTTCCAATCTGCAGTGTATTAAAATTCCCTGTCTCAGAAGGTTGTCTTGCTTATTAAACTGCTTGCTTATTATTAACATTCTATACTTGGAAGCATCTATTTCAGGTATTAATAAATAATATTAGAAAAAAACAGCAGGCTAGCCACAGAACTGGATCCTAACTAGTCATGACTGGCTCACTTAGTCTCTTTGAATCTCATTTTTCTCATCTATAAAAATAATGCAATATAAATTATATGATTTCTAAGGCTGTTTTCCACCTAAAAAATCTATTATTCTAAAGGACACTATATACAGGATAACTTTTATTCCAAAGAAATATATCATTCTGAAAATCAATGGTTTCTGTAAAGCATCTCCTTCTTCTGTTTGTTACTAGAGGGAAGGTTTTTAAATACTTTAAAAAACAGCAAAGTATTGAAACTCTAAGAAACTACTTTAGCAACCACTGACATGATTAGGTATTAATTGACTCAGGGAAAAGCTTCTCTAGTTGAACATAGAATCTCTGTGGGAGATTCATGAAATGAGCTGGCATAGAGAAGCAAAATGTGCAAATGTGAAAAAAAATGTCAGAGGGGATTGCTGTGTTAGTTGACTTTGCTTAAATTTTCTGTTGCAAGAAAGGGCTTAGCAGATAGTAGGGGGTGAGGTAAGAAAAAACTCAAGAAGAAATGATTGTGGAGTGAAAACAGAAAACAACAATAAATTAATAGAAGAAAAAAGAAGTAAAGGACATGCACATGAATTGTATTGCTGAGAAATGTGAATCAATTGTATTCTGCTCTTGGGTAGAAGGATGGCATGGGAAATGAAAAGAAAGGATGGGAGAAGAGAATAAGCATTTTTGTTGCATGTACTCAGATTCTGTGCTATGTACTATGTCCATATTATCATCACATTTGAATCTCACAGCAAACCTGTGAGGTAGGTACTATTATAAGTCCTCATCTTTCAGGAAACTGAGGCAGAAAGTAAGTGATTTGCCAGGCTGACACAGTTGGTAAGTATCAAAGATTATATTTGAATTCAGATTTTTCTGCCTCCAGGTCTTGGATCTTTATCCATTGTGTCACTGAGTTGCCTTGACAGAGAAACAGAGGCAGAAGACCCAGGTTCATTTATTAACTCCGCCATTCATTTCCTGTGTAGGAAGTTACTTAACTTCCCTGGTTCTCTCTGTTTCCTGACCTATAAATGAGGGAGTCCTGCTAGAGCTTTCAGGTCCCTTCCAGCCTTAACTTTGTGATCATCTGAAAAATCAGAGGGCCTACTATTCCCCTACCTATTCCCGGCCAACTCCTTGCTTTTGAACCCCAATTTCTTAGATGGCCTCTAAGGTCTTGAACAATGATACACTAGAGTATCAAGGTATTCAGTATTAAGACATGCTTAGAGGGAAGAAAAGATTTAATAAAAATAAACTAAATTTGCCTTTTCTCTCAACTCCTTTTGAATGTTTGACCTTTGCAAAGGGTGGAGATGTGTGCTTTTAATGACTAGGAATTATGGAATCCCATGATTCTTGAACTATTGCTTTGCTAAAAACATCTGTTTGGGATTCATGTCTCAAGATGGGGTACAGCAGCTGTTGGCTTGTGCATGGCAGCATTCTATTACTACAGAGGGCAAATAGCTAAGAATACTGTATTCATTTTAGATTAGCAGGACTGAGGTAGGTAAACTGATCGTGTCTCAAGTCTGTTCAACCTTCCTGCTTGTCATCCATACCCATCTTCCCAGAAAGTCCCAGGGGACTGAGATTAACTCACTCTTTTAATCTACGAAGTTTACTTCATGTGGTTTAGCAATCTTAGTGTCTTGCATGGGACTGTCCAGGGGATTAGATGTTTACCCTGGCAATCATCTGGAGGCAAATCTTTTCTTGCTCAAAAACAATGCCAATGATGTAGCTCCTGAAACATTCCAAAGAACAGAAGAAATTAATCTTTTTAGGAAGTCAGACTGCTTATCTTGGCTTTTTCATAATTTACTTTAGACCGTGGACCTTAACTCCCTGTCAAATCGGCCCCTCTAGGGCATGGTAGTTGCCAAAAAAATATAGGTCAATCAATAATCAGGGAACACAATCTCTAAAAGCATTTAACAGAAGGTTTCTAAACAACATCAGAGATGCTTTTCTCAGCTCCCCCTGTTGGACATTGGAGATGAATGGGATACATTCTCTTCTTATAGAAAGGATCCTGGGTCAGTATGATAGTCCACGATTAGCCACATGCTTCCCCTTTTGGCATTTGGTATGAGGTAAATGCCTTAGCTTAATCACTGGGAACACTTGGCGTGGTCATTATCTCATGGAAGTATCATAGTCTTTTTATAAAGCAAGAACCAAATTCGTAATGGAAGTAGCCTGAGGTCATTATTGCTGGCATTTTTTTGATGTGGGAGCATTTGGGTTGAAGACACTATTCCCAACCTTATAACACTTGGAATCTGCTTGTACTTAATCAGGGCTCATGAGTAATTCATGAAGTCTGGTAATACTTTAATATAACCTTTAGTTACAGAGTATCAAACAACATCATGAATAGTTATTGATTTTTTTTTTTTGGTAGAAAAGAGAGTCTAGTACATAGGCAGTTCCCCAAATTTGAACTAGTTGTATGCTAGAGGTTTGTTTGTAAATTGATTATTTGAAAATATGAATATAACTAAGACAATTTGTTAGAATGGAAAGAAGGTCAGTCAATAAACATTCTTAAGTTCTCACTTTGTTGAGACCGAACTAAGAGTCTGACTTGAAGTCCTTGCATTGGCCAATTTCTGGGTTATGTGATCATCCAAAAGTTGCCTAGCTCTTCTTAGAGTCTTAGATTGATTTATTTAGCATTTGAAAAAAATGAGAAAGAGCTATGGAAGAGTGAATAATGGGCCAGCTTGAGTCAGAAAGATCTGGAGTCAAGTCTTGTCTCTGATAGAGACTGCATGATTCTAGTTAAGTCACCTCTTGATATCATAGGCAGCTTTGAAAGACAAAGTTTAAGAATATCTACCATTGATCTCCTTGGCCCATTAAAACTATACTCTTTTACTCTCTCTCCATCTCTCTTTCCCTCCCTTTCCTTCCCTTCTCTCCTTCCCTTGCTCCTTTTCTCTCTACCTCCCTTCCTTTCTCCCTTTTTCTCTCTCTCCTTCTCTCTCTCCCTTCTTCCCTTTCTCTCTCCCTTTTTCCATTTTTCCCTTTCTCTCTCTCTCCCTTTCTCTTTCCTTTTCTCTTTCTCTCCCCCTCTCTTTCCTCCCTCCTCTCTCTGTCTATCTCTCTCTGTTTCTCAGTGTGTGTATGTGTGTATTTCTCTCTATCTCTCTGTGTGTGTGTCTGTCTGCTCTCTCTGTCTCTGTGTCTCATCTGTCTGTCTATCTTCACACACACACACACACACACACACACACACACACACAAATATGTCCATGTGTGTAGAGAGAGAGAGCTGTCTCTAATACTAAAAGGTTATATGTATATGTATATATATAAGCATATGTAAGTATCTTACCATATATAATTCACAAACACATATTTACAAATGTGTAAACATATATATTATAAAGCCAGCAGAATCACTTTGTAAAGTGATTTTCTATCCCAGATAGAAAATGGAGCTTTTATTTACAAAATTCAGAGAAAAAATGTGATTATGTATGTAATAGTAAGTGTGATAGGAACCCCAAACTAGGAAATAAATGGAAATAACATTTCACAGGTCTTACACCAGTGATTTATCCTTGGTCAAAGACTACCTGCGATAGCCTCCCCATTTTCTGTTTTGTCTCTCAGAATTTCTGAGCTGCCAATGTTCTGAGCATTAGCATCTCCTTTCTTTTACTTCCCTCTTTCTCAGAGTAGGAAGCCTTACTATGTATCTGTCTCTCTGGCTCTTGATCTCTCTTTGTCCTACTAACTCTAGACTTTGCTCCATCAGTCATGCTTTTTTTCTTTAAAGACTCTTTACTGTCTTATTTATTAGCTCTTTTACATTTGGCTACAGATTTGTTTAGGGGACTCCCTTAATCAACCAAGTGATAAGAATTTGTTAAGGCACTGTGCTTGGTGCTGGAGGGACATAGGCAAAATGAAACAGTCCCTTACTTCCCTTATTCTTGCTATTTCATCCAGTTATTGCCTTATATCTCTCCTCAGCCCCACTATCAAGAAAAAAAAAGATGTCTACATTTTATGCCTCTACTTCCTCACAAATTATTTTTTCCTTACCAACATGAAATCTGCCTCTGCTTCTCACCTTGATCACCTACATCTCCTGTTGTAGTTCCTTTTTTTGTTCTTTGAGGGATGCCATCAAAGGGAATTATATGTTCTGCAGTAGGTTCTGCAACAAAGAAACTTCTTTAACCTCTCTAAATATTCCTTTGCAACCTCATTTAGTCTCACATCTTTAATTATAACCTCAGTGCAGAAGGATGGCCCTTTAAGTTGTATTCCTACTCTTGATCATCCATTTTAGTTCTAGAACTGAACATCCCCCTACCGACAGGACATTACAATTCAATCTGATAAAGCATTTATTAAACTCCTAGTATGTGTCAGGCATCATGCTATATGCTAAGAATACAAAAACAAAAACAAAACAAAGTAGTTCTTGCCTTCAAGGATCTTACATTCTTCTTGGAAGATGCAATATGTACACCAAAAAGTGTAGCACAAGGAAAAGTGAGGGGAACAAGAAGGGCAATAATGGAAGAAATGAGGGACTTCATGAAGCAGTCACATCTGAGTTGAGCCTATGAAGAAAACAAGGTGGTAATGAAGAAGTACATCCCTTTCATGGGACTGACTATAGCAAATGCACAGAGTTAGGACACAGAGTATGTGAATTTCTACCTAAAGAAATTACCTTAAGATCCACAATCTAATTCCTACTTCCATCTCCCCTTCTTCTGAATTTACTCTTTCTTTCTTGGGTACCACCAGACTTCTCTGATTGCAACTTTGCACTATCTTGGACTCATCTCTCCTTGTTCCCCAAATATTATCAGTTTCAAATTCTCCAGAATATTTTGGGAGAACATTCTCTCTTTTTTAATCCTGACCATCATCCTAGCACATATCTTCATTATTTTCTTCCTAGATTATTGAAATAGGCACATAATAGAACTTCCTTCCTCTGCTCCTTCCCTCTCCAATCTGTCCTTTGTTTTGATTCCAGACTAATATTCTTTATGTATAGATCTGATCATAGCAGTCATCTACTCAAAGATCTTGACATTTTTCTCTGGCTCCCCAAATATAGTTCAGACTTTTTTTTGACCTGGTATTTAAGTTCCTAAACAGATAGTGCCTGCCACTTCCTCTCATCCTACTCTCCATGTTCTCTCTATTTATACCCTCTCTTCATGTACTGTTCTCCATGCTCTAATCAAGTTATGCTACTTCTTGCTCTTCTATATATTGTGCTTTTGCCTCCTTCTATGCTTTTCGTTACACAGCAATTCCTATTACCTAGAAAGTCTTCCCATTGTGTTTTTGCTTGTGAATTCCTATCCCATATTTAAAACCAATTTCTGGCTTTACTGGGGAGATTTTGCTGACCATTTCTGTCCCTTACCTTAAAGCTTCCTAAAGGCTTTGTTTCTGCCTCATTAATAAATATGTATATACAACATTTTGGATTATAGTTATTTATATATGTTTCATATTCTGTTTCTAGACTCTAAGTCTCATGAGAGCAAGGGCTACATTATATTCAGACTTTATCTTCCTTAGCAACTAGAACAGTGATTCTTTTCATAGAAGGAGCTTAATGCTTAAGCAAATGTTTTTTATTGAGTGTAGGCAACTTGCAAGGGCCCTATGAATTATAGAAATAGTGAAGGTATAGAATTATTGGCTGTGTGGTCCTGACCAAGTCACTTTATTTCCCTCAAGCTTCAGTATTTCCTCTCACATAAAATTAGAGTTTGATTCAATAACCTATAAGGTCCTTTTCAATTCTAGATGTATAATCAGGTACTTCTAAATAAGATATAAAGATTTTAATTTTTAAACTCTCTGTGCATTCTGAGCAAATGGCATCAGTGATTTTGCCCTAGAGCAGTGGTTCTCAAAGTCTGGTCCAGAGCATCCTGGGAATTTCTGAAATCCTTTCAGAGAGTCTACAAATTTATAATTAGTTTTTATTTTTAATGTGATCAATATCTATAACTATAAACCACATAAACAAAAACTCTTTGGACAGATCCTCAATCATTTTTAATAGGATAAAGATATTAAGAACAAAAGTTTGAGGACCACTGCCCTAGAGTCTGTGGTCTGGATGGGGTGAAGAAGAAAAGGGGTAGTAAAATGATATCAGCAACTAGGAGAGGCATAGTTCTCTGAAAGAGTGGAGATAGTAGAATAGCTATGGGAATAAAGAGTGAAAAGGGGAAATCTTTGGGGTTGGGGTTTTCCTTCTTGACCTAGCTTCCTGCTTTCCTCTTGATTGTATCTTTCCTTGACTTGCTTCCATCTTAAAATGATCATGAGGGGGCTAGAAAAGATGAATAGAGACTGGAATAGAAATAGGGATAAGGCACAGTGGTAAGGTTATCATTTTCACTTGGATAGGTTCCCTACTTTTTCTTAGCAATTGCTTCTCATATTATATTTACCTTCCTTTTGCTTCAGGGAGACATAGACACAGAGGGAAAACTACTCAAGTAACCCAGACTCCACACTGTTCAGCCATGAAGAAAAGTTCCCTAGCTTTTTTTCTTTTTCTCTTCCAACATAATCAGCTCTCTAGCCACAATATAAAGGCCAACTAGGGAACATCAACTGAGAAACCTATGCTCTTTCCACTTTTAGCTATTGTTATTAGGCAACCTCAGAAAAGGAGATAGGCTGCTTTCCTGGGACATACATTATTCCCATAGCTCAATTGACCTGTTTCCCTGATTGTAGTGGCAAGAAGGAGTTTGTGAGAGATGTATTGGGACTGAAAAACTTTTCTTCTACTATTCCCTTTCTTTTTCCTTTCTAGTGGCCACATCTCACAACTTAGAGATCTTACTCCTGAACAGAGCCAGGTAGGAGGGCCTGCTGGCTAATAGTAGGGAAGAAGTGTCCAGTGGTAGCAGATTAGGGTTTACAGTAGGAAAAGGAAGAAGGGAGTGAAATTTTCAGTGGCAATAAAGAGTATCAGTCTTGTGCAGTGGGGATGAATGTTCATATAGAAAGAAGATATCACAGGGTGATATCTGCCTGTTTCATTAAACATCTAACATTAGTAAAATTTTATCACTATGAAGAGAACCATCTGCACCTAGAGACAGGACTGTGGGGACTGAGTGTGGATCACAACATGGAACTTTCACTCTTTTTGTTTTTGTTTGCTTGCTTTTTTTCTCATTTTTTCCCTTTTGATCTGATTTTTCTTGTGCAGCATGATAATTGTGGAAATATGTATAGAAGAATTGCACATGTTTAACATATATTGGATTACTTGCCCTCTGGGAAGGGGTGGGGGAAGAGAGGGAAAAATTTGGAACACAAGGTTTTGCAAGGGTGAGTGTTGAAAATTATCTATGCATATGTTTTGAAAATAAAAAAGCTTTAATAATGAAAAATAACCTGGAAAAAAGTTTATCACTATAATTATTACAACAAGTAATTTGATTGTTTCTTTAGAAGATAAATCAGAATTCTTAGTTTATGATATTTAGGAACAGAACATCTGGTTTGTGGTTCATATTATCCCTTTTCTTCTCTCAGCAATGATTATCTTTGGCCATATTGTAGTTGTGGAAGGTGAGAAGGGGAAGATGAAAGTCAAATCAGGATATTTTGCAGCATTTAGCAAAGGATTTAGTAGGAAAACAGATAAAGACATTGGAGAAAATTGGGTTTCTCAGTTATCTATGAGTTTCTTGTACTCAAAAGTTTTTTCTGTTGTTACCATGAGTAATTAAGAAATGAATATATCGCTGTACTTATTTTAAAGATAATTAAGGCTAGGCACATTCAGAATACTTAGACAATTTGTTTTATTTTATTGGAAAGTTCTATTGATGTCTCTCTCTTTTTTTCTATGCCACATACACTTCCTGATATACTGAATCTCTCTCATAACAAAGAAAAATAATTAAACAAAGCCTACCTATACAGTGACCCTATCTAGCAGTGTTTGCCTCATTTAGCACCTATTTTCTTAACCATTATACCAAGAAGAGGTAGTGGGTTTCTCTGTGTCTTTAGAAATTAATGTTAGTAAGGGCATGGGCTTCTGGTTTGATGTTCCCTATTGTGGCTATAAAGCTGGTTATGTTAGAAGAAGAGAAAGAAAAAAAGCTAGGGAAGACCTCTCTTGCTGGCTGAGCAGTGTCAGGAGTCTGGGTTACTTGAGTAATTTTCCCTTTGTGTCTGTTTCCCTGAAACAAGGGAAGGTAGCTACAGTATGAGAAACAATTGCTAAGAGAAAGGGGGGAATCTATTCAAGTGAAAATGCTAGCCTTACCATTGTGCCTTATCCTCATTTCTGTCCCAATCTCCATTCATCCTTTCTTTTCTGTTTGTTTTAATTAGCTTTTACAAAGGGATATTTACCAAAAAAATGTTGCAAGTACTTTATTACAGCAACATATTCCATTGGAAGATACTCTCCCCTTGTGGACCCTAGGGATAGTGGGTTCAAACTTAAAGTGGTTACTAAAACAACAAAAAACAAAAGCAAAGAATCCTCTCCCTAATCCTTCTGAGGAAATGACTTCCCAGTTTAGGAGATTTTCTCTTTTTTCCTCTGGAATCTTCATCAAGTTCATTTCTGGGTGAAGCATAGCTGATAGATGAGTTGCTCCTTCCCTTATCAGGGCTGACTCCTTAATTTAACTAGCAGCTGCTCTCACTGTTTTTGGGAGAACAGTTGTATTCAGCTCTGACACTCACTCCTCTTTAGTACTTCTTTGTCTTAGGACCCCTTCTCTCCTTTTGACTAGAGAAGGTAGAGTATGGGCATCAGAAAGTTTCTCCCAAGTGCTCCATTTGTGGAGAGTGCCCAGTACAGTCAGCTCATCATTTGCCTCCTGGCTGCAGATCTTTATCACACTTCCTCTGCCATTTAAATTTCTTATTATGTGTTGCTTTCCTTATAATATTGCAAACTTCTCAGTGCCAGTCATTATCTTTTTTTCTTTCTTTGTCTTTCTGGTTTTTAGCATTGTACCTGACACACGTAGGTGCATGATAAATATTCATTGATTGCCTAACTCATTGAATTGTTAATGAGTCCTTGAATGGTTATGATAGATTTTCAGTTCTCAATGGTGACTTGGGTATTTCCATTAAGGCAGATGCATTTACTCAAGCTCCAAAAGGTTAAATATAACAAAGGTAGAAAAAACAGAAATGCCACCAAGTGTTCATGGACATATGGCAGCCTGGTGGGGAAAGGGTCCTCCATCTGATAGCTCACAACAGTTCCTGTCTCTCCCAACCAGAGAAAAACGAGCCATTGCCTTTTATTTTAATTAATCTACCTGTTAGAATTGCTTTCATTTACATTAAAATAGTTTTATGATGAAGAATTTAGATTTAGAAAGGACCTTAGAAGTTTTGTACTATAACTTTTTCATTGACAGATGAGAAAACAGAGACTGCAAGGTTACATTATTTGCCCAAAGTCACACAGACAAACAATAGAGCCAGAATTTAAACCTAGACCCTGTGAGTTCAAAATCAAAAACTTTGATTAAAATTTATAGTATTCTCTTGATATTTCATAACTTGTAAAAATGGGAGTAGCTCCCTAATTTAATAACTGGTTCATTATCTCGATGGAAACCATTCTTCAAGCTGCTTTAAGTTAATTGATTCATATACTGTTGCCAATCAGGGCTTTTCTATTCTTTTTCTCCAGTGTATTTTTTTTTCCCTTCTGTAATAGAGACTTATATTAAACTATAGCTCAATGGGCTAAGCATCCTTGGCTCTTTGAGATAAGTAGAATCTAAAGAAAAATTGAAGCTTCCATCATTACTATCAATTTCCTTCCTCATCCAATCAACAAGCATTTATTAAGTGCCTACCAGGTGATAGGTACTGTTAGGCTGAAGATAGAGTGAGTCAATTTTGATCTTTAAGGGGCTTACATTCTAATGAGGAGAAAACAAGCACATCTATAAAATACAAAGGAAACTGGAAATGGACCTATGATTCAACTTCCCCTTGAGGAAACTCTCAGCATCAATGAAATTTATAGTTTATAAACTTAGGGTGTTGGAGAGTAATTTATGATAAAAGGGTCTTACTCCAGAGTACTGCTAGAACAGATTAAAATATAAGTGGGAAATGTTTAACAAACTAAAAAAAATGCAATAATGATAATGTTAATTTGTGATTTTATAAGCCTATGAGGAATCTGCAGGGATTGGTTTCTCTTTGAGTTTGACACCACTGGAAAAACAATGAAAGGCTTGACTTGCCTCATGTCATAAAGCCAGCATGGGTTAGAAGTGAGGTCTTCTTGGCTTCAAGAGCAGTTCTCTCTCTACTATGCTTTCCCAAGGGAGCTGTTGATAAAGCCACCGGACTTAGGGTCAAAAAGACTTTGATTGGAATTCTTCTTCAGAGACTTAGTAGGTAGGAGATGCTAAGCAAATCATTTAACTTCTCTCAGTATCAGTTTTCTCATCTGTAAAATGGGGATAATAAAAGCAGCTATCTCATAGAGTTTTTGTGGGACTCAAATATATGTTAGTAAATCTTAAAATTAATATGGAATGCTAACTATAAAGAAAATAGATATAAAATAATTGGATAGATATACACTAGTGGGGAGGGCATCAGGAAAAGCTTCATTCCCCTTGGAATATCTGGGGAAGTATTAACAACTCTTGTTAACAGTAATGTGATTTCTGTCCTCCTGTTCTCTGTGTGTGGCATAAGGGGAGACACTTGAGACCAAGTTCTCATAAGACAAAGGCTCCAGGCATCACTTCTGGATTCTAATGAAGCAGATTTGCGTGTGGGGAAAATTCTGGACTTTGCTCTCACTCTCCAGATCCATCACCTTGGCAGATGGCCATATGGTCTGAATTTAGATGGAATACCATAATTCCTTCCTCTGCCATTCTCCACTAGTAGCATAGAATGCCAGCTGCATAAACCAGAAACACATGTACCACTCTCCTTCTCAGGACTAAAATCACTCTTATGGAACAATGCTCTGGAAATTTATGGCGAGTAGTCCCAGGAAATTTTTCTGTCCCTGATAATTATCCCAAACCTTCAAGATCTTGGGAGATAAGTGAAGATGAGGACTAAGGACATAACATATAAGTGCCCTTTTCTGCCTCCCAGTTTTGAGGGAACATGTCCTGGTGGAGAAAGGATTGGAGTTAGAGCCAGAACATACCTAGCTTGGAATCTTGGTTCTGCCCCTTACTAGTTATATATATTCCCAGGCAAGTCACAATCTCTCGACCTTTATAAAAATGAAAATGATAATCTATGTATCCCATGAGATTGTTGTGAAGAATTGCTCTATAAATGTGAGGAGCTTTAATTTACCCCTTGCTGTAAAGAGTCCCTCAAAATCCATGCTACCTTCTGGTCCCTAAATTAGGAGAAGAAGCACTCATCCCTGGACATATCAGAGAATGGGTTGGGGGTTCACAGAAAGGAGCTCTTTACTGATTCTTCCACAAAGACATCTTGGACATCCTGAGCTAGGAAACCATACCAAAAAGTTTGCTTCTATATACATACATACCTCTGTATACATGTGTATCTACATATGCGTATCAACACGTGCATATATGTAGACATTGTATACATATGCACCTGGAAACATGTACATATTCATGTTTGCATTGAAGGGATTCTACCTGTGATCCTTGGACTCTTGGACTACAGTAACTCCTATATAGAAACTTTTAGTGGGCAGATGGAAGGGGAAGCAAATAGATCTCAGACACTATGAATTTTTAAATCATCACTCAATTCAATTCAATAAGCATTTATTAAGTGCCTGTGGTGTGTTGGGGACTCTGATATATTCTGGGGCTATAAGGGCCAAAGTCAAACAGGCTTGGTTCCCAAAGAGCTTGCATTATTTTGGAGAAAACATGTAACACAGCTAAATAAATATAAAATATAGGCAACATTTTCTCCCAGGTTACTCCATGGTTCTCTCACGGAGTCCTGTATTTATTTATTTTAGTGCTCTTTGAAGCAAGCTACTATTTCCAATGGAGCTGGCAAACCCAACTCTCTGAAGGCTAGAGATCTTTTGCCCTAGCTTGTTTGTACTATGACCAAGACTCAATCAATTGGCTCCTTGAAGAAAAAAATAAGAGTTCTTTGACTCATTGTGTGCATGTTCAGAGGAAGCCTGAGACAGAGGAGGTTAGAGGGGCGGAGCTCTGGGGTGGCTGCTTTTCTCTGGTGGGTTTATTTTCCAATTTCTGTTTCTGGTTTTCTAAGTTTGTTGTTGGTTCCAAGAAAATTGTTGGAAAATGTGTTTAGGCACCAGGAGAGGGAGATGTTGAATTGGGCCTTCATTTTTCTTTTTCCTCAGTTAGTTGGGTTCCTTTGATGTGGGCACAAGGCAAACCACATTATTTAGAGTTTTAAAAAGAGGAAACATGAGAGGCATATTTATTATTAGCTCTATTTTTTAAAGTACTACTAATACCATTATGGTCTAGATGTCAGTTTAAACTCTCCATTGTTTGTAACATTTTCTTTAGTAGTTTCAAAAGAACCATTCTTTAGCTTTTGAGATTGTCCTGTTCAATTTGACAAAACTTTCTTGACTATTAGAGTCTTTATTTGCTTCCAATACAGGCTGTTTTAAGGGGACAACCTCACCACAAGCTTTGACATTTGGGTCTGATTGTCACCCCACCATCCTCAGCTCCTTTCATAAGAGACTCCTTTGGCTTTCTTCTTTTTCTAGCCACAGCATCTGTGATAGTAGAAAACATCCCTAGCAGGGCTAGCTAGTACAGAGAAACAAAGAGAGAGTTCATATTGGCAGCCCTATTGTCTGTTCTATGTTTATTCACATTATAATGGATACCACATCTCAAATTAGAGGTGCAGCATATTTATAGACATAGAATGATAGGTAATTAAAACACAGAAGATGCATACTTCTAACAGCATGACACCAGACAGGCAGAAATAATGTTTAGAAGCTTGGTAGCAGCTTTTTAATCATTTTTTTTTTTTAGTAGTGGGAAGGATGGGAGGACTTCACTTTTTTTTAATCTATCATATAGAATATACTGTTGCTTCATTTTTAAAGTAGATTTAGTCATAATGATGTTTTAATGTCCTAATTTGACACTGAGAATGTGTACTGCCCAATGATGTGCATAGCTTTTTT
Source organism: Antechinus flavipes (assembly GCF_016432865.1). Classification (NCBI taxonomy): domain Eukaryota; kingdom Metazoa; phylum Chordata; class Mammalia; order Dasyuromorphia; family Dasyuridae; genus Antechinus; species Antechinus flavipes. The sequence continues at coordinate 81,723,894 of NC_067403.1, read as the reverse complement.
ACCATTCTAGCCTATATTTAGAAAGTTCTGCTGTTAAATAAATTAAGATATGCCTTTTCCTGCAAGTTAGAGACTACAAATTGAAAAAAAAAAGCTAAACTGTTTAATTATATTATACTTGTTCTATAAATCAACCATATGTTATAGAAGGTATCAATAGTCCTTTCAGTATACCTTTGGGATAGATAGATGTAAATTTCATAAAAATAATGATAGTACCATATTATTATGTCTCATATAAGATCTAAGGATCTTTATCCAAATTCGATTCCTTTTCAGGATGCTGAGGTAGCCTGGGGGGAGGTAAGAGTTATTTTCTCAAATTCCATTGACTTAAGTCTTCATGTGTGCTTTTATATCCTTAAATTTAAGTAGACATTAAGGAAGGAGTATTTGCTAAAGTAAAATAATAAATACACTTGGATAAAACATCCCTTCCCCCTTGTCCAAAAGTCAGATCCATTGTCTCACCAGTAAATTTGAAGTCCAGGAAAAGTAGCTCCTAGTTATTAAAAGTCTTTTTCATGGGATACTTAAGAAGTTTCCCTTAAGTATTGTCATTCTGGGTCCATCTATCCTTGGTTTTTGATGTAGATAATGCCATTAGTTGAAGATGCGACTTAGATATATAAGAGAAACTATGAAGTTTAAAATCCACTGGCTGCACTATTTGAAGCTTACAAAGTCCTCCTTTTGATGGGAGAAAAGGAATGAGGAGACTTGGGATAAAGCCAGAGCTCTGGCCTTTTCTTCTACCCCAAGTAGCTCCTTCTCATTCTGTTGAGCTAAATGTCATGCTTGCCCCAACCTTTTGATAATTGGTTCTTTCACTTGTAAATTATAGATGACCTTTGGGACTTAGCCAAGTTTCCCTGGCCTATCTCGATATGATTTTTGCTCAATGTTACTGCAGTTTGATGGACTTTTTTTTTGTTGTTGTTGTTGTTTGTTTTTACATTTAGCTGAAGGTCTAAGAATGAGAATGATTGATTGGATGTCTAACCACTTTAAGTGAAGTAGACCTGAGTAAATCCCCATCCCTACATTATATTAGCATGAAAGATCATATGATGTAATATATGATAGAGGAGGGGCAACATTTGGAATCAAAGAAATCTGGGTTCATGTCCTGTCATAGTCAAATTCTTTGATCTCCCTGATCCTTTCAGGGAATTATAGAGTTATAGAGAGGCTCTGAAAAGAGTGTAATGTATAGAGAGATATGAAGAATTCTCACATTGATAGCAATCACAGATCTCTCTATGACTCAAGGATATATTATGTTAACATGGCAGCTTTTCACTTTTCAAAACCTTTTTACGTATGTATGTATGTATGTATGTATGTGTGAATATCCTCATTATTACTTCCAGTTGATGGGCAGAAAACTGAGAATCTCTCATTTGAGATTTACTCATTTGCCCAAAGTCAAAAATCTAGTTGGTAGCAGAATTAAGATTTGTGCAAATGTTTTGTGTACTGCTGGCCTCATTTTACCACAGAATTTCAGTTAGTAACAGGTTGATTCTGTACTAACAAACAGAATGGAAAAAATTCTTCGGAATGTCTCTTATGCAAATCTATCCTCATCAACAAATTTTCTTTGCATAATTGAATAATTAGTGTTTTTCAAATAATTTTCAAAATAATTTCCCACAGAATTAACCAACTTCATTAACATAGAATGAACACTGGATTTTAGTGAGTCAGTTACATAGAAAACCATCTACCTGAGTTTCTTTGTAGTTCATTAATCATTGGTTCCCATATAAGTTCTATCGGTGCTTAGTAGAGTATAGTCAAGAAAGTGCCAGATTTGGAGGCAATAGAGACTTAGATTTGAATCATGTCTTTGTTAACTACTCTGAATCTCAATTTGTTCAATTTAAATTAAGGCTGATTATAATATCCACAGTTTTCATCTCAGGGTTGGTAGAAAGAACAAATGATATCCTGTATGTGGGGCTCTGTAATACCCTAAAATGTCATGTTCGTTGTTATTAGTATAATAATGTAGGTAACATATTGATTTCCATTTAGAGAAGGAAATCTGGTAACATAATACTGAGGTAATAATAGCTTCAGTTTCCTGGGAAAGGAAAGCATGGGACTTTTAAAAAAAAATTATAAACATAATGAATTTTATTACAAACTTAATGATCAATCAATCAATCAATTAGCAAACATTGTTAAGCATTTATTTTGGGCCAGGTACTATGTTAAGTTCTGGGAATTCAAAGAAAGGTAAACAATGATTTCTGCCTTCAAGGAGGTTAAATTCTAATGGGGGAGATCACATGTAAATTAACAAACACATACATGATATTGGCAAGTAACCTTAAAAGGGAAGACTCTAGCAGCTTGGGATGCTTGGGGGGAACCAGAAAAAAGATCTACGCAGAAAGCAGCATTTAAGTGAGTCTAGAAGAAAGACAAGGGATTATAAGAGGCAGAGAGGAGGCAAAGGTAACACTTCCAATTTATGAAATAGCCAGTTGCAAAAGTGAAGGGATAGCAAGATAACCAGTATGGATGGATCACAGAGTGTTTGACAGGCAATAGAATGTCCCACTATTTAGGGAGGGTCAAGGTTGAAGAGTTTTAAGTGTCAAAGATAAGAGTTTATATTTGATCCTAGAGATATTAGGGAACCATTGGGATCTATTGAATAAGATACTCAGTGGCCAAATTCCAGCTTTGAGAGAATTGCTTTGGCAGCTGGGTGGAAGATGGATTGCAGTGGGAAGGGACTTAGGGTAAGGAGACACATCAGCAGGCTATTGCTGTAGTCCAGGTGTGAGGTACTGAGTGGGGGCAGTATCAGAGGTGAGAAGAAAGTCTATACTAAAAATCTTACATAAATAGAATTACAACTAATCTGTTGAAGTTCTCTTTCTCTTAAGTGATAGAAAAGGTAGATTCTCTGGCCCCATCTAGGATGCTCAGCTTTAATATTAATCCTCATGTAGCCCCCCCTTTTTTCTTTCATTTACATCAAGTTTTTCTCTCCTTCCTCCCCCCCACCCCCCAACTTCTTTTCAACATTGCATGGCCCATATGGCAGCAGTGATGACCTACAGCTAGGGCATTTCCTGATTGTAAATTACCACCTGGTTCAAGGGCGCCTCATCTTCTCCAGATGGTCATTAACAGCCAGAACATGCCTGCCACTGAAAATCACTGTTGCTTAATTAATAGATGTACCTAACAATATCTCTTTTCCTGTTTCAGGTGTCATGCTGTTGTAACTCAGAACAAGTCTTTACCTCTAGGTTGTTATTTTAGCTGAATCAGTTTTAAAAGGACTTTATCACAGCAGCTTCCTGTCTCTAAACTAATAGGAAAAAAGACAAGATGAATAGCATAGGTAAATATTATCACACATTGCCATCTATAATATCTAACTCAGAGCACATGATGAGGTGAACATAAACGAATCAATGTCTTCTCAAATTAATCTGAATATCTTTTCCCCTCAGTGAAAGTAGGTTCTATTTCCTGCCAGTAATGGTAATTTGTTACTATACTTCATTTACAAATTAAATGGAAAATACCACCTATCTATATGTAACTGCAACACTTTTAACAGTCTTAAAAATGTAGCATAAATAAGTTAATGTCTCAACAGGAACAAGAGGCAGCCACTTACTGTGCGAAAAACACATGACAATGTTTGTTTGAAACTAGGCTACTCTATTCATTTCATTTTATATATCCTGGTCCCCATAACTGTTCAGGGAATCAAGAGTTTATTGTTTTATGCTCTAGGAAAGTCAGCTTTCTAGGGGCTGTTCATATGCAAATGTTACAAAGAGTGTTGTTTGATTTGGCTGATTGAGGAGTGTTCATTCAAAGAGTTTTGCTAGTTCCTTCATGGTCTCTACTACTGGGGCATATAATTGACTTTGAAGGCAGATAAGTGAGTCATTGACACGGAAGATCATTGGCACACGAGAGCAGAAACTCCAAGTTCTGTATGATTTCCCAAATATATTTCAGTCCATTTTCCTTCTCCCTGACATTTTTTTCCATTGATTTTTAGTGGACCTCTCTGTGGGCCCAATGGAAAAGGTACAAGGTGAAAGGCATGCTAAATGCAATGAGAGGATTCAGACTTTGTTATTTAGTGCCTATGTGACCCTGGCAAGTCCCAACTGAGGCAGTAAATGGGGAAGTTGAACTAAATGACCTTTGAAGTTCTAACCAATTTTTAAATCTAGGATTCTTGGAGACATCCCATCAGATTGCTTTTTCCCAAGAGGACTGAGTAGTGGTAGAATTTACTTTATAAGGCCAAGAGTTAGATGAAGCATAAGTCAAAGGGGTAAGATGTTTATTCATTGGGGACACTAATCTGGGTTAAATCATCTTAGTGCTAAAGATACTATGGTGCCAGAGACCATGCTCTTGAAGATATGCCAGAGACCACTCTTGAGGATATGCCAAGAGACCATGTCCTTGAACATTGCCATGTCCTTGGACGCAGGAGACAAAGAGCTAAGATTAGCATACACCCTAAATTCCTGAAGATAATGTGTGTCCCAAGAAATCGGTCATCTCCGCCCAAAATCTAGATAACAGTATACTCTAGGATTTCCGCCACACCTATGGTCCGACATTCTTCTCATTGTAACCCCCCACTCAGAAATCCTATTTAATTAAACTCTCTTCATTCATTAAACAGAGACATTCACCATCTTAAATCTTGAGTTGCCTCTCTGTCTCTCCGATCCTGTCCCCAAGCCGTAGGCTTTACAGACTGATTGTCTTACAGCACCTTTGCTCCCCTTCAGCCCTGGCTCCACTCGATGACCCACTGTTATTGTCCTGCCGGACAGGACAATTGGCGCCCAACGTGGGCCTCTAAGTGGACCTCGGCCCGACATCGCCCCCGAGCATTCCGGGAGAGAATTCACGGTCTCTACGGAACCCCCGTAAGGGTAGAGGTAAGTTTTCGCGATTGTCGATACTATGGGATCGTATTTATCTAAAGAACAAATATTCCTTAAAGATCTTAAAGGAAATCTTAAGGAAAGAGGCATAAAAGTAAAAAAGAAGGACCTTATAAAATTCTTTATATACATAGATAAGGTCCATCCTTGGTTTATTATAAATGGCCCTGAAATACACCCCGGGAAATGGCAGAAGGTTGGCCGAGACCTAAAACAAGAAGGGCCAAACGTTGTAAATGTTTTCCCCCTCTGGGCATTAATTAATGAAGTCATTGAAGGAGCCTCTAACAACGGCAAGGTTTGGCATTTACCCCCGGGTCCTCAGATAATTTGGGAAGACGCTGAGGGAAATACGGGCACTGTCTGCCCTTACATAGTTCCTAATCTACCTATTAACCTATGGGGAAGAGATATTCTCTCACAAATGGGTACTATTATGTGCAGCCCCAATTCTGTAGTCACAAAACAAATGCTAAGCCAGGGTTTTCTCCCTCAACAAGGATTAGGGAAAAATAACCAAGGTATCAATCAGCCTTTACAAGTACAGCCGTACCCTGGCCGTGCTGGCCTTGGTTTTCAGAAGCATTTTTTATAAGGGCCACTGGTCCGCCCAGCCTGCAGGCGGACAAGATCAAAACACTCCAGTCTGGTTTGACCAGTGGCCCCTTTCCAAAGAAAATATGTTGCGCCGTCCATAGATCCTTTTCGCTTGAAATACCCCAAACCTGCCACTAGACCTTAACCCTAATTTCATTTAGGTACCCCAAAGCTAGACCCCAACATTTGCTTCCCTGACGAAACAAACACCGGAAGCTAGATAATTTGGCGATCAAACTGGACCCCGACCTTTTCGGGGCACACTCAGAACCAATCTGGGTTTTGAGCTGTTCAAGCAGTATTCTTCCGGGAAGAATCTGCGTTCTTTCTTTGGTCTCACTCTATCTCTAAAGGTAGTGGGGAGAATATCTGTGTTCCGTCTCACCCTACTTCCATTTCAGGTGAAAAGGCTTCTTTGATCTAGACACTCCCCTGCCCCTAAAGTCTGTCCTGGGGCAGATGCTTTGCTTGAAGAAACTCCCACTGACCAAACCCTTTGGAGAGAGAAAGGCCCTTCCTTTGCATCTCAATGCATTTCTAATCTTTTTTTCCTGTCACCAGATAGTCCTGCTCTCCAGCAGGAACTGTTGAGACACGAGAGGAAGTGTCTCTTTAACACCACCCCAGACCAAAGAGTGCTCATGTGGCCGTTCTGGGGACCTTACCCTTCTCGGGGGTCCCAGGCCAGCGCTCTCTTTGCTCTGTTCTGGGGAGATAGCCGGAGAAACGTAAGAGGAGCTGTGTTTGAGCCCTTCTCCCATGCCACTGTTAAATGCAATGGAGTCTCTAAAGGTCAGGCTGTAGCCACGAGGAGAAAGGTCACTAAATTGGGGTGAGTTTAGAGAATGTCTCTGCCCACGGCAGCTACTCCCTGGACAGGGGTAAGCAGTCTTCCCTTCAGGTTTTGCTCTCCCAGTAAGATCTGGGGACTTAGATGAGCTGCCCTGCCTTCAAGTTCCAGCGTGGAATCGCCAGAGGAGCCCTCGCCATTCAAGACGCACTGCGCTGGGTAAGATGGCATCTCTTCCTCCCCCACCCTGGCTCTGGCCTTTTCTCCCCCTTCTTACATGGAGTGGGGAGTGTAGAACTCGAGGCCTGGTTCGGACCTCTCCCATGTGGCTTGGCAACCTGCCGTTTAAATGCTTCTATCCTGCCCCCTCCTTGGGGTTACTGTACAGTGGGGAGATTGGGGACTCAATCTTGATCTTCTCTAATTTCCGGAAAGGTTATCACCAACTTTTAAAATAGAAATTTGCTAGCAATTTGGACAAGTGGGCCGCGCCCCTTCCAGACATTTACCTGGCTCTTAAAGCCGCAGCTTCTAGCCCTCGGGACGTGTGCTCGTCCTATACATTTAAACGGGACTCAGTTTCCCTGATTTGGTCATCAAGGCTGTCTACAAAGATGGGATTTTAAACTGCTCTCGGTTTTTTTCTTAGCTTCAGGGCACTACTTAAAACTTTCTTAGCTGCTTATGGAGAGATAATCTAGGTAAGCCAGGCTAGGTCTGTCTGTCTCACACTTTCCTACCTAACCCTACAGGTGGGAACTCTTTTTGCTCCTAATTTTCTTAGTCCTAAAACCTTTTGCTCTTAGCACACTTGGTTTCTATTCTTTTCTGGATTGGCATTCTATGTCCCTGCCAACAAAGGATTTTTTCCTGGGCTCCAACCCTGGCCAGGTTGCAGCTTCAAGAAAAACCTTTGGAATGATGGCTGGGAATGAAATTTTAGGTCAAGGCAAATTAAATTCTTTAAAAGATGGCTTTTTATTTCCTTTCTCCCCTCATTCCTTGACTGCAGCAAGAAATGAGTAAATGAGAGAAACTGAAGCCATTCAAGAATTCGGTGAATACCCTTAGGAAAGAAGTCTGCCTTTCCTGTGTGCTTTTCTATGTTCTCTAGACTTGTTCCCTGTTTTCCCTCCTCCATTCTTTGAGAAGTTACTGAGGGACTAAGATGGGATAGTTTACCTTCCTACTTAGATGGTGTGTTTTCTAGAGGTATTGGGTAATTTGTAACTGAGTTATGCCTTAAAATTTGTCATCTCTGATGGGCAATTGTAAGTTATATGAAGTTTGGTTCAGTTACTTGTGAACTTCAAGATCTGTGTAATGTTAAATTTAAAACTATCTACTTAGATAAGAAAAATAGTTGTATAAGCTGTAAACCCTTTACTGTGATTCTTGAACTAGATTTTATCTGAAGTCTTTGATTAATGATAACTGATGTAGAAGATAAAATCCTTTGGGACTGCAGCTAATATTTACTGGGAGTTTTGAGTTCAAGTGTGATTGCATAGACCAGAAGTAGAACTGCCTTAAATAACTATTTTAATTTGTGGCCACACTATGATTGTTGCTAAGCTTTTTTCCTGGGGCTAGAGTTTCTTTATCTAAAGGTTTACTTCGCCCAAGTACTTGGGGCCGCTCCCACCTTGCCTTTTGAGAAAGATGACCGGCCTTTTACAATGTATGTTGATGGAAGGCAGGGCTAGGCCCCTGACTTGCGGCTCAAATGCCCGGGCTAATTTGACCTCGCTGGGAAACCCTTGCAGTCTTGGGGGGATTTGTCGCTCATAGGACTCTGTGAGGCCCTGAGTCTTAAACTCTAGGTCTCTGGACAGGTAGGCTTGGCTAGGCCTTCTAGGGTGACTGGAGTCAATTGGCGACAATTGGCGTGTTTGGGTGTTTTTAGAATTTAGATTCCGTCCAAATTCAATGGGTGTGGCCCAGTCCCAGCCAGCCCTCGCGGAGAGAAATGAGAAAAATGATCAGAGAATACCGGTAGATAGTCCCTTGGGAAACAAATTAAGTAATTGGAACTAACTGCCAAAATATAAAGGAAAAAGCAAGAAAAAGATGATAAGGTATTGCTGCTTTGTCTGGGGTGACAAAGGCATTGGTGGAGGCACTATTTGGCCTAAATTTGGCTCCCTTGAAGATTGGGTGTGCCAAATACTGAATTTGTGGGTTAATAACAAAGAACCTGTTAATCCAGAGGAGGTTCTATATGCAGGACTATGGCTTTCCGGGGCTTCTATAATGCTGAGTAAGAGTCCAAGTGTAAAGGACACGAAGGAGGAAACTTTAAAGACCCAGCAATGGGACCCATTGTTATCTCTCAGTCCTCCATACTTATCCCCACCCCCAGAAGAAGCCATGGTTTTAGGAAAGGGAAGGTGAGGACTTAATCCCATCAGCTCCTCCGGGGCCCCTCAGGGCACGGGAGGATTTAATTCGATTGACCCCACCTGGACTCCAAAAAGAGTCATTCTCCTCTTTAAGGAAAGAATTAGATCAAATTCAAAGAGATATCCGAAATTATCCTTTGCCAGGAACTAAAACCCCAAGTCCTAAATTATATCCATTAAGAGAGGTCCCTTCGGCCCAGGGAGGTATAGGATTTGTGAACGCTCCCCTGAGCACCACAGAAGTCAGGGCCTTTAAGAAGGAAATGAGGTCCTTGATAGAAGACCCCACTGGGCTAACAGAACAGTGTCTCCTAGGACCTAACATGCTTCCTCCCAAACAGCTTGAAGGCGTTTGCAACCACACCATACCTGTCAACCTGACGTGGCAATATGTGGCCGCTCCTGACGGCTCTTATTTTGCCTGCTCTGCTGGCCTTACTACATTTCTGGATGCCCGATCTTTTATCAAAAAACGCGATTACTGCGTTTCTGTCTTTCTCTTCCCTCATATTAATATACACCAGGCCGATGATTTCCTTGATATCTGGGAAAGAAAAAGTACTGGCAATTTCAGGACCAGGAGGGAACCCCTTACTGCATTAACCCTGACTGTCCTCCTTGGCCTAGGAGCGGTAGGAACGGGGACGGGTATAGCCTCCCTCATACAAAATGACAAACAATATTCCCAATTGAGCGCTGCTATAGATAAGGATTTACAGGAATTGCAAGCAGGACCTAAACACCTTAAAGACTCAGTAGCATCCTTAGCTGAAGTCGTCCTGCAAAACAGAAGAGGCTTAGACCTTCTCTTCTTACAACAAGGAGGTCTTGGTGCAGCCCTCAAGGAGGAATGCTGCTTTTATTCAGATAAACTTGGCCTTGTTGAAAACAGTCTACCAAAAGTTAGGGACAGTCTGGAAAAAAGAAAACAGGAAAGAGTAAAAAATGAATCCTGGCATAAGAACTGGTTCTCCACTTCTTCCCTGCTATCCACTCTTCTCCCTAGTATTCTCGGCCCTCTTGTGGGACTCCTTCTCCTCCTTTCTTTTGGCCCTTGGGCCTTTAATAAACTAACCACTTTCGTTAAATATCAAGTAGATTCTGCGATCACAAAAAGACACATCTTTTATCATCAGTTACGAGACCAAGACACCTTGGAACCTAAAGAGAAGATCGAACCACTCAAATTCACTGAACAGCTCCTGAAACAGACAGGGTGTCAACGATTGAGAAAATTGTTGTTCTCATGTTTAAAAAAAAAAAAAAAAAAACAAAAAAAAAAAACAAAAAAAAAAAAAAAAAAAAAAAAAATCCTGAATGTCATGGAATCTGTATAACTGTGTAGTCTGTCATATATGTTCCATGTTCTGTGTGGTTTGTCTGTTATGTTGTTGTTTGGAAAACAACGTTGCAACTGTACATAGTAAATTGGAGCTCCATGTCTGTTTCTGTGTGTCTGTGTTAAAAGTTAGTAAGCTTGTAAGAGATAAGGATTCAGCCTCTGTGTTGCAGACTTAGAAAATATCAAGAAGTTTGAAAAATCTTTCTCTCTCTCTCTCTCTCTCTCTCTCTCTCTCTGTCTCTGGCTGACTGCAGCAGCCTGTGAGAAAAAGGGAGAGAAAAAGAAAAAAAAAAAAAAAAAAAAAAAAAAAAAAAAAAAAAAAGAAAAAAAAAAAAATAGATTGATAGGGATTTGAAAGTTTGGAAAGTTAATATACAGAAGGAAAGACGTTTGAATAGAATATCTAGGCATTCTCTGTGAAGGCAGAGTAAAACACTAAATGGGCTTCCTTGGAAATTCACCGAAGCCGCTTTGGATTTTGGAGTGGGAAAAGGGAATTCAAGGTGAAACATACTTCTCTCTGAGGGTGGGGAATCCTGGAAACAGCCCCTAATCTGTTTTTGCTGATTTAAAAGCTTTGTTAAGTTTTAAGAACAATGATTAAGGATAATTTGCATGTCTTTAAGGAAAAGCCTGCTAGAGTAAAGAACTATAAAATTCAAGCTTAGCCTGGTCTAGGCAATAAATAGCTCTAGAGATAAGATGCTAATCGCTGTTAAAGAAAGGTGGTAGAAAAACTTTGCTGTATTACTTTGATTCAGTTTGTTACCTTCTGAAATTTGTTAACACAAGTTAATACTTTAAAACCAGCTCTGCTAGACATGTGTGGATTTTTGGAGGTTTATTATTCACTATAGGGTTGATTCTTACAGGTTTTTGATGGGAAAAGGAAAGAGGAATGCAGGTGAGTTAGGAAGGACTGATTTGTAAGGATAATTAAGGTTTGATTGGTATCAGAAGGGTGTAAGAAAGACTTTTGGGAGTAGGTGAAGAGGTGGGGGAAGGAGTCACCCACCCCCACTGCCTTCTGCTACTTCACCAAAGGAGTATCTGGGAAGGAAAGTTCTTTAAGGAGATTGTTTAAGTATGTAGTCATGGGGAAAGAGAAAGTTGGAAATGGGTGGATTTGGGAAGAAACCTGATATTGGGAAACTGATGGGTTAAATCTTGAAAAGGATCCCCATGTAGGAAATTGAGTGGGGAACCCGAGGGAAGTTTTTTTCCGAGGGGTCAGGAGTGGGGGGAGGGTGGCCACGGGGAATCCTCTCCTCCCCTCTCCTCTCTAAGTATGTTCCTGCTGCTTTTTTTCTTAGCTGATTACAGCCAGTGCAGCAAACTGTGATTTTTAAGGACATGCTTACTTTAGCTTAATTGATTGAATATTTGTTTCTTCATAAAGGTTTTCTTGGTTAAGAGATATGGTCATAAATGTGATCCATACTTTGGTCTGAGTATTTCTAAAAGTTTAATTGCTATGTTAAAAAAAAAAAAACCCTTCTTGAATTCTTTTATGTGGAATTGGGTGTTTTGTATAAAGTTTAAATTGATTGTATTGGGTCATCCTGAGGTTATTTAAAGGGCCTCTGAACATAATAGTTGTTTTTCTTTGTCCTTTTGAAAATGTTTGTTATGGACAATATGCAATTTGGGATATTTTTCTATGTATTGGGTATTTTAAAAGCAAAATGATTTGTATGTATAATGCTCACTTATGTAACATCTACCTAGATATGATAATTGTTCTAAGTTGTGAACTTACTAAGACAAAATTGCTTTCTGTTATGACTTATAAGGATATGATAAATAATTGTTTAAGATTTATCCGAAATTTGATGACATCTGTTGTTGGAGTCTTTGGCTTAGAGTTAATTCGCTAATGTTATTTGGGAGTTTTAAAGCTCCACCCTGTGACAGTTAATGGGACAATTGATTGATAAGCTGTTAAAACTCAATTGCTTATGTTATGTTATAGTTATGTTCTTGAATTTTTCCTTCTGTAACTGATCTCTCTGATCAGAGCAATGGTCAATAGAATTGTTAATGCAATTCAATTATGTCATGCTTTGCTATTTTCAGTCTGGTTATATGTAATCATTGTATCCTAAATGCTTGGGCAACTATTTCGCCTAGTCAACTGTCTGTTACTGGATATTTGTGTTTTGTTCCTTTTAAGGTTTCTACATAAGTGGACAATTAACAAGGGTCTATAAGACTGCAGCCGTTTGCTTGGCCTGTAAAGCAAACTCGTCTCGTCACATAGGAAACTGCTGGCCAATCCATTTTGGCCTCCTCGTATTTTGCAACAGTCTGGTGAACTGAGTCTTTCTATCTGAGACTGATCCAATCTTTATGTGTTAGATTTGTGTTTTTGTTTTAGATTTGGTCAAATTACAGATATTGACTTGCTTCTGGAACCTGGATCAGCTTTGATCAGCTTTGATTGCCAGCATGACACACCCACTCTACAAGGAATGAGAGCCTCCTATCACTTCACAGCCTGAAGCAGCAGTTTTAAAAATGAGACCATGGACTGGACCCTGCATCGAGTGTACTTTGGACTGATATGAGGGACCTTGGGAATGGTTGATGACTGACTGTTAAACCTTATCTGGATCATCTATTACTGTGTGTTTTTAAGATTTGGGATGGGATTTGTTAAAACTGTAATTGCTGTTATGTTTGAGGGCTTTTAAGGAAATGCTACTGTATTAGTCTGTTATGTATAGGGATTTTGATTTGCTCTTGGGATTTATATTGGGAATGGTCATTTGAAAAGGGGAGGTAGAGATAGAACATTGGGGAAACTGGTATATTTTTTCAATATACCTGAAAGAATGGGAACTCTTAGCTCCTATTCACTTTGCCTTAAGCACTTTTGCCCCACCTCCTCCTCATATCCATACAAGGTCTGGTCTCGGGTATTGCCCCCCTCCCGCACTCAGTAAATAAGCTGTGGGTGAGCCAATGACGGGATTATTGTGGCCCCATATTTCAGGATCATCATACCCTCTGGCTGCAGGAACACCCAATGACGGGATTATTGTGGGCCCGTTTTCCAGAAGCACACCCTGGAAGTTTGATGCTGGGGTGCTGGGACGGATGCCGCCCACATAGCCTAAGACAGGGGTCCTGCCCTTCTCTGGCCTTCTAAGGTCGGATTACTTGGGTACTGAATATGGATGCCGGCCACATAGCCTAAGACAGGCCTCCCACCTATATATTAATAAAGAAAGGGGGATATGCCAGAGACCATGCTCTTGAAGATATGCCAGAGACCACTCTTGAGGATATGCCAAGAGACCATGTCCTTGAACATTGCCATGTCCTTGGACGCAGGAGACAAAGAGCTAAGATTAGCATACACCCTAAATTCCTGAAGATAATGTGTGTCCCAAGAAATCGGTCATCTCCGCCCAAAATCTAGATAACAGTATACTCTAGGATTTCCGCCACACCTATGGTCCGACATTCTTCTCATTGTAACCCCCCACTCAGAAATCCTATTTAATTAAACTCTCTTCATTCATTAAACAGAGACATTCACCATCTTAAATCTTGAGTTGCCTCTCTGTCTCTCCGATCCTGTCCCCAAGCCGTAGGCTTTACAGACTGATTGTCTTACAGCACCTTTGCTCCCCTTCAGCCCTGGCTCCACTCGATGACCCACTGTTATTGTCCTGCCGGACAGGACACTATGGTTTTCTTGAATATGTCTGGAAACCGGATCTACTATATTTAAAGATTTTTCATGTTCTACCAGCTTAATACTTCAAATGGGTTAAGAATAGTTTTGTCCAAGAATATGGCTTAGAATTGGATGGTCAGGCTAATAATAACTAATGCCTGGCACATACACACACATATATGTATATATAAAATGTACACACATATACATAGACACATATATACTTATACACGTGTATCATTTTAAGATTTGCCAAGTACTTTATTTGTTATTTATCTTTACATCAATCCTATAAAGTAAATGCTATTATCTTATCTCCATTTTATAACTGAGGAAACTGAATAAGTCCAACATTAACTCACTTATTTGGGTTTACCTGAGCAAAGTAGGATTGAAACCAGGTCTTCTTTCCTTCAAGTTTAATGTTTTCTTTCCTGTTCCACTTAGCTGGAGTTACTCCATCTGTACATGTATCTTGGATTAGGAAATGAAGGTAGATAATGAGCTGAGCTCAGGACTGAATAGAAGGAAGAGAATGTACTGAGCTGCATTTTGGGAACTGTGAAATACATTTGATGATTCCATTTTATTCCTTGACAGTCTTTTGCATTTGGAAAAAAAAAAGAAAAAAAAATTCTGTTTCTCCTTCTTTGGTAGTGGTGTTCCATTTTCATTGTAACACTGGCAAGTCAGGATCATTGAATGTCTAGACAAAATATTCTGTTTGAAAATATTTATTTATATGAAATTGTATTAAAAGATTCTCCTCTTTCCACCTCCTTCCTATCTCTGGCAGTTCATGGATTATTGTCTTATATGCCCTTAGTCTCTGTTCTGTCCTGCTTCCCTCCCCTTCTTCCCCCCCTCCCTTTCCTACCTTATGATCCTATCTTTATAGGATCATAGATTTTGAGAAAAAAACCTAGGGGTCATCTAAGTTTCTCCCTTCCTTTTACAGATGAGGAAATTGTGACTGAGATATGTTCAGTGAGTTGCCCAGCTGAAGAACAATCAAGCACCATCAAGCAGTAGGGGCTAGCTAGGTGAATAGAGTGCCAGATCTGGAGTTGGACCAATGCATCTTCCCAAGTTCAAATCTGGCCTTAGACACTCATTAGATGTGTGACTCTGGACAAATCACTTAATCCTGTTTGCCTCAGTTTTCTCATCTGTAAAATGATCTGGAGAGGAAATGACAAATCACTCCAATAACTTTACCAAGATAATTTCAAAAGAGATCACAAAGAGCTGGACATAACTGAAACTGAAGAACAAAAAATCAAATAGAGCTGGCATTTGATCTGCACAAATCTACTTGGTCAGACTGACCTGATGAAATCTAGATAAGTGAAAGTGGTCAGTGTCACAATGACTGGAATAGACAAGATAGAGCTGAGTAACTCTAATAGGAACACATAGTTATTCTGTGAGTAGCCTTTACAATGGGAATTAAATAACGCACCCTAGTTCCTAAACCTAACACTTTGGTTATATGTAAATTATTGGAATACACACAGACACACACACACACACACATGTTTTCAGATCAAAAGGAAAATGAGCAGAGGGTCCAACTGACTAGATCCAACTTCAAATACTGTACTCTATGAGCATTTATTTTTTAAAAAAGTTTTCTATGCTGTTCTTAAATTTCATGTATTTGAAAAGCAAATAATTCAAAAAATATTTATTAAGCACCAAAATATACTAGACACTGTGACAGGCCCTGAAGATACAAATAAGCAAATGAAAGAAGGTTCTTGTTTTCCAGAAGTTGCAGTCTAATGAAGACAAAACAAAAGGAAACTAAAAACTAGGTGTATGTAGTTATATATAAACTGTATTCCATAATTCTGAAGATTATTGAGGAGAATATACATTGTAACCTTATGTTGATGTGATTATCATTATGATATATATCAACAAATAAGAATACAAATTATCTTCCTTCTCTTCCTTTTCCTCCTTTTCCTCCAAAGAGACAAGGTGGCACTGGAGAGAGAACTGACCCTATATCCAGGAAAACCTGGATTTAAGTCCTATTTTTGACAATACTGGCTTTCACTTAACTTCTAAAGGCAATTTACTTACTTCTTTTTTTCCTTGAGGCAGTTGGGGTTAAGTGATTTGCCCAGGGTCACACAGCTAGAAAGTGTTAAGTGTCTGAGGTCAGATTGGAACTCAAGTCCTCTTGACTTCAGGGCTGGTGCTCTATCCACTGTGCCACCTACCTGCCCCAGTTTACTTACTTCTTAATGACTTTAGGCAACTCTTTAAGTTGCAGGAAAGATGCTAGCATGGTATTTTCATTAACAGAGTTCTCTATAATCCAACCTTTATTCTTATCCCTATCATCATCATCATCATCATCATCATTACCATCACCATCATCGTCATTATTACTTCTACCATCACTCCTGCCACCATTATCCCACATCTGAATCCAGATGTGGAAAGGTGACCTTGACCTCTTTGTTCTCCTGATAGGAGAACATTGCTTTCTCTTCTGACTCCAGGCTCTTAAAACATCATGACTGGGGATTCTTTGTATCTATATCTATCTGGAAAGATACTGGCTAATTAGAAAGGCAAGCTTTGTTCTTCCTCTTTCTCTCTCTCCATCCTTTCAATGATATAGCCTTTCAGTGATCTTTCCCCTTTCTTTAAGTACCACTTTCCTTTTTAACCTGCAGGTGGTAAATTTCCAATCTGTGCTCATCCTATCCCTTCCCAAGATCCTTTGTTATGAATCTCCTCTTGCCAGTTTTTGTGTTATAGTATTCCTTCCCTATCATGGGGAAACGTTCAGTTAAATGAGGCAACTCCCCTTTGTTAGGGGACCACTTAAAATTAGTGAGGCAGGGTGGTCTTGAACAGCCAGAGAGACTTGGTGAAGATTCCAGACCTCCAACAATAAGGGAGAAAGAGGGAGTCCCTGAAGAATACATTTATATATCTCCCAAGCAACATTAATCAACACTTGAGATATATAAACATTATATATTTAACTCATGCATCTTAAAAGAATGCAGAAAAAACTTATAAAATTCAATTTCACTTTCTTCTGTTCCAATTATGAGTATGTCTACAAGAGTTCTCTGTTATTTTTCATCACAAATGTACAATGTTTCAGTAGCATTATGGGTTAAATAGGCGTTTGTGGGTTGGCCTGGAAACCTAACAACCGTTTATAACATTGTTTCCATGGAAAAATGCATTCTGAGTTCCAAACAACTGACTTACAAATGAATTTTTGGAACCAGGCCCATTTGTGAGTTAGGAACTGGATATATTTGTCTTCTTCTGGTCCTAAAGTATATGTCTAACATTGTGAAGATCTGAATGGGTTCTGGAGGCTAAGGATCATTGGCCATTTCAGTGAAGGAGAAAGGCGCAGATATGGTTTCCCACCCTTGTCAGGCATTAGATTGTTGGCGTAGGACCAAGATTGAAAGATGCATATTTTCCCAGTGAGCAGAGCTGCTTCTACCATTGGCTTGCAGCCAGGAGGGGACATCAGTATTACAGAACACAGTGAATCTGGTGATGGCAGTGTGCAGTCTCGCTGGATTATCTGCAAATGATGCTGATGCTGGCCATGTGTGATGGTTGGTTGAGTGATGGATGGTACCTGAGAATGGATGGTACCTTCGAATCAGCTGTCTAATTCTTTTATGAAAGAGAAAGTCAGGGGAAAGTATGTTTCATTCAGGGGAAAATTTGAACACCTGGTTGCTTCTGGATTCAGAATCTTGCAGAGAGGAGTTCTTAAGTTCATTTCAATTTTGTACAATAGTATTTTCCTGGTTGCAGGCATTGGGAGTCTTTCCCTCATTAGGACAGCTAAGATTGCCAGAAGGGAGTGAATTCTCATAGATAGATCATGTGCTTTATCAAATACAGGATAAGCAGGATAAGTTTGTAATCTATAGACAGGGGTAGAGATAGGGAATGGACCTATGATTTTTCTTAGTGGAGGAAAGTCCCAGGTAAGGAAACTTCCTCTGTTACTGCAGATAAGGGCTTTTTTTGCCACTGTATGAGAGAGCTGCCTAACTCTATTAGAGAGCAGAGAGAAGTTAATGATATCCAGCATCACACAGCTATTATGTGTCAGGTCAGTCAGTGACCTGAAGCCAGGTCTCCTTGACCTCAAACCCACTCTACACATCTGCGTAAAGACAGACCTTTCCCAAATCATAAAAAAATTGAGCATGCACTTAAGAGACAGAAACCAGAGACTCCACTAATCATCAATCTTTCTCAGTTATGATTTTGAAGTCCTATCATACAGTGGTTTCAAGTTTTGATTCAAGCATTGCATCTTATAGGGTAGTTTCCAATGTAGGGAAGCAAGAATAATATGAATGAATGAGGAGGTGGTTCTCAAGCATTTCCAAAGGTAGTTGTGACTTAATGTGGGAGATCTTTAATTTTTATCTACTTCAGTCCATCCTTGAGGGTGAGAAAGATGTAGCCCTTTCTCTTTGGGAGTTATCATGGTCTTCCAATATCATGATAGGATTTCCATTTGACTCATGTAACTGAATTTTTTGCATCACATCATCCAAATGCTCTCTCATCCTTGTAGGAATTTGATTAAATTCAGTAGACCTTTATTTAAATGTCCACCCTGTGCCCTTTCTTGGTTGTTGGATATGCAAAAACAACAACAAAAAAGAGAAGTATTTCCTGCTTTAAAAGCTTCCAATCTAAATGGTGGCTTCATTGGGACAGGTACTATTTTTCATTTTGTCTTTAAATCCTCTGTGCTTGCTATAGTGTCAAGGCAAATTTGTTATTGTTGTTCAGCCATTTCAGTTGTGTCCAATTTTTCATAACCCCATTTGGGGTTTTCTTGGTATTGAGACAGGAGCAGTCTGCCATTTCCTTCTTCAGCTCATTTTACAAATGAAGAAACTGAAGCAAAAAGGATTCAGTGATTTGTCAAGGGTCACACAGCCAGTGAGTGTCTGAGATCAGATTTGAACTCAGGAAGACGAGTTTTTCTAGTTCCAGGGCCGGTATTCTATTCACTGCACCACTGAGCTGCTTTGTAAAGACAAATAGTAAGTGCTTAGTATATGTTGCTGAATTTAAATTTTGAATTCTGAATTTAAGACTCAATCAGTAATTCTGCCAATTCATTTGCCTGGATACCAGAAGAATCTGTGACTTTCTTTGTATAGCTCATGTCCTGACCATGAGCAAGTATTTAACCTCACTTATCCCATTTTCTCCTCTGTGAAATGTGGGTTTAGCCTTTATGATCTAGTAGGTCTTTTGCAGCTTTAAATCTTTCATGCAGCTGTGGTAATTCCCTCCAGCAACACAAATGCACCCTGCCTATAGAATAGGAGGTAAATTCAGAATTATTTATACCAGATGAAGGTAAAATGACTTGCCCAGGGTCACTTGGAATAATATCCACATCTGAACTCAGGACTTTCTTACCAGCCAGGTATTCTATTCATTCTGCTGTTTCTCTTGTCAAAATAAAGACATGTATACAAAAATACCAATGGCTAAAGGATCAAAAAATCCAAAAATTGAAGGTCGGGGAGAAAAAAGGACAGTCAGGGACTCTGCTGGCAGTTTGAGTTAATTTCTCTCTACAACTTTTAGTGCTGCAGGGGATAGACAACCATGAAAGGGTGGAGGGTGCAGTGGAGTTGATTATAATTCTTCAGGGTTATTTAGGAGCACCATGAAATCAGCAGATTGCTCATTATTGGAGAGTACTGATTGGGACCAGCTTGTCTTGGTGTGGGGAATATTTGAGCTTTCTAGGAAACTCAGCAGCTATGATGAACAGTGAATTTATTACCTAAAGTAAGAAGACTCTCAGCGTCTGATATCCAAGAAACTGAAGTCATGGAAGCTTAGAGACAATAGGGCAGAATTAGCATTGATTCTCCTCCCTTTCTTTTGTCACCACTACATATTGTCTGTTGGAATATATGGTTTGGCTACTCTTGTACCCTGTTGGCCATTCCTAAGGGAAAAAATGGGTGGTGATATTTAGAGCACATATTGATTAAATCCTTGCTATGGAGTTGCAAAGTGTTTTGTATGCATCATCTCACTAGAACCTTAGTACTACACAATGTGATAGGTACTAATCAATCAACTACTAAATAAATGCTTATTAAATATTTGCCATTTGCCAGATATGGTACTATAAGTCTTTTTGTGCTAATTATCTGTATTTTTATCTCTGTTTTACAGTTAAGGAAACTGAATCACAGAAAAAGCAAGTGATTTGAACTAAGTCTTTCTGATTCTAAATTCAGTATTCAATCCATTATGCCACACTGCTTTTCCATAAATGATAACCATGAGATGAAATTCCATCTAGCCTTGCTATGAGGTCAGGTTCAGGCTTGAGAGTGTTGGGGTGAGGTTGTAGTAGAAAGAGAAAAGAAAGATGATATATTAATACTTACATAGGGCTTTACAATGCACAAAGTATTTTCTTCACAATAAGATATGTTACATTTATTTTTCTTCTTTTATAGATTAGGAAACAGAGTCAGAAAGATTGAGAGGCTTGCCCCTTGGTCATGGTCTAGCAAGTTTTCAAGTCAATCTCAAAACCAAGCCTTCTGACCCAAAATCTTTTGCTTTGTCCACTGCATATATTATATCATATTGCCTTCGGTTCAGTGAGATAGTTTTATCTTATTGAAGCCACAGAAGTGCAACAGTTTTGAGATGAATACTTTTGTATTCTTTTGGAACTGGAATCTCATCCATATGCATAATCCCCATTCA
The DNA here is from genome assembly GCF_016432865.1 of Antechinus flavipes. Lineage (NCBI taxonomy): Eukaryota > Metazoa > Chordata > Mammalia > Dasyuromorphia > Dasyuridae > Antechinus > Antechinus flavipes. The sequence goes on along the minus strand of NC_067403.1, from coordinate 81,703,352 downwards.
ATGATGTAGAGTTCCACCCTTCCATGCCTTCTCTTTTTGTGTGACCTTATCTGTTTCAATACATAAATCTGTCACAATGTATCCCTCCACCATACTGAAAGCCTTTCCACTATTAAAAATAACAACAAAAGATACCAAAATATATGACATTTTTAGTGTAAGACCAGCTTCTCTTCCTTTCTGTTCATATATATCCTTAGTGATATTTTTAAAATCATCTGTTGAGCTTAAAAAGTATACCTGGTAACATGCTAGAACCTACTGAAATCTTTCATATATCCTTCAATTTTTTTTTTTTGTAATATGTTTCAGAAACTACACACTAATCAGCTATGTAACTTTATATTAGTAATGAGTAAAATAAATAACTTCTTCAAAGATATTTAAATTAATTGAGGAGAGGACTCACTAAGGTCCTTCGAGTAAATTCTTGTCTTACTGTGTGGCTGGCATTTACATTAATCAATTGAATAAATGAAATTAGCAAAAAAAAAAATGTTACAAATAAAAAATGAATAGGCAAACAAACACCTCCTCTCCACCGGTTATGGTGAATTTTCAGGATGATGCACTTGAGGGAAAGAAAAAGGAGATTGAAATGCAATTAAAAGGAATTGCAATGCAATTAAAATTCAGCTGTGCTATTGCTTTATGCAAATGCCGCTCATGAACAAAGAGTAGGTTGAAGATTCTAGGTACCATCCTGAGATGGATCCTCAAGGTGGAGTGGAAATTTGGGGCTGGAAGAGTGGAAGGGGTTCAGTAGGAATTGAAAGAAGAATGACAAGAATTGTGGAGAATTTTAGGGAAAAAGTCGGCTTAGAGACAGAAAAGAAATCTGAGACTGTAATGATCAAGATGGACTCTGCTCAAAGAATGCAATTCAGGAAATGAGTGTTCATACCCAAAGGAAACTCAAAGAATCTCTGAGTCAAGGGATAGCAGTCAAATACTTAGGGTGAATGTGATGTGATGTGTGTGTGTGTGTGTGTGTGTGTGTGTGTGTGTGTGTGTGTGTGTGCGTTCTCTTTCTGTGTGTGTCTTTGTCTCTCCGTCTCTGTCTCTCTGTCTTTCTCTCTCTGTTTCTCTCTGTGTCTCTATCTCTCTGTTTCTTTCTCTCTGTCTCTCCTCCCTCCTTCCCCAATTCTTCCTCCAATCCTCCCTCTGTCTGTCTGTCTCTTCCTCTGTGTCTGTCTTCTATCTCCTCCCACAGGAGGCCTTTCATAATGCCCCTCTCCAATGAACTAAGTTTTCAGTAATACTTCTACTTTCCCCCAAAATGTTGTTTTTTATTTTGTGTGTGTTTTAATTTTGTATATAGTTAAATGTATACACATTGACATATGCATCTAACTATATACATATATGTGTATGTGTGTGTGTATATATATGTATATATATGTATATGTGTGTGTGTATGTGTGTGGTTATGCATAGTTCTATACATACATTCACAATAGAATATAAAGTTTGGAATTATTTAATTTTGGTCTTCTTGGCTGAATGAGCATCACACTTGTGTCTGGTACATAGTAGGCACTTAATACATGTCTGGTTGATTAATAGGGACTAAGAATAAATAAAGAGAACTCTACCCAAATTTGGGCTTAGGAATAAATTTGGACCAATAAAAAGGACAAATGCCTCTCACTCCCGCAACCACTCAAAGTTCACGACAGGCGGAAAAGCAGAAAAAAGGAGTAACAAGGACAAGATTGCCTAGTGCTTTCAACCTGTGCCAAACTAACTGGGTAACCTCAAAGTCTGAACTTGTGATTTATTTCAACTGTATATAGTTTGTATGCTAAGGTTCCCTTACACTGTAGTAAAGATTGATTATGTACTTGAATGCACTCTGAGTGTGCTTTACTGCTGCTGACAGAGTGAGGCTGGAGAAGATAAAGTGGGGGAGAAGTCAGGGGCCCTTGGGAGAGCCTGATTGAGAGAGCCTTCTGTTTGGGAGCTATGCATGGTAGTGCCCTGTTACATCGTCACAGGTACTTATGGAAATTTCTGAAAGGAAAACAGTTCTTAACCTTTCTTATGTCCCATGGACCCCTTGGCCAAAGTTGCTGAAGCCTGTGAAACTTGTGCAGAATAATATAGTATGTATGTATACATATAATATAATAATAATAAAAGTTGTCAAAATATTTAAAAATATATAAAAAAGTTTTTCATGGACCCCTAGTTAAGAATCCCTGCCATAGGCTTTAACCCAGGTATTTAAGAATAATTGAGAAAGCAATAAGTGTATTTAGTCATAGATAGTTAGCAATAACTACCTTAAACTTAACTTAAACTGCCATTTTCCACATTCTTTTTTTATTCCTTCCTACTTTTTCACTTCCATTGAACACAGAGCAGTAACTATTAATATTTATCAAAAAATGGTTGAAGTGAATTGGTGCTAAGGAAGTCAATGTGATCTTCAACCATGAGGACAGAGGAGAAAGTGGATTCATGGAGGAACTGCCATGATGAAAGGACCCCAGGGAGGAAGAGGTCTGGCATTGTTTCAACCAGTGCAGTGGAGTGGGCTTTGACCACCATGTGATAGTCCATTTGCCCTATCCAGGTCAAGGCTCTGATTAATCCTAGAAGATGCAAATGAAAGAAAAGTGTATGAGATAAAGACAAAGTCCAAATATGGTATTATGTTTGACACTTTTGCTAAGCCAACAAAGACTTAATGGGTCATGATCTGGGTTGGAGGGAGAAACCTCCCAAAATTTTCGAGAGGAAATTTTGTCTAACATTTATTTAATACTTAGAATAAATGACATAAGGAATGAATAAGCTTTTATTAAGCATTTAATTTGTATACAGGTCTACTGAGGGGCTGGTTCTTCTTGGATAGATGGCCAGTCTTCTCTGTTTCATCTTTGACTCAGCCCTCTAACCAAGGTTGAAAGTGGGGAGGTGGGGAGGAAGTGGCACATATTGAATATAGCCTGAAAGTTCCGATTGTACATGTCTTTTATCAAGGAACCCATAGAAAGGGCCACAGCAGATGTGCTCCTTGAAGGGGCCCAGTTGCAAGGTCAGGACATGTGGCTTGATCAGATCCCAATCCAGAAATGCTCCATGCAATGTTCTATAGCCAGATCTGATTGGGGGTTCGGAAGTCGGGAGGGTATTCTCCTGTTTATCTTTAGTGCATATTTGGTTTTGCCTATACTGTCTAGATCTCTCAAATATATCAAGAGAGCAATAGGGTACCATTCCATTATTTTCATAGGAATTGTTTCATTTTTTTAATCTTTGTAGCCCTAGTACCTAGCATTGTGTCTGGTATATAATAGGTACTTTATAAATGCGTATTAATGACCTAATATATGTCCTAATATTAGTCCGTACTAAGGTACGGCCCATAGCATAAATAGGATAATTTCTTTACTAGAGCACCAGAACATACTGGGCTTAATAATAGAAAATCAGTATCAAGAATGTAAAACATAGATATTCAATATAGTCCTCATTTAATTAAGGAGTATCTGGGAGAGGGTGGAGTGGGATGGAGTGATGGGAGGAACTTTGAGCTATAACATGGGATTACAGCTGGGATTACAGCTAAAATCACTCATGAATCTTCATGACTAAATCCTGGCTCTAGAGATTATTTGTGGTTACCTAAGGGAAAAATTGAATCATTCAGCCAAATCTGAGCCTTTGTCCTCCTTGTCAAAGGATATTTGCTTCTGCCTAGGAACAGCTAAATAGCCCAAGTAAACCATGAACTAGTCAAATTGTCTAATTGTTTGTCTTAATTACTCTGGTTAACCAATCAGAGCAGCATTAGATATGTTAGAACAGACTGGTCAGTCCATGGGCATTGACTGACCTTGGATGGTGATTTCAACATATATCTCCATATGTTTATCTAAAACCCTGGTTACCATTTTATCTATATTTGTCATATGGATTTGCAAAGTATTTTATCATGTAGTTAACTTGAAATAAGAAAACTAAATGAACACATACTTATAGTAATTTATATTTAACAATTAATTGTTGGAGAAGAAAATGACAATCATTCTGTTAGTTTTGCCAAAACACCCAAATGAAGTCATGGAGAGTCAAGTCCAGCTGAAATGATTGACCAACAACAGAGAGACTGAGGACTTAGCTCTGTGTAAATGGCAAAGATTTTTCTAAAATAATCCTAAGCATCCTGTAGCAAGGGCTCAGGGATGGAGATCATTTAAGGATACTTTCTCTTTTCCTTTTCTATCATAGAATCATAGATTTTAAATTGGAAGGAACCTGAGAAACCATCTATTTTCTTCCTTTCATTGTCCAAAAGTGGGGGATCAGAAAGATTACATGATTTGCTTGAAATAACATAAGCATTTGAATGCAGCTCTTCTTCCCCCAGACCTAGCATGCCTTTCTTTGTACCCTACTACCTCCCCTAATCTACTTCCTCCAAACTACCTCCTATTTATTCATTAAGAATAAATTTTTTAATTTTTAATTTATGCTTTTATTATTGTCCATCTTCTCATTTAAGGTAGATCAGATTCATGGGGAAAGTGTTTTAATTAGAATCTTAGACATTTTTAATCAATAAAAACATTCTTTGAATATGTATATCATCTCTTAAGAGAGGCAGACTGGGTAATGTAGTGTTTAAAAATCTAAGACCAGGGTTCAAGTATTGCCTTTAACTCTGTTGGTTATAGGACCACAGGCTAGTTTTCCAACCTCATGTTATTTCTAAGATTACAATGAGTTTTTGTTCATGGAAAAAGTTTCCCTACTGGAAATCATCTCTACCATCCCTATCCCAACATACTTACCAAAAAGATCTGAGATCAGGTCAATAAATATAATTAATCTCTCAGAGAATTTTAGATTTGGCAATAAAATAAGAAGAAAGCTCTATTTACTATATAATTACACAAAGTAATCATGTGTTTTGTCTAGGGTGTCACTATGGTTAGTCAATGGCAGAGTTGGAACTATACCAGGACCACTGGAAATACTGTAGGGATAGCTTGACAAAATGGAGCACTTGTGGCAAGAAGGGAAAGAAATTCATTTCTGAGATTTCTGCTTGTTCAAGGTGGAGGTCAAAGATTTGAGGCTTTTTGATGGTAAAGCAGTATGATCAAAGCCAAAGAAATTCAGGGCAAATAGTAATTGATTCAGTCAATCAGCAATAAACATTTATTAAGCACCCAGTACTGCCAGGCACTGGGCTACGTACATAAAAGAGACAAAAGACAGTCCTAATTTTCAAAGAGCTTATAAATTAGTAGAGGAGACAATATGCAAACACATATATACAAAGCAGACTAAATACAGGACAAAATAGGAAGTAATTTACAGAGATAAGGCATAGGAATTAAGAAAAGTTGGGGAAGGTTTTCTGCATTTTATGGGTAGTCATGCCTTGCTAAAATAGAGTTCAAGTTGCAGCTACTAGTTCATCAGTAAGGTAGCAATGGCCAACAATTTGATCTCTAAGCCATGTTCTTGCTACACAGAAAGAAAAAAAATCCATTTTAGGATATCCTTGGATTCATTTCTCAGAAAGTTAGCTGAATCTAAGACTTATCAAAGATATGTATGGAAATTTTCCCCTGCTAAAAGCCAGTCTGAGTTTCATGATCCAGGAAGGAATTTCCTTGCCTACAGCAGAAATTATGAAATAAGATAAGAACTATGAACCTAGTAAACAAGGATAGGCCTCGGCCTATGCTTTCATTGGGGAAGTGAACTCCCAATTGAGGAAGATTCTTTTCTGCAATTTGTCATCCTAGAGAGTTGTCTAGAGCACTGAGAAGCTTAGAAACTTGTTCTTTTTTGAAAATGAGGAAAATTAATATATTTAAAATAAATTTACATCTCTAAATCTGCAGACATATGTGTATATATAGATATGTAAATGTTCTATCTATATACTTTCTATCTAGGTTATTTATGATCAATGAAACAAAGGATTTTTGGTAGTAATTTCTTAAAAAAAATACCCCAAACCCTGGATTTCAGAGATATAGTCAGAAATATAATTCCCTATTGTACTGTGAATGAGATGCAAGAAAGGGTTCCTTGCCAAGAATTCAAATGAATGTAAGGAATATAGTTTAGAGTTGAAACAGTTTCTGAAGGTAGTGTCGGAGTGGGGGATATGGGCAAAAAAAGGAGAGAGGGGATGTTGATGATTTGATATAGTTTAGCTTCCCCTGCATCCTTGATGCATCCTTGATAGTCTTGAGTATATACTACCTTTTAAAGATGTGAAACTTTTTTTTCCTTTCTTTTCTCAAAATTCACTAGGAAGTTAACTAATACAGGATTATTTAAAGGAAGCTGACAATATAATTCAATTCAACACGTATTTGTTAAGTGTTGAAATCATAGTGGTAGATGCTGGGAATGGAAATATGAAAACCAATACAACTACTGTCTTCAAGAAGCTTCTCTTGGGAAGCTAATGGGGAAAAGGGGGTTAGATGTGCAAACATATATTTATGATGTAAGATTAGTTTGAATCAAAGGAAATGACTGTAAAAACGCATAAGTTTGAGAAGGGGAAAGGTCACTTTTTGCTGTCAAAACACGGGAAACCTTCACAGATAAGAGCACATGATTCAGCCTAGAAGTGCACTGTGAGAATTTGCATTTGTGAAATCAAATCAAAGAAAACTTTTAAGACTCATTTTATTCCATCACTCCACCTCAAAATTAAGCCCCTTCTATAATAATTGTAGCTAGTCTTTATAGAGCTTTTAAAAATGATAAGTGCTTTATAAATATTTCTCATTTGATCCTCACAAGAAACCTGTGAACTAGATGCTATTTTAATCCTTGTTTTTCAGATGACAGAACTGAGTTCAGCCAAGGAATCTAAGTGACTTTTATAGTCAGGGTCATACAACTAGTAAGTGTTTAAGGCAGAAATGGAATTCAGGTCTTCCTGATTTCAAATCCACTAGCATTTTGTCGGGACACAAAAAGTCTGCATACACCTCAAGGGCTTTCATTTTTTTGGTTTGGTGCTCTCACCTGGGTTGAGCCTGGCATTGTCAGTGACTGACACTCTCATTAAGGATAAGTGCTTGTTTGCCTTATAAAAACTTAGGTTTACAAGGCTCAAAACATAAAGCAATTCTATTTACAAATTACCAAACCAAGCTAGGATTAATACTTGATCCTATTATGAGTCAGACTGTCCAGTGAGCAACCTTTCTCTCAGAAACCTATAAAGTCAACATGACTTAAGAAAAAAGTGATCTCTGTCTGGCTCCTCATATTTTCAACTTCATTTTGGGACATGTTAATAATTATTTCCTTTCTTACTCCAAGTAGTGTGTGTGTGTTCTGCTTGCATCAATACCCTCCCTCTTGGATCTTTGAAATCAAGCGAATAAATTCTCTTTTCTCAATATCCTATTCCCCTGTATCTTATATTCCCTTGGAGCATCTGAGTTATTTAAATTATGCTGGGACTACTTCATGAAAGATCTACAAAAGGGAGTCAGCTGCTTTCTGTGGAGAGCTAGAAGGAGAAAGAGATTTTGTAGCCTTTGCTACAGAGTTCTATCTAAATTATCCCTAGAAGATGAAAATACATCTTCTATTGAAAATACAATATTTTATATTTTCAGATCTTTAAAGACGTAAACTCTATATTCTTTCTTAGAAATGCATTCTCATATATAGTAGTCTTGTTGGCAGAAGTTTTTCTATATATCTAACAGAAATTCTTTATCAGAATTTCTCTCTCTGTGACTTTGACCAAGCCATACCACCTTTTGACTGTAGCTTTCTCATCTGTAAAATGAAAGGGTTGAATTAGAAAATCTCTGAGGTCCTTTCTTGCTCTAAATCCTATGATCCACATCTGTAACTGGGAGCAATTGTTCCTCTTCTGAATTACCACATCCCTTTATACCTTTCTTACTGCCATCTCACAAATTTATCTTGTATGTTAGTTATTGGCATACAAGTCTGACTTCCTTTGCGAGGTTCTTCGGGGCAGGGAACATATGGTATTCTTTTTCTCCCTCATGGTACCTTAAACATAGTCGGCATTCAAGTAAAGTATTGATTGAGTATATCAAGTTGATAAATAATGAAGTTTTAGCCATTTTTTCATTTTTAGTGCATTTTGTTTTATTTGGTTAATGTAAAGTGTTGTGAAAGATATTGTGGAAGGATAGAAAGATGAATAAACTATGACTTTAGCCCTTAGGAGCTCTAAGTCCATCAGAAGGGGTAGTATCTATACAGATGTAATTTTAAATCAATGGATCAAGTGATAATAAGAGGTTGAGCCATTCTCTGAGAGTCCAAAGAAGGAAGACGTTTTTCCCTGGGGAAGTGGAAAGACCTGACATATCTCTGCAGAAGTCATCTTTTCTCTGCTTACACTGTAAGCTGCACCAAGTAGTGCAGGCTTTCATGACCTCACACAGAGACTATTTCAATGACCAGCTGGTTGGTTTGGTTATTCAAGCTTTTCTCCTCTCCAAACCATCCTTTATTCAGCTGTCAAAGTGATCTCCCCAAAGGTTAAGTTCTGACTTCCCTACTCAATATATTACAGTAGCTCCCTATCATCTCCAGGATCAAATATAAAAATCTTTGGCTTTAAAGCCTTTCCTTGATCTGCCTCTCCAGCCTTACCAGTCCTTTTTCAACCTCAATCTTTCCTGTATACTTTGAGAGCCAGATTTTGCTTTCCTTGACATTTCTCAATCAAAACACCCCATAACCTGACTCCATGTATTTTCTGTGGCTGTCCCTCATGCCCGGCTTGATTTGCCCATTCCCCAGTTTCCCTGGCTTCCTGCAAATCTCAGCTAAAATCACAGCGTCTCCAGAAAGCCTTTCCCATTCTCCCTTATTACTAGTACCTTCCCTTAGTCAATCATTTCCAATTTATCTTGTATTAATTTTGTTTGAACGTATTGTTGTGTTTTGTCTCCCCTATTAAGAGAGCAGTGAATTGTCTTTGGCTTGTCTTTGTATCTCCAGGTAATTAATAAAAGTGTGTGGACTAATTGATGACTAAAGGAGGTGGCATTTCTGTTTGACTTTGAAAGATGTGTAGAATTTCAGAAGGCAAAGATTGTGAGGAAAAGATATTACTCCCCATCTCTCAGCATTGATTGTATGAGCCTTTAGGACAAATCATTGAGTTTCAGTTTCTTCATTTGTGAAATGAAGAAGTTAGATTTGTTGGCCTCAAAGGTCTGTTCCAGGTCTAAATCCATGATTTCCTATGATTTTCCGGAGGAAACAATGTGGATAAAAACATTGGGGTAGCCAATATTTAGAAAATGACCATTAGTCCAATGTGACTAGAACCTAAGGTTCAGCAAGGCAGAATCATGGGAGATAAAATAGGTTGATCCATGTTGAGGAGGATCTCTGGTGCCATGATAAGGATTTACATTATTTGAGAGCTGGAAAGGACCCCAGGGATTATCTAATGATCCCACCAACTAATTTTGCTGATGAGGAAATTGACTTGATTTATAGACAATAGGGAGCAATTAGGGATGGGGGTAGGAATATTGAAAAGGCCAGTAGCATGAGGAGAATTGTTCCTTAGTGAGATTAATTTGATATCAGAGTAAAGAATATATTGAAGGAAAAAGACCAGGGGGACAGAGACCAGAAAGAAGAATACTGCTGTGATTGATCAGCAGAGAGGTCATGAAGACCTGAACTTGGGTATTAACAATGGGAATGAAGGAATGACTAGGAAGGCATTTGTCTGAGCAAAGCAGGGCATCAAAAACAACATCCCCAATCCTGAGTTTCTGTAAACCTGATTGGAATTATCATGAAAATGCTAGACTAACCATATCCTATTATGCTTTCCATTGAATTGTGGATGTTGATCAGGGAGTATGTGACAATAAAATGGGTACCTAATCATTATTATGCCCTCAGGACACAAATTCAGCATTTATAGGGTTTTAAAAAGTTGATTTCTCTCATTCACTACTACATAATCCATTGGATGGATCTGGCTGGTGTTTCCCCTGCTTGCCATGGAAACTCTAGCTATCAGTCATTTGTCTGATTCAATATGCTAATTTATGTGTTGCCAATGTCAGACTTTTATAGGAATGATTTTGATTATATTCTAGGAGAACCAGACTTCCTGGTTTAACCTGGCATATATTTTACATATCTTAGATATTTTCCATATGGTGTTTGCTTCTTTAAAAGAGAGGAAAGAAATGTAATTTTAAGAGAATAGTTCATAGTGAAAAGTACAGTATAGAAAGCTATATGTATCTTAAAAAGTATACATATATGTACATACACATATGCATATTAGTATATCTACATATACACATATAGACATGCATTCACATATATACATAAACATATATATATATATATATATATATATACACATAGAGAGAGACATTATTTTGGGAGAAAGTCTGTATAAAATAGCCTTGGTGAATGGAATAATAGCACCAATGACATTCCGGGTTACTTAATTATGCATGAAATCTCAGAATAGAGCAGACCAATGATTCATTCATATCAATACCTTCTCTCCAGGATGGTAGGTGCCTCAGGTCATTCTGTAATAAGGTCATGGTTTCTTTCCATACCGTCAATCTCAGAAGAAAGGGGATGTGCCCTAAATATTCCTCATTTCTCTTTATAAGATGTGGTTTTCTCTTTTGTGAATTTTTTCAAGCTTCCCTTGAACTTAGTTACAGCTTCTTCTAAAATAGCCTCTAGGTAAATTAAATCTCATAATTTTGCTGATATTCTGAACTTCACAAGGTATCCCCTCATTATAATATTTTAGAATTTTATGGAAAAGGCAGCCTTTGCAATATAACGCTCTTTTCATAGTTCTTTAGACTTTGACTACTTGCCTTCTTTATCTTGAAATATACCTTTCCAGCTCCTTTCCTGCCAGAGATTGTAGAATCTCAGCCACCTGCACTTGATTAATTGATTGAAGATTAGCAGTCATCATCATGACCTAGCCCTTCCTCCCAAAAGACCCTCCCCCAACTCCATGGCAATCAATAGGTGTGTCCTCAGGGAAGAAGTGTGTGGCCAGAAGACCTGACTATCATTCTCTTTGCTTTCAATAGTCCTCCTTTTCATATCTTTCCCATTCCAATAAAATTGGGAGCACGTTCTATCTCTCATCTCCATACTTTTACCCAATTGGAAGGTACTCTTATCTTAAATACAGAAGGTAGAAAGAATCCCTTTGTTCCTTCAAAGTATAGTTTATCTTGCTACCTTCAATGCACTTTTCCTGATTGCCATCCTACCAGTAATTAGCATTCTCTACTTCTTGAAATCTTTTTTTATTTACTCAAGGGAGTAAATATCATACTATCACCTCCAGTAGAAAGTACAGTTCTTGAGGTCAGGGATGGTTTCATTTTTGTCCTTATATTCATAATGCTAAGCATTGTATCTAGTATCTTGTATCTAGTAAACTCGTCAATATTATGTTGACTTGAATTAAAGAGTTTTCAACTAAAGAGAGGAAATTTGTCATGACTTTTGGTCTTAACCTCCTTTTTCTACCAAATATCTATAATTCAAGGGCATATTCCCTTTCTCTGCCTCTACCTTCTCATTTAGCTTGAGGTAAATTAGCTCTCTCCTCTTAATCTCCTTTTCTCTCCTCTCACCACCAGATATGATTCTTTACACCTTGAAAAAGTACAAGGAAAAGTGATATTCCCTATATTTTATGATAAGATAAAGAATAGACTTGTGGATTACTGGAGAGAACATTTCTGCCTTGGATACTTATTCTCATCACTAGATAAAATATATATTTGAATGTCAGTTTCTTCATCTAAGAGCATTTTTTAACCATTTGCCCCCTGCTAATTTCATAAAGACAGTTTGTGAGGATTAATGAGTTAATGGGCGCAACATGATTTGAAAGCCTTGAGGGGAAGGTGCTGAGTAAGTACTTATTTTTATTATGTTACATTCAAATCTGGCCAGGGGTCTATTTATAACAGGTAAAAAGGCCAAGGCAGATTATAGTCTCTATGGAGAATCTCTTTCCTTCTCTCTTTCTCTGCCCCTGACAGGGGTCACTATGCTTCTGCTTCACATAACATACATTCCAAGATGTTGTTATGGTTACATAATAAGCACAAGAAAATCGTCCTAATAAGATAGGTGCCCTCTGATTATTGATAAAATAACAAATGTAAATCATTTTAAAAAAAGAAGAGAAAAATAGAAAAAGCAATTTATGCCTACAGCTGTGTTAAAATCATATGAATGACATAGCCAATCTCTTGTAACTTCTTTTAAACTATATCTTTATTCTAGTTCCAATAGCAGCCCATGCTTCCATGTCAAGGACCAAAACATTCCTTTATTTTATAGTTTCAGGTGTCTTACACAACAGATATCACAGAAATTATTAAAAATGGATGTCTTCAATAGATCACAGTCAGAATATAAAAACACACCCACCTGATCAAGAACTTTTGGGGAAGAGGACTGACCTACAGGATTTAAAATGATAAGCATGACATCCAGATGGATAGAAAGCAAACTTGAGGTTAAGAATGCATATCCAGCCTTTGCCATCTGCCTACTGTCTGAGACTGGGGTCAAGTCCTCTCTTTAAACCAGTCAGAGAATACACAGAGCAGAAGTGTGCCCTTGGATTGGGGCCATGACTTCATCTGAAAGAGCGATGCTAAATATAGGCCATTTGGTCTTTTTCATTCATGGATATTTATTTGTTCTAACCACTCTACATAAGAACTAAAAAGTGCATAGCAAACTGTTGAGCCAATAGCTATATATAAGAAAAATTAAGAACTTCATGTTTTGATTAGTAAAGCTTATGGTAATTTATGTCTTTTCCTTTTCAGAGAACAATTTATTTACCTCTATATTTAGTGCCTATACACATAGATCATGATATTAATGGGTGAAGTCATATGTGCTAAGTATAATTTGGAAAATATTAAAAAGATGCTTTTAATACTGCTGTTTACTTTTCATTTTGTTCATTAGGGATCATTTGTTTCTCAGGAAAAAATTCCCCTCCTAACAGGCTTAAGAAAATTGATTGCTATTAATCAAGGAATATGATTCATGTGCCTCAGAGAATATAGATTTTCAATATAATCTGCATTTGGAGGGAATGGAAATCAAAATATGGTGGATGAAGAATATAGAAAATGGTGGCAAGATGCTAAAAAAGAGAATTTCATTCACTGGGATCCACATATAACTAACAGAATTGTAGAGGTGTCAGAGTTTTGATCAATAACTACAGTACTATTATTTTATAAGTGAGCAAACTGAGGTCCCATGATCATAAAGTAGGAAGCAACAGTTAAGGGTAATTTCTGATGAAGTAGAGGAGATATCAAATGTTTAAAAATCTTGAATCCAAGACCAATTTCAAGTGCCGTACTTTTCTATCGAATGATAGATTCAGAGCTGGAAAAGACCTTAGATCATCAGCTAGTGACATCTAACCATTTTGTTTTACAGAGAAGTCAAGTGGTTTACCTAACATCAATCAGATAGTCAAAGATAAAGCTGTGACTTAAAACCAAGTATGCTGATTCCAAACCCAGTATATTTTCCACTATACTCCAACATGTCATTCTATTTTATGTTTTTGTTGATATCAGTGTTTATAATGAGGGAAAAAAGGCATTTTTTTATTGGGAGTTTGTGTGGAATTAGAACTGGAAAGAAAGCCAAATGTAGACCCTGGCATCTGAACTGAGTTTGTTTGAATCTTTTAAAGCCCCAAATCATGAGAATTTTATAATAGTGTCTTAAATTCCACAAGACTGAAGTCAAAAAAAAAGGGAACTGATGTAGGATGGACATCGGAAGATTTCATGGGAGAGTAGGGGAGCTTTTTAAAGGCTTGGGAAATTTGTCCTCAAAGTGAGAGACATCTTGTCTAGAAAAAAGCTGTCATTGTGAGTCATTTTTTTTTTTTTTTTACTGAATGTTCTAGAGAATTACACTGAAGCTCTTAATATTCCAGTTGTAAGCAAGAACTCATTTGCTTCTACGTATTTTACTAAAAAGAAATTATCATTGGACTTTAATTATACACAGTTCAATGGAACTATGCTACAAACAGAGCTGTCTCATTCTCTAATTTTCCCAATTATAGGCTGGTCTTTTAGACACTGTGAAAGAGACAGAGTTTGTCTCTCCTCTTCCCCCTCAACTTCTTCTCTGACTCCCCCCTCCAAAAATGGGGTCCACATAAGCAATTGTTCAACATCAACACACCAACTATATTTAGGATCATAGGATTATTGATTTAAAAACAAAAAAAAAAAAAGGAATTGAAAAGTCATCTAATCCAGTCCTTTCATTTTACATGAAAGGAAACTGAGGTTTGAGGAGATGATTGAGTAAATTGCCAAGAGAGTAAATGGCAGAAACAAAGCTCTGAACCTAGATTCTCCAACTCTGGAGTGATCACTCGTGGGGTGATGCTTGCTTTAGGTGCAGTGAGTCCCTAGGTCTCTACCCCAGCTGGTTCATAGAAGGGTCACAGATTACAGACAAATATGGGCCTGTGATCGGAGCAATCTACCCAGCAAAGATGGCTTTTAAACACTGAAATAAGTGACCTTCATATAAGGTCACAGATAGAACTTTGGATTGCCCCAGTCACCTGTCTCAAGCACTGCAAAATATTTTATTGCAATATAATTGCTATCATAGATCATTTTAAGACAAATAGTGTTATTGCAATCCATTTGACAAAGATTGATCATTTCTGAATAGATAAGTTTCTAGAACCCACAAGATGGGTGGAGGGGACTTGAATACATATACACAATATCATACATATATAATGTGTTTATATTTGTATGTATATAGTTATATATAACATATGCACATATAGACATACAGACACAAATATATACATATATGTGTGTATATAAATAAAAATGCTTAGGGAATATATGTGTATGTGTGTATATATATTCTTTTCAGATAGGAATCTGATAGGAGTGACTATACATTTATATCTATTTATCTGTACATATATACATATACATATAATTCCTAGGTGTCTTTATTTGCCTTTAAGGTACCTGTCCTGATACTACTTGCCCATTTTTCTCATGCTAATCTTTTGCCTCTTTGGATTTTTTTAATGTAGCCTCAATGAAGTCCTATTCAGATTTTTAAACATTTGATATCTCCTCTACTTCATCAGAAATGATCCTTAGGAGCTTACACTCTACTATGTGAAAAATAGATGGGAATTAGTTATGAAACTCAAATATATTAATGACTTAGAAAGACTGTAATTTTTTTTTTCATTATCCAGGTTCTCTCACTATTAAACTAATTATAGACAAAGTTGAGTTAACAAATTGCCCCATACCCCCTCAATAAAAATAACAAAAACAACCAAAAAACCCACTACCACCACCAACAAAAATGTCCATTTTTTTTTCCTGGAAGACCTTAAGGACTCTTAAGGAATTAAAACAAAGTTGAATACAAGAAATCTGTTTCTGAATCTTGCTACTCTTGCCTGTAAGATGTGTGGCATTTGGGTGTGTCTCCAGTGCCTCACTTCTTTAAGAAATGGGGATAACAGTATTTCCAATTATATAAGGAATGTATTTTGTTAACTTTAAAACACTATAGAAATAACAACTCTCCCTTGCATCATTCAGCAGAGAGCCATCACACTTACCATGATATTTCCTCCTAAATTTTACCTCTGATTTTTTTTCCCCAATAGGAATTGGAATAGTAGTTACAGTGTTAAGTTGGGTTCAAGAAAACCACAGTTTAATTCTACCCTACCCCCCCCCCCCCCCCCCCCGTCTGTACACTATGTGATCCTGGACAAAATCTTTAATGTTACTTGACCTCTATTTGCCAATCTTTGAAATGTGGATAATAAGAATACCTATCCCACAAGAAATAGGAAGGTACCTCAGAGGCCATGAAATTCAATCTCTTTAATTTACAAAGGAAAAAGTCGAGTCTCAGGGAGCTTTTGTGGCTCTCCTAAGATCACACAAGTAGGAAGTACTCATGCAGGCTTCGATCTTCTCACCCTAGGGCCAGTGTTCTTTCCACTGTACCATGCTATATCCCCTTTCATCAGCTCAAAGTCTCATGCCTTCCACTAACTGTAATGCCTCATTTTTGCTGTATTCATCTACCATCCCACCTTGCCCTGCTCTTTGAAACATATTCACATTTAAATACAAAATTTAAAGTACAGTATATTTCCAGAGACTAAACATTAGTAAAAGTATAGCTTCTCTTTTGAAATACAATATAGTTTATCGTCCTCCACCTACTGAAACAAAAGTCTTTAATTAGATATTTCAGGTTTTTCCAAGCCTTGTGCCAGACACACAAAAAAGGCTTTGTTGATCTTAGGCATTTTCCAGCCCTCTTCTGCTTGCCACCAGTGGAACAAAGCCATTCCATGACAAAGAAAAGAGAATTTGCAAATGAAGTCCTTTCCCTAGTAATAATGATTAACTTGTGTGGAGTTTGGTGGCAAATTGATCTGGTGAGAGAATAGTCATCCAGAAACAACACTTCTCTGTGCCAAAATAGAGCACTTTACAAACCTTAATGAATATCCCCCACCCCTGAGGTTGTAACCTCCCCCAACATTTCACAGATGAGAGAGTAAGTAAAAGTGACCAACTTGGAGCCCACACAGCAAGTTGGTCAGAGGGGGTTTCTACCCCTGTAAAAAAAAAAAAAAAGGTTTGGCTAGAATTTGGCAAATGAGATTAACAAGGTTCTTGTTTATTCCAAATTGACCTGCCCTTCTTTAGAGAACCTTTTTTTTTTTTTGGCTGGGGAGCTTACATACTGAGGATGTCTTTCCTTGGTTTGGGGGTTGTCAGAAGTTTGGCTTCAACTTCTGAGCTTTTTGTGAAAGGAGAGATGGGTCTATTGGGTAACACATGTGGCCTTCTCAAGCAACACCTAGAGAAATTCAGAGAAGGGAGGGATGTGCCCAGTGTTGTCAAATTCTTTATATGCTATCATTGGTTGAGAGAAATTTGAAAAACTTCCCCCCTCCTTCTATTATCAAAGCACTTTCCTTTTGGCAAGCAAGGGCTCTCTTTCCTGCATGAGTCCTCCTTGGAGTGTTTAAACTAATAGGTTCTACCTGCTAACTTTTCTCTTGGTAATGTGAACCATCACCCCCAGAATGGTGTGAGAACTGGAACATGGCCAGCCTTGGCTCTTTGTTGCTCTATTCCCTCTAGCCAAATCATGGAAGACTCTTACCTTAGTGATAAAACATTTTGATTAGGAAGGTTAACTTTTGTGGGGTGGTGAATATAAGCTGATTTTGACCAACAGCTTGCACTATTTTTAACTGATAGCCTAGGATACTCCATGTATTTGATTGAAACTTTTTGGCCAAACCTTACCAATGATTCATTTTTCTAAGGCTATTGAATGCTTAGAGCATTATTCATGGTGTTTCCCAAAGGTTTAATCTACTATTATTTATTTTGTCATTGTTCTGCAACTTAGTTTTATTTGTTTATTTTTTAATTTACTTATCTGTTATTTCTTTCACATGTCTATAGATAGAATTAAGTTCATAGAGTTTGAGCTAGAAATGAGTTTAGAAGTCATAAAGTTCATGTATTCATTTTTCAGATGAGGAAACTGAGGCTAAAAAGGAAACAGGAGTGCAAGGATTTGAACTTGAAATCTTTGCCTTGGGAGCTAGTGTTTTTCCTATTATTCCCTCTTTCACCTTTTTTGTCCCCCTTGATGAAGTCAACTTGGAATGTTTATCCCAGCTTTGCAAGTTCTTGTGCTAGAACAGGACTCCTAAGGAGCTTTGTTTGCTTATTGTTACACTCTTCATTGATATTCATTACTAAAGCTTTTAAACATAGCATGAATTCTATTTTTAGAGAGGTGTCTCTTGCAATTACTTTTAAAGCTGAAAATCAAAAGGGCTAATCTAAACCTTCTTTGGCTGGTATGTGTTCTTGCTTCCTATACAGCTGAAGGTAAGGAGGCCTGCTATGCTATGCTTTGTCCCTTGCTGGTTTTGTCCATACCACTAACATTTTAAGGAAGGAATTCTAGGTTTCTAAAAAAAAAAATCATTATTTCTGTCTTCGTTGCTTATTCGTATGACTTTAGCAAATGTGTCTTTAATACATTCAGTATATTGTGGAGAAAGCTTTTCAGAGGAGATCAATGAGAGTGTAGTATAGTTACTTTCGCAAACATATTTTTTGAAAACTATCCACAGTGTGCTTTTTACTGGAAAGCCTTTAATATTCCTCATTACCTATATAATATTAAATATTCCTGACTACTTAGCCAGGAAATCCAAGGTCATCTCTAGTCTAGCCTTAATGTACCTTTTCAGGCATATCTTCCTAAATTAGGAGTTCTTAATTTTTTTACATCGTGCATAATTAAGAACCAGTTTGACTGACCATATATAGTGAAAATAAAGATGTATTTTTTCCCCATCCAAGTTCATGCATTTTCTGAAATTTATCCACAGACTCCCCAAGGTCTGTGGACCCCAGGCAGAGATAAGCTGATAAATATTTAACAACTGATTCTCTGTGTCACAGCTAGAATTAGGTTTCCTGGATCCTTGCCTTTATTCCTTGTTTTATGAGGCAATTCAGAGAATATCCTCTTTTCAGTGGTCTAGACTAGTGGTGTCAAAGTCAAATACAAATAGGGGGCCACTAAAATGTACATAAAGTTCCCTGCAGGTCACATATTAACTTTAAAAACCACAAGTCTTCCTTCCTTCCTTCCTTCCTTCCTTCCTTCCTTCCTTCCTTCTTTTCTTCCTTCCTTCCTTCCTTCCTTCCTTCCTTCCTTCCTTCCTTCCTTCCTTCCTTCCTTCCTTCCTTCTTCCCTCTTTCCCTTCTTTCTCTCTCTCTCTCTCTTTCCCTCTCTCTCTCTCTTCCCCCCCCCCTCTCTCTCTCTTTCTCTTGTGTTTCTTCTTTCTTTTTCTATCTTTCATTCATTCTTTTTTTTTTTTTTCTATCTAGCTATCTTCTTTCTCTCTCTCTTGCTTGCCTTACAGGTTATGGGACAGTCTCCTATTGGTCTTATATTCTCTTTTTGTCTAAAACGCTATGTAAAGTTTGAGCCCCACATGATTTGGGGGACCTGAGAATGGAGCTTACAAATTGCTGCATATCCAAGAAACTAACCCGCCCATTGACTTGGAGACAGTGCGTGGGAAAGGTGCTCACCCTGTTGATTCCTGTGCTCTCATGACTGCCCTTCCTGGGTGACAGCATCAATCTTCAGAAACATCTCTCTTCCCTTTTGTCTTGCATGTATGTTTCTTCTTTTCCCCTCTGAATTATGATATTTTTAAGGGAAAAAATTACTCTTTTTTTAAGTATAAGAATAAATGTAGTATATAGTGAATAGAACATTGGGCATACAGTCAGGAAGATTTGAATTCAAATTCTATCTTTGAGACTTACTACCCGTGTAATCTTTGGTAAATTCCTTGACTTCTCTGAAACTCAGTTTACTCATCTATAAAATGAGGGCATTATACTTGATGATCTTGAAGGGTCAGTTCAAAATGTTGTGAATTGAACATAGTAGTCACACTCCTTTTATATGTATTTGACAGTTATAAAAGAGATTATATTTTTGTCCTCAAAGAATTTCAAGGAATAGACAACAGTTAAAGACAAAAGAGATACTCCCCCACTTCTCCCAAAACTCTATTCTACACTGTTGTTATTTTATATTACAATTCTGGACAAGACATTGCTTCAAGATTAACATGGATGTATCAAGTAGCCAATATATTCAGCCCTTGGTGAGAAGAACAAGGATTGACCCGGCAGATGGACAGTATTAACATGATATTGAATAGAATAGAATAGGCATTACAGCATGATACCTGCCTTTAAAGAACCTATAGTTTATTGGGGGTAGTGAAAAGAAAACTGAAATAACCCTGGAACAATAAAGTGCATGCATGAGTGGGTAGTGTTCAGTTTGAAAGCCAATTGTGAATTGGTGTGGATAGAAAAGCCTTCATTAAAGAAGTGGGGCTTGATTGAATTTGAAAAATTTTAGGAGAATTTGACTCATCAGAGGGAAGGATGACAGCAGGCAGGGGAAGGGACTAGTGGGAGAGAACGACAGAGGCATCCTGCTCCCCTCACAAATGGTTCTTTCTTTATCATGTCCACACTATTACTCCAGTAATTTGTGAAGTCACTGATGCTTCCAGTGGCACAATTTGTGATCACAGGCTCACAAGAACATGGCACTAAATCTGAAAGGTCATTCAGGGTCTATCAAGGCCAACTTACTCATTTTTAAATTGAGGAAATATACACACAATATAAATGTATGCATGTATATATAAATATGTTATATATACACATATGTTTATTACTACAACAACACATGAAATTAGGAACTTCATTTTAATCTCTTTGGGGTTACACTTGGAAGTGCTATGGGTCACATTCAGCTCTGTAGTCTACGTTTGATCCATCTTGCTTGCAGTTGTTAGTCTTTCATTCTTGAGGAGGACCAATGGCATCAGGAGAATGATGTCTTGTATTGCCAGTGAATTGGGTTGAAATAAGACCAGGCCATTCAAAATCATTAGCCTTGGGGCAGCTAGGTGGTGTTGTGGATAAGGTACCAGCCCCGAAATCAGGAGGACCTGAGTTTAAATTTGATCTCAGACACTTAACACTTTTTAGCTGTGTGGTCCTAGGAAAGTTACTTAACCCCAATTGCCTCAGGGGAAAAAAAAAAAAACCCTGAAAATTCAAAATCATCAGCCTCACTCCTCCAGGTCATCAGATTGCAGTGGCAAGACAAAGATCAAGATGGCTGACAATGGCCCTAGACGCAGTGGGAAACCTCCCCTTTTGCTTAGAACACTCCTGAACGGTCTTTTCTACTGACCATCTTCCTATAGTCAATAGATGGAAAAGGTTAGACTGCAACAAAGTGTTTCAGTCTACATCCCTTGAGAGAGTTATGGCTTGTTCAAAGATGCCTAATTTCTAGATACCTCTCCCCAGCTCCCCCCCCCCTTTCAGTTGGCATCTGTTGATTATATTGCAAAGATCAGATTCTTCTATGGTACTCTTCAGATAGTCACTACAATGATTGTTTAAGGTTAATTGATTCTCATTTTTGTTTCCCTTAGGGATTATTTATTTAATATCAACTCTTAGTCACTTGGAGTCTACTAGTGTGTTTTTGACTGTCTCTGCCCGAGATGGTGGTGGGCTCACATCTGTAACTAATGCAGATGTTACCATCCACATCCTCCAGACCGCTCTGGCACCTGCAATTTTTGAAAGATCCAAATATGTCTTCTCCATTCATGAAGACATGCCTGAAGACAGCCCTGTTGGAACTGTGAAAGCAAGAGAGCCTTTGAGTAAGTGGTCATTTCTCCAATTGCAGTTAGGGGTTTTCTGTTTGGCCTTGCATTTTAAAGTGATGAGACAATTCTTATTTTCTTTCCTGACTTATTTCCCTATTTCCCTGACTTACTAAATACAATTTCCCAAAAGGGAACTAAAAAATAAGTAATTAAGCTTCCACTTTAAAAAAAATTATTTCATTTCTTCCTGTTTTCTACTTGTAAAAAATGAACATTTTTATCCATCTGTAAATAGAAGAAGAGAATTATATAAATGAAATTGTTTGGAGTTTTTGTAATTAGAAAGAACCAGAGATCTTCTGAATATTCATCCCTTTTGTCTAATGTAAGAAAAATGAAAGATTAAAAAGAGAACACTGGTTTGGTCTTTGATTATTCATCATATGTTTGAGGGAAAAACCAAACATTCCCTGAATGACCCAACTGTGTTCAGTTTTATATGGTAAACAGGAGATGTGGCAAGACTCCAAGGCCATGAGCAAGAAAATATTAAGAGTTTAGGAAGGAGTAACAGATTGCATTATATTCTTCACAGATGTCATATAGAATAGCAGTCAAATCTTTCTACTTATCAGAAATATTGTTTTAATTTTATTGCTTGCACTGATTGCTTTTCCTCTCCTTTCCCTCAGATTCCTTGGAGACTGTATCTTATAGAATTTCTTCTGGGGATCCCTATGGGAGTTTCACTATTGATTCTAAGTTTGGTGTCATTCGTACCCAGAAGCAGCTGGATCATGAAACACAGCCCAGAGTTATCCTCACTATCCAGTCACAATTGGGAAGCTCTCCTGTTTATAGTAGCACCCAAGTCAACATCACTGTAATTGATGTCAATGACAACCCTCCCATTTTTCACACATCTTCTGATGAGGTGAAGTTATTACAGAGTACACTGCCTGGCACAGCTTTATATATTGCTCATGCAGAAGATAAAGACAGTGGACAGAATGGATTTGTCCAATATGCTATTGAAAATCAGAGGTCAAGCATCTTCACCATTGATTCGGATACTGGTATCATATACCTTAGTGGAACCGTTGGGCAAGAAATGCATCAGGATTGGACTCTGTACATCAGGGCTAAGGACCTAGGAGTTCCCCCCTTAACATCTCTGTTGACTTTGACAGTGACTGTTGAAAAACCAGACTTGACACCTCCTTTGGCTTTTGAACACTTAGTCTATCAGGTAGAGATAAGTGAATTCCTTCTACCAACAACTCAGATACTTCAAGTTCAGGCTTTCTTATTAGAGCCACATCATAAGACGTCCCATATTGAGTACTCACTGGAACTCAGCACAGATTCTGTTGCATTTGGCATTGATGCTTCTACAGGTTGGATTTCTTTGCGGAAACAGTTAAACTATGAAGCATCTCAAATATACCATTTCAAAGCATTTGCCTGGAGCCTGGAAGACAGGTTGAGGCAAAATGTGAGTACAGCTATAACGGTTCATGTTCTAGATGAAAATGATAATTGTCCAGCCTTTTTGCATGATGTCCTTTTTTTGCAAGTTGAAGAGAATCCTACACCTCAAGGGGTAATAGGAAAAGTTGTAGCGACTGACAGAGATTCTGGAAAAAATGGACAGTTGTCATATTTCCTCTTGTCTGATGGAAAATTCTTCAAGATAAATCCCAACACAGGTAGGATTTTGTTGCCTTGCTTCTTTTCTCTTAATAAGTGTCATATCTTTTGGCAAGTTCCTTATGGGTAAGAATTGTTTCACTTTTTGTATTTGTAGTCTTATTTCCTAGTGTGGTGCCTGGTACACAGAAAAAAAGGTTGAATAATGTCTTTTGATTGCTTGATCGATTAGATAGAGCATCATATATACACATATGATTATAGCAGGGGGCCAGAAAGCAACATACATTGTTCCACTATTGTGTGAATTTAAGAAGTCAGAATTGAATGGCACTTTAGCAATTATGCTGTCTAAACTGGGAACACTCAATTGTACTTCACAGCCAAAGATTACAACACTATTATTCACACAGGCTTTCCAGTTTATGTGGATAGTATTTGATTCAAGTGGTGATAACATTTTTCACCTGAATTAGAGGCACAGACAGAAACCATTCTGGTGAGGTCTATGTACAGGTTCTGGAATTGTAAGTAGAGCTGCAAGGGATCTTACAGAGATTATCTTGTTTAACACACTCTATTCATAAGGAAATAGAAGCAAAAGGTAGTTAAGTGACTTACTTGAGGTTTTTTAATTTTTTGTCTGTGCTTTCCATCTCTCCTTCCCACTATTTCGTCTTCTTCTTTCAGTAAATCTTTTGCAAAATGTCAAAATTGTTATCCCCTACACATGATCCTCATCAGTGTCAAGCTTTCAGAAATAAATCCATTGACCAGATGTCAAATAATCCTAAGGATGGATGTCTCTATTTATCCCCTTTTAAGAAAACACACACACACACACACACACACACACACACACACACAAAACTCTTAAGTTATAGCCCTTAGTGGAAGGAGATTTCTGACCCTCCAAGATCCCTTCTCATGCCTTCCAGGATTCAAAGATCTTATTATTTAAAGTTATTTGTTCACAATTTGCCAAATGAAACACGTGTGACAATCCATGAAACCACATACATGTTTCATCTTGCAAATGATGAATTATGCACATTGTTTATGAACTCTGTATGAGAGTTGCATTTCTAAGCAGCTCCCAATACCATGTATCTTTATGCAGAGAAATTAAGTTGCCTTACATTGTATAACTGTATAAATAACTGCAGAACGGATTTCTAGACCTTTTATTCCAATATTTTTTAAAGATATAAATATGCCAGGTAGCATTATCTCTGTTAACTACTTTTCCTACAACTATAAAAAAGGTCCTTAATCTCCAGCATTGAGTGTATGCCAGCAAACCTTAATTTAGTTTAGTTTGACAAAGACAGTGAAAGGAAATTACTTTTAAAGGGAGGTTGAGTAAGGGTACATGACAGCATATAGCTGCTATCTTAGGCGTCATTCTTTAGCAGATACATTGGAACATAGCTCCAATATTAAAAAAAATTGTTCTAAGCTGTGGTGAAGAAAGCAGTGTAGACCAAGAACTAGTGTGAGTGAATTGGTGCAAAGATCAGTATTGATGAGCAGGGGAATAGGCACAAAATTGTGAATGAGAAGCACTTTTGTTGCTTAGTAGGTGAGGGTCAGAAGCTTGGGAGTCTAGGTCTGTGACCCAGATATAGAGTCAACTGTGAATGGGAGAAAAGAGAGGGAATGAATTTAGATGATAAGTTTGGTGAATGGTGGGTGGCAGGGTAATACCAACAGCAAAGACGGACGATAACAACAACAAAACAATTATATAGCATTGACTGTGTCCCAGGCTGGATGACAAGTTGGCACAGTGGATAAGAGGACAAAGAATGAATCATCCAATGACCACCTTGTTGGTGGAGCCTATCTGTATTCAACTGACAACACTGTGTATTGTCAGATCATTAAATTGGAACAGAGTTTTAAATACCAAAAAAAGTCATCATATAGTCAACAGTCAATTTATTAATGTGTTAGTTAATGGCAGTTATCAATGTGTTAATGTTATACATTTATAGGCAATTAGGTAGTTAAGTGGATTAGTTTAAATCCAATCTAAGACATTTAATAGCAATGTGGCTCTGAGCAAGTCATTTAACCTTTTTGTTTCCTTTTCTTCATCTGTAAAATGGGAATAATAATTATTGTACCTATTTCCCTGGGTTGTTATGAGGATAAAAAATAAGATGTTTGTAAAGTTCTTAGCTCATTATCTGATACATAGTAGGTGCTATACAAACTAATTATTCATACTATTGTTAATTATTGTATATGGTATTTTATAGATTATAGTTAATTCTATAAGGTTTTTGAATATTGATATTTAATCTAAAATTTCTGATATTCATTATCTTGATCTGTTTTATTTTATCCTATATCCTTTAGGTGAAATTATAAATTGGATGGCATTAGACCGGGAGCAGCAAGTACACCATCAGTTGACGGTTCTAGTGACTGATCATGGTTCCCCACCACGAAATGCCACCATGATAACTTATATCTCAGTTAAAGACCTCAATGATAACAAACCTTATTTTCCCCAATTTCTTTCTGGAAAAGAACTCAAAATTAAGGTTTGTAGAGCCAAGTGATTTTAAATGAATCTGTTTATAGTGGGGAAAGTTCCCTTTTCTATGGGTGTGGCCTTGGACAAGCTATTATTTTCATCCTTTTCAGACTTGTTTTCTCAGCTATAAGATGATGAAATTGCATTTAGAGGATATTGAAGGTCTCTGGAGCTCTAGAGCTTTACTGAGATTCCATTTTTCCCACCCACATAAGAGTATGCACCATTTGTTTTGAGCACCATCTTGTGGTAAAAAATTTGAATTTTTCCAATAGTATCTCAGTGAACAGTTTATTTCATCTACAAGTAATCATTGAACCAGATCTTTGCATTTTTTCTCTGCAAAATAAATCCTAATTGTGTATTTTTACCATTTCGAGGCTATTAAAGGTGGTTTTCTTATCATCACAAAATACTGACTTTTAATTAGAAACATCACTTTATGACAAAAAAAAAATACTGTCCCTGTTCAGAGAGAGAAAAGTGATGAACTCTCAGTGCAAATTCAATTATGATTTTTTCACTTTCTTTATTTTTCTTACTGTTTTTGGAAATATAGCTAAAGTGGAAATAAGTTTTGCAATATTTCACATTTATAACTGATATATTACTGTGGCTGGCAGATGGAATGGGAGAGGGAAAATTTAGAATTCAAAATTTAAAAGAAAAAGAATGTTAAAAATAAATAATATTGAAATGTTGAAAGATAAAAAGATCGATAGATAAATAGATCATCTTAGCAACCATTCAGGAATTTGAACTGCTCCCTGGAGATATGGAAGCTTTGTGTTGATCTCCCTGTGCCCACTAATCCAGTATCTTGCTTCGTTTATCCCACTTCACTTCTTCTCCCCCCTCCCACCCTACCTCCATGTTGCACCCAAAGCTAACTAGATCTCTCAAGAATCATCTCATGCTAACAAATCTTAACATAGTGCTTTAAGATTGACCTAGTCATTCTGTTTTTATTACTAAATAGACCCCCAAATGTGTTATTTCTGTCACTTCATTGGGTCTGTATCCACTTTATTACTTCACCTGGATGAATCCTGACTTCCTCACACGAAACACTTATATTTGTTAAGGAAATTATATCTCTGAGCTAGCTGTTTAAGTTAGGGACCATACAAATACCCTAAAACTCATTATATTTGTACCCTCTGGGTCAGTGAAATAGTGTCCAGATTTGTGCATGGATTATAGAAATGTGGAAACATGAAATCTGTCTAAATGGCTAGGAGATTCAAGACAAGCTGCCCATGTTTGAGGAGGCACATTCTTTGTCCTTGCAGTAAGGTTTTGCATTTTTCTTCAGTGCGATTGTCCATGACAACCCCTTCGTGTATAACCTTTATGGGCAAACATATGTACCACTTTTTTGTGTGTGTGTGCCTTGACAAGAAAGGCTTAGCTGTAAAAGGATCTATAATGAGAAGGTGCCGGAATCCCCAAAGGAAATTCAGAATCTCAGTGTTTTCAATTTCCTTGATTTCCGTCTTTTAAAGAATTACTAGAATCTGTCAAATACCCTATAGGGCAGTTGGTTTGTCTTTAAATGGAGCTCTTTAAAATGTGCAGTTTGGCATATTTCCATGGCCTCTACCCAGATAGCTTTACAGAGAGTAAAACAGAATTCATGTCAATTTCAAAAGTAAAATGAGAAGAATTAAACAGATGATATTCTCTCATTTAAAGGTTTAAATACATTTTATTTTTAATTATAAAGAAAACACTTGTAAGCCATTTGTTTTTATGGCAGATCCTGGAAGGTCAGACTGCAGATATGTTGGTTACCACGGTATTTGCAAAAGATCTTGATTCAGGAAATAATGGAGAAATTTTATATTCATTATCTTCAGGTAAGATTTTATGATTGCTATGGAGAGATTACATAAAGTTTTTAGGAATATTTGAAGACTGACCATTTTTCTAATTTGTTTGCAAGTTATTGGGGATGGGGGTGAAAGTAAAGGAATAGGAAGAAAGGAGAGAAGGGAAAAAAGAGAAGGAAAGAGAAGGGAAAAGAAGAGAAAAAAAGAAAAGAGAAGAGGTAAACATTTAAAATTTAAATTATTATCTTGCTATTTCAATTTGGTTACGATTCCCTCAGTCTAAAATGGTTCCTAAATACCTCAGAAAATGATCACCTTAACTATGATGAGTGTGATTTTAGAAATGGAGTCTTTAGCTTTTTTGTGTCATGGACCCATTTGGCAGATTGGTAAGATCTATGGATTCCTTTTTAGGATAATGTTTTTAAATGTGTAAGATAAAATTGATAGCATTATAAAAGAAAGTAAATTCACTGAAATATAGTTATTTTTAGAAAGTTAATGGATCAGAGGTTAAAAAACTCTCTTCTAGAATATCTTAACCAACATACTCAGAATCTCTTCATTCTGCTTAAACTGGTGGAGCTAATGAGAGGGACAGCCTTAATAATTTTTCCTAGTCTTCCTAGTCAGTTAGAACACCTTGCTGTATTCTTCGACTGCCTTGTGTCCCATACTGCCTTATGGTGAAGCTGGAAGAAGAAACAGTTATATAATATTATGATCATATTTTAATATAATCAACATTATGGATTAAGCCCTTTCTAGAGTGTCCTCCTCTCCCATTTGTTTTCTGTTTTAAAACTCTTTATAGTGCTCCTCTTTTAAAATTGATTAGTTCTGGTTCTTACCTTTCTCCTGATCAATAGATTAGTTAAATATTTGAAAAACAAAATTTGCATTAAGTTGTATCCATAACAATTCTCTCAGCTCAATTAGTCTTTAGATGTCTATTGCCTTCTCTCATGAAATCCTTGCCCCATTTCAAATGCTTTAAAGATACTGACTGTACTGGACTTTATGGGCAATTTGAAGAATTTTCAATGATAAGTTGACTGAATATGATTTTCACCTTAATTTAAAACTTCATTCCTTTATACAGTTTAACTTTGCTGTAGTTAATAATGTTTGTACTTATTTGAAATGACCTTAATTTTGAAACCATATGGAAAAAAGGAAGGAGTTTGAAACTTTGGTGGAAAAAAATGATAGTGTGCCTTTTATGTCAAAACAAAAACCTTCCAACTTTAATAAATCATTGTAATACTTTAAAGTAAGGATTACATTTTTCTCAGTACATATTATTATGGTATAAGTAGAAAGCACATTTAACTTACTGGGAATTTTAAAGGGAACATATAACTCTATTGAACATCATACCTAAATGTAACTATATCTATATACATACCCCTAACTCTATCTATCTATGTATACACACACATGAAATGGGTCAAATCTTGGATATATTGCTTGAGCCACAACTTCCTCATTAAGTGATGCAATTTGAAACTAAAAATTATTTTCCACAGACAATATTTGAGAGTTTATATGATTTTATCCTGGTAGCTCTTCCCAAAGAAGGGCTGAATGGTCAGTCCCTGGTCCCAACTTCCTACCTTTTCTCCTGACAGGAATCAAAGTTTCCTTTGGATAAAAGTAGGAAGATGGCAGGGGGTGGGGTGGGAGGAGGATGTGGGGTTCTCCCTAAACATATCTGTTCCCACCTTCCTGTGAGCATATATATATGTGTGTGTGTGTGTGTGTATGCACTTAAAATGAACATCGTTGTTACATTTTGTCTTCCTTATTAGACTGTTCTCATCTTTGAAGAAAGGAATCATGTTTTTACCTTTCTTTGTATTCTTAACACTTGTGTTAGGACAGTACCATGAAACATCATAAATGCTTGATTTTTTTTGTTCCAATTTTAGTTCTTAGTTGCTTTACTTGTGACCATGGTCATAGTTAGAGGTTAAATAAGAAAGAGAAATTTTCTTTTTTTATTTCTATTTTTTGAGAAATTGTGTATTTCCACATGCAAACAAGTAATCGCTTTTAAAAGCAATTTTTGACAAAGTTGCGTATAGTTTTAGGGGTTTTAGGACTAAATATATTAATAATAAACCTTGATTTGTTTTAAAAAATAGTGGGGCTTTGTTGGGGACAGGTGGGAGTGAAAGGAGGGGAATAGAGTAGTTGAATCCAGAGGTCATGACATTTGCTTTTTATTTTCTACCTTTTTATTTCATAGGATTTATGAGATTAATATTTTTCGTGCTTAATATTTTTAAAACCATTATGACTGACTTGGACAGCTTATAGTGTGATTAAAGGGAGATTGTGCAAGAAAACATAGCTAATGTTTCTAGTGCCACCTTCATTCTAAGTTTTCTCACTGGTTATTATTTTTTCTTAGCCATAGCTCACATTCATGGGCCATTCAGTTTATACTTGTGATTATTTACCTGCCATTGGCAAGGAAAGAATGAAAAATAAACTATCATAAAATAGAATTACTTCTCACTCTGAAAGGGGAAGAATGAAACTCTTATAATCCTTTCATGGAATTGGCTGCAGTTACTACTATACTGCTATGGGATATGCTGTATTTTGGTTTTGTGTGTTTGACTTCTAGGAGGGAATAATAAGATATCATTTAAGTTACAAATCTCTAGAATAATTAGTGGATTAAACCTACTTATATTCTTAGTCTCTCAATGATTGATGTATGTTAGGAAATATATGGTTCTTAGTACAGCTGTGCTTTTCAGAAGCAGAAGAAAAAATGTTTATTTTTATGGAAAGAACCAGTAGGATTATAGTTAATGGAATGGAATTTCTTCTACATTATCTAATTTTAAAGTGCTTCTGTAACCCATTTTCCACTTAACTCTAGATACACTCTGATTGGGGTTCAATGTGGGAATTTCAGTTCATTATAATTTATCTCATATGGCTTGAACCCCCACCCAGTTTCTTGGGAACTTCTAAAAGTTATCTGAATTCAGTTTGCATGCTTTTCTCATAGAGCAATCAGGAGTTAGTTATATATTACAATAATAAAACTATTTAATTGAGAAAAAATTACAAGACAGTAGAAAGATAACATATGATCTTAAATCCTATGTACATCTTAATACTTATTTCCAAATAAATGAACTTTCATCAGTGTTTCTCAATAGAAGAGAAACAGTTTCTCTGAGAGTCACCCAATGGAAGATCTCATTAACTCTCTTTCTTGCCTTGAAACTAGAATAAGGTTACTATCGCATTTATTACAGAGTTGTATACTTGAAGACTCCATCTGTTAGGGTCATGGTTCCAGTTTATCTCTCTGCTCTCGGACATAGTTTCTTTTTTAATCTTTGGCATTTCAGGAATATGCCAGGTCTTTTGCATTCTTGGATGCCACTATGACCATCTTATAACCCCCTCAATTTGATTCCGTTATGCTTCCCAGTAACCCAATGTTGATCTAAATAATAATCCTGATTGAGAGAGAAACTTGCAGTCACTAAAAGCCCTATACAATTTCCCTCAGGCACTTCAGACCACACTTCCCCTCCTATTTTATTTTGAATCTCTTTCATTCTTCATTAGCAATAAGAAACCAACTCTATGGTGGCCATCCAAATGCATATCAGTCTAGACAGTAGCTATTCTTTTCTATTAACTTCTTTTTCTGCAAATAAGACTGAATTATTAAATGATTTTAGACCTCCCTGAGTATTCTCTGCTGTATTCCAGGGCTTGATGCAACTAGCAGAAGTCCATATATAAACAAGAGCATCTGAAAGATCTCATCATCTATTGAGATTCCTCATCTATTTGTAATCTGTGCTGAAATCCTCCATGAAAAAGTTCTAAAGAAGAGATAGATGGATGGATGGATGGATGGATAGATAAAAAATAGCTAGTTAAATGGGTGGGTGGGTATGTATATACAAACATCTATGTATATATGTATGTATGTATGTATACATATTGCAGATAATTCAAATAGAAAACATTCCCACAAAGATGTAGACACAAATGTGTCTACAATTATTATCTTATTTCATTGACAAAAAGCATCACAAATAGAAGAAAAATATGAAAAAAAGCTACTAGTAATGGTATTAGTTATCTAGTATTTCTAATAGTTATCTAATACTAATCTTTTTCTGAGCTCTTTAGCATGTTCAAAATGCCAAATTTCAAGCAGGATTGTTTAAAAAAATGCATTTTGCTATGTTTTTGGTCTCTATTTGAAGCATCTTTTATGTTTAATTTTAGAAAAGAAAAGCACATTTGAGCAAATGTATCTCTTCTTTTGCACTTGTAAATTAACATTAGAGCCTTGATTCTGTTTTCATTTAGAAGAGAGTTCAGAGCACTTTAAGATTGATGCCAACAGTGGAGAAATAAGAACAACAACCCCACTATCATATAACCACAGGCCACATTACAGGATGACTGTAGTGGCAAGTGACCAAGGTATGCCTCCTCTTCAAGGACAGGCAGTCATTCACATTCAGGTGGGTTTCTCTTGTATCTGGCAATTATGCATGTTATAGATCTTTGGTCTTATTGCTCCTTGTCCCAGTGAGTAGAATGCACGTGCAGCAATTATTTGCCTTCTTTGAAGGGAGAGTTTCATTTATTACATTGACTGGTGCAGCTTCATATCAGTAGCAATGGTGAATTAGGTGAATTAGGAAGGATATAAATTGTTAAAGATAATTGTTGGAAAATCTCTGTCAAAAGATTTGTTATACATTTAAGAAACCTTCCCAGCTGTTTTTGTACCAAAAAAATGTCTCTTGGGTTACCTCTGAAAGTACACTTCCCATTCCCATGGACCAATGATGGATGAATTTCACAAAAACAGCGCCTACATAATAAATTCCATTGCCTGTTATTATTTTTTGAAGTTTTACAGAAGTTACTCTAGGACTTGCAATTTTGAATTTTACTTTAATCATGGTGAACAAATGAGCTGTGGGTAGTCTCCATAGAGGGGGAAAAAGAAAAAAATAAATAAAATCAACAAAAAGCAGAAAGAAAAAAAGGGAGGGAGAGTATGAATAAATAGATTCTTTTTGAGCATGCATGTAATTACCATTAATACAAATGCAAAAGGAGAATAAGTCCCGGAGAGCTGTTTCCAAATCCAATTCATTATTGATTAGGGATGTGTGGGTTAGGAAAAACCCGTCTATCATCATTCCTCAAGTCTCTTGTTTCAGACAAACAAAAACACATGATACTTAAAATGTACACAGATGTTGTCATATATATATATTGGCCTCTGGCACTAAGGATAATTTTGGGTAACTTTAAAGAAGGCACTAGTCATCCCACATTCCCAGTGAAGAAATCACGAGACTCTAGCATAGTTTAAGCCTTGAATGATTTCACTAAACTCTCATTTCAGATGTTGGAACAAACCAAACAATTTAAGTAAGTTCTTCAGTGGCTTTACCTACTATATATTATGCATTCTTTGCTGTCTCCCCAGATGTAATATAAAAAAGAGCTGAGTTTCTCTGATGAGTACACAAAAAAATGAATCACGCTCTAAATTAGTGTTGAAATGGAACAATGAAAACCTAAAAACAAAACCCTAGCAAATTAGCAAATTTTCTATATTTTTGTTTCAGGTGATTCCACTCTCCAAAGAAAGGCCATCAGTTTCTCGTTATATTCAACATTTGGTTATACCAGAAAACTTTAAGCCTGCAAAAGTAATGAGCCTGATAAAGTCTCCTGATTATCTACAGCAGCATAATGGAAAGCTACAGTTAAGTATAATTGAAGAAGACAAGGATATCCATTTTGCAATTGATGGCTCAACAGGGGACTTATTTCTTTCCAGGGAACTTGACTATGAAATGACCTCTCACTATCTTCTCAGGGTGACTACAAAAGATAACAACCAAAATCCTCCTTTGAATAGCACCATCTTCCTTAGTATTGATGTGGAAGACCAGAATGATCATTCTCCTTCTTTTCAGGATGATTTCATAGTGATCAGCATAGAGGAGAATGTTTCTGTAGGTACCTTGGTCTACACATTTAATGCCAAAGATGGAGATGGCAGTTTTCTAAATAGCAAAGTACAGTATTTCATTGAAACTAACAGTCCTGGTGAAAATCCTTTTCTTATTCACCCCTCATATGGCACATTGGTCACTGCATCCCCATTGGATAGGGAAACCATTCAGTCCTTTGTCTTGACAGTGACAGCATCAGATCAAGCTGTGAATGTAACAGACCGGAGATTGAGAACCATGACGGCCAAGGTTGTCATTTTAGATGTTAATGACCACAGTCCTAGCTTTGTGTCCTCTGCTGTTGCCTATGTCTCAGAAGATGAAGAAATAGGCTCCCTGGTGCATCATATTGTTGCTAAGGACCCAGATGAAGGAAGGAATGGAAGAATCACATATCATATTATTTCAGGAAATGAAAACAAAACCTTCATGTTGGATGAGATATCAGGTAGGGGGGTGTTAACTTTAATTTTAATCTTTGTTTAACCAAATAAATTCATACTTTTAAACTTCTTTCATGTTTTTTATGGCATTGTAGTTTTCCAGATTTGGTAGCTACAATTCAAAACAATGATTATCATTTGTATTTCATTCTCCTTACTGCTTGACTTAGATGTACAATAGACCCAAACTTACATATGTATGGACGACAGCTTTTGTAGAAAGATACTAATGACTACTTTGAGTTACCAAAGCTGACTAATAAATAAAAGAGGAGAAAGGCAGTAGGGAGGGAGGGAGAGAGAGTGGGATGGCAAGAGGAAGAGAGAGACAGAGAAAGAGAGAAAGAGACAAACATAGAGAGACAGAGACAAAGAGACAAAGGCAGAGAAATAAAGAGACAGAGACACAGAGACACAGAGACAGAGAGAGAACAAGATGGGGAGGAAGGATGAACAGTGTTCTTTTTGGTGTAGTAAATTCTTCTGATAAAACTTGTGAAACCTACGGGTCCCTTCTCAGAATATTTTTAAATATATAAAATAAAATATATATGACTAAAAAGGAAAGCAATTATATTGACATAATTATAAAAAACTTTTTTAAGTTCATGGACTCCAGGTTAACAACCCTTTACAAAGATAAAGGAAAAATATTTTCAAATAGGTGAGGCTTTCCCTTGCCTCTTGTTTATATCTGCACAGGTGGATATGGTGATTTTAAATTAATCAAGCTATGAACTTGAATCACTCATGGTCAATTGATATATTAATGGAGAAAATTTATTTCAAGGCCATATGAAAGTATTTTGGTATTCCTAGCATCCATAGTTCCAGTGGTGAGAGTACTGTCTCTACCAACTCAGATTCTAATGTTCTATATCTTGAGAGATGGTATTTGAGAATTTTAGTGATTAAAATAATCACTGCTGATGAGTCTTTCCAAAATTAGACTGATTCTTAGAAGAACTAGCCTTGCAATCAGCCCCATGTTAATGATCCTGGAACTGATTTAGGTATGAAGACATTACTGTTCATATCCACTTACGAGTCAATCAATCCATAGGCATTTATCAATCATTTGCCATTGATTGTATTCAGCACTGATGGCACAAAGAAAAGCCAAAAAAATATGGTTCTTGTCCTTAAGGAGGTTATTGTCTTATGGGGAAGCCACTATATAAGTAAACAGGTCCACACAAGATACCTACAGAGTAGATTTGCATTGTTTTGTTGTGCTAATAAGGAAGTGTTTGCCATAGTATCAGAAAATTAATGATAAGAGAAAAATAGCAGAAAGTGTTGCTTTCCACCCTCAAATTCATCTTTTTTCCTTGAAAATAGTGACAGTATACTATCTTCCAAATATTTTGAGTTCTTTTAATAAGAAATTCAATATATAGAGTTCTTTGTGATACTGAACCCCATATAACTTAGTTTCCAAGTAAAATGGAAAGCAATTAAATTGATATACTGCCCTAAATGTTGCAGGGAAAGTACCTATTTCAATCTTCTATTGATGAGTGGATTGACTGAAGTGGAAATAGATGTCTAGCATTTGGAATTCATGATCTCTCCATTGTTATATTATGCCATTGTGTGCTTACTAGTCCTACACATATGATTCTCTTTTGAGGGAATGTGGACCTTACTTAAACACCAAGACTGATAAAGAAAAAGGGAAAATATAGACCACTGATCTCCTCTAGAACTGGGCATCCAAGTTGTTCCATTGATACCCACTTTGTTTCCTAGAATGGCTATGGCCAGTTTATTCAGGCTGTCAAAGAAAGAAAGATGGATAGATTTAAACAGATAAGTGTCCCAGCAAAAGGTATCATGGATCTTTGACTGTAGCGATGCTTTTTCAATTGCTTAGGCATTTTTCTGGTACATAAAATGATAATTGCCAAATACATTCATGTGTGAAAGGTTTATCTCTCTCTCAAGGTTCATATTTCTCATAAGCAGACTTCTAGCTAAAGGGTTTTCAATGGTTCCAGGCTATAAAATAGGAAAAGTACTCAAGAGGAATAATTATTCAAAGGTGGGTTTGTAGAAAGCTAAACCAGAAAACCTCCTCTTTAATTATTTGGAATAAAACTTCATAGAAGGTTGAATTGTTTATGGAGGAAAATACCACCCCTGAAGGAACATTTGATCCTGGGAATCAGGGTGCAGTTGTCCAAGTACAAATCTTTATCACACTTTCAACATATGGATAGTTAGAGAACAACAGTGGGCTAGAAGCTCAAGCATGTTTTATTCATGAAGTTTATTGTCTTCCTCATAAAGTCTTTGCTTTTTACTGTCAGTAAAAGAGGCAGTTAACAGATAGGCAGTACAAAGAGAACATAATTCTATAATGCAACACTGAGAATTTCAGAAGACCAGAGCCAGGCTCACATTCTCAATAACTAGCTTATTTAGGCAGGATATAAATTTGACCTGTAGTAATCCTGAGTATCATTTGAGATACTGATTTAAATCACTAATACTCTAGAGGTCTTTGAAGATTACCTTAGTTATCTTAGATGGTTTGATTATGGTCCTGTCTGTAGATATGGAGAGAAATGAGAGCTGGGCTCTTTACCTGGATATAACCACCCAGTGAGAATTTCAGAGGGATGTGAACTTGGATGGGAAAAAATAATGTATTTTAGACTAATCTCTAAATGATACTTAGTTTTTTTTCATTATCAAATAAAAAAATATTCTGAGAATTGTTTTGTTAGACTGATGAAAAAATGTCCATCATGTAAAAAAATATTAAGAACCTCTGTATTAGATGAATTCTTGAAGTTGCATTTTTTCTTTAATTTTACAATGGACTGGATCTTATTTTTCATTTCTATGCTTTAGTCATGAACATTTATCAAAATTTCGAATGAATTTGAGTTCTCCTCACCCTTCCTTCACAATTGC
The DNA here is from genome assembly GCF_016432865.1 of Antechinus flavipes. Lineage (NCBI taxonomy): Eukaryota > Metazoa > Chordata > Mammalia > Dasyuromorphia > Dasyuridae > Antechinus > Antechinus flavipes. The sequence goes on along the minus strand of NC_067403.1, from coordinate 81,666,570 downwards.
AGAGCCTGAATGAATTTTCATCAAAATGTTCCAGTTAGATAAATGAAATGTGAAAACTGCCTGCCCCTTTGGGGATATTGATGACATTTTTATCTCTTAACTTTCTCTACCTAGGCTTGTTAACAACTACTTGTCCTTTGGACTATGAAACCCAAACCTTTCATGTGCTGACCCTCCTATCACTGGATAATGGCCTGCCGGCACTTTCTGCAACACAGACTTTGACAATTTATGTCCTTGATATAAATGATGAGGCACCAGAATTTAAACAACACCTCTATGAAGTTACTGTTGCTGAAAACCAAGACCCGGGACAGTACGTTACCAAGGTGGAAGCTGTGGACAGAGATTCAGGTAGTTCCATTCCTTTTATACTTAGTTGTTTGACCTAGATTATAAAACAGCACATTGTTTCTAGAGAAAAAAATAGGTTAACCATTTAAGAATAGCTTTTTGAAAGACACTGTTCATTCATTTTTTGGAGAGTCAAAAATGCAGCTTTATGAATGCTCAGAAAATGGCATTTGGCTTAAATTTTAAATTATGCACAGGCTAGGAAACATATAGAAGCACTTGTCTCTAGCTTTCTTGATCTTCTTTTACTGTTCAATTATTTTAAAAACATTTATTAAATGCCTTAAATATGCAAAATATTTGTGTATTTAAACTGATGCAAAGGTAAAGATGGATGCAATTTCTTCTTTTAAGAAGCTTATAGTCTAGTAGAATATGTTCCCAGACATAAAAGATACAGTATAATGTGAACAAAACAAAAATAATAACAAATCTAGAAAAATATTTCTGGCATATTTAAATAAGCAAAGAACAAAAAAATGTTACTCTTTGGAAGTTTAGATGGGATTTTTTTTCTTAAAATAGAAAAAATTAGAGGAGGGAGAACATTTTAATTAAGGGGACAGACTTGTGGTTGGTCAATTATTTTCAGTTGTGATTAACTCTTTATGATTACTTTTTGGGATTTTCTTAGCAAAGATACTGGAATGGTTTGCCATTTCTTTTTCCAGTTCATTTTACAACTGAGGAAACTAAGGCAAATGGGGTTAATTGACTTGCCCAAGGTCATGCAGCTAGTAAGTTTTTTAAAGGTGGATTTGAATGTAGGGCTTCCTGACTCTAGTGTCTGTGCTTGATCTGTTGCTCCAAGAGCTGTGCATAAGCAAGGAAGTTAGAAAGAATAACTCTCAAAATACCAAGTCTTCCACTGTGAAAAAACTCAGTGAATATTCTTTTTTTTTCTATTAATGGTCAGATATATGCATAAGACATATTGCTTTTATCTGACTGTTCATTTTATTGGAGTGGCTACCTCCACTTAGCGCTCTGCATATGCTAGGAACTTCTACATTTGTTGAAAATTTTGGTAAAACCATAAGAAGTTTAGGCAATCTGTTTCTTCTTTACACTTAGAATTTAACAGTTAAAGAAGTAGTTTCAAAACAACAAATGAGGATTTTATTTATCTAGCTCTTATCTACTATGCCCAGGAAAATGTCTTTGATATTTACAGGTACTCTAAATGGAAAATAATTGGAACCATTTTTTCCAAAATGCTTACCAATAAAACTGCTCATCTTTCATGAATTAGAATTCCATAAGTTTATCATTTTTAAAAATATAACTATAATCTATATGCTATAATAGTAATTCAAATAAGTAACAGAATATGCAGTTTTTACTATTATGCTTCATTTATGAATGTAATAAAGGATAGTAAAAACCACACCTGTCCCTTTCTTTTCAATTGTTATATATAAGAAAATGCAATATAGAGCTCTAAAATACAATGTCCTATTATTGCAAGGTAAAACAGCACTGGAGTACTCACAATGAACTTGTTATTTAATCAGAATTTTTGGCCTAATCTGTATGAACTATGCTTAAAATCTCTCAGGTGCTTCTGATATATCATTTGGATGTTCTAGACAAGTACATAAACTTTTTTCCTTCCTTAATTCTTTGATACTCTATTTGACAACATACTTCTTTTCATATTTCTATTGCATGTGTTGAGCAAGTTGGGATATGGAGCATGTAGGATGTGATTTTATTGCTATGCATAAAAGATATATAGGTTCTTTATTGTATCATATTGAATCCTTACAACTTTGCAGATAGTGAAAGTCAGAATCATTTATAAATGTTTTTTACAATGATGATTAAAATTGGTATTTTTCAGTTGCACTTCTCCCTTTTGACCAGAATAGGGCAGCATGATCAAAGTTTTTCTTACTCCAACCAGTACGGAAGCGCTATTGCATTGCTATGTAGCCCTATAGATTACCTTATCACACTACTTAGATGAAGGGTAACCCAGAAACTCCTAAGTATTAACATTCTGAAGGTGAACTCTACATAGAAAGCAATGTAAAATCCTCATAGAATTGTATTTGGATACAATCCTAATATACAAAATCAAAACACTGTGAACTGCCCATTTTTATCCAATCATTTCATGTCCCTCAGCCCTGCCTTCATTTGAGCTAAGTATGAAACAGCTACCAAACATTTGTCTGTATACAACTCTTCTGTTCGATGGAGCTATGATTATATAAGATAATGGGTGATTTTGTTCAATCTTCTCTTCATTTCATGGTTTTAGAATTGCTTGTTTCTCCTCTTCTTCCTTCTCTTCCTCTCCTTCCTCTCTCACCCTTCTCCTTCTGCTCTTGCTCTTGCTTCTCCTTTCTCATCTTTTTTTCCCTCCTCCTCCTACTCCCCTTATTCTTTCTTCTCCTCCTCACCTTGAAAAATCAAAATATATTTAGTAGTATTGGACAATACTATGGTTTTTTTTTTAATTTAACAATAACACTTATATTTGTACTTACAATTCATGGAATTTGGAGCAGTGAAGGCTTATGGTATATAGCTCATTATTCTTTTAACAGAAATTTCTTCTTGAATTAAAAAAGACATAGACACATTAGAAAAGACAATTTAGATTGTACCCAAAGACATCAGCACCAAGATTGGAATCTATGTGAACTACCAGTAATTTTGGGAGGCCAAAAATATCTCACTATAAAGATTCCCAAGAAGATGGAGTCTGCAACATTCATATGCTAAAATAGTGTTAAATTGAAATGATACTTTTCAAGATTTAAATGCCTTACAGGTGTGACATTTGAAATAGATAATAGAAGCTTTATTCTCAATTTATGCAGGGTAAGATTTCTTTGCACAGAATCTATGTCTGGCTCCAGGAAAAATCCCTGGAGAATGTATCAGGAGAAGAAGAGTTAAAATTGCTTTAAAAACCAAGACTAAAACTCTTAGAGTGATTCTACTGAGAAACTTAGTAGTAGTAGGAAAAGATCTTCTGAAAGTCTTTTGTTTTTTCCATTAGTTTTTTAGTAGTTCTAATCCAAGTAGAATTTTGATGCCCCACAATTAAAGTCTTCATGCCCTCTCTGTAAGAATATTCTAAAAATGCCCTCTGAGCACATTAACAGTGTACTAAGGCTTTCACAATACTTTTCATTCTATATATATCATTTGCGTCTCATTCATATCAGTTCTGTGAATTAACCAGAACTATATATGTTATATTCAACTATGACATAGTGAATTCATCATTTCAATGAATATCTGTTTATTATATGGCATCTCTCTTATGCTTCTGTGAGCTCAAGGACCATTTCTTTAGCAGATCAGATGCCAATCTGTGTAACTAGATCAATGATATCAAAGTATTTTTTTTTCCTGCTACTAAGACAAAGATTTCTAGATAATGTAGACTAATTAGAAGTGATCAGGGTAGATCCCTTAGCCAGTCAATTTTACATTTCTTTAGGCATTTAATCTTTCACGGTGCTCTGTAAATCCAAGCCATCTCTACTGCCATGAATGAAAACGGTTTTTATTGTGCTTCTAATAGGTCAGGTAACTAGCATTTGTTGGGGACCATAAATGAATCCTAGATGGATATGAATCGGGAAGGGGAAAAGATCAAGTTTGGCAACATGAAGTACCATCTCCTCAAAAAATGTGAAAGAGAAAAACTATATAAGGAGAGGTATCTATGTTAGTATTGACAAGGTAGTATTAAATGGGGTAAGGAAAGGAGAAATTAGACTGAACTTCAAGAGGGAATGGAAATAGCCAAAAGGTAATTGATAAAGTCAAATTTTTAGAAATGGTTTATGAGAATATAAAATTAAGTAAGATTTATTTAGACATACACACTAGCAATATGGAATATATTCAAAAAATTGGAGGGATAAGATTGATGTTAGGAGAACAGAAAAAAAGGAGAATAGAAACTAGGATAGGTAAAGTAAGAAATGCCACTTTCTTGACTTCAGTGATAATGGTCAAGATTAGTTTATCAAAAGAAAATATTTTTGGAGAATGAGAAAATCATTTTTAAAAGAAGGAGAAATGGGAAAACAGCTATTTTAGACCTCTATTAAAAACCTGTTAGTGGAGCCCTTTTGCCTACCAAGTAAAATTCAGACTCCTTTTTCTCTTCTCCCCCTCCCTCATTTGGTGCCACCATTGATCTCTAAGCTATTTTGTGTAGTCTATATTATACTTATACTGGTCTCCTCATTTCTGTACATGCATTGCATTTTCCTATTCCTGTGTCTTTATCCATATAAGGATCAGAGGGTCAAAAACTGAGATCCAGAATGTACCTTAGAAGTTATCAAGTCCAAACTTCTCATTTTAGATCAAGAACCTGAGAACTAGAGGACTTGTCACTTGCCCAAGGTGACTTATAGGTAGTGAGTGAAAGAAAAACCAGGATTTAAATCTGAGGCCTGACTCTAGGGGGCAGTTAGATTGCACCAGACCTGGAATCAGGAAAACTTATCTTCCTCACTTCAAATCAGATACATACCAGGTGTGTGACCCTGAGCAAATCACTTAACCCTGTTTGTCTCAGTATCCTCATCCGTAAAATGAGCTGGAGAAGGAAATGGCAAACCAACCCTGTGTCTTTGCCAAGAATGTCCCAGATGGGGTCCTGAAGAATCCGCCATAACAGAAAATGACTGAAAAAAAGATGCACATTAAGTTTTATCTAGATTTAATGATAAATTTCATTGAAGAAATTATACAGCACTTTCATTGATCCCAAGTTTCTCCTTGAAACAGAAATCCACTCTTTGAAAACTAGTATTTTTCTGATGACTTTTATGTTGTTGAATATAATGGTTTCTAGAAGAATCAATTATAAGTCAATGAAGCAAAATATAATGACTATAAGTAGAAAATGATATTAAAAGTGATGGGCTGTGTGCAAGACAATGAAGCAATGTATATTGGGTAGAAGTAGAAAAGAGGTTATTAAAAATGAAAAATGAGTGCAAATAGAGGTATAAAAGTTACAAATGTGATGGATGACCAAAATTTGAGATGGGCAGGTAATAAAAATAAAGCCTGTAAATTGCACTGGAGTTGATTAAATATTAAGAGGGCTAAAATTGGGGTGTGGTGTCACATGTCTGTGATCCCTTCTACCGTGAAGGTTGAGGCAGATGGATATCTTGAGCTCAAGAATTTGGCAGTGAATGTTCAAAAGGTTATCCAACTGTGCATACCCTTTGATTCAGCAGTGTTTCTACTGGGCTTATATTCTAAAGAGATTTTAAAGGAGGGAAAGGGACCCACATGTGCAAAAATTTTTGCGGCAGCCCTTTTTGTAGTGGCAAGAAACTAGAGACTGAGTGGATGCCCATCAGTTGGAGAATGGTAGGGATAAGTTATGGAATATGAATGTTATGGAATATTATTATTATATAAGAAACGATCATCAGGATGATTTAAGAGAGACCTGAAGAGACTTACATGAACTGATGTTAAGTGAAGTGAGCAGAACCAGGAGATCATTGTACACGGCAACAGTAAGATTATATGATGATCAATTCTGATGGATGTGGCTCTTCTCAACAATGAGATGATTCAGGCCAATTCCAATGATCTTATGATGATGAGAGCCACCTACACTGAGAGAGGTCTGTGGGAACTGAGTGTGCATAACAACATAGCATTTTCATTCTTTTTGTTGTTGTTTGCTTGAATCTTATTTTCTTTCTCATTTTTTTCTCTTTTTGATCTGATTTTTCTTGTGCAGCAAGATAATTGTATAAATATATATGTCTATATTGGATTTGTATATATATTTTACCATGCTTAATATATATTGGATTACCTGCCATCTGGGGGAGGGGTTGGGAAGGGGAGGATTTGGAATACAAAGTTTTGCAAGGGTCAGTTTTCAAAAATTATCCTTGGACATGTTTTGAAAATAAAAATTTTCAATAAAAAATTTTGTCAGTGAGCTAAGCCAATTGGATGTCCACACTAAGTCCATTACCAGTATGTTGGATTTTAAAGGTTTGAGAACCACTAGGTTGCCTATTAAGGGACAAACTAGCTCAGGTAATAAAGAGAACAGATCAATGTCCTTGTGCTCTGTTCAGTAGTGGGATTGGGCCTTTGAGGGACTACTGTGACCTTAGCCTAAAGGAAATGTGATTTAAGAGAGGAAGGGAAGAAGATGGATGGGGTATAAGTAGCTAGAAAGATGCCCTATAATAGAAGAATCACTGCAGATGTGGCAGATTTAAGGAAGGCATGGATGAGCCTCACAGAATGATTAAGTTTAGAGGGGTAGTAAGCTGTACCCCTGGAAGGAATGTCCAGATTTCGAGTTAGTAACCTGACCTAAATATAGAAGAAAAAACACTAGTGAAAAAATTGAAACTCTAAATAAAGAAAATCAAAGAACAGCCATGGAGAGAAGTATGTCCAGTCAAAACACTAGTGAAAAAATTGAAACTCTAAATAAAGAAAATCAAAGAACAGCCATGGAGAGAAGTATGTCCAGTCAAGGGCAAGGTAAGAGGGCAAAAAATAGTGAGCCAAGATGACAAGCTTTTCTAATAGATAACTGAAGTATTATGGAGGAAGAAGAAACAAAACTACTACTGTAGCTCTAAAAAAGTTTTAAAAAGTAATGAAAAAGTGTATAATTGAATAGCTCACATTTACATATCACTTTAAAATATGCAAAGTATTTTTTGAAGATCAAGGAAAACTTAGAGAAGGGAGATTATGGGTTAATGCGTACCAGTTTGATGCAGAAAAAACAAAGGATTTAGCAGTAAACCATGTGGCTCAAGAATTGTGATCAAACCATGAAAAAGAGAATGGCTGGAGGTTGATGGGCACACTGCAGAATTCTACAAGGCTGCTTAGACCTGCTGGGCCAATCTGGGGCTGCATTTTCAATGATATAGAAGAGGATGAATGAGGTCTTGAGCTCATGTTATAGATGAGAAACTGAGGCAAATAGCACATGGTCTTCAAGAGATCATGCAGGTGAATAGTGGAGTAAAGAAGGAACTACATCATCAACAATCTCACTTTCCTGTCCTTTTGATTCATTATTCCTTCTTTTCAATCAGTTCATGTCAATGAATGTCAATACAACAATAGTTCATGTCAATATAACAGTCTCGAGTTCCAACAGTTTTTCGGAATGTCATATTTTTATATGATCCTGGAGAGGAGATCATGGTTTATGCAACCAATAGATTTCATTGATCTAACTAGTTAAATTAAATGTCCTTACTACCCCAGGCCACTGGCTCTGCAGTAAGAGAATCTGGATTTAAATCCTGCCTTTGGATTTCTCATATATCTTTGAGCAAATCAAGTAAGCTCCTAGGGCCTTTGTTCCTTGCCACATAAAAAGAGAGTTGAAAACGCAGCCCAAGATTGGCTGGGGCAGATCTCAGCAGCCTTGTAGAACTCTACAATGTAGCCATCAACCTCAGCAATATTACTCTATTGCACATTTACGGGTCAGATTAAGTGATTTTTAGGTTCCAAATATTTGTCGTACTCTATCTTTGTGTATATGGTCTGTCACACCACTCCAGAAGTGGGGAAAAACCTCCATGTAAAGATGAAAATGGGTACAGTGATATGCAATCTGAGCCCCCTGTGAACATGCACGTGCAGAAGACCTTGGGCTTGTACTATTGAAAGGGAGCAGATATTAAAAAATCTGTAAAGAGTGTGCCTGGAGAAATTAGTCAAGAAAATAAAAGTTCCAGTTATTCTAAGAATTGGAAAAAGGAGGGAATAAGTGAAGAAGACCAAGTGAAATCAATGACAATTCTTGATATTTGCATGAGGAAGGAAAAAATACTTTGAGGAAACTAGGGAATCAAAATAAAGAGCAAAAAAGAGAACAAACATGTAAGGTATTTTGGAAGTTAGAATTTAGAAATGCAATCCCACACTGATCGAACCATTTCTGGTGCCAGGTTTCCAGGCAGTAATTATACAAGACTCCCACCAACAGGATGTGTGGTCCTTCCAATGGCTACTATTTTTATGGGCCTAAGAAATAAGAATGTGAGCTTGGAAGACATCTCTTTTCCTCAGAGGAGAAAGGGAGAAGACTGGTTTATGAATAACAGTGTTATGCTTTTGGAAGGAGATGATAGACGTGATGGAAGTGGGGGTGAGTGACAGAAAGGCTTTGGGGGCTTCAAATTCTGACAATATGTCTTCAGAAAAGAGATTTTTTTTTTAGTATGATGAAATGGCAGAGTTGAAGATAAAAACAAATCACCAAAAAAACCCACCAAGTGAATCTAAAAAAGAGAGCTAGAAAACTTCAAAACACACCTCCCTCAAAAAAACTTTGCTAAAATAAATCATAATGTTCAAATTTATTCATCAATTCATATTTTTCAGTCAGTGACTAGTTGATTAAGCTATAAACTATATATATCATATATAACATATAAATTATATTATTTATATATTTATATGTATTATTTAATAATATACAATATATTATATATCATATAATATATAATTTTATAATATACATTATAATATTCTAGTATATAAACTATAATTCAGGTATTCTTCTATGTGCTGAAGCTACACACACATACACACACACACACACAAACACACACGAAATTTTATCTGCCTTCAGTAACTTCAATAAATGACATTTTAGAGGGGGGAGGCAAATAAAAGCTTTTAATAGAATATATATAGTGCAAATACAAGGTAGGTAGGGCAATGAGAGCTCTAATAAGGTGGGATCAGGAAAGATTTAGTGTATTCTTGAAAGAAATCAAGTAATCAAAGGAGAGTGGAAGTTAGGAATGAGTACCTTCCAAGGCATGGGAGGTAGCAGATACACAAAGATATAAGTGCAGGAGATTGGTGGATCAAGGCTGGAAGGGAACAAGAAGAAGGGCCAGTCTAGTGCATGAAGAGGAATAATGTGTAAGAATTCTGCACAAATATGAGGGGAAAAGTTGTGAGGATTCTTAAATGCCATATGGAGGATTTTATATTTGATTATAGAGATAATAGGATATTCTTGAAGTTGATTGAATAGACCTATGACATGATCAGATTTGTACTTTAGGGAAACTTTGTTGATAGTAGTTTGAAGGATGGATGGGAGTGAGCAGAAGCAGGAGGACTAGGTTAGGAAAGTATAGCAATATTCCAAGCTCCAAGTAATAAGGATCTAAACAAAAGTAGTGGTTTTGTCAAGATAGTGGAAGGATGAATACATTCAAAAGATGATGTAGAGATAGAAATGACCAGACTTGACAACTAACTGGATATATAGGGCAGTGAAAGGTGAGTATAACATCAAAGGAACAATCCTGATGAACTAACAGGCTAATATTACACTAGGCAGTGATAGGAAAGTTTGTAAGATGAGTTTAGTTTTTCAGATGTTGAGTTTGAAATGTTCAAAGGTATTTGGCAATACCCGACAAGGATGAAAATGGATAAATAGATAGATAGATAGATGTGGGAGTGATTTATATAAAGAATGCTAATTAGACCCATGGATGCTGAATATATCACCAAGTAAGAGAGTTTGGAGGAAAATAGCCCTAGACAGCAAAATGGGATACATTCATATTTAGTTAAGTGTGACATAGCTGATGAACCACTCAAGGGAATGTAGAGCATTCAGACAAGTAGGACAAAGACAAAAGTGTCACAAAAACACAGAAGAGATTATTTAGGAGGAAAGGATGACGATAAATATGTCTTATGGCTTTATGATATATGTATGGTTTGGAGGATAGGTAACAGATTTAGAAATCCTGAAAGAGAAGAAGTCTGAAGTGTTAATGAAAATGTGAAATTTGTTCTTTCTTATGTATTTTTTAAACATTGTGGAACTTATTGTCTGTTTCTTGTTATTTAAAAAAGACTTTTCTAGGGTAACCATATTAGAGAAAAGTGAAGGCTATGCAAGAGTCAATGTTGAAAAATTATCCATGCATAAGTTTTGAAAAGAAAAACAAAACAAAGCAAAAAAAATGGAGATAAAAACAGAATAGGAAAGAATGAATATCTGAATCTATTAAAAACTGTTATGCATATAATGCCAGACTTGGTTTTGGCTGAATTTGTCTGTTCTAAAGAAGTTTTTTTTGTTTTGTTTTGTTTTGATTCTTTGTTATAAGGGATTACTTCAGGATGTGTGTGTGTGTGTGTGTGTGTGTGTGTGTGTGTATTGGATGTAAGTCAGTGTTGAACAAAGTCTTCAGCCTCACTCTGTCTTTCAGAACTATCAAAGTGACAAGACAAAAGTCAAGATAATTTGTGGATTTCCTCTAGTATAGGGTTCTTGGAGTCAGAAACATTAGTTTGAGTTCATTCTTTGCCACTTATTAATTAAGTCACTCAAGTGGATCTCATTTTTCTCATCTTTAAGATGAGAATAATAATGAAATGAATAATTCACATTTGATTGGAGGGCAGGGCAAAGAGCTGCTCCCCAAACTTGCATTTTAAGGAGGGTGCTCAGACCGGCCATCTCCTCATTTCCTGCCTGACTGCATTCCTTGGGACCACTCCATCATGAATTGGGTCTACACCACCACACTGGGTGCTTTCCCTCCCCCCTCCCTTTCTTTTCAGCTTCCTTTTGTGTTTTGATTTCTCCCATCAATTTGTAAGCTCCTTGAGGTGAGCATTGTTTTTCATTTTTTGTATGTGTATGTCTAGTACTTAGCATAGCACCTAACACATAAGTGTTTAATGAATATTTATTGACTGACTGATCATTTCCTTCTAATTACCTATGTGAATACCTGTAGCCTCTCTGTATCTCAGTGCCCCCATCTACAAAACAAAGGAATTAGATTAAGTCTAAGGATCCTTTCAGAACTAAATCTATGATCCTGAGGAATGTCTTCTGGGGAACCTAATTAAGTAAATATCAGAGTGAGATTTGAATCTCAGATCTTCCCACTAAAAAATCAGTTCTTTCTCTTCTACATTATGCTACCCCTTATTTTTACATTGCTTACTTCACATGCTCGTTTTGAAAATCAAATTAAAATGCAATACAATTTTAAACGTAAGCTGTTATGGAAATATAATCCACTGTTATTATTTTATTATCCCTTGTATCTCTCTCAGGTATAATAATACACGTCATATATATTTATATATGTATAGATCATATATATGGCATGATGATGTATGTGTGTGTATATGTACATATATGCATGTGTATATGTGTGCGACATGTGGTTTTCAAGTTTTTTTCTTTAAAAATTTAAGCCTTTGCAATGAAAAATCTGATAAGAACCCATAAGTTCCAACTCAAGACAATTGCTCTATATGTTTAGCTGCAGTGAGCTCAAGCTTTATTTTAAAATGTGATGTATTGAATAAAGATGATTTACCACAGATGAGGTGGAGATTTGCAATTAAAATTTTATTGGGAATGTCCATCCCTTCCCCTCCCCCCGACAAGTTCTTGCAGCCTTTGATTAAGGTCTAACATCAGTTCCAGGTGCATGGCCTGAGTCTTGGGTCACACTTAAAGGCTGATTGTTTGTTAAGAGGGGAACACAGAAAAGTGATTGAATGGAACGTGTGCGAGATGCAAATAAAACTCATGCAATGGTATGAGATGAATGCCTGCTACCCTTTGTGTATAATGTAGGATTAAATTCATTAAAGTTAATGGTGTGAATGATCTTACTCTATAACCAGTGATGGAAATGACGTTATATGCCTCTCAGGGGAGTACTGAAACCACCAAAATATGGGAAAAATTATTTTGGATCAGTAATGGGGAAGACTGTGGAACCAGATTTCTTACTCTACACAGGAGGCAGAAGGCTAAGCACTTTGTGGGTATGCACCATGCGTGCACACATATACACATTAATGGCGCCATGTGTGAACCTCCTGATTCTTGAGAAGACACAGGGTGCTATTACCGAACATATGCACCCAAGTTCAGAAACAGCATGGAGAATCACAGCTCCCCTAGCCAGGTTCCTATTGTCTCATTAAATCACAATCAGGGGTGTTCCATGGAGTAATTAGGAATACACTGTCGAGTGCAAACTCATAAGACATTTTTTATGAGAGGGAAAAAATCTTAAACATTTACTGTGGGAAAATCTCAGGAGGCTTTTGAAAAACCAAATATTTCATCCCATGAGTCTTTTCTTTGGCAAGATCAACACTAACAGTTTTCTCACCTTATTTAAAAGTTGCCCAGAATTCTTGTTTGTTCTCTCTTTAGCACCTATTTTCTAGCAAATGATCATGGGGAAAAAAGGATGGGAAAACAGATTAATGAATACCAAAGAGATAATTTATGTACTTTCTCTCCCTTCTTTTTCTTCCTGAAACTAACCAACCAACCAAAATTATTCTTTAAGGAATCAACTCTCAACTACATTTTGAAATCATACCAACTTCCATATCTGGGTTTTTCAAGATCAATTCCAGCACTGGAGAGGTGGTAACAGCAGCTATACTCAACAGAGAGACTCAGGAGATCTTCACCCTTAGAGGTAACATGTTTAAATTCCTGGAATATGCAGTTAAGCACTGATGTTTAATTTAATAATGTTGTTATTTGCCCTTTTCTCCCACCTTATGAGTGTGACCTTATTTCTTCTCAAGATGGTTGTTGAATAACTCAGTAAATTGTCTTGATCTGTATCTTGTCACTGGACCCAGATGGTTATAAAGGGGAATGTGAAGCAGCTGACCTTGCACAGTCCTCCTTCACTTCAATCCAATTCACTTGCATGTCATGGCATTACATCCCTGAGGTCCAGGTCCTCTTGAAGAATGAAGGACAAACAACAAAACAGCAGCATACCCTTTGGTTCACCATCCAGTTTTGGATCAAGAATAGTCAAGTTTAGACAGTTTCATCAATAAATTCCAACAATGGTTACCTCATCTCTCATTTCTCCTTTCCCTAATAATTTGTACACAGGATAGATCTCATTTAAAACCCATGGCTCATTAATGTGAAATTTGCTTTTTTCTCTCTCCTGCTAGTACTGGTGAAAGACCAGGGAGTCCCTCAGTTATCCAGTACCGTGACTATTCTCTGCCATGTGAAAGATGAAAATGACCATGCTCCCAGGTTCATTATCCCCAATCCTGAAATCCAGGTTCCAGAGAACCAAGAGCCAGAGATCATCTATACCATTTTAGCTATGGATATGGATACTGGCAACAATGGAGCTGTGCAGTTTCATATAATTGGTAAGTGGCAGACTTCTGCAGAATGTCTCCCAAGATGGACCCAGTTTCATGACTAATAATGATTCCTTATGGAGTCTGTGGGATAATGTTTATATCAAGTTGTCACAAAATGATCACCATCACATTCCAGTTTTAGCTCTTTTGGTTTTAGCATTCCCCTCTTTCTACTTTAAAATTGGTCACCAACTTTTCTAGGACTTTTGACTAAGTTGCCTTTAACAAAAATGATATAGTTATTTTTCTAGATTGTCATTGTTGTTTTACCCCTGTGTTCTGTTGTTTTATTATTTTGAGTGACAAAATCTTCATTGTTCAGGTCTTTATCAAAAAAGAACTGAGTGGATGCCCATCAGCTGGGGGAATGGCTGAATAAATTATGATATATGTAATAGAATATTATTTTGTTCTATAAAAAATGATGAGCAGGCTGATTTCAGAAAATCCTGGAATGACTTATGTGAACTGAGGCTAAGTGAAGTGAACAGAATCAAGAGAACCATGGATGCAGTAACAACAAGATTATATGATGATAAACTGTGATAAACTTGGTTCTTTTCAATAATGCATTGATTCAAGGCAATTCCAATAGATTTGAGATGAAAAGTGCCATCTATAGCTAGAAAAGAAACTATGGAGACTGAATATGAATCAAAGGATATATTGTCACCTTTTTGTTGTTTGTTTGCTTGTTTTTTTTCCTGTCTCATGTTTTTTCCCTTTTGGTCTGATTTTTCTTGCACAACATGATGAATATGAAAATAAGTTTAGAAGAATTGCACATATTTAACCTATATCTGTCTTGAGAAGGAGAGAGAGGAGAGAAGGAGAATAATTTGGAACATAAGGTTTTTCAAAGGTGAATGATGAAAACTATTTTTGCATGTATTTGGAAAAATAAAATACTATAAAAAGAAAAAAAAGAAGAAACTTATAAGGTAGGGTTTCCTCAAATTGGCAACCAATATATTGCAATTTTCTGCACATTCTTATACAACTTAAGAATATATAATATTATTATACTTATAGTCTTAAGGAACTGTTTCTTAATTTTGGCCTTTGGGAAGGAAGAGAATAACATTTGTATAGCACCTACTTCATGCCAGATATTATGCTAAAAACTTTTTACAATTATTATCCTACTTGATTGATAAAACAGATTGATAGAGAAATTGACTTAGCCAGGATTCACTTAGTTGCCATAAAGTGTCTGAAGCCATAATTTAACTCATGTCTTCTTTTTTGTTGAGATTTTCTATTTTCTTTTACTTTTATTTAAAAAATATTTCTTAATCTCATTTGGGCTATGTTCAGAAACATTATAGCAGAATGTTTGATTGAAAGTCTATCACACTACCCCCATCTTAGCCTGAAAAATTATGTATCTCTCTATGACGTTACAATATTGCCCATACCCTAACATCTTGGGGTTAGAATGAAGAAATCACAACTTTATATATTTAGGAATTGTTGAGTATCTTCAGGTTAACTATCTCTGCATTCTATAAACCTTTTGTGCTGCTTTGCAAAAAAAAAAAAAAAAAACAAAACAAAACAAAAAAAAAAAACAATGGAACTAGGAAGTTAACCATTGATTTCTGAACCCTGAAAAGAAGATTTCACTCCATGGATCCAACCGTTCCTGTATCTGTGACTAATACACAGAGAACTCAGGTCTTCTTGAGCCCAAGGCTAGTACTCTATTTATTGTGCTACCTTGGGACTGAGATAAGGGTCTCTGAATTAATGTGGAGTTTGCAGTAGATATCATTTGTCAGTTTCTGAATGTTGTTTCTTTCCATTTTAGTAATCACTCTCAATTATCCAGCAAAACATATTGAGTAAAGAGTAGATATTTAGCATCTAGAAAATATTATTTGTAGTACACAGAGATCCCCTTTCGGTGGGACAAAAAATCTTACAGAGGTATTAAAATGACATAATCTAAAGTTGAGTTTGAAAATAACTAGTAAAAGGAATACATATAATGGATAATTAACTGTTTTCTAGAAATTCTGTGCCCAAACCAAGATTTTGTAATAAAAACTCATCTACTTTCTTTAAAAAAAATCAACTTCCAACTAATAAACATCCATGACTTTATATAAATTTCATTCAATATTAGAGATGTCAGGGATCTTAGGAATAATGTAGTCTAGACACTTTATTTTCCAGAGCACACAGTTGAGATCCAGAGAAGAGATAGAGTGGGAGTTCTGCCCTCTTGTATTTGAATATCTTTTTTTCTTTTTCTTTTTTTTTTTTGGTTCTTTTAAATAATAACATTTACTAAGAGTTCAGAACCCTAAAACCTTTAGAATTGTCTTGGATCATTGTATTGCTGGGAATAGCTAAGTCATTCCTTGTATAATGTTGCTTTTACTAAGTACAGTATCCTCCTGGTTCTGTTCACCTTACTTTCCATGAGTTCATGTATATCTTTACAGATTTTTCCTGAAATCCACCTGCTCATTATTTCTTATAGCAAAATAGGATAAAATTATCAACTTGTCCACTGACATAGATTTCTTCAACTTTTGATCTAGTGACTTAAACATTAAAGATGTCTTCTGGATCCTCAACTATCCCAGAGGTGTAGGTTTAAGTGATAGCTCTTATGTTTGAAATAAGGTATCTCTTCCTCTCAAATTCTTTTAATTCTCCCCTATCTTCACCTGTTACTGTTCTAGCTAGTGTGTCTCCAACATACTTATTCCAACTCTCTTGAATTTGTGTTCTATGCCATCTGACTTGATAGTTTTTCCAGCCTCCACATCTTATAATATATGCAGGTTAGTTAACTTTTTTTCTGTAATTAATAGGCAAGTTATTTTTTTTTTTACATTTATTCCAAAAAACTATACCTTGGTATCCTACGCCGGAGAGCCAGTGTGGTCTGGTCTATGAAAAGCTAGCCATAGAGACAAGGATAAGTTAGATTCAAATTCTATCTTTGACACATTCTAGCTATTGGACATTAAGCACGGTCACTGAATTTCCCAGGATCCCATGCAACTCTCAAAAAGTATAATAACTACAGATGGATTACTAATATGCCTCAGAAATATTTTTTCTATAGCAGGAATTCCCTACACCAATTAATCACAGGTCCAGACCAAATTTTTTCCTGGTTTGCTTACCCCCTGCCAAAATATTTATATAATTAGAAAACAATGAAAGGAAAACAAGACAAGCACTATTTACTTCTTTTTAATTATTATTATTATTATTTTTACATTTCTCAGCAAGGAAAACAAAGTCTCATTTATTACAATGATAAAGTTAAAATAAGATTTATTGATTTAGAAACAAAACATTTCCTATTATATTCATTTGTTAAACAATAGTTCTATAACTTTAAAATAGCCTACATCTCTCCTCCTTATTGCTCAGATTCTCATTATAAAAGGAAAAAAGTACAAAAACTCTAGTATATGGTATTTAAAATTAAATGACAATAGCTAATTTTATAAGCAAGTAGATTAATAGTTATTTTTTATCTTGATTGGCATACCAGGAAAGCCATTTATAAAAGGATATTTGTCATGTGTTAATATTCTCACCTTTGTCTTCCTTTCACTTTTATAGGAGGAAACACCGAGCAGTATTTCACCATTAATGAAACTTCAGGAGAACTCTCAACAACCTGCAGCCTTGATAGGGAGCACATCAGCAATTTCACACTCACTATTGAGTGCTCTGATTTGGGTAACCCAGGTAGAAGCTCCATAACAGAGTTAAAAGTGATCGTATTAGATGATAATGACCATAGCCCTACTTTCTCTGCTTCACACTACCAAGCTTGGGTGAAAGAAGACCTTGTAGTGGGATCAGTGATTCTAGAGCTCACTGCAGTGGATGAAGATGGCGGTCTCAATGGACAGGTTGAATACTTCCTAACCAATGATGCTCTGGGTATCTTTACCATTGACAGAATGGCAGGCACATTGAAACTTGCTCAAGGTCTCGACC
This sequence comes from Antechinus flavipes, assembly GCF_016432865.1. Classification (NCBI taxonomy): domain Eukaryota; kingdom Metazoa; phylum Chordata; class Mammalia; order Dasyuromorphia; family Dasyuridae; genus Antechinus; species Antechinus flavipes. Next base: position 81,649,035 of record NC_067403.1, on the reverse strand, counting down.
GGGAGACAAGGTCCCAGTTTGTGTTTACAGTTGTGGCCAGTGATTGTAGTGTTCAAAATCCAAGAAAAACCACAGTTCATCTGACTGTGAATATAGGTGATGTCAATGATAACAGTCCTGTCTTTGAACAGAACCCTTTGGATGTTTTTATCTCTTCACAAATGTCTGTGAACCAGACCATTGCCACACTGATCAGCTATGACTCAGACCTGGGTCTCAATGGAGCTGTAGTTTTTCATTTTGCTGAAACCCAAGCTTTGTTTCATATTGATGAACACTCGGGAGAGGTGCAACTTCAAAAACAATTGTCCTCAGAACACTTCCCTATTTGGCTACAGGTAAAGGCTACAGATAAGGGTATCCCCAGCAGAACAGCCATCGGTCTTTTGGTTGTCCATATGCAGGAAAAAGATGCAAGATTTTCCTGTAGCCAGCAATTATATACATCAACTATAACCGAAAACTGTGAAACTGGTGAGTATTTGGTCCTATATTTTTATGTGCTCTGCATTTATTGAAAAGCTGCTTAAATGTATTTGTTGTACAAATGGATCAAGGCCATGGATTTATTAATAAGTTCTTCCTTTTATTTACACTGAGGTTTGATCCATAAGTTTGCATTGAACAAACTATGAAGCAAAATGTCAGCCATTTAAAAAATTCATATGTAGAAAAGAAACTTAGTTTGAAATAAATTAAATATAGAAATATAAAATGTTGAGTTAGCTCTAGAAACTCACACAAATCTAGGGCACCTTTAACTTTTTGCTATTTTTTGAATCTCTGAACCAGAAATGCAAGAATCAGTATATATCCCTCAAAGCATTGCCACTAGCACTTTTTTTCTCTTCCACAATAATGCTGGAAATATATTGCCCAGCTTTAGGACTTTTAGTTTTCCTCATCCCCCTCCCCATAAACTTAATTGAGACTTTAAAGTTGCTAAACAATTGAAGATCATTATTGATAAAAAGGATGCTTCTTCCTCAGGATTTCCTACACAAATTAAATACTTATCTGGACCCCCCCAGCCACTCCTCTCCCCATTCTCTGCCCTATCAAAATCAATAAAATGCTGCTACATTGTTCTCATATTAGAGAAGAGACTAGGCTTCTTAAACAAACTTTCCTGACAGGCTTTACTCTCTCCATAGAGTCTCTTAAAATGCCTTTCACATGTATGTTTGTTGAGTTAAATAGAATATGCCTGATTAGCCCAATTTTGAATTTTCATTTTGCAACTTGTTTTTCTGCCTGGAAACACACACTTGTCTGCCATTTTGGATGTTTTTCCCAGTACCTTATTGCTCCTGATAACAATGTTAATAGCATAATTTACCTATTATGCCATTTCCACAAAGTTAGAGAGAATGTACCTGCTTTTGTACTGGCATTTATTTATATATTTCTTTTTTATGATTCAAACTTTAAATTTCTTTGAATTTCATAATTTAATTTTATATTATAACATATTATATTATGCATATTATATTATAATATATATTAATATTATACTTTGAATTTCATAAGGGAGAGGAAAATGAGAAATTATGTCAGGAAATGAAACTTAGAAATTCTTGGAACTAATTTTTGAGCTTTGCTCATCTCTGGAAGTTTTCAAAGAAAGAAATTAGCCTTACATTTTTAACAATTGAAAACAATAATATTAATGTCTATTTTCCTTTAGGTTCTGAAGACATAACTTTAATAATTGATTCTCGATGCCAGTCCATGTAGAACATGGAAATCAATAACATAAATGTGAAATGTCATTTGATTTGATCTATGCCTTTCCTTTCAGAATTTTCAGAGTTTCAATGTATTGACAAATCCCAAATGATCATAATCAATAAGCCAAATCAAATTCTTCCTTGCTTTAGATCATACCCATAGGTTTGACATTTATATTTTTGTGAAATTTTAGCACCTATAAATTTCTGGCTGTTAGTTCACTTGAATGCCTGGATATCATTGAAAGCTGATGCTTTTCAGGGCCCATGCTCCAAGTATTATGTTCAGATAGACTGAGATTCTCATTACTCTTAGTAATACTGAGGTTTCTGGTCTGTTCCATCCTTAACAACTTATGACATATGAGGAAAATATAAAATCAAATAATTTATATACTTTTTCATTTTGTGGTTTTCCTTTTATTTATTAGTGAATTGAGTAAGCAAACAACAAGCATTTATTATTAAGTGCTTTGTGCCAGGGCATTACGTGAAAGGCTAATAATATAAAGAAATAAGGTATAGATAGTCTATCCCATAGGATTCCAAATACTTATACAAGATATCTACCTGGGGAATTGGTGGTAGCAGCCTTTTGAGAATATGAATAATTGATAATAATTAATAATTGATAATGCTGTTGCTGTTATCATTTTCATTATTTTTAACTTTGTATTTGATGGTTTCAAGTAGAAATTGTTCTCAGAATATTCTACTACTGTACTTTTATGTTTCCTATTTGATATGCTATTCTTCAGGCAAATGAAATAATTGATTTTTATAATTGAAGGAAAAGGTTGGGATACAGGCTCCTCATCTGTAGACACACTGAAAGCATTTATCTCATCTTTTTTTTTTTTTTTTTAATTGGATGAGGTTCAGATAGACAGTGTGAGAACAAGTCACTATAAACCTGAATGTTCTGCCTGTTTGCCTCAGTTTTCCCATCTGTAAAATGAGTTGCAGAAGGGATCTTCACCTGTATCTTTCCTGTTCCCACACAGGTTTAATTTCTCCTTCCATGTGTTTATACTTTGAATTTTTTTTATTCCATGTAATCTGGGGGTGATGACTATTCAGTATGTGATATCTATTAAGAATATTTTCAAAATTTTTATGAGTCAATATCATATCAGGGAAAATGTGATATGTCTCTAATGCTGTTCCATTTCAAATATAGTTTATTTGCTAAATTCTCAAAGATAGCTTAGGCTTGTATGTAGTATGAAGATTTGTTACCTGATAATTTATAAAGTGTAACTGACTTCTGGTATGTAATTCTAGCCAACTCATCTCATCCTTAAAAATATCCTGTGAAGTCTACATTTGTAGCAACCTGAAGGGATAGATTATAGTTTTTCTATTATTTTGCTGCATAATCTATATAAGTTAATATTCCATTCAATCTGAGCTCTTTAAGGATAATCTTTCTATAATTTTTGATAGCAAGAGGTTGAGCTCTCTCCTTCCTTCTAGACAAACATGAATAACTAATATTTTTAATGCTTTAATACACATGATTTAAGAATTGTGCTCATGTAGACAGCCTTTTTTTCTTCTACTCTTGAATATTAGCCTATTCATAGTCTCTTTACAGAAACTGTGGCTATTCTCTCATTGATAATCTTCAAGTAGATAATTAGGTGAATGCTTATTGGGTATATTGTAGTAGAAATACTTTTTTCAAGTATAGTTGGATATAACTGCATATATTTATATATGTGTACATACATATGTATATGTATATATACACACACATATATGTACAGCTCTCCTTACTATTAAGTATCTCTGTGACTCACCTATATATGATAAGTTAGAGCCCCAACAGTAGACCTTTACATGAGTCTATTATTGCCATATTTGATTTCAACTGATTTTCTATCATTCAGGCATCACAACCAATCTGTACTCTCTCTGTTCTCTCCATTCACAGTTGGGATTAATCAGTATAGCTAAGAGGAATCTGATTGAGGATGAAATGTTAAGGATAGAAGACAGTTAAGACCAAATTACCTTTTTGCCTTTGGAGGTGGTCCCTTCAGTCTTTGATTAAGGAAGGAAAGTTGATGGTTAATTGAAGCAAAAGCTCTTATTATTGCTATCTGTTGCTGTTGACCCTGACCTTTGGTGAGAACTGACCTCCCTCGTTCATTTATTTTCAGAACTACTTAATTCCATTCAAATTGATACTTCTTTTTTCCTTTTATTCCCTGAAAAAAAAAAGCACTCTCCAAATCCTTTTTATTAAATTTTACACGTAAGGAAATTCTGAAATAGTTCTGGAAATGATACAAGCATATGGCATCCATAAATGTGAATGTAGGTATATATTACAAGGCATACAAAGCAGTGGCCTGGAATGTCTCCTTAAAGCATAAATATGACATATAAAAAGGGCATTAAAGTCTAAGTTGAGAGGTAAAATCCAGCTAAGAGCTGCAAAATATAGAGGAAAGAGAAAAATAAGAAATGAAGAAGAGTGATAGTTAAGAAGGCTATTGAATTTGATGGGATATAACTAACCTGCATCTGGGTTGACAGTATTTCCTAGAGCCCAGTGAAAGAGGGAGTGGTAAGCTTTATAAAATATTGACTGACATTGCAATCTGGCCAAAGCTGTGGTTGGCACATAAAGCCAGAATTAGCTGCCAGATCTTATCACATAATTTTTATCAGATTTTTTTTCCTTGAAAATCTTTTTAGTTCCAAAAAGCTGGAGAATCGTTGATCATTTCTGGATATAGCATTGACCTTCAGTATATGCCAGAACTTTTTAGCACTAGATCTCAAAAGCGCTTGTAGTTTTAAAATGTTGGCTGCCATTAAAAAAAGGCATTATCCTGACTATAGGCCTCAGTGTTGGGGGGGGGGGTCACTCAAAATTCATATCATACTTTCAAATCACTTAGGAATAATGATATCCTAGCTGACTTTCTAGATTATCATAATTTCCTAACATTCTTTTCTCTTTTAAAAGCTGCCTTTGACTTCCATCTTTAAAAAAATCACAAAATGATCTTTTAGTTCATAGTTATATCAATATTTACATCCATGATCACTGAGAGTGGATATATAACATTTAGTTTTAATACTTTAGTTATCAATGATCTATAAGTTTACACAAGAAGACAAAATTGTGATGCGAACTGGATCAACTAAATTCACTGAAAAGAAATCTGTACTGGAGTTGACTCAGTTTCAAAGATTCTCAGGAATTCGTTGTTTTTGAGGGGTGGAGGGCAAGTGGAAGTTGGTCTTGACCTGTGATCTCATAGATTATAGAGAACTCACAGTATGAAAACTATCTCCACCAAAGTAGATCAGCCACTCATTGGTAGCTTTAGAATCTTTGAGTCTGTCTGGGGTACTAAAAAGTAGAGAGGCTTGACCAAGCTCCTCCCATTATTACAGGGTGGAGATAAGGGTTGAACCCGAGTCTCTTGGCTTCAAAGCCAGTCTTCTGCCTTTTGTACCATGATGTCTCCCATTTTGAGTTTCATTTTAAAGGTAATTTTCAAGAATTAAAAAAAATATTCTTAGATGATACTGTGATCAAAATATAGACAAGCAATCAAGAAGACATTATTACTAAATGTACCATAATCTTACTCTATCAACTATTTAAGAGAATAAGTCATGTAATGTATAAAACAATGGGAAAAAAGCAAGACTCGAAATCGGTAAGACTAAGTTCAAATTCTGCTCAAATGCTCAGATACTGTGCCAATCACATTACCTCAGTTTTCTCATCCATAAAATTAGAATAATATTAGCAAGTGTCCTACTGAGATGTTATAAGAATCAACTGAATTAGCCTATGTAGAGAGCTTTGCAAATTTTAAAATATTTATCATCACCACCACCATCATCATCAAGTAGGCAGACTTTCATGAATTGCTCTTTACATTAGACCATATATTCCTTTATAGTTAACTGAGAAGTTCTAAATTCAGGAATAAGTTGAAGCTGAATACACAATCCTAGGATGATTATTTATTGCTTACATATCTATCCAATCACAAGCATTTGACTAAATAGGACAAAGCACAGCTTTAAAAGTTTTTGCTCTAACTACTTATATCCTATATAGATATCAAGATGATGATGATGATAATGATGATGATAGCAATGATATTTTCATAATTCTTTAAGATTTTGAAACACTATAAAACATAAATTATGTCATTTGATATAACAATTCTGTACTATAAGAATTAAATATTATTCCCATTTTACAGATAGAGAAACCAAGGCATTAAGTGAAAGTAAGTGATTTGATCAGTGATCATGAAACTTATACATGTCTAAGGAAGGATGTGCATCGAGGTCATCCTGTCTCCAAGCTCAGTATTTTTAATGACTTTGCCATGCTGCCTCTCACATTATAAAAGATTAATTGATACCCTAGAGATAACTTTGCTTAATGACTTAGTGATTACCAGCACCAAGTCAAGCATAAAATGGGGAGATGTGCAACTGTTCTAAAAATGTTTTGTGCAGAATCCAAGAGGAAGGATTTTTCATATATGTGGAATTCCATTTAGTGTCAAATTCTCAGTCTGCATTATATGGATAACAATGATCCAGTTATCCTCCTCTCTCACTATATCACAGTATCACTTATATTTGTGACACTTTTTCAGTAAAAAAGTAGACTCAACTTTCTCTTTTTTATCTAATATTTCATCAACTGTCCTTTATTCTCAGGGTACCTCATGACTCTTCGAGTTCCCAGATCAGAATTTATATGTTTTGTCTATTTTTTTCAAATCCAAAAGTGTTCCATGGCCAGCCTGCAAAACTCCTAAGTGTAGCCTCAGAGCAGATGAAAATGTAATTGGGGAATTTTCAACAGGATAAATAAAAATACAAATAAACATAAATAATATTGATTTATGATTTTCTAAGTTTATGTGTGGCAGAAATCTGTTTCTATTTGATGCTTGTATTCCAGATGTTCTTGTTTATGGTGTCAATCAATAAATGTTTATTAATTGCTTACTGAGTCTCAGATACTAAAATAAGTATTGGGAATACAAATTCAAATAAAAAGAAAGACAGCCACTCCCCTCATGGAACTTAACATCTTAATGGGGAAGACAAAAGGGAAGTAAAGAGGGAGGGAATGAGTAGAGAAGATACCCAGCCAAGAGCATGATGGAGACATCTGGAAAGTTGCTGTCTGGTGAGAAATGAAGAGGTGGCTGGTATGGGCACCCTCCTTAAATGGAAGCTCAGAGGGAGGGCCTCTAGGAGGCAGAGAGTAGCATTAAGGTCTAAATTCTAGGACTGAAGTGATCTTCCAGGAATGGCAGGTTTAAATATTACATTGTATTTGTTCCAGAATGCTCAGCATAATCTATAGTCTTTCCAAATCTTCTGGTCCACACAAGAAAAAATATGTAGTTGAAGAATGCTTATTGCCAAGATTATGACATGTAGTTAGATAATTAAGTTGATTGAGTTAGTCCATTAGTCCATATATTTTAGGTCAGGAAGTAGAAATGTACAATGGGCATAATTCCTAAGCACATTTAATGACCTGAAACTCTTCCCTGCCACAAAAGCAGAGCTTTTTAATACAGGTATTCCTTTGATAATGCTAAAGGACTACAAATCATCAAATGCTCTAGTCTCAGAAGATTAAGAATCATAGGTCATCCAATGGACAAAGATGGCACAATATTCACAGTAATGGCCTGTAACGCAGTAAGTTGGGTAAAAGTCACCCTCAAGAACAAGAAAAGGAAGTGGCTCCTTTTTTACCTTTTCAGGTAGATAGTGCATGTGTTAAATGAATATCCATGAGAAAAGCCTCCACTGTGATGGATAGATGCTTTATGGAGGAAAAGAAGTAAAGAAAAATTTCAAAAATGGAGAAGGTATGGATACTTGAGTTGCCATTTGCACTGGAAAGGAGATATTCATATTAGTAAGATCATAGAGTCATAGAAATAAAAGAATTGGTGAAAGAACAAAAGCTTCAGAATGTTGAAAAATGCTTTTATATAGTTTTTCTAAAAAGCAATTAAGGCAGGTAGGTAATATAGTAGATAGAGTGCTGGGTCTAGAGTTAGGAAGACTCATCTCCCTGAGTTCAAATATAGTCTCAGATATGCATTAGTCAGTTGTATGACTCTATTCAAGTCACTTAATCCTATTGCCTCATTTTCCTCATCTGTAAAATGAGCTAGAGAAGGAAGCAGCAAACTACTCCAGTATCTTTGTCAAGAAAACCCCCAATGGAGTCATGAAGAGTTAGAGACAACCAAAAACTGGGGCATCCAGGTGGAGATGTCCAGCAGGCAGTTAGAAAGGGATTCTGAAAGCACAGGTTAAGTGAAAAATAAAATTTGGAGAATTTTCTTCTGAGAAACTTGTGCAAGTTATAGCAGTAGATGAGCTCACAGTGGGAAGAAAGCATATTGCTTAGAAATAAAAAAAGACCTTGAGTACATGCTGAAGGAATTGGAAATATTTATCCTGGAGAAGAGAAGACAAAGGAGGACAAAGGAGCTGATACTTTATCTTTCATGTGGGGAAATGATTGATCTGGTATTTGCTGTCAAAGGATTACACTCAGAGCAATATATGGAAGTTGAAAAAAAATTCAGAGTTGATATCAACATCTATTTCCTAATAATTAGATTTGTGCAAGAATGAAATGGGCTTCCTCAAGGACTATTGGGTTACCAGTCTTTGGAGGTCTTCACACAGAAGCAGAGGCTCAACTAGTCATATTTGTTGTATTTAGTAGAGTGGAAGAAGTTTGTCTTTCCCTTCCTTTCTTCTCTTCCTGCTTCCTCCCCCTTTCTTTCCTTGTCCTCCCTTCTCCTCCCTTGCTTCTCCTCTCCCTTCCTTCCTTTTTTCCCTTCCCTTTTCTCTCTTCTTCTCCCCTCTCCTTCCCTTCCTTTGCCCTTTTCATATGTCTTTTTATTCCCAGCCTAGAATAGCAATACCACTTAAAGAATGCTGAATCTAAATTCAGAAGTCCTTAGTTAAAATTCTGCATCTGATTTTTATTATTTGTGTGATCTTAGGCAAGTTATTTCATCTTTATGGAACTATTTCCTCATGGAGAAAATATAAGCAGAGATGGATTAGCAAACTGAATGCCATTTGGATCTTAATCTATAAAACTGGGATATCTTTCACTGTGTGTGAAATTATAAGGTGTATGTGTAAGTTGTATTCACCTTGCATTATGGTTTATGTCTCTTATGGTATATACAAGTAGAATAAAGGCTCAACAAAATATAAAAGAAATATGTTTTATACACCATAAAGTAATGAGCAAAATTTCATATTAGGGTGTTTAAAAAAACCCAGATTAGAATCCCTGAAATTACCTAGAACCAATTTCTTTGGAAGTTCATTGAGAAGAGAATATAGTTTAGATGGTGAGTAGAAAGGCTAACACAAATTTGTAGTAAACAATTAGAATGTCTTTTACATTTAAAATATACATATATATGGATATATATCAGATTTAATATTTAATAGTTTAATATTAGATTCATCTTTTACCAATAATAGAATAATCTAGAAAACTTTTACATTTAAAATAATGGCTATTTGGGCAGCTAGATGGTGCAGTGGATAGAGCATTGGTCCTGCAGTCAAGAAGACCTGAGTTCAAATCCATCTCTGACACTTAGCACTTCCTAGCTGTAAGACCCTGGTCAAGTTACTTAACCACAATCCCCCCCCCCCCGCTCCCCTCCCCCAAGAAATAATGCTTATCTTAGAATAGTAGAATTTACTGATGTAAGGGACCTTTAAGATCATCTTAAAGATGAAACACTTAAAGCTTAGAGAGATCAAGTCAAATGGCCAAGATTGTACAGGAAATAAGAACCAGAAATAAATATTCTAAATGCAGTTTGGGAGCATAAATAGAGCTTCAATGGGCCAGTCAAGGAAGTTCTTCAGAGTGAAGACGCTACAAGTCGAGATTTCACCGGAAGGACATGAAGAGCGGTGCTGGCTCTGGAGGCTGAAGAAAGCAGAGGCAGAAGCAAAGGACAAAGTGGCAAGAGCTCTTGGAACCAAGCAGAGAGATAGGCCTCTAAGCTAACCGGGCTATATTGGAGATAATTAAAGATCTGAACTTTTATCACCTGGCTGCGTTTTGAGAAGAAAAAGATCACAACATTTGAACTCCCAACACCTGCCCTCAAGAAGCTTATTTTCTAGATTATTCTGTTATTGGTAAAAGATGAATCTAATATCAAACTATTAAACATTAAATCTGATATATATACATATATGTATATGTATATATATATATGTATATATAGTTGATTGGTCATATCTGGTTCTTTATGACTCAATTTGAGATTTTTTTTTTTTTGATAAAGATACAGAAGTGGTTTGCCATTTCCTTCTCCAGATCATTTTACAGATAAGGAAACTGATGCAAATAGGATTAAGTGATATGTCCAGAGTCACACAGATGTTAAATATCCAAGGTTGAATTTGATTTCAGACGCACCTAACTCCAAAGCTGCCAGGCTGCCTAGCAATCCATGTATATGTGTGTGTGTGTGCGTGCAAATAAATAAAATATATCATACTATACAATTATTATAATTATAACTACAATTATATACAATAAATATGATTATAAAATAAGTCATTATTTGAATACATATATGATATAAACTACATGTGTACCATTATTATTTGTAAGTGCTTTCCAGAAGGTGAGATTTAATTATTTATTGTTACATATTTAAAATAAACTTAATTACTTTTTCTTTTCTTTCTTTATTTCATTAAATAATTTTTATTGAAATGTAATACAATAGAGACAAAGACTTTCTATACAATTAAAACCAAAGAGTGCCAAAACAATACTCCATTTGATGTTTTAGATTGAGAATCTAGATAGTTAAGTGGAGAAAAAAAATTAATTTAAACAACCTGTTATTTGACTGACTTGACTGGCCATAAACTTAATAACTTAAAAAAAAAATCAAACAAATGTACAAAGCAAGCTATAAAATTCTAACAACCCTCCAGGCTTCTATTATTCTAATAGGACTCAGTGAATAGAGTACTGAACCTAGCATTAGGAAGAGCCAAGTTCAAATCCAGCTTTAGATACTTACTAGCTGTGAGATCTTAGATAAGTCATTTAATTATTGTTTACTTCAGATTATTGAATTGTAAAATAGGGATAGTACCATTTATCTTGAAGAGTGTTGTAAGACTCAAATGGTTGACTTGGTATAGTCTCTGTCTTTTTCCAACCTCTGTCTCATCCCTGAAGATATCTTTTGTGATTAATGATCATATGCTATACAGACTTCATGAGGCAGCTGATTATACTAAATATTTTTAAAGCATATTTTATATTTTTTAGATAAAAATAAACATAAATAAGAATGTGGTTTCCTTTCTACATCCCATGGATTGTCTCATGGATATCACATTTTGGAAACAATTATCCTGATCCATTGTAGATGAATGATAATAACCTACTTTTTTTCTGGTGGTTTGAAGTTTACAAAAAATGATTTACTTATAATAATAATTATGGGGAAAAGTAGTGCAAGTATTTTATGTGAAGAAATGGACTATCAAACAGTCTAAGTAATTTGCCCATGATCACTAGACAAGTCTTGACTGATACTCTTGTCATATACTATTACATGTCAGAATCAAAATTGAACAGACCACAAATCTGTCATTCTTTTCACTACACTCAATTTATGAAGCTCCCTCTATTAATTCTTCAGGTGTTCATATCAGCAATTGATGCTATGTTCAAAATTGTATATATCACTTTCATTGCAACATGGTTTTCATTTGTTTGTAAGTTTTGGATAAATTATTCCTTTTGAGCATATTTTTTCCATTTTTTGTCTTATTCCAGGAGAATTTGTGTGTGTGTGTGTGTGTGTGTGTGTGTGTGTGTGTGTGTAAAATTATAGCAACATATGTTCTAGAATTTTTGAATGAAGGAAAGGTGGGAGGGAAGAAAGAATGTTTCTCCTTTAAAAAGTTGAAATATACCGAGAGTTTAAAGGAGGTGGAAAGGGTAAGAAACAAGGACTCTTAAGTCAACAAAATGTGGAAAATCAAAGTTTCTCTGTAGTCAGTCCTTAAGAAGGAAGTGTCAGAATAATTTAGGGGGGAAAAGGAAGGTTGTAAGTGACTGAAGAATCATTTACACATGCATAGTACTGAGTTTCATGACTGTTTACAATTACTATACCTAACTCTTTCCATGACTATTGATTTTCACAAACACATAATATTATTTGATAGCTGCATAACTGTGGTTTTCTGCTGATATTTTCACTGCTGCTGAGCATGATTATAAATCCTTAAATTTATTTCTTCCTTTCTTTTGATAAAACAGGAAAAACATTCATACAAGGACATTAAATACAATAAAGTCCATTAATTAAATATATTTACAAGTGAAACTTATAAAATTTAGAATTTTATACCTTGTTTTGTATATTTGTTTGATTTTTTGGTAAATAGTTATTAAGTTTATGGGCAGTCAAGTCAATCAAATAACAGACTTGATGAATTAATTATTTTCTCCATTTAATTAGCCAGATTTTCAACTGGAAACATCAAATGGAAATGGAAAAATTGAATTCTTTCAATAGCATTCACTGGTTAGCATTACACAAATTACATGTGGGTTGTGACTATTTTAACCTAAAGTGAAGCTTAATGGAAATTACAAGCAAGCACCAAAATGTATAGAATATATATTATAACATGTATACAAAATGAATATTAACTCTAGAAATCAGAGTGTCCTTTAAAAAGTTTCTAGAAACTTTGTAAATTCATCTTATTACTGTCAAGCATATCTATAGTAAAATCATTCTGAAAAATGATTCTCAAAGGATGCTCTTTGCATTTTTCTAGATGTTTCAGAAAACTCTTTATATTCTAACAGCTCCATACTATCTAGTCTCCATATCCCAGCTGCATTCAGCTGCATTCTCTTCCCAAATTGACACTTTTCTGCCATCATAGCCTTCTCCTTGGTGCATAAAACCACCATCTCCAATGTTAGTCCTAAGGAAGAAAGGAAGAAGAGGAAGAGATGGGGAAGGAGAAGGAGAGATGGACAAATCTTGAAGCTTGGACAATGAGTTTGGAGAACTTTTTGTCTCCAAACCAGTTCTTGATGCTAACTTAAGTGTTCATTGTACCTGGATCCTTCACATGCAAAAAATACATGAACATGAGCAAAATAAATTTGAGAACCAAGATATCCATTCCCTAAGAATTCTCAGGGGAACATTCTGCAACCAATCCAAGTCAGCAAATATTAAATGGAGGAATTGGAGGAGATACAAAATTTAGCTAAGACTTCAGGTTCTGCCTTTATGAAATCTCCCTTGGTAACCCATTTCAACATCATACCACTCTTCAGTATAAACTATATACTCTTAGTATACACTTAGTACAAACCATATACTTTAGTATACCATATACTCTTTAGTATATATTAGTATAAATCTCTCTCTCTCTCTCTCTCTTTTTCTCTCTCTCTCTCTCTTTCTCTCTCTCTTTTTCTCACACACACACACACATACACACACACGTACCATAGATATCTCAAATCTCAATTTAACATTTATCTTATTTTGTCTCTAATAGGACTAGAGATCTGCTTTTCATCGATCCTTTATGTAATTCCCACATACCTACTGAACATAATTAGAAACAATTATTTTTTAATTTGGAAAGTAGATAAGAAAATCCATTTTCTTTTCACTTTCCTTAAGGTTCTTATTTTCCATATCTTTTGTATTGTGCTATTCCTTTATTATTTATCATAAGAAACACAACTCCATTAATTCTTGGCTTTTGGCATCTTTTAATTTAGAATATTTTTAATGAGCCAAATCTTTTATTTTTAACTCTAATTGGAAATTGTGAAGAAAAGTTCTAAGTGAGTGTTTGTTTCTCCTAAATGTGATCCTTCCTTCTATAAGACAGCCATATTGGATTGCTCTCCCTCCAATAATGAGTAGCAGAAAAAGCACTGGGCAGGGAGTCAGCGAATAGGGGGTCCTGTACCAGTGCAAACCCTGACTAGTTGTATGATTGTTGGGTGACTCATTTCACCTAAATCTTTGTTTCCTCATTTATAAAAGTGAAAATAGGAATATTTGCAATATATATATCTCAAGAGTTGTTAACAAAAAAAGAGAGACTTTTACATTTATAAACACTAATTCTTTTTTAGTCAGAAGACAGGTTCAGGCTCCTCACTTATTTACTAGTCTCCAGATAGAATCTGGGGAAAATCATTGAACCTCTCTAATTCTCAGGTTCCCCATTTATAAAATGAGGAAGTTGGATTAGATGACCTTGAAGGTGCCTTTCAGATCTAAAGGTCTATTAATCTGTGATTCTATTTTTCTTTTAAAAAATGCAAACTTAAATATCAAATAGGATATATATATATATAGAATATTTTCTATATATATTCCACAAATATATATGGAATACCTCTATAGTATATGAGTTAACACTATTATACTGCTTATTTTTACATGTCTTTCTGTCTAACTGCCTTTCTATCTGCTTCCATCTATCTACCTCTCTATCTATCTGAATGTCTATCTATGATCTACCTGTCTCTCTCTTTTTCTCTCTATTCCCACTTCCCTCCATTCACTCCTAAGTGAATCTATCTATCTGTCATCTATCTATGTATAAAAAAGGAAAATTGTACACAAAACCATAGATCTCTATTCTTTTGATACTTTTTCCAGCATCTCTTTCTTTTCTCATCTCTGTATTTTTAAGATGATGACTCAATGACCCTATTTTCTTTTTCCTTCTTGCTGTTTTGTCCCCATTCTTCTTTATTCTTTCTATATAGCTTTTTTCTAGTTGGGTGGTGAGGGGCAGAAAAGAAAAATAAAGTGAAAATCAAATATGGGTAGTTGAGTTAAATAAATTCTTTCATTGACTTTATATCTTTTTTATTAAAGCTTTTTATTTACAAAAATATGCATATTAATATGCAATGTTGCATATTTGTTTGCAAAACCATTTGTTCCAAATTTTCCTCTCCTTCCCCACCCCACTCACTCCCTTGGCTGGCAAGTATTGAGTGTATATCTTATTCTGCATATTGTTGATCATCTCTTTTGCCAAGAGGTGGGCAGTATCAATCCTCTAGAGTTATAGCTGCTCATCGCACTGGTAGGAATTCTTATATTTTTCAAAATTGTTTTTCTTTATAATGTAGTTTTTGTATTTATAGTTTGTTTTGCTCTGGTCCCTTCTGTCAGTGCATACAAGTCTTCTCAGTTTTGTTTGAAACTGCCTATTGTGTATATATATATATATATATATATATATATATATATAATATATTTACAGCTCATTCAAGCTCATTCATATTCTGTTATACTTACCATAATTTGTTTGGTAATCCCCCAGTAAATGGGCATTCCTGTAATTTCCATTCCACAAAATTTTTTTTTGTTACCACAAAGAGATGCTTGTAAAATTTTTATTAGACATTAATCCTTTTTCACTTTCTTTGATCTACTTTAGGCCTAGTAATGCTATAGCTGGGATAATCAGGTAGTACAATGGATAAAATTCCAGTCTTAGAGTCAAGAAGATTCATCTTCCTGAGTTCAAATCCAGTCTCAGACACTTACTGGCTGTGTGATCCTGGGCAAGTTACTTTAACTCTATTTGCCTGTTTTCTCATCTTTAGATTAAAAAGAAATGCCCAACAACTGTAGTAACTTTTTTAAGAGGTCACAAATGAGATGATAAAGAACTGGACAGGATTGAAACACAATGCTATAGCTAGGTGAAAGGATATGCACAATTTACAGACTTTGCTTTCTAGAATAACTGGACCAATTCACAACTGTACCAGTAGTGCATTAATGTACTTTTCCCTCCCCTCTCCAGTCTCTTCAGTATTTGTCGTTATCCATTTTTTCCTTGTGTTTCAATCTTATGAGTATGAGATAGAAACTCAGTTGTTTTAATTGGCCTTTCCTCTAATTATTAGTGATATGGAACATTTTTTCCTATTTCTATTATTTATGGTTTTATCATCATTATTACACCTCTTTTCTTATATAAATCACCATGCTTTTTATAGAAAAGGCTATTCAGTCAGAGGGATGATATGATTTTCCTACATAGCACTTTTTCTGCCATATTTAAGAGTCAGTGACAAGCCAGTTGAAGTAAGATTTCCTGTGTTTAAAAAACAAATGGCATCAGGAAGCATGGAAGTCTTATGTGTTTTGAAGGTGGACCATGTTGTTCTGTTGTGAAGGCACATTTCCATTCTCAAATGGAGGACATTTTATATTAACAAACAGCATGTCTCCTGTAATGCAATAAAATAAGGATCAGCTCAGAATGTAATTTGGAAGGGTCAAGTTGTGCAGTAACTTGATTCCATCGTGATTGGTTAAAATCAATTACCATGTGTGCTAAATGACTTCATCACTGGCTTGAAATGAACAGCCATTTGGAAATCTTGATCAATGTTTTTTAAACTTTGTCACAGTTTATGTTAAACATGAAGTTTTCTGAAAAGTATAATGTATTCCATTTCACATTTTTCATGTTCTTTTTTCTACGATGCTTTCTTTCTGTTCTATGCCTCTCTATAAAGAGATTTCTTTGAAATTGTTTTCTTTGCCATGTTCTAACTCTGCTCTCTGATACTTCTAGCCATCTCCAAATATTTCTAAGAGTGTTATTAAGCATTGCAGAGCCTTTGGAGGAAAATACCTTTCTAGTTGAGGAGGGGGCCTTTTTGCTCAACTTTTACATGTTTGCTAAATCTGTGTTATGAATACTATGACCACTTATAACTCCTGACTTGTGGAAGGTCCCTTTTCTTCTCCATCCTATCTACTAGGCCCTAGCAAATAAGGGCATGTTACATCACTGAGTGTTCATTTCCTCATCTAACATATATTGTTTCAGGAGGGCTGCTACAATGACAGCAGTTCCATCCATCAGATTTCTCCAAAAGCATGTTGTTAAACTATGGAGGGGAGGAGGGAAGGAATAAAAGGAAAAGAAGAGAGAGTTCAGAAAAAAGAAAAATAAAAGTTTGCTGATTTAAAAAAGTTTAATTTAAAAAATTCAAAGCTGGGAATTGTTGGGAGATGCAGTAGAAGAAACAATTTTTGGGTTTTTTTGGAGATGTTAAGAAGCTGAACCATTACATGATCAATAAATTACCAAGTTATAGAAAGAACATTTTCTTGATAATAGCTGACATTTTATGCAATGGGTACACTACATAAATGTAGTGTAATGCTTACACTACAAGGATCAAGTGAAATAATTTATGTAAATTACTTTACAAAACTTAGGGCACCATACAAATGATAGCAATTACCTCTTTTTAAATTTTTTAAAGCACTTTATTTTTTATTATTATAGCTTTTTATTTACAAGATAATGAGGTGATTTTTTTTAGCATTGACAATTGCAAATCCTTTTGTTCCAACTTTTTCCCTCCTTCCCCTCACCCCTTCTCCCAGATGGCAGGTTGACCAATACATGTTAAATATGTTAAAGTATAAGTTAAATACAATATATGTATACATGTCCAAACCATTATTTTACTGCATAAAAAGAGTCAGACTTTGAAATAGTGTACAATTAGCCTGTGAAGGAAATCAAAAATGCAGGCAGACAAAAATAGAAGGATTGCAAATTCTATGTAGTAGTTCATAGTCATCTCCCAGAGTTCTTTCCCTGGGTGTAGGATAGCAATTACCTCTTAAGGAACTGTGGCTTAAAGGATGGAAGGCATCCATCAAAAGTCAGAGACACCTGCTTGATTCAAGTCTTGCCTTTTAAGACATTCTAGCAATGTGAGACTCTCAGCAACATAGACAACTCTTTCTGCAGAATTGCAGAAAAGTTGCCTGTTTATTTTGGTAGAAGCAGATTCTTTATTAGGAGTTTTCCAAATTCAATGAATTCACAGGTTGAGTTTTTTTTTAAATTATAAAACACTTGAAGCAAATGAATCTCATAAAAGTCTATGAAGTTATTAGTACAGGTATTAATATCCACATTGTACAGATGGTCATTTTCCCCTTATTTCCTAAGTTGCTATGCCAAAGAGCTCATCATTAAGTGGCCACTTCATTGACAATGTGTTTCTCCATTCTTAGGAAGAATGATTTTCAGAAAGTAGAGATAATCTGTTGCTAAAATCAAAGTCAATGTGTTCATAGTGATTAAATTATTTGCTCATGGTTTTGTAGCTAATAAGCAAGAATGACAGAATTCAAATTTAGGTGCATTGGACAGAACATTGGGCTTAGAGTTAAGAACACCTAACTTTGAATCCGGCCATAGACATTTACTTATGTAACTTCAAGCAAGTCATTCCACTGCTTTCAACCTCAGCTTCCTTCTTCATAAAATGGGGATGATAATAGTACCTACCTCACAAGCTTGTTGATACAGATAGATAGATATATAAATATAATATATATATATATATATATATACACATACACACACACACAAACCCTCACATATGTATATGTCTCTATGTATACATATTTATGTATATGTATATATGTCTTTATGTTTGCATGTACAAGCAGATGTCTATGTATATGCATATAAGTATATGCACATGTTATATGTATGTACAAGCAGATAAATTTGCATGCATATATCTATATAAATACATATTCATGCATGCATATATACCCAATTATATATGCCTGATTTAATACACATAGTGTTTTCTAAACCTTAAAGCATATTATAAATGTTATTCTCATTTTTATTATTGACTTCAAATCTAGTTTTAATTAATTAGTCTTATAGATAGTCTAATGACTATGCTCTTTCCATATATAATCATCTTGCTGCTACTGCTTCTGAAAAAAAAATTTATATGAGCTAAGCTTCTTCTTTGATGTTTATAAAAATCTAATAAAAGAGACATGATATAATCACAACTATATAAGGTATCCCAAAAGCCTTCTTTAAGTAACCAATAATTAATTAAGTTATTGTTTAATTAATTAATTAAATTATTGAATTTAGTAAGTAATATAAGCTAAAACTGAAAATGTAAAGTTCCATGGGAGTGGCAAGCCCTGAGAGAGAGAGAGAGAGAGAGAGAGAGAGAGAGAGAGAGAGAGAGAGAGAGAGAGAGAACATTCATATACCCATTGTTTTGTTATTTCCTTTAAAATCTAACTGTACTCTAATCTACTGTTATCTAATATAGACTCTTACCATCTATCATCTAAATTGTTATAATACCTTCAGCTATTTTCCCCTCAAATCCTTCTCTACTTCAGTATATGCCATTGACACACTAATCACTCCCTTATAATATGTCATTATTTTGCTCGTAAGCTTACAATGGTTTTTCTGTTTTTGTCTTATCAAATCCAAATTGGCATCAAGGGTCTCTTTAAATTGACCTCTGCTTATTTATCTGAGCTTATTTCTGCCTGTTCTCTAGCAGGCATTCTCTGTTCCTGAAACATTATTTCCCTTGTGGACTTCTGCATGTGTCATGTTAATCATTTAAACCTTCATGATTATTATACTGTTCCTCTTTGGCCACCACCCCCCACTTCCCCAAATATCTAAAGTTCTGTGTACATGATAGGGATTAAATAAATTCTTATATGTTCAATGATTTTCTCTTTGAAATATTCCTTTTCTGAAATATTCTTTATTTAATTGTTGTAGGAACTCCTATTGTGACTGTCGAAGCCTTCACTCCAGAGTCCAGTAGAAAAGACATAAAATATTGGATTTTTAGTGGAAATGAAAATGGAGTATTCTCTTTAAACTCTAAAACAGGTAAACCATTTGCCTTTTAAACTATATTCATTTTTTCCACTTAAAACTATTGAGAATTACTTCACAGACCAAGAATAAAAAGAGTAAAATTTGTCATTTGGAATTCATAGATATATTTCACCTGTCTTTGTGTTATTTCAGTTGCAAATACTTGTCAACCATGGTAATTATCTGATGACTTAAAACCTCCAAATGAATAAAATAAGAAATTGTGTATTCTTGTAACTAATCAAGGATGATTTGAAATCATCATCTTTTGTCACAGAAGCAAATGTTAACCAAATTCTTCTATAGAAACAGTCTTCCCTCTGCTTCCACATAAAGAAAGATCTATCCTACTTTTTAAAATACTTTAAACATATTACTTTTCAGTTATATTTACTCATCCTTTGTAAAAACTTGGAGATGTCCTGGTGAGATCACTGGTATTCAGGTTGAATTAAAAATAAATACATATGTATAGCCCTGGGGAGTTTTCTTGAGATTTTTCTAATTCGCCACTGAATGTCAACAATGCAACAAAAAAGGACTGTGTGGTAGTAAAGAAATTATTCCCAAATACAATATGCATTTAATTTAGCTCTAATGAGACCATTATTGTGTTTTAAATGAATACCAATTGATTATTGGAAACATACTTTTGATGACTAACAACTATGTAGTAGATCCGTATCTACTGCTTCATTCTCAAACCTCAAGGAGAATGCTTTTAATAATTACTCTATTGACATACAACTGTCTTATTTAATCTAGATTATATGCACATGTGAAGACTTTTACTTAAGCAATTTCACCTCCCCACCATTCCATTCCAGTTTGTAGGGGACTAGGACCAAGTAAAATAAGTTTTGGGGTCTGGTTTTGGATTTGCATGTGAAGTCGTCATTCACTTACTTCATCATCATAGTCCAGCATCAGAGATGGTTTCAGGAGCATTCTGGCTGAAAGCCCTCTAACCTTGAGTTTCTACCTATCCACATCCTAGGAGCCATGGGGAGTAACACACACACACACACACACACACACACACACACACACACACACGCACACACAAATCAGGAGAGGAAAGGCTTTGGTAATGATTGCCTTATTCACCAATCCTAGAATGAACTGATGATAATCTTAATGATTCAATAAAACTTGGTCAACAGTAGGTATCTATTATATGCTAGACCCTAGGGATGCAAAAACAGTAAAGAGCTGGAATAGTACTAGGAACATTTAATAGGTACAAAGTTAAGAACTAGCAAGGTAAATTGAAGAGGGAGAACAATAAAAGAAAATTGAAAAAATATTTGAAAAGTCTCTTTGCAGGAAATAATATCTGAGCTAAACCTTGAAAGTAACTAGGGATTTTAAGAGATGATATGCATTCTAGGCAAGGGTTATAGTTGAGTCAAAATCATAGAAAAGGGAGATGCAAGAGTAAATTCAGAGACCACTGAAATTCTAGTTTAACTGAAAAATCAAAAGCATGAAGAGGAGCAATAAAAATGTCTTTTTAAAATGGCTGGAATCTGGTTCAAAGCTTTTAAATACCATGCTGGAGCATTTGTACTTTATCCTAGAGTGAATGAAGAACTATAAGTGATTCTTTTTAAGAAAGGAGATGCCATGGGCAGACCTATACTTAAGATTGTTTTCTCAGCTTTATGGAGAAGGGATTGAAGAAGGAAGAGACTAAGAATGGAGAGAACTACCATGAGACTATTATAAAAGAATGATTTTGAAGATCTTAACTTTTGTATTGCCCTTAAATGAAGAGAAGTCAAGAAATATGAAAGAGTTTATGGAGGCAAAAAGCAGTCTCTTTAATGCCTCCTCATTTGAGATACCTTATTATAGGACCTTCAAAACCCAAATTTCAGTAACTAAGCTTAGACATTTGACAATGAGCATATTGTCAAACATGTTTGGCCATAAGCAATGATAGAGGAGGGATTTAAGGGTTCCAGATTAATAGTAATTAGTAATAATAGCCATTTTTATAGTTTTTACTGTTTGCAAAATTCTATTCCTGTTATCTCATTTATTCTCCTAACTCTTTGAAGTATTAATCTCATTTTAACAGATGAATTTGAAAGAAACAAAGTGATTTACACAAGTCACATAGCTTAAGTAGAATTTGAACTCAGGACTTCATAATGCCAAGTCCAAGTACTCTTATCTACTAGATCACTTAGTTGTAATCTGGTTGAACTGGATGAGAAAATTTGGAGAGTTAAAGGGATTGGAGATTGCAGTGAAAATCAATAATAGTTTTAGGAAGCACAAGGAGAGAAAATAAATTAGAAGGTCATGATCCGAGAGAAATTTCAAAGTTCTTGATAGGTCATGAAAGTGATAGAATGATAGTGAGCTATGATCATCTTTGTGAGCTGCTGAGGGGAAATGAAGATGTAAGTCATGACAATTTTGGAGGTTGATGAGTTAGGAGATCATGGTGTTAGAGATACTAATATAGAAGAAGTTCATAAGCATGATAAAAAGGGGGTTGGGATACAGAAGGGATGATGTGAATGAGGTAGGCACTCCTTGAGAAAGATGAGAGAATGATTTGTGGCCACTTCATAATAGCAACTAGGACATAAATAAGGCCATGTGGATAGAGTAACCTTAAAGCAAGAGAGGTATATGAGTAATATGGCAAAAGGAGGGTGTTTCAAAGTAGAAGTGAGCAACCTCCTATGTTACAGAAGCATCAAGTATATGGATCTAGGTTTCTATCAACATAAGACAACACAAAGATTATAAGAAAAATAAGAAGTCTAAAGTTAAAGAAACTCTGTTAATTATAGCATGTACATTCCCAAGGGTGCCATGAAACAGGACATCAGAGAATAAGACAAGAGATTGGAAAGGGGTATAGCAGAGGAGGGTGGGGATCTATAATTAGAGAGCTATCTGAGAGATAGAAGGGAAAAGAGAGAGAGAAAGAGTATGTGCATATATAGAATACATACAAACACAAATATACACACATGTGCATATATACATATGTATACATGTATCACACATGTATACACTCACATATATAGAGATATTATGTATTATATATCATATATATATATATATATATATATATATATATATATATATACATAAAATGAATTACATAATGAAATAGTATCACCAAATCCCAACTTGGTCACATATTAGCTGAGTGACCATGGGTAAATCACTTAACTTCTCACTGCCCCAAGGAACTTTCTGAGGTTATAACCTATAACTATTTTGCTGATGGGCATCAGTGGAGGAAGTTTCTATACTGAAAGTTCACAACATTGAAGAGATTACAGGCTTGTATGTGTATGTGGGGGGGAGATAGAGAGGAGAGGGGGAAGGAGGGAAGGAGGGAGAAAGAAGGAGGGAGGGAAATGGAGGGAGTCAGAGACAGAGAGAAAAAAAGGAGGAAGAGGAGAAGGAGGAGGAAGAAAAGGAGCAGGAGGAGGAGGAGGAAAAGAAGGAGAAAGAGGAAGAGGAAGAATTAGATGTCTAAGGTGAAGGGAATATTGTATGTGTGTGTTATGTGTGTATATATGGGTTATAGATTCTCTGTGTGTGTGTGTGTGTCTGCGTGTGTGTGTGTGTATTTGTTTCTCTCATTCTCCTATCTCCGTTTCATCTCTGTCTCTCCATCTCTCCATCTCTTCATCTCTCTCTGTCTCAGTCTCTGTCTGTCTGTCTGTCTCTCTCTCTCTCAAAGTGGGGACCACATTTTTGCCTTTCTTCTGCATCTGTACCACTTAGTACAGTTCCCAGGACATAGTAAGTACAGTAGGTGCTTACTTAATACTTGACTGACTAGCTGGACCCTTCTGTTTTAGAGGGTTGAGTTGTTACTGATTTTCTCTGACAAATCAGTCAAAAGCAAAAGACATACCTGCCTATAAGACAGGTTCCAGGGAAGGGAGGTCTCCAAATCCAGATCCTTCAATTTGATTGGTTGGTTTCTTTCATCTTTTCAAAATCTTTGCTTCGTGAAACAGGAATACCAGTTTTCAAGTGTTTCCCTATTTGCAATACACTTTAGTTTTAGCTGACACTATCAGAACATGGCTTTGTAGGAATGTAATACACATCAGAGTGCCTGAAGGGGGACAGAAAAGAGGAATAGAAAAGGAATCTGATAAAGTAGAAAACATGATAGTGAAGGTATATTTTGCCATTTTACACCCCATTCCTTCCTACATGTCCCATTATAACTTTGACCATGTAACTAAAATCATTTTCTACATCTCTTTGGCACATGTATCATTGATCACTATAAGCTCTTCTGGATGTACCCCTCAAATGAAGCTTTGCAACAGCCCTGCCAAATGTAATGTGCTATGTTGAATTATACATTGATGTCTTTCCAGTTATGTCGTTTCTTTTTGAGAAAGGGATATGATTTATAAACACATTTTCTTTGTCATCAGTGCAAGAAAACATGAATATGTGTATGTATGTATTGTGTGTGTGAAAAAGAGAGAGAGAAAGAGAAAGAGAGAGATTGAGAGTGAGAGAGAGTGAGAGAGAGAGAGAGAGAGAGAGAAAGAGAGAGAGAAGAAAAATGCTCTTTTCTATTCTTATGGAGCCAAACTTGACCTACTGCTCCCTAGCCTTCATTGCAGGGTTGGATTCTGTCTCCAAATTTTATGTATCACTATTGCTTAAGAGAATCTATGACTCACTAACTAAACCAGAGGGATTATGTGTAAGGCTCTGACAGTTATTTGACTCTGAATGTTCATGTGAATAACAGATGGTAAAATTAATCATATTATTTGGTATATTAACATGAAACATAAATGGCCAATGTTGCAAATATGTCATTTTAGGGAAGGGACCTATTAAGTTTCTTGAATTATAGAAATATTTGTCAAGTGAGTTGTGTTCATGGGTATACTGATGTGAGAGATGTGTAATCTGTCCTGAACTGTATGAAACTGATTTAGGGAAATTTGGTTCTGCTGATGACAAGCCATAGGAAAAGAATGTACTCTGTGAAGAAGTTTCATTTTTTAAATGTATCTTAGTAACCTTGCCATCACTAAAAATTACACATGTATGTAACATTCATGTATAGCATATTACACACATACACATATGCACAAAATGAGTTGTAAAATGGAAGTGTGGCCAAATCTTAGCTTTGACATAAATTAGCTGAGTGGCCATAGGCAAATCAATGAATTTCTCAATGCCCCAAGCAACTTTCTGAAGTTATATAACTTTAAATAATATGATAGACATTTTCCTGATGGAGGAGTTTCTATATTGGGAGTTCCCAAAACTGAAGAGATTACAGGTTTGTATTAAATAAATATATACATGCATATACATATATTAACACACATGTTATAGATATGCCATAGTAACCTTATTTTGTGCTGTGTATATATATATATATGTATATATATACACACATATATACATGTATGTATGTATGTATATATAATATTATACAATATATAATACATCTCCATTTATATATGTATTGATATATTTGTTTAATCATTTTTAAAAGACAAGCAATTAATACCATCCCTGGAAGTTCCCTATGAACTTCTATGTATATTTAAGAGAAAAATATCAAATAACATTCAATTTACTTTCAATAAAACACAGTCATAGCAGGACAGCTGTTACTTGTATATCACACTACACATTAGGAGTTATAACAAATGATGTTTTCTTCTCCTTTGAAGATGTACAGATTTCTAGTCTTCAGATTGAAACTTATTCTTGCTGCTGTAATGCAAAGTCTGATTCTACTTTAATTCCCTGACTACAATTCTCTTTTGAAATCCCTGAGAAAATTTTTATGGCTCTCTAAGGGGACAATATCAGCCTAGTGGACATCCCAGTCTATTTCACAGACTTCTCATTGCACATCTCAATTTGCAAATCTTTCATGGCATATGCCACTTGTTACACCAAAAATAAAACAGAGCAAGGAAAGCATTAGAGTTGCAGAGCTGCTCCAAGTGCAAAATTCCAATTATCAAAGCCCCCACAAGCCTTTTATTTTAAAAAATGCCCTTTGATCTGCCCTGTAATTGGCACATTTTCTACAAAGTGACACTGCAACAATTTTATATTGCATTCTATTATTATTTTTCCTGTATAAACAGTAACAGAATATGATACAATGTCAAGTGCTCTATTGTGGATGGAAACAAAGCCCAGGCTGGGCGCCTTCCATCTCAGACCCACCTCAGACTCCAGCTCCTCTGAGCTGGGGGAGCTCCCCGTACACCCTTCAGACATGTGGGCCTCAAAATGTATTGAAGACCACTTGCTTTCATCGCCAACCCATCACAAGAGATCTTAGAGATTCTGCTGCTGCCACATGTGAGGTCTGCTCTGAATTTTCTATCGGGGACATTGGTAACAATTGACTGTGGTTAAGGAAAATGATTGGGTTTTAAAATAGTAACCAATTTGGATATAAAAATGCAAAAGTAAGGGTTAACAAGAACACCCAAGGCCAGAATATAAATGATGAAATTCTAAAAATATTCTCTATTTCAAAAGTAGAACAAAGAAACTATACCTAAGCAAGCATGCTATCCCCTGGATGTCCCAGGGAATGTCTTCTAATTTCAATATTTTCTGATTGAATACTTTGTTTAAAATGTAAGCTCCCAATGGAGCATTGCTTATAAAGGTATTTTTAAAACAACCATCACCACAACAGCAATGACCATTATTGACTGGTCTTGCTGATGTTTTTCTTTCTTTCTCTCTCTTTTTTTTTTCCTTTAAAAATTTTCTTTGCTCTCAGAGATACTCTTTGGAAGGAATGAGGTGATGTAAACTTAGGTGATATAAAACAAAAGATAATACTAAAATTTAATTTTAAAAATAAAGTTCCTTGAAGGTAGGGACTTTTCAGTTTTTCCCCTTTCTATTCCTAGTACTTAGCACATAGCCTACCATATAGTAAATGCTTAATAATACTTTTGGAATTGAATTCAATTCAAAAGTAGATTGGTTGGGGTGGAGGAGGAGCAGAGATAAACATAATGTCCTAGCACTTTTTTCAAGTACATTGTTGATTTGTTTTATTTTTTCTCATTCCCTTGTCTACACATTGTGTCCTATAAACCTCTAACAAGACAATGTGGATTAGGGCAAAGAATACTGGATTTGAAGGCAGAAGATCTGGGTTCAACTGCTGACTCTACCACTTGCTGTCTGTGTTATTTTGGGCATGTCACTTAACGTCTCTTGCTGTGATTTTCTTTATTTTTAAAATTAAGGACTTGCATCATGTTTCCTGAACAATAGTTCTCTATTGTCTCTAATATTTTGTAGAATAAAATTTCTGCTAATTTTAATTGATTTATAGCAAAATCTATAAGGGAAACAAAAGGGTACATGCTAATAAAAGTCAGTAGTTAATAAGTATCCAGGAGAGGAAATTTTTATAATGTTCATTTTTTAAAATAACTTTTTATTGACAGAACCCATGCCAGGGTAATTTTTTACAACATTATCCCTTGCACTCACTTCTGTTCCGATTTTTCCCTTCCCTCCTTCCACCCCCTTCCCCAGATGGCAAGCAGTCCTATACATGTTAAATAGGTTACAGTATATCCTAGATACAATATATATGTGCAGAAGCAAACAGTTCTCTTATTGCACAGGGAGAATTGGATTCAGAAGGTATAAATAACCCGGGAAGAAAAACAAAAATGCAAACAGTTTATATTCATTTCCCA
This sequence comes from Antechinus flavipes, assembly GCF_016432865.1. Lineage (NCBI taxonomy): Eukaryota > Metazoa > Chordata > Mammalia > Dasyuromorphia > Dasyuridae > Antechinus > Antechinus flavipes. The sequence continues at coordinate 81,621,752 of NC_067403.1, read as the reverse complement.
GTGTTCTTTCTTTGGGTGTAGCTGCTTCTGTCCATCCTTGATCAATTGAAACTGAGTTAGCTCTTCTCTTTATCGAAGAGATCCACTTCCATCAGAATACATCCTCAAACAGTATCATTGTTGAGGTATATAATGATCTCCTGGCTCTGCTCATTTCACTTAGCCTCAGTTTATGTAAGTCTCACCAGTCCTCTCTGTATTCATCCCGCTGGTCATTCCTTACAGAACAATAATTCCATAATGTTCATGTGCCACAATTTACTCAACCATTCTCCAATTGATGGGCATTCTTTTTTTTTTTTTTTTTGATGAAAACAAGCTTTAGTTTTTTGCAGTGTTGCTTTAAATGACTTTGCATTTCTTACCTATGTGAGATCCTGGTTGCTCATCTGTTGACTGAGCATAGTGTTGACAAAAAGCTTCTCCAATGCTTTTCACTAAGTTTATGATATTTTCCATAGGATTGCATATACAAGACCTATAAAATATACTATGAGTAACCTAATACTGGAAGAACTCACTGGTGGCTTAGGTTCTGTACTGTGCTGTTCTGTACTGTATAAACTTAGCTACATAAAAAAAACACATTAAAATAAAGAAGATAAACAGTCTTTAAAAAATAAAACAAGGGTCTTGGGCTAGATTCCCTCTGACCTTTCTTTTAGTTCTAAATGTGTCATTTTATTTCTATGTAGTAAGACATATCAAATCTATAAATGAATATTAACCCCTGATTTCATTGCCTTGAAAAAGGGGAAAGGAAAAGAGATGTATTTAAATAAAAAGTTAACACCTGATTTCATTGACTTGAAAAAGGGGAAAGGAAAAGAGATGTATTTAAATAAAAAGACAGGATTTTAGAATACCTAGATGAGGTTATGGTGGAGAGTTGCCTTTTGAAGTCTGTCTCTTTTAGTTTGAGGAGGCTTGGCTGCCTCAGGCAGCTACTCTCAGGGAGTTCCTAAATATGTAAACATGGGACCTACTCTCCTATGATTCTGTATACTTGTCCAGAGTTGGCATGAAAGAGCCTATATTGTCCAATTGATACTTGAACAGAATCTCCTCTGCATCAGATCAGCAAGTTTTCTTCTAGCCTTGTTCTGAAATCCTCCAGTGGAAAGGAGCCCACTGAGTCCCAAAATAGCCCATTCTGCTTGTGGGGAGCTCTCACTGTTAGGAAAGTTTTCTATTGAATCAAAATTTTGCAGTTTCCACTCATTGCTCCAATTTCTTTCCTCTTCAGCAAAATGGATTGTTTCATATCCTTATTGTATGTAATTTCCCCTAAATCCTATGTTTAATTTTTTCTACTTATCCTATTTTTGGCATAAAATAAAGAGAAAAAAGAGGAGAGAAAAAAGGAGGAAATAAGGAAGGGGAAAAGGAGGAAAAAAGAAAAGAACCATTTATTAAGCACTTTATGTTTTTATTCAATTTTTTTTTTGAGGCTGTATGGACCATATTGTCCATGACATTTTCTTGGCAAAGATACTGGAGTGGTTTGCCATTTCCTTCTTCAGAGCATTTAGGTAAACAAGGCTAAGTGACTTGCTCAGGGTCACACAGTTATAAAGTATCCGAGGTCAGAACTCCAGTACTCCTTATTCCAGGCCCAGTGCTCTTTCCACTGAACCATTTAGCTGCCCCCATTAAGCATTTACATGCTTAATGTAAAAAAATAAACAAATAAACTCTTAGGAACTTAACTGATTTGAATGGCTGCTAGCTACTTTGGGAAAGAATTAACACCAAAATCCTTGCCTTGCTATCAGAGCCAATAGAGTCCATATATTATTTTCACTTTTTAATGTGATTTAAATATCTTTTCTTTATTAGTTTTTCTCTTATTGTTGCTCTTGACTTGAAAAAAAATTAAACTCGATGCAATTATGCTAAGTATTGAGGAATGCAAAAAAAGAAATATAAGATAGTCCCTGCTCTTGAAAAGCTCCCATTCTGATGGAAGAGACAACAAAAAAGAAGGGTTTCTCTTGCAAGTAAGATAAAAAAGTCCTATAGTTCTTAGGAGTTCAGTGACCAAGAAGATGATAATGTTTCTTCCCTTACTGTCATTTCCACTGATAAAATCCTACCAATTTTTGATTTTGAACCATTTAAGAATGCCAAGAATTTTATTCTAAGAACTTTTTATGGTCTTTGGTAAAGACTGTGGCATGAATAGGATACAATGCCAGGCTTCATCTTCTCAGTAATTGCTTTTCAAGCTGATGTTTGAACTGAAAGCACTGTGATTCTGAAACTCCTTTGGACAGTTCTCATCAGGATCTGAATGAAGATGGTGGTCAGGTTTTTTGGTAGGTAGAATGTCCATTTCTCCTCTTGGTGATGGCTTCTAGGCAGGGCTGGAAACATGGTGAGTCTGGAGGAAGCTCTGATCTTTGCCTTCAACATCCTGGGCTCTCTCTAATGGGGGCCAGGGGAGATTCTGATCACAGTCATGGTGGTGGTTTAACTTTTGGCATTTGCTACCTCTTCATGCTCCTTGAGGATGCCTTGTTGTTGTTATAGATAGCCTGACTTCTTGGTATTTGCTCAGTAGCTAGTGGGGATAACTTTCAGGATTTTTAGAAAAGTCTTTGTTAAGTTTTCCCATATTGTGATTAGTATTATTTAGTTTCTTATTCAAGTATATCTCCAGTTTAAAAATTACATTGGGAATTTATAAAATAGTGACTTTTTAGGGAGTGATGTCTATAAAATGGCTTCATCCCTTCATTTCCATGTTAGATTTGTATACATGAAACAAACATATTTTTGTTTCTTACAGGTGAACTCATTGTAAAGGAACCCATGTTTCTTGATTTTGAAGTCAGAAATGAAATTAACCTCATTGTATTGGCTGAAAATGACTTGCATACAACCTACTGCAAAGTGACAGTCTTAGTTCAAGATGTAAATGATAATGTACCAGTTTTTCAGCCAAGCACTTACCAAACATCAGTGTCAGAAGGACAGATCTTCAACACACAAATCATACAGGTAACACAATATAATTTTATAACTCTTTTCTATTGAAACATACACTAAAATACCTATGAACTTAAGTCATGTTCATCAAATGAGTCTCTGGATTGTTGAAAATCTCTAAGCCTTATCGCTTAGAATGGATGCTCATGTATTTCAAAGTAAAGAGTGCTCAATTTATAGTCAGAGAATTGGGATTCAAATTCTAGTTTTGATAATTTATTGTCTGTGTGATCTTCAACATGTCAGTTAAAACCTCAGTTTCTTCTCTCTAAAATACTTAGATCAGGCTTGAGTTGTCTTAAAGAGCTCGTCTAAATCTGCATACTGTGAAACCATCTTTAAAATAACTTGGTTGGCACTCTAGATTGACCACCCAGACACCTCCAGGGTGGAATGACTTCCATTTGGCATTATACCGGCATACTCATCAGATTCTTACTGAATGAATATTGTCTCTGAATGATAATGATGCTGCCTAGAGGGACCTCTGGTAAGAACAGCTGCAATGTTTTTGAGATAAAAAAAGAGCTTTTTGAAATGAAATTTTCATTGTCCTGGTATGTATTCAAAACATGATTAATCATAGACTTCTGAGGCATGTTATTTAATTCACTTATGTTTCAAAAAAGTAAACTGAGGTCTGGGGAGATTGACTTTTAATACTGCTTAAGGATGAAAGTCAGTTATACTCACTAGGAAAAATAAAGCTATGGAAAAAAATGAAAATAATAATAGCCATTATTCTTCCCTTTCACATTGCCATTTCCCCCCACAGAATATCAAGGAAAAAGAAGCCACCCTTTTTTCATTCTCAGTGGGAGTTCCTTTCCCACTTCATAATTATAGAGAGCTTATCTTCTTATGATGGTAGTATATGTGGATATAAACTCAGATAAGAATTGTAATACTTTGGAGATGTCTGGATAGTGAATCTAGACTCCGTTACTTCCACCTATGTTATTTTGGAAGTGGTTTCATAGGATGTAGGCCAAGAAGAGCCCTTCAAGATAATCAGAGAAAACTGAGGGTTTAATTGACATGCTAAAATAAAATGCCCTGCATTTGAAGATGGAGTTTTCACACCTAGGAGTTCCTAATACCAATGAAATCTAAGATCTAGTTATCGCCTATTCTATTAAATGTTCTGTCTCATTTGGATTATAAATGTGAATGGGACAAATAATTATACCATCTATTCCCATCTCACTGTGAGATTTTTAAAAAATAAATTTTGCATATCTCAGTTTTCAGATTATAGTTAACTTTTTTTTTTCTGTTAAATCTGGTTGCCACCCAATTCAGGACTTTATTATGAAATCCAAATGTTTTTGGAAAATCAAACATGTTATTAGATTTTTAAAAATAGAAACCAAATCTCAAAAATGCATTGTTGGTTCTCATAGTCACAAAAATCATTAGTTTTCTCTGTGTGAGATGTTGTTAAATCTAAATACTAAATGCTAAATGCCTGTGGAGAAAGACACAAGACTATTGTGTTTATTTACAACCTAGCTTGTAGAAATCAGCAAACGACTCCTTGTTGAGAGTCAAGTTTCTATAAAATATGCACTCCACAATTTCTTTGGATTATGTTTACCTCCTTAGAGTTCACTTTAAACTCAAATTTCCATAAGGAATTAAAACTTATCACCTTACTTATTTTGCTAATTTGCCTGGAAAAAAAGATTAGAAAGGAAAAAAAAATGTATACACACACACACACACACACACACACACACACACACACATATATATATATGAAAATACATACAGTCATATAGTCATACAGGTGAGGTACTGGAAATACATTAATGAAGTCACAGATACTTTGACACATTAAAGCACATATAGACTAATGAAAGATTTACATTCCCATAGGTGTTTGCTGTTGACCTAGACAGTGGATTGAATGGGCAAATTGAGTATTCAATTCTCTCAGGCAACCAAGATGAAGCATTTCAGATTGATGCAGTGAGTGGTGTAATAGCAACTAATATGGTTCTGGATTATGAACTCACCAATTCCTACAGGTTTGTTGGAATACTTCAATGTGGCTTTTGCCTTTGTTTTTGAATCTTCTACTGAATCTACTTGTAGATTGCTTTTTATCATATTCATTTAAATGATTGAAATCCATCCCCCCCTTCTTTGACCATTTATAGTGATATATTAATTCTTCAGGAAACATTTATTGGTTGAGTTTGGACCATTATTTCCTTGATCTTTCCTTTTCTCTTTTAGTTGTCTCATGATATAGAGATTTGAGAGCTTGAAGGAATGTTTCCCTTAGAGAAATTTTCTAGTTAGAGAAAAACTTGCTTTATATACAGCAATTAATCAATTGACTGACAAATAGTTTCTAGCCCCTACTTATGTCTAGGTCCTTGATAGGCACTGGAAAATGACAAAAAAAAAGAAATGGTTTCTGTCCTTCAGAAGCATTTGGAGAAATAAAATATATACCTTTAAAAGAATCCAAAGTACCTACAAAATGATAGGGATGGGACTAGACATCTAGGAGATTCAGGAAAAGCCTAGAAGGTAGCACTGAAATCAGTCATTGAAAGGAAGTAGAAATCTTTTTAAATTGAAATGATGACAGAGTAAATATATTCTGTGCATAGAGAATAGCTTGTTCAAGAGCAGACTTAGGAGCTATATGTTGTAAGCCATTTGGATAAGATGATAGAGCTCACCAAAGAAAAAAATGTGCAATAAATCTGGAAAGGGAAGCTGGAGAATACAGGTTGAACTGAAGTCATTAAGAGTGGAGGTGGGGATAGAAGAGAGTTATGTACTAGGAATATTTTCAATGTTGATAATAGAGGACTCTTTTGGAAAGAAGAAGAAAAAATGTTCCCTAGGATTTTACATTGCCAAGGAGAAATCTGAATTTAAACTGGGGAAGGATGGACAAACTCCATTGCCAGCATCTAATGCTGCCAGTGTTTTCTAATTAAAACCTATGCTGGACTCTCATTTGTAAAACATTAGGACATAAGGGCTATGTGAAGGGCAGACTTCCAGTGATTTAGAAATATAATCCCCAAGCTTGGGTTACAGCATCATTTTTTAAGGACAGATTTTTCATATATTTCCCCATCTGTAGAGAAACATAGAAATAACAATTTTAAACTCAAGGCATTGTTGATTTTGGACAATGTCCCAGGCCATCTGAATTCCCTTGATGACTTCTATCCTAACATTTAGGTCACCTTCTTGCTTCTAATGAAACATCATTGATCCCTCTCTGAGATCAGAGGGTCATTTGAGGCTTATTATGTTAGGGAAATTTTTGCTCAAGCCAGCAAAATAACTGACCAGAAAGGAAGACTTATCCTAAAGGAATTGGGGAAGGACTTTAAAATTTTAGATGAAATCAAGAATATTAGAGAACATTGGGGTGAGATCAATGGAATTCATGTTAATGGAGGTCAGAGTAAAGAGTGCCATCATTTTGCAACAGACCTACAGACAAGAAAGTTATAGCAAGGACTAATATGAGTAATCTACTGTAGTTTGAAATAAAAGTGCCATAAAGTATTAATAATGTATTAGTATAACATGATGATTGGTGAATACCTCCTCTCTTGAGAGCAAAGAAAAGAAGATGAATTTTTTAAAAAAATCTAAACCTTTGTAAGCTCCTTATTTTAGGGTCCCAAATAATAGATGATATAAAAGAATGATCAATGGAGGACTTTTTGATATCCCTACTTGTTATAGGAAAATTTGTTAATAGGAAAAGAAAGCATCTGTCCAAATTTTCCCAGACAGCTTTTATAAAAAAGAGAGTTAAGCTACTATAAGGATTCCCCCAAAACCCTCTTAAATATTAGAAAGCAGAACCCATATTAATTCCATATTTAATTAATGTATACTATGGATACAAATCATGGAATGTAAGTTATCTCTGAAAAATTGAAAATTAGTATCATGAAAAGGGCAAAGAATTGATGTAGGTTTGATTAGAGCAGTTTTCATTATGGTACCAAAAAGTAATTATGTGGAAGAAATCAAGTTAAAAAAATACATCTTCAAAGAAGTACATCATCAAAAAATATGAGGAGTCACATGATGAGATTGAGGGATGACTAATGGCTAACCTGTATGTTCTCCTGGTCATCTAATTATATACAGAAGTGAAAAATTTTTTCCAACATTTTGGAGTAACCTGATTCTAATGGGAGGATAAAGACAAGTGCTAGTTAGGATGAAGAAGTAGACAAGGTTTGGCATTTGTATCAATAGGAATATCCACATCACTGAACTCACAGACTCTTTTAAAAATTTGTACATTAACATAAGTACATTAGCTACAGGTTAATTAATGAAGTGTGTTCCTATTATCATGGCTCTGAGGAGTATCTTTTTGACTCAGCCAATAATTGCTGCAGTTCTCAATGGATGAGTCAAAACAGCTCTTCTTTTATAAATCATTTCTAGTCTTGGTTGGTATTAAAGTAAAATAGACCTGGATTCCTTTCTCCTGGAAGGAGAGAATTTTGACAAATCCCCTATTGAAACCTAAAAGAAGATTTGGTGGGTGGAACAGGAAATTATAGCGATGATAATTGAGAGCTTTCCAATTCAAGTTCTGATTTTGGATGCTCGCATGGCACGGAGAAAAGATTGTTTGACCATCATCAGCAAGCAATAAAACGGAGTCTGAGTGGGAAAGGGCCCCTCTAAAGTTGGGCAGTTTCATTTGTAGTCTGTTGAAGCTACAATCAAGGCAGTGGTTCTCCTTCTGCATATGGCCAACTGGATGGAAGACAACCAACTAATTTCCCAAAGGCTGCCAAGAAACTATCATAAGTGACTTGATGCCTCTCAGAAGTTATACAAAGTTCATTGTAAGATCTACAGCCATAATTTTCACTTGTCCCTTGAGCCTCTGAGTCACCCTTAACTTGTCCTCTTACTTCAAAACTAAATGATATATATTTCTCTATATCAAAGATTTCTACTTTTTTTTCTACCTGACATGGACATTATATATAATCTCCCACTCTCAATTCCCCCCAAACATTATAAAGACCTGAAAATAGGGCTAGTTATAGGGGAAGGGCTGACAGAACATCTACTTTGATGTCTTGGCTAAGATACCAGCATAAGATTCCTTTTCTTCAGAGAAACATTAGAAGGTGATTATTTTTAGTAAAATATTTCCATATGTACCTTACTGATGTTCATTGTAGACAAAACAAACCCTTCTACATGGAATTATTTCTATGCCCTGATTGAACAGAATTTTACAATTCAGATTCTGTGTTCTGTTGAAAGACCCTAAACTGCGAGCAACCATTAAGCTACCAGTTTGTGAATGGCAAGAGTACCCATAAATTAGATCACTAACACCCTTGATACCCAGACACAGCATTAAAACATGGAGAAAATTACAAATATCTATTTGTAGTTTCATTTAGAAGTATATGACATGGAAGAAAAAACCTCTCATATGGTCTGATGATGGAAAGGGATCAGGAGAAGTAAGTGTGACAACTGGACAGGACCTGCTTTGCTAAAAGCAGTTTTGGCAGATAGGAGAGCCTGAAGCCCATTTTTTGGAATGAAATATTCTTGGTAAATCTTGGAGTTGACTTAGCACCTCTAATGACTTCAGCTATTGGATGAGTGTCCCCTCAAAATGTTTGGCTTTCACTTCTAGACCTATGTCACTTGCCACTGTTGTTTTCATTGGCTAGGAAGTTATTTATTGGGAGTGAAGCCTTTCCCTAGTGAATACCAACAAGTTCCATAGCAATCCAAGCTTTTCTCTCTACTAAGCATTTTTGTGTAAATTTGTGTTGTGAATTTATTTTCATGGACTCAAGAGATCTTAGAGCTATAGTTAAAAGGAACTTTAGAGATCATTTGAGCCAACCTCTTCATTTTATAGATAAGAAAACTAAGGCCCAGAGTTGTCATGTGGGCAGTAAATAGCTTAGCCAGGCTTTACCTCTAGGTCCGGGGATTCAGCTTTACAAAATCAGCATGATACTTCCCATTCCTCTTGTCTTACTTGCTATCTTATAATTTTTAAGATCAGGGACTCTGATCCTTACTAGCTAACCCTTTGAAATATAATGGTACATATTTAATTGCTACTAGTTATAGCAACATTAAGTCATGAAAAAGAGCATGGGACAAAATATGAGAAGACATAAATTCTCATTCTTTGTTTAAACACAGGTCTTATTTTTTCCAATTGTTTAACATTTTATTTTCTTCCAATTACATGAAAAAACAATTAGAACTTTGAATTCCAGACAGGTCTTCTTCCCTCCCTATTCCCCATCATTGAGAAAGCAAGCAGTTTGATATAGGTAATACACATGTAAACATACAAAATATTTCCATTATAGTCATGTCATGAAAGACTACATAGACCAAAAAAATCCCTCAAAAAAGTTTTCTAAAGGTATGTTTCAATTTATATTCAAACACAATCAGTTCTTTCTATGGATATGGATAGCACTTTTTATCATAAATACTTCAAAACTGTTTTGTATACACAACTGGTGATCTTACCATATTGCTGTTACTTTGTACACAGTATATTTCACTTTGCATCATTTCATGGAAGTCTTTCTAAATTTTTCTTAGAGCATCTCTTGCTCAGTGTTTGATATGGCACAAAATTATTCCATCATAATCACATACCACAATTTGTTCAGCATGGGCATCCCCCTCAATTTCCTATTCTTTGCCACCAGAAAAGAGTGGCTACAAATATTTTTGTACACATAAGTTCTTTTCCTTTTTTTTAATCTTCTTTGAGATATAGTATGGTATTGCTAGATCAAAAAGTATAAATGGTTTTATACTCCTTTGGCCATAGTTCCAAATTGTTCTACAGAATAGTTGAAAAAGTTCACAACTCTATTAACAGTGTGTTAATGTCTCATTTTTCCTAAATCCCATCTAATATTGCCATCTTCCTTGTTTATCTTATTACCCAACCTAAGAGATATAAGGTAGTAATCCAAATTGTTTTACTTTTACTTTGCATTTCTTCAAACAATATTGTTAGAACATTCCATCATATGGTCACATATAACGTTGATTACTTCATCTGAAAACTTCATATTTTTTAATCATTCATCATTTGGGGAATGGCTCTTATTTTTATAAATTTGACTTACTTTTTTATGCACTTGAGAAATGGGTCTTTATGAGAGAAATTTACTTCAAAAAGTTTTTCATAATTACAATTGCTAATTGTATTCCCATACCCCATTTATTTTATTCTCTCTCTCCTATCATCCTGTTTCTCCTTAAAAGTGTGTGTTTCTGATTACCTCCTCCCCCAATCTATCTTTCCTTTTATCACTCCACCTTCTCTTATCCCCTTCCCCTCCAGTTTTCCAGTAGATTTCTATACCAAATTGAATATTGATATCAAATTGTTTCTTTCAAATTGCTTGAAGTATTTTCTCCTTGACCTCAGAGCTCTGGAATTTGAGTGTAATATCACTGGGAGTTTTCATTTTGGGATCTCTTTCAAGAAGTGATCAGTGATCTGTTTTACTTTCTGGTTCTAGAATATCAGGACAGTTTTCCTTGATAATTTCTTAAAAGATAATGTCTAGGCTCTATTTTTTTATCATGTCTTTCAGTTTTTCAGGTCAGTTAGAATGAGATATTTTACATTATCTTCTATTTTTTCATTCTTTTGGTTTTGTGTTATTTTTTCTTGATTTCTCATAAAGTTCTTAGTGTTCATTTGTTCGATTCTAATTTTTAAGGAATTATTTTCTTCAGTGAGCTGTTGAACTTCTTTTTCCATTTGGCCAGTTATATTCTTTATGGCATTCTTTTTTTCCATTGACTTTTTGTACTTTCTTTACCATTTGGCCTAGTCTGTTTTTAAAGTGTTATTTTCTTCAGTAATTTTTGTGTCTCCTTTACCAAGTCTCCTTTATTCATTTTTCAAGATTTTTTGGTATCACTTTCGTTTCTCTTCCCAATTTTTCCTCTATATCTTTAACTTGATTTTCAAAATCCTTTTTTCATTCTTCTGAGGTCTGAGATTAATTCATATTTTTCTTAGAGGTTTTGGAGGTAGAAGCATTGACTTTGTTATCTTTTAAGTGTATAATTTGTTCTTCCTTAGCTTCATAATAACTTTATATTGTCAGAATCTTTTTCTGTTGTTTGCTTGGTTCTCTACCCTATTACTTTACTTTAACTCTTAGTTAAAAATAGGGCTTTGCTTCCAGAGTGGAAGGTGCAATATCCCAAAACTTCAGGGGTTTTGTGCAGCTATTTTTAGAGTTATTTCTAGGGATAGGTAAGTTTTTATTTCTACCTAGATATTATGATCTAAGGAGAGGTATTTACTCTTCTTCTGGTCTGTGCTCAGATCTGTGAATGACCACAAGCATTTTTTTCTCCTTTGGAACTATGAGGAGTGTCAGCACTCCACTGTGGCTTCAAGCTCTGATGTGCTAGTGCCTCTCCTTGTCCTAACACTGCCACTCAGATCTAAGTATGGACAGAGCAAGAGTCTTGCTTCATTGCTAACAAACAGACCTCTGTAATCTCTTTCTGAGCAGTTGTTTTACCTCTTTACCATCTATGGGCTGAGACCTCTGGAAGCAGCCATTGCTGTTGCTGATTCAGTGGCTCCCAAAGCTTATTCTAGGTTTGCTCAGTCTGGGGCTATTTTGAGCACCTATGCTGTCCTGGATTCCATTCTCACTGAGGTGTAATAGACCTTTCTTGCTGACCTTCTAAATTATCTTAAATTTTTTTACTCCATCTTTTTCTGGGTTCTGCCACTGTAGAATTTGTTTAGGTCATTCTTTAAAAATATGTGGAGGGATTTAAGGGAGAGTCTAGGTGAGTCCCTGCCTTTATTCTACCATCTTGGCTCCTTTGCCATGAATTACTCATTTTACCTTCTTCTTAGCACTTCTTAATACTTTTCCATATCTCAATTTCCTCTTTTGTAAAGTAAGAATAACAATTATATCAACACTTCTCACATCCTGGGGCTGTTGTGAAGGTTCATTAAGGTAAGATAAATGGAAGTGCTTAGAAAACTCTTAAATGCTATGTCAACATTAGATTAAATAATACTGGTCTTTTCTTTTGACTTCCACTTTTTAAAATGTTTTGAGTAGGGATATGAAATATCTCAATGCAAAACAACTCTTTTAAAGTTGTATTTTTTCCTTTTTTGTGAATATAACATTTTATTTTTCCCACTTACATGTGAAAATATTTTACATTCATTTTTTTAAAAAAATTAAATTCCAAATTCTCTCCTCCTTTTCTCCCTTTTCTCATCCCTGAGACAATAAACAATTTAGTATAGGTTATACATATGCAATCATATAAAACATATTCATATATTAGTCATATTATGAAAGAAAACATAGAAAAGAAACATGAAAAAAATAAAGTTAAAAATGGCATGCTTTGATCTTCATTCAGATTCCATCAGTCCATTCAGACTGGAGATTAATAGGGAATCTGAAAAAAATCTCAGTTCAAAACAACTCTTTTAAAATTATCTTTTTTTTTTACTTTTTGTGAATATAACATTCTATTTTTCCCAATTACATGTGAAAATAATTTTTAACATTCATTTTTTTAAAAAATTGAGTTCCAAATTTTCTCCCTCCCTTTCTCCCTTTCCCCATCCCTGAGACAATAAACAATTTGATATAGATTGTACATTGTATCATGCAAAATGTATTTCCATATTAGTCACATTATGAAAGTAAATGCGAACAGAAAAGAAACATGAAAAAAATTAACTGAAAATGGTATGCTCTGATCTTCATTCAGACTCCATCAGTTCTTTCTCTGAAGATGCATAGCATTTTCCATCATGAATTCTTTGGCACTGTCTTAGATTATTGTATCTCTGACAATACTTAGGTTATTCACAGTTGATCATCATAAAATTTTGCCATAACTGTTTACTCTGTTCTCCTGCTTCTGCTCAAGAAATTATATTTTTGACAGTAAGATAAATATGTCATGCAGTTTCCAGGTCATGTTTTTAACCTAATGGGTTGGAGAAGGCATGAAGATTATTCTTGGAGGCATCTTTTTCTCCAGTGCACTGAGCATTCTTTGGAGGAGGAAGAAATTCTACAGATTGTCTCCCAGAAGTTATTCATTTGTTTTGACATAAACAGATTTCAATCTCTTAGGGCTTGTTGGACTGGATTATTCAAACTTGTCAAAAAAATAAATTCAGTCTCTCATTCTTGTGTCAAAATATATATTTCTTTTTTCAAAAATGTGATTTGGAAAAAGCAGTGCCAGGGGAAAAATTAAGTAGCTAGGCAGTTCATTTTTCATTTTCTTCTGGATATTTAGTATTAATGTTGTTTTTCTTCATCCCAATTTCTTCCACAAACTAGCTTGGTTGTACACGCTGCTGATAAAGGGATACCCAGGCTTTCTGCTACAGCTGTAGTCAAAATTCAACTGGTAGATCTTAATGATAACATACCAGCCTTCCTTCCCTTTGAACGAGTGGAAGTTCCAGAAAGTAAGTGTGAAAATCATCAGACTGTCGTTTTGATTTCTGTTAATTGAATAACCTAAGTGAAGTTCCATGTTTTTGTTGGGTTATATCCACCAAGAGCAATTAAAGTTCAGTTACTTGCAGAGAACCATATTTGGCTGATCACATACCTGAAGGTCTAATTATTTCACAGAGTCCTTTGGCAGTCTGGTGAATACTGTGGATTTTTCCTCAGAATAGTTTTTGAATATAATCTTTTTAAATGCCTAAAATAGAATATGAAAATTAAAAAGAAGTCAATTATATTGAAACATCAGTATCATTTTTTTAAGTTAACAAATCCCAGATTAAATATTCCTGCTCTAGTGGGATATAACTTTCTGTCTAAGTTGGGTCCTCTGGGAACTTGTGTCAGTACAATAGATTGTTATTGTTGTTGTGGTTGTTGTTTTTCATTCTCAAAGAGGACCATGACATCAGGAAAGTAATTCCATAATATGCATAGGTTACTAACACAAAGATCAAGGAAGCTGATGGGAAACTTCCAGGGCCAGTTTCTCAATGATTTTTTTTCCCCAAGATAACTCGAGAGAGTAGTTGTTAGACATTAATGCCATTTTTATAGTAAAGACTGAGAATTTTTCATAAATATATATGAATAAAAATTCACATGTTTATATTCATATATACATATATTCCTTATATATCTACATCTATTTGTCTATACATCTTTATCTGTATCTCTCTATCTAAGTAATCATTCTCCTTGTAAGTGACATAGATCTTACATTTGCTGCCTGTGTCCATCATTTCAATATATTCAATCTCTCTCCAAGGTAAAAATCTATCAGGTTCTGCAGAACTGCTAACAAGATTGGCATTTTCCCATAACTTTTCCTAAAGCATTTTTGAAAAGAACAGGAGAGGGAAACTACTGCTGCGTAGTTTTTAAATAATTAGTATAAAGAAGACCTCTCCCTATCGACAAAGTGATATTATTTGATCTCTAAAAAAGGAGGGGGTAGCTTGCCATTGGTATCAATGGAATGAGTTCCATTGATGTAACTACAGTCTTAAAGTATGGTGAACCACTTTAAAGAATAGAAAATTTCATCTAAGGAATTCAGAGTTTTGTTACAAGAACTATGTATCTTAACTGATATTCTGTAAGTATTCTGGACCCTTTTGAACTGGGTTGTCTTATGAGTCTTGGGGATAAGTATACCTAGGGTATTTTACTTTATTTTATTATTATTATTACTTTTGCTGAGGCAATTGAGATTAAATGACTTGGCCAGAGTCACACAGCTAGGAAGTGTTAAGTATCTGAGGTCAGATTTGAACTCAGGTCCTCCTGGCTTCGGTACTGGTTCTCTGTCCACTATACCATTTGGTTGCTCTCCCGCCCAGGGTATTTTTAAATGTAGATTAATATCTAATTAATACCTTCACCTTCAATCCCACTTCAGAAGAACAAGGTTATCTTTTAATTTATACTTTAGAATCTTCTTTCTGTTCACATGAAAGTAAGGACAAGAAAACATGCCAGGAAATATGCAAAACAAAGGTACATTTATGATCATATGAGTGAATGGGTTTTGAAGATGACTGACCACAGTTGTCACTATTATAGGTATTCCCCTCGGTTCTCTTGTGACTCGAGTACATGCTCACGACAGAGATTCAGGCCCTGCTCTTGTCTACAGTTTCACTAAGAAGGGTAATCCTGGAAATAAATTCACTATTGACCACAATACTGGAGCGGTGATACTGGCAAAGCCATTGGATTTTGAAGAAGGCCATGAATATGAGTTACTGGTTGAGGTTTCTGATTCTGTACACCACATGGAAGCAGCGCTCATGGTCTATGTTATGGATGTCAACGACAATCCCCCACTTTTTCCTCAAGATTTCTATCAGGTAATGAGATTCCAATTCTATGACCCAAGTTTAGGAATATAAGGAGTAGTCCAAAGGCCTCTAAATTGTGGGATGGCTTAGGAAGGCACCATTTAGTACATTTTTCTTAATATTTAATATTCTATAAGACAAAAGATGTGATTAATGTGACTGCTGCTGGAGTTGAATATTTCATTCAATTTCGTTTTCATGAAATTCCTATATCAACCTCATTGCACATGTCTAGGGTACTTCCAGCATTGTTAGAGATTATTTTTGATATTACACATTTTTTAGTAAAATGCCTAACATTTGCCAGGATACTAAGGTTTTTTTTTTTGCTTCATTTCAATTTCAATATTAAGACTTTAGTTATTTTTTTGTAAATTGAGGACAGTTGTGTCATCTGCTATTCATTCAGGCTTTGCATCCTTAAAAATGCTGGAGTAAAGAGAATCTTTTCTTTTCTGAGTCTATTTTGTGAATGTTCTAAATAGTTTATTGCAGAAGCAAATAATTATGAGCATTATCTACTAGATGAGTCACACAGTGATGTTTGATTTTTTTTCAAACATTTTCAGGACTAGGGACAATGGTAGACAGCAATTTTATACTTCAGAATGGCCTGAGAATTCTTGCATGTCTTAAATGCACAGTGCAAGTATAAAGATAGCATGGAAAAAATCTAAACATTTTGCGAAGTTTTAGTGCTTTATGAGGAGAGAGAGAGAGAGAGAGAGAGAGAGAGAGAGAGAGAGAGAGAGAGAGAGAGAGAGAGAGAGAGAGAGAGAAAGAGAGAGAGAGAGAGAGAGAGAGAGAGAAATTGAATCTCCTCTAACCTGTAGAGATATTTTGGAAAGAAAACAGGTCATGAAATCTCAGAAATATGGAGTTAATCAGGCACAGTTCATCCTGAATCCTATAACTTTTCTGACTTTATCTTTTAATATCTCAACTCTGCAAAGTTGTTTCAGCTTAAGGAAATCAGGAGAAGCAGCATGTCCAAAGAAAGACTCAGGATTATGTTTCCTCAACAAAAACACTCCAGTTATCATTTGCCCAGGAAAATATCTTTAGCCCTAAAGCAAATTATGTCCTCAATCTCTTGTTTCTCTTTTGGAAATAGGTTACACTTCCTGAAATGACACCTGTAGGATCCTCCATCTTGACTGTGTCAGCCACAGATGAGGATGTAGGAATTAATGGGAGGATTTCCTACAAAATCCTTTCTTCTGCTGAAGGATTTTCAGTTGACCCTCAGAATGGTGAGTTGTTTTCAGGGCCTGCAAAATTCATCAGTTTCAATCACAGAGTGGGAAATGGGAAATCTTTTTTCCAAATGTGGGTTGGCTGGCATTCCACTGATGGAAAGCCATAAGACTCCTGTTAATCTGGAAGTCCAAATCTAGTGCCGTCTTTCCTTAATTACACTTTAGCCATACCTGGAAAGAAATAGAGAATCAGTAACTAGATCCTAAGTGTACAAAGCTCACAGTACCCAAGACAGTAACACTGTTTGCTTATAAAACCAAGTACAATTCCAGCAAACATCCTAGAACTGTTGCAGCAAAACTCAACCCATGTTGATCTATGCAATCACACATGTATACGTGTGCACACACACCCACACACATATACACACAATTGAATGGACCTTGTTTGTGAAAAATCAAATACTTTTAAACTATTTTAATTTGATTTACTAATGAAACTCTAATGGAAAAGAACATTTCATTTTTTAGTCTAAATACATTTTCCATGTTTCTATGACATTCATATACATGACATCATCTGAATATTTGTAACTTATTTCTAGCCACAATGAGATACAGAAAACATATTTTATTGATACAAGAAACAATCAAATAAATGAATTTTCATATCAACCTGAATGGATCGGTTTTAGGAAAGAGACAATTGCATCCTTTAGAGAATTCTTTTTTACATCATTTTCTTATATTACATGTTTCTGTAGCCTTTACAAAGTATTTCCATGAGGCATGTTTTATATTCAAGCATGACATGAGACCTTTTGCAAGCTATGTGAGATGACTTTAGTTGCTGCTAAACTAACCTGCCCCATAATTTTGTCTTTAAACTAACCATACAAAATTTTACACAAAGAAATTTTTTTTCTTTTCAATTTTTTTATCAGTGGTTGGGAAAATTATTGTCTCTGAAGTCAGAAGAAGTGGGTTCAGACGTGGCTTCTGATGCTTAATCACTTTTTCTCCTCAGGCCTCAGTTTGCTCACTTGTAAAATTAAAGGGTCAGATTAGGTGATTTCTGAAGTCCTTTCCATTTCCAGATTTAATAACTGAATGATCCTAATTGCCTATAAGGAATTGCTAATAGAATTTCCTTTTGTTCACTATCTTGTCTAACAAGCCAGTGAATCTTGAAGCAGACCATAGAACATATTATTTCACAGTCAGAAAGGACCTTAGATTCCATCAATTCCAACCCCTTGCTTTTAGTAAAATAAGAGACCCAAGACCAGATCAGTCACACAACTAAACAATTCTTTGGTCTCCATATCACTACCCACCCTCACACTGCTCCCATGCCTTAAATTCCTCATGAAGTATTCCAATGAATTCTGGCCACCTGGGTGAAAGAAATTTGCTAAACAATGTAGTATAACAAAGCCATAGCATATATACATGGCACTTTAAGGAGTACAAAGCATTTTTATTACAGGTTTATAAATACTGTTGTTCCCTTTTTAGATGAGGGTTTTGAGGCTCTAGGAAGTAAATAATTTGTCCATAATAACCCAGGTGGTACCTGAGACAGAATTCAAACCCATAGTTTGACATCCCATTTACTATGTCATACTGTTCTTTATGTAGGTAGCATTTCTGAACAAATTCCTTTTATGCTGGAGAAAAACACACACACATACACACACACACACACACACACACACACCCCACTTCATGTTGATCTGTTTTTTTCAGTTGTGTCTGACTTAAATGTGAACCCATTTGGATTTTTCCTGGAAAAGATATTGAATGATTTGCCACTTCCTTCTCCAACTCATTTTAAAGATGAGGAAACTGAGGCAAAAAGGATTAAGTGATATATCAGAGACACACAGCTAAGTGTCTGAGAATAGATTTGAACTCGCAAAAATGAGTCTTCCTGACTGTGTATTTGGTGCTCTATCTACTGTGCCAATATCCATCCATCCATCCATCCATTCATCCAAACACACATACACACACACACACACACACACATATACACACACACACACACACAAAACATATATATTTAGACTTTTACATGCAAAAATCCATATATAATGAATCTAATTTATGTGCTTTAAACAATCTAGTAACAACTGAGCCACAATTTGTCTTATGGTTTTATGAGTGTAAAATGGTGTAATAGCATCTAATATGGTGCTGCAATGCAATTATTTTTCAGTAAATATTTGATATCTCAAATCTAAATTCACAGAAATCATGGTGATGGTTGTTATTTTTCAGGCCCCATATTTACAATCAAACCTGTGATGCTTATGGACAAAACATCAACAATTCAACTTCTTGTGGAAGCCAAAGATGGTGGAACTCCTGGTTTGACAACCCTTGCTTTAGTGGAAGTAGAAATTCAAGATGTGAACAACCATCCCCCTCAGTTCACCACGGAGTACTATAACATCACTGTGAGTGAAGATGCAGCCATTGGGACTACCTTACTCACATTTTCAGCAATTGACCTTGACTGGACCCGTGAAAATACCAATGTCGAGTATTCTATCATCAGTGGTAATTTGCAGAACACTTTCTATGTGGAAATTCATGTAATTTCCTCAGGAACCCCTTACAACCGCATTGGTCATCTTGTGCTGAACCATCCTCTAGACAGAGAAACTATAGCCTCTCATGAACTCATCATTATGGCTTCTGACCATGGTCATCCCCCATTGAATTCTACAGCCACTATTTTAATTGATGTGCTTGACGTCAATGATAATACACCAATATTCAACTCTCCAGAATACTATGCCCATGTTAGGGAAAGTCTACCTGTGGGTAGTCAGATTGTTGTGGTCTCAGCAAAAGACCACGACAGTGGAGCCAATTCTGAAATCACCTACACCATCATCTCAGGAAATGAGAGAGGACATTTTCAAATAGATGGGGAAATGGGAGCAATAGATTTGATTAAACCCTTGGATTATGAAGATACATTGATGTTCACTTTAACTATCCAAGCTTCAGATAGAGGAACAAATCATTTTGCTTTTACGATGGTATTTATCAGTGTCCTAGATGACAATGACTATGCCCCCCAGTTCATGTTCTCAAGTTTAAACTGTGTTGTCCCGGAAAATTTGCCCAATTTCTCTGTTATGTGTACAGCACATGCCTTGGATTTTGATGCTGGTCCTTATGGACAACTAACCTATTCAATTCAGTCATCCTGTTTGATGAATGATGGAATCCCTCAGGATCATGACCTATTTTTTATTGACCCATTAACAGGGGATATCTATACCAAACAAATCTTAGACTATGAAAGTGAAAATAAACACTGCTTTATTGTTCAGGCAGAAGATAAAGGTGAGACCACAGCTACTTTGATGGTCCAAGTGGATGTTGAAGGAATTGATGAATACGAACCCATATTCACACAAGACCAGTACTTCTTTGGCCTTCCAGATATTCATCACACAAGACAAGCTATTGGCAAAGTAGAAGCATCTGATGCTGATGCTGGAGTTGATGGACTTGTGCTTTATACCCTTGCAACTTCCTCAACATTCTTATCCATTAATAAAACCAGTGGAAATGTCTATTGGGTTGGAGACCCTCCCTTTATGGGAAGCAGCGTCAGGAAAGATGACATCATTGAAATGAAGGTAATAGCACACAGTCCTAAAATGGACTCTAAGTTCTCCTCTTGCACCATCTTTGTAAATATATCCTCTTTCCCTCAGGGAGGATTCTATGCACTATCTGCTAACAGCCTTTCAATCAGCCTCACAGTCTCTATTGTCATATTCATGCTCTTCATCATAAGCCTCATTGCTCTGATTTTAAGATATAAACAAAAAGATGCAGTGAATTCCTGTGGAGAAAAAAAAGCATGCCCATTATCACCTAGTAATCTGAGCCTGAGTAGTGATCCCAGCATCCTCAAGGATTCCCAGAAAGCTCCAGATGTGGGCAATGGCATTCTCCCCATGGGCTCCATGGCTGAGTGGTTGAATTTAGTAGATATGAGAGAGAAAAAGGATTTGGTGAATCCATGCAGACATTCAGACTCAAGTGGCCACTGCTCAGTGGATGGAGATACTGCTGAGGATGAGGAGATCAAAAGGATCAATGAACACCCCTGCCGAAAAGGCTCTGGCTCAGTTCTGAGTGACCGAGGGTCTCGGGTGCCAGATTCCGGAATACCCAGAGACTCTGACCAGCTTTCCTGTTTGTCTGGAGAAACAGATGTGGTGATCACCACTGAAACCTTAGAGAGCAGTTTCACCTTTGAAGGGGTAGGAGAAAGGTGTGATGCCATTTATGCTCAGAATAAAATGCTCTCCCAGACACTCCACAAAATTGGAATGAAAGAGAAAACCCTCATGGAAGATAGTAGAAGAGATTATCTCTTCGTTTCAAATGATCAGGACTCAAGGTATGGATCTCTTACAACTTTAGAGGCTCCCACCAAGGATCCAAGAAACAGCTATGATTGGGATTACCTTCTCAACTGGGAGCCCCAGTTTCAGCCTCTTTCTTCTGTCTTTAATGACATTGCTAAGCTCAAAGATGAACATTTGCAGGTGCCTGGCTTACCACAGGGGAAGAAATCTTTTGTTTTCCCACCGCCTTTGATCACATCAGTGGCACAGCCTGGCATAAAGGCAGTGCCACCACGAATGCCATCCTTCCCACCAGGGAAAGCATTCAAGAAATACCCACGATCTCCCCTTCACCAGCACCTTCATTATCCCCCGGCAGCTATGACTCCCAGTTTTTCTCCTTCTCTCTCCCTGCTGACCATTCAGTCTCCTGCAATGTCTCCTCTGTTGCCAGATGCTGGGTTGTTAGGAACATGCTTAGTCAGGACAGCCCATGGTCCCAGGGCAGAAGAAGAAGTCCGGCTGTGAAACCTTGACATTGAGCCCCAGGATATTTTTAGTCGAGAAGAAGTATGTTCAAACAAACAAACCAACAACAACATTTCTAACCAAACTCCTCAGGGGTGATTTTTTTTCATAGCTGAGAGAATAGGATCCATTTCAATCTGAGTTTGTACAGCTCCCCATTTTATCCTCTAAACTCTCTCTTAGATTTATTGAGAAACTGCCTGATGCCGGACTCTTGTCTTCACCTGCCTGTAGTCACACCTTCCGAATAAACAGTTCATACTGTTGTACTTTGCAGTCTGTATGGAAATGAGTTCAGAAGGTGAAATGACTTGATGGACATGAGTGACCCGCAAACAATTTTAAAGTGCTCTATGGTGCATTGCCATCTTAGTAAGAGGTCTAACTTCTTTAAGACACATGAGGCAAGAGCATATCAGAATTGCCTTTGGTCAAGATGACCACAGAGATCGAACAGCTTGGGTAAATGGACTGTCTGTGGCTCTTCACATCAAGTTAATTGGAACCTAAAGATCCACTTCTGGATTCTCTTTCCTTTCCACCCTTTCTGCCAACCTATTCCATTTGTAGATGCTAATAATGATTGTAGAAGTGACAGACACCATCATCTCTAGAGAGATGAATGGGAAAAAAAAAGAATGGAATTAGCCATCAGTCTATGCCAAAAAAGAAGAGTGTTTCCCAGTTGTTTTTGTCTGATTAAATGAACCGAGCATGTCCGTTCTTGGTATGGGTCCAACAATGATGCTAGCCTAAACCACTGGGTTAAACCTCTCACGTGATAAACTTCCTTGGACTTCTTTCCAAAGAGATCAGAGTACATTTTTCCTTTTTTTTTTTTTTCTTTTCTTGCTTCTTCTTATGACAGGACACATGTATAGATGTGAAACTTTGAAGATTAATTTATAGAAACTCATTTTATTATTTTTTTCTAGACACTACAGTTACTTGTGGTAAACAGAGAACAAATAATTTATGCACTGTGTTAACAGTGGCAAATTTATGTAGATAAAAACAAACTAGATTGATGGAATTAGTTATTCATATAATTTCCTAGTTAGAATGATTTAATGGTATTTTTTAAAATTAAGATTTTTGTATAAATTTTTCTACTAAAAGTTTAAATGAGCTCCAAAAGCATACTTTCTGTCTTCTCAAGGTATAATCTAATTACCATTTGCTCAATTAGAGTTTGTATTCATGGTGCAATCAGTACTTAGACTTTGTATAGATGGATTGTACGCATAGCAAATGGTGTTGGATTTTTGGCATAGTCTGCCCTTGGATTACCTTGTTTTCAATACTGTTTCATGGAATCAAGCAGAGAACTTAGAATTTCTTACAGTTGAAGGGAAAAGTCTTGAGATTACTCAGTTCAACACCTTCATTTTACAGATGTGGAAAATGGAGACCCAAGGGGCACTAAATGGAACAATGCTGGTTCCAAGGGCAATAATACAAACATTATCCTCAAATGAGCTTACTGAAACAATTTAGTTGAAAGTGAGAATCTGAAATCTTGGGACATTACATTTTATAATGGGAGAAATTCTAAGTTAGACAGTGTCGGGAAAAGTCATAAAACCTTGGACTACCACAAACCAGTTCTGGGAAAGTCACCATTGGAGGAAGATGCATGGCAGTACTGAATCAGAGAATAATTGCCTTACAGGTGTGATTAATCAGGTCATTTTGTAGCTTCCTATTTGAATGGATTACTTGTGATAACTAGATGCTAACATCAGTTCTTTCTGCTTACTAAAGAAATATAATAAATATTGCCAGTATCTTGGAGCAAAGCTCCAACTAGTTGTAGTTCCACCCACAGAAAGGAATCATCTACCCAAATTTAATTCTAGAATTTGGACTTAAACTCACAATTCCTGTTTCCTTGTTCACTACTCTTTCCCCTGTGCTACCTAGTATTCCTTTGTTCCTTCACATCCAGGAATAAGCATTTTTCTAAAGATATCATCCCTCTAGCTCCCTCCTTTTCTGAGCTGGTTGCCTTTGGCATAAAGATCTTTCTCTTGATGTTGGTGATCCAATGATGGAAGAATGAGTCTTTTAGACATCATCTAGAATCATAATCATAAAGAATCACAAAATAAAATTTGCAGGACACAGGAGGAGACTCCCTTCAAAACTGACCCATGACCTTTCTCTTGTCTCTATGTTTTATCGTGGGGTTGGACATGACTGAATGACTGGACAACAACTATGTCTTATTATTTCATTCATGTTCATGGGAGTACTACTCAGTAGACAAGGCTACATCTGTGAATTCTGATCTTTGTTCCACTAACTCACTAAAATAGCTAACTATTCTGTGTCCATTTTCCTTCTCTACAAAATGGTACAATCATCCTCACAACATCAATGTGAGGTAGGTGCTATAAGTATTTTTTTCTCCATTTTGCAGATGATGAAATGAACTCAGAGAAATAAAGTGATGTTCAAAATAACACAGCTAATAACTGTCAGAGGTAGGCTTCTAACTTAGGTTTCATTCAATTCAAAATGCAGTACCCAAATCTCACAACAACACACTGCCTCTCCATAATTGGTACTGTCCAAAGGGTACCTACATCTATTTACTAGAAAATACTACTAAGAATGTGATGATTTGCAGGTACAAATGACAGTGAATTATATATATATATATTTGAGCAACACTATAAATATTCCATGCAGGTATTAGCAGATAAAGTAAAAGATCTATGGACACCATTGTGATTGACCCAATCCTTCGTCTGAAGGATGGATTGGTGTCTTGAGTTTTTTTCACTGTGGTACATGTTTTTTCATGGAGTCACAAAATAAAGACCTACAATCCATAAAAAATGGAGTTCTTAATCAAAAGTCCAGGGACCTATTTTAGGAAGGTCTGTGAACTTGAATGGGGCAGAATTACGTCTTTATTTTCGGTCATCCCTAACTAAAATTTAGTATCTCTTAATTATGAATTTAATTTTTTAAAATTGGTACTTAAGTATCATTAGTCTGCCAGAAAGGCCCATGATATAAAAGAGAATAAGTTCCCCTCTACTAGACCTAATCCAACTATAATAGTCCCAGCTGATCCAAGGGACAGTCAGGTCCTGCCTAAGGAAGACTGCATTTCAAGTATCCCTGACGTATAGAAATATTAAAAGTCTCTGGGGAAGGAGATTCAACCACAACCTTTGGCACATTTACAGTATCTAATCTTTCCTTGATTCCTTTCAAAGTTTCACTGGAATATACCAAAACAGTAGAGGAAAATGTTTGTGTCTAAATTCATTATTATGGAAGTTCTCTTTGGCCACATTCTTTGTTTGTAGCTATAAGGAAAACAGTATTTGCTCTGTCATGCTGATAGCATCGATATTTCTTTTCCTCATGTCTGTACACAGTTTGTTTTCCCTAACTCTTCCACAAATTGTATGCTTGCTCATCTAAGTGTGTTCTTTTTGTGATTTATTACTCATGCTGGATATGAGTCTGCATTTTTTTCTAGATATTTTGTAAGAGCTAAAGATGTTCATTGTTTTGAGTCACTTGTTACCAAGTTCCAGTGGAGATTTTTTTTTAATTGATAGCTTTACTAATGCCCTATCAAATACCAAGAGCCACACTGGCCAACATGCTGCTGCTTCAAGTGTGGTTGAGGTTAAAAATGTGAATATGTGAGTTAAGTGTCTGCAATAAATCATGTGTCAGCCTTTTCAACTGGGGTCCTTTTCTTTTCCTAAGTAAACAATATAATTTGTACAGTTTTCCTTCAAGTTTAATATTAACTTGCCTCATCTGTTCTGGGTTACTTTGCTGATCTGCACACCGGTTTTAGCACTTTGGAGGGGGTACAGAACTTGTTAGTGGAAAATCATATTAAGCCCCAAATTCATAAGCTATAAAATAAAAGACAGTTGTCTCTGGTGGAATTTTGGCTGCCTGAAGTTCTGGACTTGCTTGCTGGCAGCCTGAGAAATCCTGGTGTAAATCAGGACCAAATGGATATCAAAATTCCATATCCTAGCAGTCATCAGCAACCTGGCATCCAAGCAGATTCCTGGACCAAGAAAGAAGAGGAAGAAGAAGAAAACTCATTCTCTTTACCTTTAGGGATTTGGTAATTTAGCAGTTATTAAAACTATTTAAAATTTACCATAAAGCACTGACTACCTACACATATACATATTTAATCTATAATAGATTTTTAGTTGAAGATAGGATTGTTCCTAAGAATGTTTCTCCTTAGTTTTAGAATTTTATTTATTATGTATTTCAGGGACATTTCTATTGGTGAAGTATCAGTTGTTAATTTAAAGATTTCTTGTTTCCATTCAAGCACAGGTCTTTTTCATCACTTTTTTCTTTTTGCAATTGATTACTTAGATATTTACATGAAATGAAAAGGGATACAATATCTACAAGAATCTTATCCCTTCCTTCTTATTACTTTCTTACTACTCACTTATTCACTACCTCATCCCCCCCTCACAAAGACACAAAGTTATATGGTTGTATGAGCATTCTTTTCTTCCTAGCCAAATGGAATAAATCTACTGAAATGTTTTGGATAAGTGTGAAAGTGTAAGCTGTTCTGTTTGTTTTAAATGAGATTATAAATAGAACACTTTTTCTTTGCTTTTCCTTTCCTTTTCTTTTTTATTTTCCCCCCAATGGGAAGACTGAGAACCATTTGATTGCTAAAGCTTTTTACATGCAACCAGCTCCCCACCCCCACATCATGGCTACTTGATATGGTCAACCTTGAATGTTTGCCCTCCACTCCAAAGTTAAAGGAATAAAAGGAAAAGGACCCATGGAAGAAATGGAAAAACCTGTTGAAAGATTGAAGATTTAAATGTACAGGTTAACCTAGAGAAAGAAAACTTTCAGGGAGGGAGAAAACATTTAAATGCCATTAATGGACATCTGACTTTGCTGAACTAGCATTTTTCTTCAGGTTCCTATTTTAAGGTTTAGTCAGTTCTCTAGTTCCTTCTCCTTTTTCACTTCTCTTTTTCATTCTTAGCAAATAAACTATGACTTAAACTTTGATCACAGTAGACTTTGTTTGATTATAAAGAAAAGAAAAAAAGCATCCTTTAAATTTTTTATTTTTTGGAACTGGTTATTATTCTTTGTGCTAGAAGGGGACCAAAATGACTATCACTATCCAATTACAATATTCCAACTATGGCTGATCAGACCAATACAATATACTCAGAAGGCTCTACCACAGGTCCACAGGAACATTTGTAGTGAGATGTCTCTAAATTTGCTACATTTGAGCTACTGTAATTCTGTTTTGCTCATAGAGTACAGCATCTTCTTTGATGCAGGCACTTCATGTTGGGCAATTCTGTCCCAGCATCGACCATGTCATGCAATTAATTCCAACGTTCTTCAAAGAAACATTTCTGAAACAAATGGCAAATTATAATCGTTCACGTTCCTTATATTTTCACTTGTTCCCGTGCTCTCTCTTTTCTCCACAAATTATCATGTATATGCTGTTTATATGCTATATTACGGCTCTATTGAAGAATGCAAACTTGATAAGAGAGTTTTTAAAAGTTTTATCTTTTTATCCTCAGTAACTAGAATAGTGCCCAGCAGGTATTTAATAAATGCTTGTTGGCTTGGATTAGATTATATTGTGCTTTAGAGTTTGAGGCAAGTAGTGGATGAGCATTGTTATTTTATAGATAAAGAAACCAAGGTTTAGAGAGGTTAAATAACTTTCCAGAGGTTAGACCCTACAACATCAGTGCTTTGGTTCCACTCCAACTCAGATTTTCTTCCTCCCAAGTTCACTATCTTTCTCACTATACCAGAGGCATCAAACAGATGACCTAGTCAACCCACAACACTCCTGAGTCTACCAAAACTAGATTAGATTGTATTTGAAAAGTATTTAACAAAATAAAAATACAATAAAACACAGAAATTATCCACATGTGCTTATGTCAATATGCAACCTGCAGTCATCCTTAAACATGGTTCTGCTTGAGTTTGAAACAATTATGTTACACCCTACTGACTTCCAGGGAAAGGGAATAGCAAGAAATTAAGTTTCTAGGGAAGTACATTTCTCACTATACATGACCTCAGCATTGATGTTGCCTAGATAACTCTAATTTAAATACATAAAATGAGAAGTGAGCAATGAAAATATTTAAAAGCTGTTATCATAAAAATGTTGTATGTGTGTATGTATGTTTACAGAAGTGTATGTATTTGCAAATACAGACTTGTGATTTATATTTATCCATTTTTACAAATATGTGTACATGTGTGTGCATACACACATACATATATACATGCAAACATACACGTACATTATATACATACATATACACACAGCTATCCCTTCCATATCATGGGAGTTGCAGACATGGTATCTTTACAAGCTAGAAAATTCATATAAAATGTTCTGACTTTCTCTTTGTACCAGAGAAGTCTCAATTATTTTTTAATACTTAATACTGAATTATTATAGTATTAAAAGATAAAATATTTTATGTCATACAATGTATTGTATAACACAAAATATTTTATACATTTCTAAATTTCTAAGTCTTTTCTGTGTCATCTTCCAGCTTTTACATGTTATTGGTGCCTTCTGCAAAATTCCCTCCAATTTTTCATTTAATTTCTTATACTGACTTCTAATATATCAAAATTGTGATTGGAAAAGTCACAATGTAGAAAGGATATCTCTGTGTGTGTTTAATATGTGTATATATTTCATGGTACCTTGCACATTATTGGTTTTCAGTAAATATTCATTTCAATCCATGTCTTAATATTGATATGATTTATATAGTCTGTCTTTTAGGGCTAGGAATATAGCATGATCTTAGAAGGATCAGATCAACATGTGTATTTCTTTTTTTTTTAATTTTATTTAATAATTACTTTATATTGACAGAATCCATGCCAGGGTAATTTTTTTTACAACATTATCCCTTGCACTCGTTTCTGTTCCGATTTTTCCCCTCTCTCCCTCCACCCCCTCCCCTAGATGGCAAGCAGTTTTATATATCAACATGTGTATTTCAAAGATAATTAACACTCCTTACTGACTTACAACTTTTCACATTTTACAGTTAATAAACATAGACTGAGAAATCAATAATGGAGATAGATTGGGAGGTGGAATAGAGCTAAACAAGGAATAGATATATATGAGCACCTTTTTGATGAGTTAACACTATTTTGGTTGCAGAATTTGCCTTTAGATAGCAAGCCCTCAGAACAATAACCTGGACTCAAACTTACTATAGAAGCCTGAGGAATTTTAGAATGAATGCAGGATGAGTTTTCATGGGTGTGAATATGTGTGATAAAGAAGGCAAACGAATAAAAAAGAATAGTAATTCTAACATAGGACTATTCAACCAATTATAAAATATTAAAAATAAGAGTTGGAAAGCACTTCAGGATTTAACGTGTCCAATTTCGGCAGGAATCCCATTTATAATGCTCCCTAACAAGTAGTTTTCCATGCTTTACCTAAAATATATCCAGTGATAAAAACTCATTCTCTAAAGAAATATTCTATTTCATTCAGGGGCAGATCAGATTTATAGAAAAGTCTTTCTTTTGGGGAGCAAAATCTATCGCCTTACATGAAGTCAATTTCCATTCATTGATTTTTAGCTTCACTCTCTAGACCAATGCAGAATATAAAGCAAAAAGACCTCTAAGAAGAAAATATTCTATGTAAATAAACTAAAGTAATGAATCTGCCCTTTTCAACTGTGGCTTATTTTCTAAAACCAAAGACATCAGTCATCAATCTTGACTTTTTTTCTAAGTAACATTTGATATTTATGATATTACTGGCTTCCCTTTCTTTTCATCTCTTTCTTGTTTCTCTCCCTACTTATCTAACTGCTGCTTCTCAGTTTAATTCTACAAATATTTTTCAAACACCTACTGTATGCTCCTTGGTCTTCACTGGTTCAATTTCTTCTTCCTCTTTTCTAAATGAAAGTGTCCCCTTCAAGCTCTGTCCTCAATCTTTTTTTTCCCCTTCTATTTCCCGTCTCTATTTGGTCAAAATAACTTTCTTCTCAAGGTTTTCTGGTGCATTTTGTGCAGATCTTCCTTTGCTCCTCTCACATCTTATTTATATCATGTTTATTTGTGTACATATTTTATTATATCTTCATTTGATTAAACAACATTCAAAAGCAACAAGACTGAAGGAGCATAGGAATTACAAATCTGGATTTGTATTCTGAGAAATTATGTATGCTTCTATAGTTCCATTGATATTTTGATGATTTGCTCTAAATTAAATTAATTTATCACTGAAAATATAGATGACAGACATTGAAGTCCATAAAAAATAGTCCAAATATGCTTTCATTACTCCAAGTCTCAGAATCTTCTTCCCTTGGCTTTAATCAGTTTCTTGATCCAATCTGTGTGACAACTCAGAAATCATGCAAACATAAACTTACATGTATGTCTAGAGTGATGCAATGGAAAGAACATTGAATTTGAAGATAGAGTGCCTTCTTTCAAATCCTTACTCTAGTATATTGTGGGTATAGAAGTTACTCCATATTTAGATCTCAAATTCCTAATGTATAAGATGAGGCCCCCCTTCCTGCACTAAATCTATGATTCTACAGTACAGATAGTTTTAAGAAAATCTTAAAATCTACTGGAAAACTCTGCCTCGTAGGTTCCTATGCTCAGTGATTCCAAAATCCCAATATGCAATACCAATATGGATAATTGTGTCTCTTCTGCCCTCCCCTTTATTAATTATCAGGCACATTTTTATGATTTTTAGCCACTATTTAATCAGAAAATTCAAGGACTGAAACTCTGGTACTTGAATTTATATAAAATTTGGCTGACCACTGAAGCAGACAATAGTTGGATGTAATGCCTGCAGGCGTCTTGGAAAAAGTTGGCACATTCACAATCAGAGTATTCCAATGATCTTTCACAAATCTGAGAATGATCAGAAAAGACAGAAAAGAATATTTAGGTTGGACTCTATGTTGCTGACACCACATAATTCTCATTAGTTTATTCTTAGCTCTAAGTTTTTTTTGGATGCTCTGGATACTTAGCAGCCAGGTCACATTGATATATATATATATTGATATCATACAGCCATTCATATATACTTATATTCAAAGTAATACATAAATGACATTTAGGAGTAGTAATTTTAATATCAAGGCCTTCACATCAGGTGAAATTTAAGACTCAGATTTATATGGGAATGGAATAGAGAGGAAAAACCATTATGTTCTTCTAGATTCTGTTAGAAATTATCCTTCATATACCATCTTCAAATAAAGATACATGTGGTATTTATTTAATATTTGATTATGATATCAGATTTCACTAAAAGTATATTTTTAGAAGTTTGATATTGGTTGCTATCATACCTAAAATCTCATTCAGAAAATGATATTTAAGTGGTTCTTATCAGAAGCTTTAAAAACTTTCCAAAACTGAGGTGCCCCAAGTGACTATTAACTGGTTATTTGCCTATGAGATTTTTAACAGTTCTGAATTTAGGCTCAGAAGACAATATAAACAGCATCCTTGAAGGGATGTTGTAAGGCTCTGATTGAGGCAATGTAGGGTTGGTTAAAGATTAGAGAGAATCCTTTTCTACCCATAAAAATTCAATAATTTCATCATTTAAATGATATGAGAAAGGTTATTCTTTTAATAGAAATGACTTTACTTATGTATTTAAGATTAAGATTAAAGCATTCTGGATATGGGTTATAATCAGTGAATATTGGAACAAAACTGCTATATGAGGGTAGCTACTGGGTATCCTGCACAGACTCTATCATGCCATGGAATGGGCAACCCCCTAATCATGGTCCATTACTACAAATACCTTAGTTTGACTGAGAAACAATGAAATGGATTGATAAATGAACAAGAGGAAGAGAGCCAGTATGCAAATGGAAAATTGTGTAGTATGATCCCATATCATGTTGACACAAACAATTCTTTGTCTAGACATCGATATTGTTCCTGTGGTACTTTACAGCTACAAATCACAGGATAAAAGCTTCAAAGGGCTACAGGTCATCAAATTGATGGACTTTTGTCTTGTACTAACAAGAGTGATTTGTTCACCAAAAAAGGAGTGCAAAACATTATGAATTTCATATGGGATCAGAAAAAGAGATGGGCATGAGAGATGACTGGGGGGCAGAGCCAAGATATGTAGAATAGACAAGTCTTTGTCTGAACTTTTCCTGGCTTCCCTCAGATCAATACCAGATCAAGCCCATGAATGGATTTTGGAGTGACAGAATCCACAAATATTTGGAATGTAACAAATTTCCTGCAGAAGATATTTTGAAGAACTTCAGTAAAGGTCTGTCTCAAATGGGGAGGAGGAGAGGAGACCCAACATAAGTAACAAATTTTGTGCAGAAGATATTTTGGAATAACTTCAGTAAAGGTCTGTCTCAAATGGGGAGGAGGAGAGGAGATCCAACATAAGCACAGTGCTGAGATCCAGGACACAGATGCCTCCAAGCATCAGGGGAATCTACTGAAAGGCTCTTAGCCAAAACACAACAGAATTGGCTACTCTGTCCTGATTCAAAAGAGAGTGGATTAGCAGATAAGCTGTGAGATCTACAACACAACTACAGAAGACAAATAGTGAACCCTTGAAATCCAGCATAACAAGGACTGCAGCTCCCAATGTAGGAAGGAAACCAGAAACACTGGCCTCAGGGCAGTATGAAGTTGCTATCATTTGTAGAGGAACTTGAGACAATACCCTTCCCCTTTGCACTAAGAGTAGACTTCAACCTTTAAAAAAGGAGCAAAAAAAAGCAAAAAAAAAAAAAAAAAGATAGCTTTTATAGAGAAGAGAAGACCAGACCTCAAACCCTGAGGACATTAAAGACAAAACATCTCCAGATGAAAGCTCAAATGATGATATGAGTTGGTCTCCAACTCAAAGGACTCCCTGGGAAGAATTCTAAAAAAGAGCTTACAAGTGAGTTAGAAGAAAAATAGAAAAATGAAATGAGAGCAAACACAGAAATTATCTGAAAAAAATCCTAAAATAGATTTGAGAAAATGGAAAAAGAATACAACTCCTTAAAAACAGATTTGGCAAAATTGAAAAAGAAAACAACTCCTTGAAAAACAGAAGTGGCAAAATGGAAAATGAAAACAACTACATAAAAAATAGAATTGGTGAAATGGAAAAACAAATTCAATAGACAAAACAACTCATTTAAAAGTTCAATTGGTCAAATGCAAAAAAGAGGTGAAAAAGTTAACTGAAGAAAATAATTCACTAAAAGTAAGAATTGAACAAATGGAATAAATGAATGATTCAATAAGATATTAAGAATCAGTTAAATAAAACAAAAAATGAAAAAAATAGAAGAAAATGTAAAATACCTCATCAGAAAAACAACTAACCTGGAAAATAGATCCAGGAGAGATAATTTAAGAATTACTGGACTATCTGAAAAGCACAATGAAAAAAGGAGCCTAGATAATATCTTTCAAGAAATTATCAAGGAAAACTGCCTTTCTGTTCTAGAATCAAAGGATAAAAATAACCATTGAAAGAACCCACCACTCAAAAAGAGTGACCTCAAAATGAAAACTCCAAGGAATATCATAGCTAAATTTCAGAATTATCAGATCAAGGAGAAAATACTGCAAGCATCCAGAAAGAAACATTTCAAATATCAAGGAGCAACAATCAAAGTTACCCGGGATCAAGCAGCTTCCATTTTAAAGGATTGAAGAAGGACAAAGGAGCTTGGATTGCAGCTAAGAATCAACTATCCAGAAAAATTAAGCATTAATTTTCAAGGAAAAAGATGGATAGTCAATGAAATAGGTGAATTTCATTTATTTCTGATGAAAAGACCAGAATTGGACAAAAAAATTTGATCTTCAAATACAGAACTCAAGAGAAGCATAAAAAGCTAAAATGGAAAGGAAAAAACTTTTCTTTTAATAGTTAAAAAGCTTATATCTCTATAAGAAAAGATGATATGTTTAACTCTTGAGAAGTATATCTTTGTTAGGCATATATTTAGACAGTGTTGGTATAATTTTACTTTATTGTGATGATATAAAAAAGAAATTGGGATGGAAAAGAGATTGTACTGGAGAAAGAAGAAAGGGCAGATAAAATGGAGTAAATTATAACACACGAAGAAGCAAAAGAATCCTATTACAATTGAGAGAAAGAAGGGAGAGGGAAGAGCTTTGTGTGAACTTTACTCTCACTGGGATTTGGCTGAAAGAGAAAATATCAGACATATTTAGTTTGCTAGAGAAACTTGTCTTACCCTATAGGGAAGTAGGAGGGGAAAGAGGAAAGGGAGGTGGTAGTTAGAAGGAGAGTTAGAAGGAGAGAAAAGAGAAGAAAGAAAGGAAAGAGAAAATCAAAACTTGGGGAAAATAAGATGGTAGGAAATACAGTTAGTAATTTTAACTGGGAATGGGAATGGGATGTACTCTCATAAAACAAAACTGTTTAGTAGACTGGATTAAAAGCTGGAGTCCTACAATATGTTGTTTACAAGAAGCATATTTAAAACATTGATAGTTACAGAATAAAGGTAAAAGGCTGGACCAGAATCTATTATGCTTTAGCTGAAGTAAAAAAAGCAAGGGTAGTGATCCTGATCTCAGATCAAGCAAAAGCAAAAATAGATCCAATTAAAAGAGATAAAGAAGGAAATTACATCTTGCTAAAGGATACCATAGATAATAAAGTAATATCAATATTAAACACATATAAACCAAATGGAATAGCATTCAAATTCCTAAAGGAGAAGTTAAGAGAGTTGAAATAAGAAATAGACAGCAAAACTATAATAGTGAGGGACCTCAACCTTGTTCTATCAGAACTAGATAAATTGAACCACACAATAAATAAGAAAGAAGTTAAGGAGATAAATAGAATTTTAGAGAAGTTAGTTGTGATAGACCTTTTGAGAAAATTGAATGCAGAAAGAAATATACTTTTTTTTTTCTCAGCGGTACATGGCACTTATACAAAAATTGATCATGCATTAGGGAATAAAAACCTCAAAAGGAAATGCAGACAGGCAGAAATAGTAAATGCATTTTTTGGGAGCATGATGCAATAAAAATTGCATATAATAAAGGGCCAGGGAAAATAGACCAAAAATTAATTGGAAAGTAAATAATCTAATCTTAAATAATGAGTGGGTGATGTAACAAATCATAGACATTTCTTTGTCTATTGATTACTTCATCCAAGAGAATGAAATAATGAGACAACATATTAAAATTTATGGGATGCATGCAGATAAAGCAATCCTTAGGGAAAATGTTATATTTCTAGATGCTTACATGTATAAAATAGAGAAAGAGAAAATCAATGAATTGGGTATGCAACTAAAAAAGGTAGAAAAAGAACAAATTTAAAATCCCCAATTAAACACCAAATTTGAAATTCTGAAAATAAAAGGGGAGATTAATAAAATTGAAAGTAAGAGAACTATTGAGATAATAGACAAAATTAAAATTTGATTCTATGAAAAAACAACAAAATAGATAAACCTTTAGTTAATTTGATTAGTAAAAGAAAAGAAACAATTAAATTGCTAGTATCAAAATGAAAAGAGTAAAATTTCCAGCAATGAAAAAGAAATTAGAGCAATAATTAGGAGATATTTTTCTTAAGTCTATGCTAATAAATCAGATAATCTAAATGAAATGGATAAATACTTAGAAAAATATACATTCCCCAGATTAACAGAGGACAAAATAAATTACTTAAATAGTCCCATTTTAGAAAAAGAAATTGAATAAGCTATTAATCAACTCCCTAAGAAAAAAATTTCCAGGGCCAGATGGATTTACAAGTGAATTATACCAAAAATTTAAAGAACAATCCATTTTAATACTATGCAAACTATCTGAAAAAACAGGGAAAGAAAGCATCCTATCAAATTCCTTTTATGACACATATATGGTCCTGATACCTAAACCAGGTAGGGTCAAAAGAGAAAGAAAATTATAGACCAATTTCCCTAATGAATAATGATACAAAAATCTTAAATAAAATATTAACAAAGAGATAACAGCAAGTTATCACTAGGATAATAAACCATGACCAAGTAGGATTTATACTAGGAATGCAGGGTTGTTTCAGTTTAGGAAAACTATTAGCATAATTGACTACATTAATAATCAGACTAACAAATCATATGATTATCTCAATAGATGCAGAAAAAACAAATTTTCAAAATCTAAAAATACTAAATTTTTAAAAAAATACTTTTAAAAAATACTAAAGAACATAGGAATTAAAGGTGGTTTTTTTATTTATAACTTGTTTATTTTTCTATTTTATTATATTATAGCTTTTTATTTACAAGATATATGCATAAATATTTTTTCAGCATTAACAATTGCAAAACCTTTTGTTCCAACTTTTCCTCTCCTTCCCCCCCACCCCTTCCCCCAGATGGCAGGTTGACCAATACGTTAAATATGTTGAAGTATAAGTTAAATACAATATATGTATACATGTCCAAACAGTTATTTTGCTGTACAAAAAAGAATTGGGCTTTGAAATAGTGCACAATTAGATTGTGAAGAAAATAAAAAATGCAGGTGGACAAAAGTAGAGGAATGGGAATTCTATGTAGTGGTTCATAGTCATCTCCCAGAGTTCTTTCGCTGGGTGTAGCTGGTTCAATTCATTACTGCTCTATTGGAATTAATTTGGTTCATCTCATTGTTGAAGAGGGCCATGTCCATCAGAATTGATAATCACATAGTATTGTTGTTGAAGTATATAATGATCTCCTGGTCCTGCTCATTTCACTCAGCATCAGTTCATGTAAGTCTCCAGGCCTTTCTGAAATCATTAAAGGTGTTTTCTTAAAATGATCAGTAGCATCTATTTAAAACCATCAGCAAGCATCATCTGTAATGGGAATAAATTGCAAACATTGTCAATAAGATCAGGAGTGAAACAAGATTGCACACTTCACCATTACTTTACAATATTAAATTCAAAATGTTAACTTTAGCAATAATAGAAGAAAAAATTAAAGCAATTAGAGTAGGTAATGAGAAAACCAAATTGTCATTCTTTGCAGATGATATGATTCTATATTTATAGAATCCTGAAGAATCAAATAAAAAACTTCTAAAAACAAGTCACAGCTTCAGCAAAGTTGCAAGAAACAAAATAAATCCACACAAATCATCACTATTTCTATATGTTACCAGTAAAGTCTAGCAGCAAAAGATACAAAGAGAGATTCCATTTAAAATAACTTGATAATATAATATATTTGGGAGTCTACCTGCCAAAATAAAGTTAGGAACTATATGAAGACAAGTGTCTTGTAAACACTTTCCACACAAATAAAGTTAGATCTAATCAATTGGAAGACTATTAAGTACTCATGGGTACACCAAGCTAATTTAATAAAAATAACACTTCTACCTAAATTAATCTACTTATTCAGTACCATGCCAATGAAACTCCCAAGAAATTACTTTATAGAGCTGGAAAAAATACTAACAAAGTTCATATGGAAAAACAAAAGGTCAAGAATTTCTGGGATAAGAACTCACTATTTGACAAATATTGCTGGGAAAATTGGGAAAATTTTTGGCAGAAATTAAGCATTGATCTACAATTACCACTCTATGCCAAGATAAGGTAGAAATGGATTCATGATTTAGACAGAAAGATTGGTACTATAAGCGAATTAGAAGAACAAAGGATAGTCTACCTGTCAGATCTGTGGAGAAGGAAGAAATTTGTGTCCAAAGAAGAAGTGGAGTACATTATAGAATGCAAAGTGGATAATTTTGATTATATTAATCAAATGTTGTACAATATTGTACAAACAAAACCAATGCAGAAAAGATTAGAGGGGAAGCAGTAATTTTATAGGTGATATTGTGCTCTTTATAATGTTGTCATCTTTAGTTATGACTACATACCATTTCTCATCTTTACTCCTTTTCCTATAATCGGTTATTCCTCATATCTGAACTTCTCTCTCTTCATTTCTGCCTCTTAGAATGCTTACTTTCTTTTAAGGCTCTATTTAAGTGCCCTCATCTTCAGGAAGCCTAACTCTTTCCCTGCAAGTGCTAATTTCCCCTCCTCCACTGAAAATAGTTTGAAGCTATATTATGAAATGTTTATTTTCTTAATTTTATACAGGTTTCCTTTCTATTGCAAATTTCTTGAGGCAGGCTGTTTTTGTTTTGATCATAGAGCTGGAGTTGAGAAGCATGCCTAGAGGATATCAAGTTCTTTCTCTTTATTTTACAAATGAAGAAAATGACTCAGAAAGATTAAATGACTTAAGTCTCACATAGTAACAGAGGCTTGAACTCAAATCCTCTGAACTCCAAATACACCTCTCTTTGCATCACCTATCACAATGCATGACACAGAGTAGACATTTTATAAATGTTGAAGAATGAATGAAAAAGGAGAGTATAGGAATAAATGAACTTTTCCTTAAAATAATCAGTACCATCTATTTAAAACCATCATAAGTAAGAATCATATGTAATGGGAATAAACTGGAACCATTCCCAATAAGATCAGGAGTGAAACAAGGTTGCTCTCTATCACCATTACTATTCAATATTGTATTAGAAATGCTAGCTTTGGCAATAAGAGTTGATAAAGAGATTAAAGGAATTAGAGTAGGTGATGAGGAAACCAAATTATCACTCTTTGCTGATGATATGATGTTATACTTAGAGAATCCTAGAGATTCTACTAAAAAGATATTATAAATAATCTACACCTTTAGTAAAGTTGCAGGATACAAAATAAACCCACATAAGTCATCAGCATTCTTATATATCACTAACAAAATTCAGCAGTTAGAATTACAAAGAGAAATTCTACTTTAAATAGAATTTCTCTTTGTAACTCTGTTTATTTAAAGTAACTATCAATAGTATAAAATATTTAGGAATCTATCTGCCAAAGGGAAATCAGAAAGTATATGAGCAAAACTACAAAACACTTTCCACACAAATAAAGTTAGATCTAACCAATTGGAAAAATATTCAATGCTCTTGGATAGGGCAAGCAAATATAATAAAGATGACAATACTACCCAAATTAATCTATTTATTTAGAGCTATATCAATGAGACTCCCAAAAAATATTTTAATGACCTAGAAAAAATAACAACAAAGTTCATATGGAAAAACAAAAGGTCAAGAATTTCAAGGGAATTAATGAAAAAAAAAATGAAATGAAGATGGTCTAGCTGTACCAGATCTAAAATTATATTATAAAGCAGCAGTTACCAAAACCATTGCTGTTGGCTAAGAAATAAACCAGCTGATCAATGGAATAGGTTAGGTTCAAAGGACAAAACAGTCAATAACTTTAATAATCTAGTATTTGACAAATCCGAAGACCCCAGCTTTTGGGATAAGAACTCACTGTTTGACAAAAATTGCTGGGAAAATTGGAAATTATTATGGCAGAAACTAGGCATTGACCCACACTTAACACCGTACATCAAGATAAGGTCAAAATAGGTTCATGACTTAGGCTTAAAGAATCAGATTAGAAATAATTAGAAGAACATAAGATAGTTTACCTCTCAGACCTGTGGAAGAGGAAGGAATTTATGACCAAAGAAGAACTAGAGATCA
Source organism: Antechinus flavipes (assembly GCF_016432865.1). Lineage (NCBI taxonomy): Eukaryota > Metazoa > Chordata > Mammalia > Dasyuromorphia > Dasyuridae > Antechinus > Antechinus flavipes. The sequence continues at coordinate 81,582,582 of NC_067403.1, read as the reverse complement.
CTATTGGTCACAAAATAAAAAATTTTGATTATATCAAATTGAAAAGTTTTTGTACAGACAAAACTGATGCAGACAAGATTAGAAGGGAAGCAATAAACTGGGAAAAGATTTTTTACCGTTAAAGGTTCTGATAAAGGTCTCATTTCCAAAATATATAGAGAATTGTCTCTAAATCTAGAAGAAATCAAGTCATTTTCCAATTGATAAATGGTCAAAAAATATGAACAGACAATTCTCAGATGAAGAAATTGAAACTATTTCTAGCCATATGAAAAGATGCACTATTCATTATTAATCAGAGAAATGCAAATTAAGACAATTCTGAGATACTACTACACATCTGTCAGATTGGCTAGAATAACAGGGAAAGATAATGCAGAATATTGGAGGGGATGTGGGAAAACTGGGACACTGATACATTGTTGGTGGAATTGTGAATACATCCAGCCATTCTGGAGAGCAATTTGGAACTATGCTCAAAAAGTTATCAAACTGTGCATATCCTTTGATATAGCAGTATTACTACTGGGCTTATATCCCAAAGAGATTTTAAAGAAAGGAAAGGGACCCACATGTGCAAGCATGTTTGTGGCAGCCCTCTTTGTAGTGGCCAGAAACTGGAAACTGAGTGGATGCCAATCAGTTGGAGAATGGCTGAATAAATTGTGGTATATGAATATTATGGAATATTATTATTGTTCTGTAAGAAATGACCAGCAGGATGATTTCAGAAAGGCCTGGAGAGACTTACATGAACTGATGCTGAGTGAAATGAGCAGGACCAGGAGATCTTTATAACAATACTATGTGATGATCAATTCTGATGGATGTGGCCCTCTTCAACAATGAGATGAACTAAATCAGTTCCAATAGAGCAGTAATGAATTGAACCAGCTACACCCTGCAAAAGAATTCTGGGAGATGACTATGAACCACTACATAGAGTTCCTAATCCCTCTATTTTTGTCCACCTGCATTTTTTATTTTCTTCATAAGCTAATTGTGCACTATTCCAAAGCCCAATTCTTTTTGTACAGCAAAATAACTGTTTGGACATGTATACATATATTGTATTTAACTTATACTTTAACATATTTAACATGTATTGGTCAACCTGCCATCTGGGGAAAGGGGTGGGGGGGGAAGGAAAGGAGATGTTGGAACAAAAGGTTTTGCGATTGTCAATGCTGAAAAATTACCCATGGATATATCTTGTAAATAAAAAGCTATAATAAAATTTTTTTAAAAGAATGAATGAAAGAGGAGAGGAGAAGAAGATAATTATCTATCTCATGTCTACAATGTGCTCAGTATTGTGCTAAGCACTTTATAATCATGATCTCATATGAGTGAATGCATTAATGAATGAATGATTGCTTTCCTTTTTGATCTCATACTGAATTATGCTTTCTATTTTGAAAAATCATTTTTCTGCATTAGAAGGAAGTATATAGTTAAAAGAGGCGAAAGATTTATGTTCTTTTCAATAAAATCTGATTAATCTCTTTGGATGAGATGTAGTTCATGGTCTGATTATTTCTTGAACTAATCTCTCATGTATTTCATTGGTCAATTAATTGCCAGAATAACTGGCCTCCTTCATAGACTGGACTTTTTTTTTTGTTTATGGAAGAGAAAGTTTGGTTTTATATTAGGAAGAAATTTAAAGCTTTATAATTTTGGTAACTGGATCTTCACTTGGCTTATATACTTGACTTTCTGATTTTATATTTACTAGTTTCTTTATTTCCTTTTCTGTCTTTTCTAATCTGTCATTCAGGACCTCTTTTCCACTGATATAAAAAAGTGATTTCCCCTATTATGAACTGAGGGTGAGTTATAAATCATCAGAATAAGGAAGAAGGAATTTTAAATTCAATTCAACAAGTTTTCATTAAGTACTTATTGTGTGTAAGGCACTAGATAAGATGCTCAAGTGAATGATTTCTGAATCCTAGGATTTCTAAGTCAGAAAAAACCTCAACAGCCATCTAATCTTATCTTAACTAGAAAAGAATTTTTCCTATAACAAAGTAATCACTGGTCATCCAAGTTCTTGAATACCTCCATGGAAAGGGGAATATTTTACTTCCAAGGCTACCCATTCAATTTTGAGATATTACTGCAGATTCAAATTGTTAGGAAGTTGTCTTATTCCCCCCTTTTTCTGATATCAAGCCTAATTGTCCCCTTTTCCAATACAGAAAGATAAAAAATGAATGTAGATCTGACCATAGCTCTTGGCAGGTCACCCCCTCAATTTACTATTTGACTCATCTTTGTTTTGTTTTTATTCTTCCACATTCTAAAGAAATCCAGCAGCATGTTTTGAAAGTTTATTTCTAGTTAAAAATCTTGTAATCTTGTTTCTTATCAACTAATAAACTTAAGCCCCTACCCCAAAAGATTGACTATCTTTTCTCAATTGTAATTACAGCTACTTTTCTATATTTAAAAATATTATAATTCCTGAATATATGTAATTTGTTGAAAAAAATTACTAAGGATAATGATATATATAAGAAGAAAACAACAAAAATGTTACTACAGTTTAAAGCTTAATAACTTCAGAAATAAAAATTCTACATTGCAAAAATATTTGAGTTTAGTTAATTAGCATTTTAAAATTTTGAAATGTTTCATATTAAAATTCAACATGGCCACCATCTTGTGTTAACCTTCATTCTAGTCAATTGTAGAACTTTGTAAAAACTTTTATAAACTGCTATTAATGACTGAAAGGATTTTATTTCTAATTTTAACATTAAGATCATCCAAAGAATGAATTTTTGACATGCACAAAATTGATTTTGTTGTGATCCCATAAGAAATAGTCTAATGGAAACAAATCAAGTAGCTGAAGCAGTCAAAAAGAGGATCTCTGCTAATAATACACTAGTCTGAGAAAGTATCATACATGCAATAACTAATGATAGCAACATTTCATTAAAGTTAAAACTGTATTAAAGCTAAATAAGTATACTAGAGTAAAACAAAACTAATTAAAAATAAAAAAAATTAAATCATCAATTTTTTATTGTAGTTTTTTTATTGATAGAACATATGCATGGGTTATTTTTTAGCACTGACCCTTGCAATCACTTCTGTTCCAGCTTTCCCCTTCTTTCCCTCCACCCTCTCCCCTAGATAGCAGGCAATCTCATGCATATTAAACTTGTTAAAGTATATCTTAAAGACAATATATGTGTACATATTTAAACAGTTCTCTTATTGCACAAGAAAAATCGAATTTAGAAAGGTAAAAATAACCTGGGAAGAAAAACAAAAATGCAAGCAGTCCACATTCATTTCCCAGTGTTCTTTTGCTGGATGTAGCTGGTTCTGTACATCACTGATCAATTGGAACTGAATTGGATCCTCTCAGTGCCAAAGAGAGCCATGTCCATTCAGAATTGATCCTCGTATAGTATTGTTGTTGAAGTGTATAATGATCTCTTGCTTCTGCTCATTTCACTTAGCATCAGTTCATGTGTGTCTCTCCAAGCCTCTCTGTTAAATTATCAAATTTCAAATGATGCTTTCTGGTCAATGAAACCTAAAACTTTATTGTGACTTTTGGGACACCACATATAACTATGATATTATAGTTACAACAAATGTCACGTCAGTTATCTCAAACCTCAATTTATTAATGACTCATATCGCTGAAGTGGAAACATTTTTGCATGATTCAATTACTCTAAATACTTATTAAAATCTCTTAGACTCTATTTTTTTCAATAAAATAGTTAAATTCTGTAAATAAGTTAGACTGGTCATTTTTCTTGTCTTCAATAATTATAAGACATAGAATTTACAAAATTCATTCTATTTAACCACTTTTCACAAACTTCATAAAATTCTCTTTACACTGTTTCTTCATGTCACTTAATAACAGTTATATTGAGGAAAAATTTTCATATCACCTCCTATCTGTCTTCTTCATATATTCCTCATAGATCACAGATAAAACAGAATTTTTCTTTCTTCCTGACTCCATATAGAGAAGCACTTCAAAAACCAGATATATCTCAAATGACTTTTAAACTTCCAACACAAACTGTTTTCTCAATATTCTCTCCTAGCTACTGATTCCTAAATCTATGGTAGTTATCTAAAAATATTTGAATCAGAGATTACAATAATCATTTACTTGCTGTGTATGGTTCTTTCACTTGAGGACAAAAAGTGTAATGCTTTTTTCCACTTTGTGTCTCTTCATTATTTCAAGTCTATTATCATAGCTTCCTTCAATCTATTTTTCTCCAATCCTCTTCAATCCAATCCAAACCTTAAATTCATCTTTATTTGGCATAGACTCAAGGATTTTCACATTGTAGTTATCCTTCTTTGAATATTTTCCAACTTGTTATTTCTAAAGTGTGGTGCCCAGAACTGAACACAATATCTCTGAATTGTATAACTAAGCAGAGCACAATAACATGATCAACTCCTAATCTCTGAACATGATGGCTGTCACTGCCTAACATCACATCAGTTTTATAGCTTCCACATCATGCAAAGCTTTTTCTTTTTATTCTAATTTTAATCAATTTCATCATCATTTCTTGTCTGAAGACTTGATAGAGAATTCTCTTAACAGAAAGTCTTACATGATAAGTATTTAAAACTTGGGTCCATGTGCTTCTTTTTAGGAAATTAAAGGGACCTAAATTTGAAAGTTGGATTTTTAAAATATATAACATATAAATAATTAAATATATATGTTGCTCCTTACAGAACCACTGAACAAATAATAAAAACTTCCTTCTTCAATCTAGGACTTTAAAAAAATTCTGTCAATCAACCAACAAGCACCAATTAATCCTTAAGCATCAAGCTCTGTGCTAGACCACAAGAATACAAAATTAAACAATTCTCTCCCTTAAGAACTTTTCATTAATATTACTATTTTTTGCCTCACATTCATTTTCAAATGTATCACTTATGACCTCTTAGATTCTTCTATTGTTTAATCAGCATTCATTCCAGTGTCGCACTAGGTATGAAATGGAGTAAGAGGGATCCTCTCCAAGGTGCTACAGGCTGGGCATATGGGTTAGTGGGTTTTTAACAGTGGTAATTCTTTTCTCCTGGACCAAAATTGACTATTGTCATTATTATGAATTCAACTGGCTTTTCGTGTCTTTCAATTTGCATTATTGCAGTCATAGTGTCCAATGTACTGTTTCTGCTTACTTGCTGTCTCTCAATTCAAAAAAGCATTTCCGTATTCCGTTGAATTTCTCCTGTTGATTGTTTCTTATAGAATAATATAGAACAGTCCATTCATGTGACGTCATTTGTCAGTCCCCTCAAAATGGGCACCCACTTTCTGGTTTTATTTTTCTACCGCAAATAGCTTATGCCAAATATTTTACCATAAACACGTGAGTTTTCTTTTTGCCATTGCTCTCTGTGGTATACATGTCCAGGAAAGGGATCACTAGGTCAAAGGGTATGAAAAGTTAAATGACTTCTTTCATTATTGCAAATTGCTTTTCTAAATCACTTTTAAACACAAAACACTCTTTGCCTTCAGTACTGCTCTCCATCCCAAAATGTGGCCAATTTAATGGCATGGGGAAACAAAATAATGCCACATAGGTAAATTTCACGTTCCACAGCACTTGACTTTATTGTAGAGCCAAAATCAATTCTAACTTAGGCAAACCATAGCCTTGTCTGTCTTCCAAATAGGAGTTTTACCCTTTTATGGACAATGAGCAAGACTCCTTATATATTCAAGCAAGTAACATGAACTTTTTTTTGAAGCCCAAAGAAAACTTTAATCAACATCTCCCACCAATGATGTTTTTTTGTTTTTCCTTCAGACTACAGCAGACTAACCGTAATTGTGTAACAGTACAATATCTCTAATTTTTCACTGGGGTAAACCACAGAAACTGAAAATTGTCAGGAAAAATTGTACAGGTTTCTTTGAGCAAAAGGAGTTCTTGGTTTCTCTGGTGAGTGTGATATGGCATGCTGTAATTGTTCAGTGACCCTAGAAAGTGCTTAGTGAGTGTGGGGAGGGGGCACATTTCAATTTGGTAATCAAGTGTGGTTTTGATTGTACTCTTATTTGCATTTGTATAAAGCAGAGACCTTGACTTCTCCATCCCATATGCTTTCACTTATAGGTTCACAGGATCATGGATTTAAAGCTGTAAGGCATCTCAGAGGGCATCTAGACTACTTCCTTTATTTTTTTTCGAATGAGGAAATTGAAGCCCAAAGTGATGTGCCTTCACCAAAGTTACATAAGTAGCAGAATCATTATTTAAGCATCTTTAAAATGGTTCTTGAAGTAGCATTAATTTCTCTGCCCCAGTAGGTGTGAAAGAGAGTAAGGAACTCTCTCCAAGGTACTACAGTTTGAGTATATGGGGTAAGCAAGTCTTTGACAGTGGTAACTCAATATCTTAGCAATAGACTTCTTCCATGTTACTAAAGATTTTCTGGGTCTTCCTGGAAATTTCAGTCCTTTTTAATTTTAAAATACAGTTAAACAGTCATTTCCAAAGCCTTTTTAGAACTTGATGTAAGAAAAGGCTTTCTAAAAATCAGAACTGTCCAAAGAGAGAAGACATTGTTCAAAGGAAGTAGTGAATCTCCTGCAATAGAGATCTTAAGTAGAAGCCAGATGACTATCTGTTAAAGGTATAGAAAAGATTGCTGAATGTTTTCTCCTTCTTCTACACATAACCACAATTGCCTATTTTTGGATTTAACTCCCTTGTAATTTTCATATGTGTATGTGTGTGTGTGTGTGTGTGTGTGTGTATGTATCTCCTATATATCCATAGCTATATTTCCTTGTTGGTCTTCTCCTCTGTTAGAATGTAAACTTCTTGAGAATAGGGATTGTTTCATTAAAAAATATATATTTTCCCAGCATCTAGTACAACCTATATAATAGGTGCTTAAGAAAAATGTGTTGATCAATTGATTTCTCAGCTAAAATTTGGACCAGATGACTTCTGAGATCTCTTCTAACTCAAAGATTCAGAGATTTTGTAAATTGTGCTACTTTGATCCTGGACTTTCAATATATAAACGATTTAATTTTAAATTTGTAGTTTATATATAGTACTTTAAGGTTAACAAAATATTTTACTTTTTATTTTTTAAAAATTTTATAAAGCTTTTTATTTTCAGAACACATGCCTAGATAATTTTCAAAATTTACCCTTGCAAAACCTTCCAAATTTTTTTCTCCATCCCCTTTCCCCCTATAGTTGACCTATATAGCAATGAATCCAATATATTTTAAACATGGAATTATTCTATACATATTTCCACAATTATCATGCTGCACAAGAAAAATCAGATCAAAAAGGGAAAAAAATGAGAAAGAAAACAAAATGCAGGCAAACAACAGCAACAATGATAACAAAAAGTGAAAATACTATGACCTACACTCAGTACCCATAGTCCTCTCTCTGAGTTTAGATGGTTCTCTTCATTGCAAGATCATTGGAAATGGCCTGAATGCCTCACTGTTGAAAAGAGCCACATCCATCAGAATTGATCATTGTATAATCTTTCTGTTGCTCGTACAATGTTCTCTTGTTCTACTCATTTCACTAGAAAGTAAGTCTTTCTAGGGCTCTCTTCAATCAGTCTGCTGATTGTTTCTTATAGAACAGTAATATTCTATAACATTCATAAACTAAAAAAATATTCAGCCATTCTCCAAATAGTGGGCATCCATTCAGTTTTCAGTTTCTTGCTAGTACAAAAAGGGTAACTAAAAGCATTTTTGCATATGTGATTTCTTTTCCCTTTTTTATGATCTCTTTGGGATGCAGACCCAGGAGAGACACTGTTGTGTCACAAAGTATGTACAGTTTGATAGCCCTTCGGGCATAGTTCTATATTGCTCTACAGAATAATTGGATCAATTAATAACTCCACCAACAATGTCCCAGTTTTCCCACATCTCCTCCAACATTCAACATTATCTTTTCCTGTCATCTTAGCCAATCTGAGAGGTTTGTAGTGTCTTAATTTGCACTTCTCTGATAAATAGTAATTTAGAGCATTTTTTCATATGATTAGAAATGGATTTAATTTCTTCATCTGAAAAATTGTCTATTATATCCTTTGACCATTTATCAATGGAACATGGCTTGAATTCTTATAAATTTGAGTCAATTCTCTATATATTTTAGAAATGAGGCCTTTATCAGAACCCTTGGATGTGAAAAAAATTCCCCCTAGTTTACTGCCTCCCTTCTAATCTAGTTTGCATTGATTTTGTTCATACAAAATCTTTTAACTTAATATATCAAAATTGTCCATTTTGCATTCCATAATGTACTCTAGTTCTTCTTTGGCTGCAAATTTCTTCCTTCTCCACAGATCTGAGAGATAGACTATTCTGTGTTCTTCTAACTTGCTTATAGTATCAACAAAGTATTTTACAAATATTATCTTATTTGATCTTCATAACAATCTTTGAAGGGTTGTTAGTATTCTTATTTTACAGATGAGGAATCTGAGAGAGTTAAGTGCATTATCCTGGGTTACATAGCTAGTAAGTGTCAGAGCAGATTTGAACTCAGGTTAACTTGATTCCAGGCAGGGTGCTTAATCCACTGTGCCACTTATTTGTTGACTACATGCAAGGTACAGCACTAAGTACTAGGGCTATACAAAGCCAAAATGAAATATTGTAAGACCTTAAATGTCTTCAGTTGGGGGCTTATCTAGAGGATCCTCAGAGTAGGTATTAATTTGACTACCACTTCTGTGTCAATCCCTCTGTGATTGGGTAGATTGCAATCAAGAGAAACTGGAGTTGATCCTAGGACCAAGACGCTGAATCCCTCTGAATTCAGTTAGGCTGATCCTCAGATAGCAGATGTATAGTCAGACCAAGTTCATATTTGAAGCTTTTCCCATTTGCTAGGTCTTCCAATGTCTATACAAATACCATACAAATTTACAAACAAAAATAACACAGATAGTGGAGCTTTTGTATTATTTTATCTTTCATTGACCAGATCCTACAGGCAGAGGGATAACTTGACAAAAAGATGGGGGCGGCGGTGGGAGTTACATTGAAGGCCTGGATTCAATAATTCTGGGGAACACAAAAGAGAGTGAGGAATATAAAGAATTTCCAAGTAAATAGTAAATCTGATCTCTGCTACATATCTGTGTTTGCTTAGCAAGTCACTGATCATAGATCTTGGATACCAGCCTTCCCATTTTAGAAATAAAAGAACAGAGGTCCCTTGAAACTTAAGGGACTGGTCTAAGATCACACAGGTGGAAAATTTCAAAGCCAGGATGTGAATCTTGATCTTGACACCAAATTCAATTAATTTTGTACTCATTAAGCCACATCAAGTTTCTGTAATTGGAAAAAGAAAGGAAATAAAGGGAAAACTTTTTTTTTTAAGCCAGTAGATCTGAATTTGAATCCAACTCTGTCACTTATTATCAGTGTGAACTTGGGCTTTCTCACAGCATTGGACAGTTTTATTTACCATCTAAGCAGACTGCTCTGCTGCAGCTTCTTTAACCACTGGTCAGTAGGCACCAGCCTAAAAAGAACTTTGGCAAAATAAAGATCGTGTATGTACTATAGTAGTGGTTCTCATCAGAAGGATGAGAAATTGAAAAGGGACTTCTATTAGCACCATTTCTAACAGTTTGGCCATGATGATAGTAAAAAGATTGAAGGAATATTCTACTAATCCTGGGCCTCTTGATCCCATTTTTATATCAATATTTCCATAGCTGTAGTTGAGTTCCTGATTAATTTTCCTTTTCCCAGCACTGAATGCCCCAAATGGTGAATTGAGTCCTCACAAAGGTTTCCCACAGACTCCAACATTTAAAGCACAAATTTACCTCAGGGGAGACGGGCAAGTAGCTTACTGTCTTCTCTACTCAGCTTGATTCAGGGGTAACAAAAGTGACTTTTTAATGATGTGGTCGCTTCTGACCTCAGACATTGCCCAAGACCACAGAAACTCATTTCACACAGACTGACCGCTCTGTTGCAGTCACCAAATGGTGCCAGCTCTGGATGGATTTGAACTAGTGCCCTGCAGATGAAAGATGTCCTTGCCTATTACTAATCCCCCAAACCATCTGCTCTCCATTTCTTCTGCTTTTCAAAATCATTTCTGTAAGCTTTGAGCTCAGAAAAAAAGGGCTGTCCTAATAGTGTTCACTTGAGCCAAGCCCTCTGAACACATGCCATGTGTCAGCTCCTACATGCAGCCGGCCTCATTAGCTTCCTTCCCAACCTGTAATTTGTTGGCATCGCTAGTCCTAATACATTGCCTCGGCAGGATCTTCTTTTTGAAGACTGAGAAAATTGTGGCGGTGGGGGAAGGAGGGAATGCTCATCGTGAAGAACAGGATGTTGCCCAGACTCCCTGACATAAAAAGGAAGCAGATGGTGCTATCAGGACGGGGTGGAGATTAAGTGTAGAGACAATAACTAGTGGGTGGGAGTTAATGTACTAAAAAGATGAGGGGTTTTAATGAGAAAAAGACTAAAAGAGGCTAAAAGAGTGGGGGAAAAGCTTCTTATTGAATATAAGTTCTTGAGAGCATTATTTTTGCTTTGTAACCCCAGCATTTATGTCAGTACCTGGCACATAACATCTATTTAATAAATGCTTGTTGAGTTGAAGTGAAGAATCTTCTGCATACATGATCATGGCACGTGGAACTCATCCAATTGTGGTTTTGATTTCCATTTTTCTAATGACATTAGTGATTCCTTCTGGTCTCTTTTAGTTTGGGCTTAACTAAGAATCTGTAATGAATCTGGGATCTTATTGATGTGAATATTCTCTCCAGCAATTTAAATGCCAATCTACCCCTGTCCATTCTGTGTAGCCTTTGTCCATGTTTCCCATAGATTCACAACATAGATTCTCAATTGACATGGTGGGTCTGCTCCTTATTTCTACTTACTTTTTTACCTTATTTTCTTATTTCATATTGACTTATTTCAAGTCTTCCAGTAAGGTTCACAGATTGCCCATCAGTTATTACCCACTCTTACCATTTGACCAGCCCATCTAGTTTTTTGCTCCTACTTTTCTCAATGGCATCCTTTATGCAACTTCCTCTTCATAATTCCTTATAATATCAGAGATTTGGAGGTAAAAGAAATTTTTAAAAATCAGGGAATCCGATCCTCTCATTTTACAGAGAGGGGAAACTGAGACCCTGAGAGATTGGGGGTGACTTACCTTAGATCATAATGTCTGAGTTAGGATCTGGCTCCAAAGCTAATATTCTTTCCAGTGCATTATACTGCCTCTTATTTTTAACATGTTGCAGTCTACTCATGATCACTAGCACATCTCCACTGCCCTTTAGTTGGTGGGATAAATTTCAATTTGGGAGGAGATTTTGAGTTCCATTTCTCACAGCCTTATAACAATAGTAGAAGATTATTGATTTGACAAAAATAGATCAGCTCAGCTTCTTCCCGGCCCTGCTTAAGTTTAGTATTCCCTGAAAGCATCAGTGTTTCTAAACACTACAAACTAAATGTACGTAGCTTTATATGTATATATATACATACATATATGTATATAGCTTTATAACTTTAATCAGCAATGGGAGATTGAGTAGACTCAAGCCAAAATATTCTTAAAGATAGAAATGAAACCCATCACTACCTTCTCTATGCGGCCATTCTTCTATTTTTGTTCTCAAGCTTATCCAGATCTTCTTCATGAACCTATGAAAATAGTAGCAATCAATGTTTAGATCAGTGGTTCTCAAACTTTTGTTTTCAGTGTCTTTATCCTATTAAAAATTATTGAGGATCTCTCCAAAGCGTTTTTGTTTATCTGGATTATATTTATAGACATTTACCATATTGGAAATAAAAACTATTTTTGAATTTGTAGACCCTCTAAAAGGGTTTCAGAGATCCCCAGGATTCTCCAGACCATACTTTGAGAACCACTGGTTTAGATGATCAGCTCCTGCTAAATACTTATAACATGTCTTCTTATTATTCCTGCTGTGACTAAAAGGATAGAAGACAAGATTTGGCTCCCTAGAGAGGTGAATGTAGACAAAATTACAAAGATTTTAGAGGATATAGGAGTGATTCAAAAAAAAAAAAAAAACCAAACAACATGGTGATCAGAAAAAAAGAGATTTCCTGAGTTCTGCATATTCTCATGATGTGACTATGTAATTCTAGAGAGAAGCAGGTTCATGCAGTGATTATATATCAGGAGAGGCTGAGATAAATGACTGAAGGGGAAAAAGGCAAGTGAATCCAATCCCTGTTGGTTCCCTTTGTGGAACAGCCAGAGAGACCATCCACATTGTTCAGAATCCCTTGCTACTATCAGTACTGTGAGTTTTGTATTAACTCATTTTCTGAAATGGATCTATGATCGTTACAATATGAGCATTGCCTTCAGTGATCTAGAATATATGCCCTCTATGCCTGCCCTGACTGTTTAAACTTTTAGGCACATTCATATCCATGCTCATATTTGTTCACTACAGGAGGGCCACCCAGGCATCTGGGAGTGAAAATGTTCAGGGATAATAACTCAGAGATAACATGATATGCTGAAAAAGTCATTGTCCTTAGATCCAGGAATAAACTTGTTCAAATTTCACTTCAAATCTCACTAGCTGTGTGCCTCTAGGCAAATTTTTTAACTTCCTGCTGCCTCAATTTCCTTATTTATAAAATAAGAGGTGGGGTTGTTTGATGGCCCCTAAGATCCCTTCACCTTTAAGCCTATTATTCTTTATTTTAAAAAAGGTTTTGCAAACCGTAAAGCATTCTGGAAATATGAATTATTGATATTAATATTAATGTGTGCTTTTTAAAAAAATTGATAATTTTTCCAAAATAATAAAAAAGCTACTGAATAAGGAGGTTTTTTTTTATCCTGCCCTTATTCTCAGACTACTTCTTTTCTCACTTTATTTTATTTTAGAAATAAACAGTATTAACTCTTAGATGAAGGGTTCTTAGGATACACGAATCCCAAGAGATCCTGGGATAGATTTCACTATAAGTGAACTTGGATGGGAAAAAATGATAACCTCTAATTAAAATTCACCATTTCTTTCGATTGTGAATATGGGCAACAAATTTTATTCTGAGAAGGTATTTTGCCTGATTCCCAAAGGTCTATGACATAGAAAAAGTAAAGAACCTCCTTATTAGAGGGGTGCAAAATAAGTCTGAGATAAGATGCTTTACAAAACTATTACCTTTTCCACAGACTGAAGGAAATTATTTTTTTTGAAGGAAATAATTAAGGGTCTTTTTTAAACAGCTGTTGTTAGGACTCTGATTTCCACAACAGAATAAACAAATAATCTAATTAATTTGTTGACAGCATTACCTATTCTAAAACAAACAAACAAACAAACAAAGATGGTACAATGCAAAGGGGCAGAATTTAAAGTTTTGAATAACTGAGTTCAAATGTGACCTCAGACATATAGTAGTTTTGTGAGCATGGTCAAGTCAGTTAACATCTTAGAATAAGAATGCCTCCACAGAATTCTCTAACATTTTGAAATAGAATAGGAACTAGCATTTAAATAATTTCTAGGTTTGCAAAACACTTTTTAAAAGCATCTCCTTTAATCCTCACAATAATCCTGGGAGGTAGGTACTATTATTATCTCCATTTTACAATTGAGGAAACTGAGGCAAGCAGGTTAAGCAATTTGACCAAAGACACAACCTAAGTGTCCAAGCATAAGTCTGAGTCTTCCCTGAAGGAGATTCTGTCTTTGTTCTGTCTTTGTTGAGGGAATATTCCACGATTGGAGCTCCCTAACCTGACCAAATACAGGTTATTCTTTTCTGGACACAACTCCTTCCCCAACCCTCTTCTCCAAGGAGCAGTAGTATCATGAAGGAGCTGGAGATGAAGTTAGACAATATGATACAGTTGCAGCAGGAGGGAGCTGTGGTTGAAATCAGAGAGATGTTGGGACAGAATGATGATGCTCATTCTCCAATAGGTTAGTGAGGCAAGATGCAGTTTGAAGTTCCTACCAGACAGCTGAGAAAAAACTCCATCCCTCATGAGATACAGTTTGTCACAGGTCTTACATTGCACATCTATAAAAGCATCAAAATCTAAGTTTTGTAGTTTGTCTTTATCTAAAAACCAGCTGTAATATGCCAACTACAATTGAGCAATGAATGGATGCTCTTTGATTACTTATAGGAACATGACAATGGGACTAAACCTCCAATTCTGTTTTCTAGAATATCTGGGTTCAGCTTAACTCTGTGTCTGGAGGCTTCTGGGTTCTAGAAAAATGGCCAATATTCTTCATAAGTGTTTTATTATGCCTTTGTTTTTTTGCTGTGTATTGTTTCTTTGCTTAGAGATTCTATGTCAAGAGTCAAAGCACTGTATACAGGTAAGCATGTTTTTTGTTTCTTTTTGTTGTTCTTTTTGTTGCTGTAGGGCATGAAGACAGGGTAGCGTAACTAAGGCTCAGGAAACATGTTCTCCTCCAGGAGGAAGCAAAGTTGAACCAGTAGATAGAAAGTTGAGTTTTATCTTAGTTGGGTAAATGCAGAAATCTACAGGCCTCTTATAATGAGTCACCATGGTATCACAAAGTCAATAATGAGTTAACATAGGACCACAGAAACAGGAGCTAAAGGCTAAAAGGTTACCGAGTGTCTGGGAACTATAGAGAACTTGAGGAATTCCTTGACATTTCTGCTGATTGGGATTCACAAAATCTTGCAGTTTAATGGTGCTTGAAGCTTTACAAAATACTTTCTCCACCAGTTTCCAAAACTTCTCCTTGTTTCCATTTACTCTGTTCCCCTAACAGCAGCCAAATAACACAAAGGGTGAAGTGCTGGAACTGGATTAGGACCTGAGTTCTAATTTGCTAATTGTTAGCCCCTGGGCAAGTCACTTAATCTTTGTCTACTTTAGTTTCCCCAATAGTAAAAATAGGCAAAAATCTATCTTGCAAGATTATTGATTAGGTCAAATAAAATAGTAGGAGGTACTTATTAAATGTTAGTTTCCCCAATGGTAAAAACAGGCAAAATCTATCTTGCAAGATTATTGAGAAGATCAAATAAAATAGTAGGAGATGCTTATTAAATGTCAGTTTCCCCAATGGTAAAAATAGACAAAAATTTATCTTGCAAGATTATTGAGAAGATCAAATAAAATAGTAGGAGGTGCTTATTAAATGTTAATTTCCCTATTTCCCATTAGGTTGCTCCTAGAATAGGACAAATAGTGGATTTGAACGTTGCACTTTCTGGCTTGGAGGCCAGCTTTCTATGCGCAACACTATCTTTCTCAGACAGCCAGTTAAGTTGGGCAAAAAGCATGTTCTGAATTAATTCATTTAGTTCCATTTTAAACACACTGAATTAGAATAGGACAACCAAGACTCATGTAGCCCAGAGAAAAAAGGAGCCTTGGGCTACTTTTCAATATCATTGCCTCATTCCTCTATAACTTTCAGCTTTGTACCAAGATACATCTCCAGGGGAAAGTGATAAATCCTACCATCTCCCACCCTGAAGCTCCTCAGTAGAGCATGAGGGGTTATTGACAGAGGTACATGCTTTTAACGTCTTGCCAACATTTTAAGACGTGTATTGGGCGGTGCTTCAAATGGGTCTATTCTGGACCTGACATTTTCTGTTATGATCACACGTGTTTATCTAGCACGTTTCATTGACAACATGGCACAGTGTCATACGAAAGGAATTGCCAAGGAAACATAATTGAGGGAATCGTGACTTTCAAATGGTCCTTGTTTTCTGTCATCCTCTTCTGAAAACACCCTAATTTCTGTAAATAAGAACTATCATTTTCATTAAAATGGCTGCCAACCTTTAAAAAAAAATACCCCTAATAGCACTTGCGGGTTACACGATAAAAATGCCACGAGTCATTTGATTTATGATCCCCAGATGGGCAATGTCAGATGGTATGTTTGACTGTGGATCCCAAACAAGCCCACGAATGCGCTAAGAATGCCAACCCACCAATTCTTCAAGCACATTTTTTAATTTAGTGGATTCTTATTTGCCAGAAATTTCCATATCTCATTTGTCTTTACTACATCCCTTTGGAAAAAGAGAGAAAGGAATGATGAGTGGCTATCCCCATTTTATAGATGGAGAAATGAAATGACGGGAAGTCAATGGCACGCCCATGCAGAACCAATTTGTCAGTGGCAGAGCTGGAGGCTAGGAGTGAACCTCGTTCTTAGACTTTGCAGCCCCCGGTTCTCTCCCTGGAGAGACCCTCTCATCATTCCCAGTCAAAGGAGGAGATAAATGGAAAAGAATCCCTCAGAAATCTGCAATTGATGAAAGTGCAATAACTGGAAGTTCCCATTCTGCTTTGTTAGTTTATGGATAGCAGAGAGAGATAGCTGGAGGGTTAATAGAGTGTTGGGCTAGGAGTCACAGGACACTAGCTGAGCGACCACAGACAAGTCCCATTCCTCTCCATCTCAAGTGCAGCATTGTAAGGCTATAAATTATATCTGGGTTGTGATCTGTATCTGTGAAAGGGAAGAAGCTTTATCTGTGAAGAAACTGTCATGAGGGGAGTTCTTACACATTAAAATCACAGGTTCTTTTCATATTCAAATAGGACTAGGGTGCTGAACCTGGAGTTGAGAAGGACTGAGTTGAAATTCAGCCTTGAAACTCTTTTATGACCCTGGCCTGCCTCTGCTTTCTCATCTGTAAAATGGGAATATAATAGCATTTGTCTCCTAGGAATGTGTCAAATGACATCATAATTATAAAATCATGCAGTGTCTGGTAAAGAGTAAGCACTATATAAATGTTATCTTTGATTATTTTTATTATAAAATCATAGTCATCTAGGTGGCGCCATAGTGCACTGAGCGCCATGTCTGAAGACACAGACTCATCTTCTTGAGTTCAAATCCAGCCTCAGGCACTTACTAGTGTGATCCCAAGGCAAGTCATTTAATCCTGTTTGCCTCAGTTTTTCCATCTGTAAAATGAGCTGGAGAAGGAAATGGCAGGCCATTTCAGTATCTCTGCCAAGAAAACTCCAAATGGAATCCCAAAAAGTCAGGTATTGCTGAAAATGAGGGGACATGGTCGTCATTTGATTGTAGGGAACAAAGTTGATAGATATTTGTAGCCTATCCAATGCTATGTGACTGTGACCTATTATTATTTTGTAAATCCCTTCCAATTACAATGGACTGAGCTAGGAAGCCCAGGGAAATTTAAGAGAAAAGTGCTAAGCAATAGTTCTCATGAGGCAACGCATGGAGGAATGTTCTTAGTATTGGTTTTATATTTCTTAAATTCTCATAGATTGCTATGATCATTTATTTCTTTTCCATTTCATTGTAGACCTTCTAGAAAAAGTAAGCTGAGTGTGCTGTCTTTATTGTTTCATCACCCTCTCATCTCTGCAAACTTTTATATTCTGGGTTTTTTTTTTTTTCTCTATTCTTCTGTTAGCATTGCTTCCTTTGAGATCAACAAGGTCCTCTATATTATCTGATCTTGAGCCTTTGGTCTGTCCACATCATCATTGACCTCCCAGCTATATAACTTAAATTATTTTAAAATGCAACTTTTTTGAGGACAAATACTGTTTTATTTTGATTTTATATACTTGGACCTTAGAATGCCTGACATGCAATAGGAGCTTAATGAATACTTGTGGATTGATTATCTGATTAACAATACTTCATGGCATCATTGTGAAGCAAATGCTTCATAAAATAGCACCACTGATGTGGATACCATTGTTATTAATAACTGATCGCCTCTTTCTTCATATTCTTTTTCCTTGAATTCTGTGATACTGAAATCTCATGCTTTCTAGCCTACCTCTCTGTTCTTTTGTCCTTTTCATTATCTTCTTTTCTCTCTCTTTAAAAGTAAGTGATTCCCAAGACTTTATCCTGGACTCCATCTTTTCCTTTATACATATTCTCATTTTAAATTATTTCAGCCAAACCCCTGAAATCAATGGTTAGTTCAAAACAACATGCTTCCAAATCTGAATTATCATCCTAAAACCATCCATTGAGTTTCTATCCTATCTTTCCAAACACATGCTGAATATCTTCACCTATCAATATTGCAGATTCAATATGTCCAAATCAGAGTCCATTTTTTTTCTCCTCCCAACTCAAATTTCCCTCTGATTTTTCTGTTTCTGCTAATATGTCATCCTTCCAGTCTCCCCCAACTCAACAACTGGTGTTTAATCATTTTTCAGTGTATCCAACTTTTTTGATGGTGTTTAGGTTTTTTCAGCAAAGATACCAGAGTGGATTGCTATTTCCTTCTCCAGATCATTTTACCGAAGAAGAAACTGAGGCACACAGAGTTAAGTCATTTGTTCAGGGCCATCCAGCTAGTAAATGTCTGGACCAGATTTAAATACAGTAAGATGAATCTCTCTGACTCCAGACCTAGCATTTTATCCACTGTGCCATCATAACTGGTAGTCTTTAATTCTCCCTTCTTCCTCATTTTTCATATCCAATTGTTTACAAAGTCATATCAATTCTACCTTGCTAGTATGTTTTGTATCTACTCTTTCCTTTTTATTTCTACTCATTCACCCTTCACAATTCTAATAAAAAGCTTCAAATGCTACATTCTGGCTCTGACTAACTTTACACAATTCTCTGTCCTTTTCTTATCCCTTTCTTTTTTCTGGCCTTTTGCACTGACATCCCTCATTCCTGTAATAGAAACATTTCTGCCCCTCCACCTTCCTCTAAAGTCCCACTCGAGTGACACCTTTCCCCTGTGTTTTTCCCAGTACCCCACATCTGAAAACGATCTCTTTCTCTCTCATGGGACACTGCAATTTGCCTGGATCTCTCCTCTGCATCATCATGGTTTCCTTTGTACTATGATTATTTGTCCACATTTGTACACATTCATTTCCTCTCATATCCAAGGCTATATGTTTCCTGAGAACAAGCATGTTGTCATAATATAGCCTCGTACGGGACCTTGAACTTTTTTTCCCTTTCCCTTTTCTATTTTCCCCTTGTACCTATGATTTATCCTTTTGGGAAATTAGAAATCCCTTAGTGTGGAAATGCTATCTGGTCAATAAGCATTTGTTAACTGTCTACCATGTGCCCTGTGGGCACTGTGCTAAGCATAATCATACAGCTGTACTGTTTGTAACCTAAAATCTTAGAGAATTGCCCGGGACCTTGCAAAATGATTTGTTCATGGCCCCATAGCTAGTATGTGTCAGAGGCAGGATTTGAATCCAGCCTATATTTATTTTGCTTTAATAGTATATTGGTTTAGTTGAAACACTGCAAAATGTATAGAAAGTGGAGGTCTTTGGCTAGTGGGGAGAGATTTAATATATATAACCATATTATTTTAGATGCAGAAACCATATGTTGTTCTAAACAACATGCTCCCAAATCTGAATCTCCATCCATCCATCACTTAGGGACAGGATAGAGGCAGAGATGGAAAAAAAGACAGAGGTGACAACCCAGGAGTAGAGGAGGGGGCAGAAAACATTGAGTGTCATTATTCTGTCTGAATGGGCAGCTGCTCTGCAGCTCCTAAGCAGTAGGGGCCACCCCTGGGTTCTATTGGCCAGTGTCCAATGGTGGAAGTGGTGGCTGAGTCTCATGTGGAAACCAGCAGGTCCTCCTCTCACCCCCTGCCTGACTGTGGGGACGAGTCAACCACAAATCAACAGCAGGAGATTCACATTGGAGGGAGGAGATTCTCAGAATGTGTCCTAGTCTCATAAAAGAGCTGATTTTTTTTTCACCAGATGATTGCATTCTGGTTGATCTCAATTGATGCTAGAGGAAAGAGGGAGGGGAAACAACATATGATTAAACATGTTTTCCAGACACACACACATGGCTTGTGTCTTTGAGAGGGTGAACTCCTGGAGGTCAGAGACCATGCCTTTCCATGCACAGAGTCCCAGTGTCAAAAGGTTAGTGTTTGGAGCAACATTAAGGCAGCCACTGAGCTTTCTCCAGCATTTGGATATAATTTCACATGACTTCACAAAGTTTCCTACTAGCAATGTAGGAGTCACTTCCACGCTGGGTAAATCCTCCCATCTGCAGTAGTTCTTTTTGTGAGGAAAGTCTGAGCTTTGATTTAGCAGTTTGCCTGTTTCCATCCATGGAAGCAGTGTTCCTAAGTATGGGACAACCATCTTCTGCACTTGTACTTTGGGTCTTGGAAGGACTCCAAAAGATCGTTTGTCCATCCATCAGCCTCAGTACTAGATTGCACCTACATTCTCCCAACTTTAGAATGATCGATTCCATCCTGAAAGGGTTGTCTCAGTGGAGATTTCATAAATCTACAATAAGAGGATTTGACAAGAGCAGATGGTGGGGAGTCCTGGGGGAGGTGCTCTTCTGGAGAAATGATTCCTAGAGGGGGAAAGAAAGAGGAAATGTGATATCAGAGTGCAGTCCAGGAGAAGTTCACAGGGACTCTTTCCAAATAATACATATGGACTCTGACAGAATCCTGGAGATGGGAGGGCTGGCTCAAGAGAAGGAGTATGAACCTCTGCAACCATCTTTAAAAGTATAGCATCAAAATGGTCAGGAACTGAAGGTTCTCCTCTGGCCAGTGATGAGGATAATAATGGGAGAGGGAGATAGAGAAATGGAAAGGTCCATGGCCATCTCTGCAAGACTGATGGCAACATCATAGACCTGTATGGCCACCTAATTCAGTTGTCTCAAATTCTAACTACATGTTTGTTTGAAATATTTATCACTACTTGGGGAAGCTAGTGGCACAGTGGATTAAGCACCAGCCCTGAATCAAGATACTCAAGTTCAAATCCACCCTAAAACACTGAATGACGCTGTGCAAGTCACTTAACTGCAATTGCCCCTCCCAAAAAATTATAGGACTAATCTTTATGAGAGGTGCCATGATATATTGGGTTGAGTAGGGGGATTACTAAGACCCAGATTCATATCCTGTCAATTAGGCTTAGTAGCCAGAAGATCCTGAGTAAGCCATTAAACATATTTAAGCCTCAGTTTCCTCATCTGTAAAATGAGGATGTTAATAGCACCTATTTCACAGAATTAATGTGATTATTATTTATTTATATTTGTTTTTATTTTATTTATATTTATTATTTACATAATAAATGTGCACAAAGCACATTTGTAAACCTCGCTATATAGAAAAAGAGCATGGCATTGATATTAAATTTCTGATTTAAGACTTGCTATTCTGATCAAATTTTCATCAAAACAAAGGGACAGAGTCACTTGTGGATACAACATCAAAATTGCAAAAAAATGCTAATGACCGACATGTAGATGGACCTCTGGGAATTTTAGAATGTTTTCCATTTTACCATCTCATTTGGTCCTCTGTGCAACAGGTGTGATTATTATCTTCATTTTGCAGATGAGCAAACTTCTCTCAGAGAGGAATTTGTCCAAGGTAACATAAGTAACAAGTGGTACAGCTGATCTCCAGGAACTAGGATCCCAGTTCCACCTACCCTCTTAATTTATGAATGAGATGTGTTTAGTGTGTTTCCCTGGGAACAAAAATGTGTCAAGATTTAACAACATCAACAACAACAAATCTTTGAGAAGTAGGTGAAATGGCAGACGAGAGGTTGTCATCCAGGGAAATAGAAATGTTTAAGCCTCCGGCAGAGATGAAAGCTATAAAGCTAGCACGCCTTGAGTCAGTAAATAATATGGTACTGTTCTCAGAGTCTCATTCTTTTATTAATACTTAAATAAAACAGGCATGTTTGCTAATCTTTTTTTCATGTATTTCTGGCTCTATTTACTTCCCCCATCTGTTCTGTCTTTTTCTTTTTCCTCTTTCTGCATGTAGTTTTCCTTGTCTCTATCATTCAATTTGAGGCTTTCTCAAGGCCCCTCTTCTCATTTCTATAGAGTGATTTTTTTAATGTATTCTCTCTCACTTTAGAGGCCTTTTCTGATTTTGCTTTTTTAATTTTTTTTTTAATATGAAGGGCACCACCATTTCTTCTTCTTGATCTCCAGATTCTTCACTCTTTAGCTTCCCTTGTTTCTAGATCCAATAGTTCCCAAGTTTTATTGATTCTTTTTCCTCCCCATTTCCATTGCCATCATGCTGGTTCAGGCCTTCATCACTTTTCACTTGAACTATGGCTATTTCCTTCTAATTTGTGTCTCTGTCTCTAGCTTCTGCCCTCTTCAATCTCTCTTCCATACCACTGAAAAGTTCATATCCTTCAAAGCAAAAGATTTCTCTGTTCAAGAAATTTCACTGCCCCTCTCCACCTCCCACTGTCTTTCAAATACTATATGAATTCCTATACTTGACATTTAAAGGCCTTCACAGTCTGACTCTGGTCTATCTTTCCATGTTGATTGTGCAGTATATAATATAAACTGTTCTAATGATTTGAATGCTTTTTCTCATCACCTCCATCCGTCTCTTGGAACCCAAAGTCCCTTTAATCTCAGCTGAAGGGCTTCCTCTTTTAAGGGAATTTTCCTGTTTCCCAAGTTTTCTGTTGGAGAACAGTTTGTCCAGACCAGCGTGAGTACTCCCAAGTTGGGAAGAGGATTTATGCATTTAGGAGGTAGCCTAAGTAAGAAATGGATCTTGCCCCCTATTAATAGTCCAGGGGATCTGGACGGAGTCTTCATCCCATTGTCATATTTCTCATTTTTTATGAGACATTTGGAAAGGATGGAGGTGGTTGTAGGATTCTCTTAGTCCCAGGCTTAGGTCCCTCTGAGAAACTGCCATTGAAGGAAAGGCAATGGGCATCCAGGACCTGGAGGTTGGGCTTCTAGAGGATTTTAACAGAGCTCTGTAGGATCTGAAGGGGCTCCTTGGCTTAGTGGTAACTTGGCTATATGAGCTATAATTAAATATTAATTAATTAATTATTGTACTGTTCCTACCCAACTGGTTCTTCTGATAATAAAGCCCAGCCTAATTACAAAACAAAAACCAAAACAATTCTTTCAATAAACAAATAAACAAACAACAATAAAAAAAAGCAACTCAAACCTTCCACTGTATTTTATAAAATATATCATATAGTAATTTCAATGCACATAGCATTTCCTAGTTGCTTCTTGAAGGAGGAAACCACCTCAGTAATACTTAGCACAGTAGCCAGCATATGGCAGACACTTGTCAGTTGATTGACTGATTAGATAGCCACTCGTTGCTATTTGTCATTGGACAGTCACTGGACTCCCAACATTTATTTCTCCTTCCTCTAATCCTATTATCCAAAGAATTGCAGAAATAACCTTTCTAAAGCATCACTCTGACCATACCACTTTCCTATTCAAGAGCCCCTCAACTTGGCATTAAGCGTTCTTTACAATATGACTCTAACTGACCTTTCCAGCACTTAGCATAGTGCCTGCCACATAATAGGTAATTAATACATTTTTAACTCAAAATTGACATAACTTCCCATTACATACTCTACTTTCCAATTGAACCGGCTCACTTATGGTTCCATGACCTAGAGTTTCTAAAACTTGTTACCATTGCCTTGGCTATCCTGCATTCTTGGAATGCATCTTTATTGTCATCTCTTAGAATCTCTCCTTTCCTTCAAGGTTCTGCTTCTGTACCATTTCCTATTAAAAAAAAATCTTTCCCAATCCTCTTTGTGGTTAATATTGTATTTTTCATCCTCAAATTACCACGCAAATCCTTATCTGTTGTATTCCTTCTATAACAAGGCAAGTTCTTCTTAGTCATGGTAAGTGAAATTATGAAAAGAGAGGGAAAAGTACTAAGACTATGGATTAGAGTAAATGAGCTTTAGAAAAAAGCTCACAAGAAAAAAAGCTTGGCTCTTTTCAACAAGCCAATTCCAATAGATTTGTGATGGAGAGAACCATCTTCATCCAGAAAGAGGGCTATAGGGACTGGATGTGGATCACAGCACAGTATTTTCCACCTTGTTTGTTATTGTTTGCTTGCTTTTTCTTTTTAATTTTTTTTACCTTTTTGATCTGATTTTTCATGTGCAGCATGATAAATATGAAAATATATCTAGAAGAATTGTATATGTTTAACCTATATTGGATTACTTGCTGTCTATGGGAGGGAGGTGGGAGAAAGGGAGAGAGAAAATTTGAAACACAAGGTTTTGCAAGAGTAAACATTGAAAACTATCTTTGCATGTATTTTTAAAATAAAGACCTATTATTAACATTTTTAAAGGTATTAAAGCTTAAAAATAAATAAGCAAATTCTATACAGGAAAAATAATTTTAAAAAAAGAAAGAAAGAAGCTCACAATTAAAACAAGGAAGAATGAAAAGAAATTAGATTTGACTAAACAGAATAAAGAAGAGAAACAAGTGATGCATTAGACCGAATATTGGAAACGTGACTTATACTTTGCTACATTGCCAAAATTTGCCTTCATATATCGATAGGAAACGGTTGTGTGGTTTTATTTAGATAGGAAACCTCCAAAGAACACTTTTCTCATGCTAGGGATCTTGGGAATTAATTCAACCCATTCCTTTTACAGAGAAGTAAAGGGACTTGCCCATATCAAAGAGTCAGAAAATGATAAAGCTAGGATTTAAACTTAGGTCATATGATGCAAACTCTCAAAAAAGAAAGGGGAAAGTTGCATTCTTGTTCTTCTTCTCCCACTGCCCTATCCTCAGATATTGCATTTGTGTAGTGTTTTATATTGTTCAATTTTTTTTCACAAACACTGTTTCATATAATACTCTTAAGGCTGTGAAGAAAGGACTTTATCATTAACCTATATTATAGATGAGAATAGTGAAATGCAAAGGTATATAAATCCACTGATTTGTTCTGAGCTCTTTCTAACTTACCTTCCTCTAAATGTATCTTTCTTTATGACTGAAGAACAGCCTTGGTGAACTTGAAATAAATTCCTAAATTGGAAGTGGAAAGGAGAGAATTAAGAAGAATGAGGTAAAAAGAAAACACTTAGGATGGACCTTTTTAAAATTCCCTAGCCTCCTCCAGATCTCAAATCAGGAACTACTTATTATCATTAATAATAATAATATATTTAGAGTTAATAATACCTTTGAGTCTGCCATCTATCATGAAAGCATAGCTATATTTGTCTGACTATCTAGACCACTGACTTTCTCATTTGACGGAATCTTTGGCTGCCCAATTAGTACAGTTATTATTATCCCCATTTTGCAAAGATTTAAGAGATTTAGACTATCTTGCACAAATCACTATAGAATAGGGACATCTCACATCTAAAATTCTTTTCCAATCTTTAAATATGTATAAACATATAGTTTTATATAAAATAAAATAAGAATAATACTCTGAATTCAATTATATATTTTATGCAGTTGAATTCAGGGTATTATTCTTATTTTTATTCATTGTTATGGCTCTTTGTTTCCCCATCTGTAAACGGAGAGGATTGGACTAGAAAAGCTCCAAGGCTTCTTCTGGCCAACTTTAATATTTTATTAATTCATTTCATATTTACATTTCCATGTATGGCTATTTTCCACACATGTACCATTTTAAAAATAACTATGCAATGTTCCATTATGTTGATAGAGAGGGCTCAGGTTTTACTTTTCCAGATTCCTACTTTTAACATCATTTATGGGAATCCATTTTGACAGCTCTTTGAAAAAACAAATAATGAAGGAAGAGTATAACCAAAAGGATATACAATATTTCCACTTCAGCTTTCACTAACTGGATGGAAGAACTGTGTGAATGGGAAGAAAAGGGCAGTGTTTATTACAGTAGTCTTTTTGAACTTCTAACAATCTTTCACCTCAGAATGGGACCTGGATGGAAGTGTAAGTCTCTGTGGTCACAAAACATTGTACATTTTATCCTGCTGAAAAGATGTAGTTCCAAACAAGACCTGAGTAAGGATTGTTCAATTGTGAAAGATTTTTCTGCTATCGGTCACTTGGTAGGGACTTGTTCTAAAAAACAAAAATGGTGGATGAATTCTGTCAGTTTGAGGAGAGTCACTGTATATTTTCAATAGCCGATACCAATTCATCTCCAGAAAGCTTTTGTTTCACCACCCCAGAGCTCAGTAAAAGACTAAGTGAATTGTGTTTTACCTCAGCCAACACTGTTAGTGCAGCTTTTCCAGAGTCACACAGACCAAGAAAAATATGGCTTGAGTGTTATTGAAAATAAACCGGTTTTTGAGACAATGAAAACATTTTATTCGCCAAATTAAAGCCGAATGACAGTGGCCTGTTTTTAATTCCTGATGTCCATGGAATCGAAGTAATGCATTCATCTTGATTTTTCATGGTCATTGTCCCCATTAAAAAACGGTCAACTTCAATTGCTTATTATTTGCTCAAGTTGTTTACCTTTGAGTCTGGATTTGACTGAAAATTAAACAAGTATATTGAAATGCCATCATGTAACACATGGTCAGTGTTCTCTCCTGGCAAGGCTATTTTTCTCACTGAACACTGACAGCCGCATGTAAAATATTTTCCCTGATATTAAAACAATATTGTACTCAAGGATTTGGGGACAGGGATAAGAATGAGGGAGAGATATAGAAATGTTTTCAAATAACCAAGAAAAATTTTAATTAGAGTTTACAAAAATTAAAAACAATTCCAAAACCACAAAAGTAGGTGGGAGTAGAGTAAGTATCCACAGTCTCCTAAAATGCTGGTGTACAGTTGCATGTGTGCCATATATAGGTTTTT
The DNA here is from genome assembly GCF_016432865.1 of Antechinus flavipes. Lineage (NCBI taxonomy): Eukaryota > Metazoa > Chordata > Mammalia > Dasyuromorphia > Dasyuridae > Antechinus > Antechinus flavipes. Next base: position 81,555,858 of record NC_067403.1, on the reverse strand, counting down.
TAAAAATTCAGCTTGACAGATTGCAAAGGGAGAAGCTGACCCGCCAGTGTTCCCACCAATCACACATTCTGAAACTCAGCTTTTTCCAATTATTCTTAGACCACATGGATTTTTAGGGTTTGGAAAATCAAGGTCAAGTTTAAAAAGGCAAAGACACCCAGGAAATCTTTTTTTTTTCTTCTCTTTTGTGAATGAAGACTTTGTTCAAGGTTCTGGGTTAGGCAGTTTTGAATATTACCTGTCATTCACTGGAATTTGAAGTTGATAGAACTTCAGTCAAGGGGAATAGCAGGAAAAACCTTGTGCTTCAAGAAGTAAGGAGCCAGTCTCCGGAGCAGTCCAAATCAAAGCTATACCTAAGTGAAATTCACTTTCATTTACCCATTTGGATTTTATTTTTCTTGTATCAACTCACTCATTTAAAATGATAGGAAAGTTATAGTGACCTGAAGAAATTGAGTTATAGAATTCTAAGACTGTAGAATTATAGGATCATAGACTTTAGAATCAAGTTTTACCATGGTAAGTCTTTAAAACTGAATTTTTAAAAATTGAAAGGAACTCAGAGACCATCTAGTTTGACCAATATATAAATGAGAATAACAGAAAATAAATAAGATGATAAAAGTCATCCTGCTTTTGTTTGAAAATTCCAGTCAGGGAGGATACCCATTTCCTATTTCCTATTGTAGCCCATTCCATTTTGGGAGAATTCTAATTGTGAAGAAGCCACATGCCCAGCCATATACTCATCTTCTGTTGTTAATCAGTCATTTTAAAATTATACCCTACACTTCACGATACCATTTGGGGTTTTCTTGGCAAAGATAACTGGAGGGCCATTTCCTTCTTCAAATCATTCTAGATATAAGGAAACTGAGGAAAATTAGGATAAGTGACTTGCCCAGGGTCACACAACTAATAAGTATCTGGGGCTACATTTGAACTCAGGAAGCAGAGTCTTTCTGACTTTAGATCTGGTTTTCTATGAGCTATAGCATTACACAGTTGTCCATCCACACTTTTACATGGAGCTAAAATATGCCTCTGAAATATCAAACTGTTACTACTTTTTTTTATTCTACAGAACCAAATAGAAAATTTATATTCCTCTTCCACATCACATCTCTTCGAAGACAGTTATCATGCTTCCCCAACTGAGTTTTGGGAACGCATGAAGTTAGATGAAACAATACCATGGCAGGATGTTAATGCCAAGGAATAATATTTAAAGTGAGTGATTGACCAACTGATGTTAAAATGATTTTATAGGGAATTTGGCTGTAATGAATTAATGAGGCTGTTGTAAAGGGTTGCTAAGCTGGATATGTCTATCTTCTTAAAATTATCAGTTTTTTGCTCTCAAGTGGAATAAATATAAAGTAAGATAAAGTATACAAAACTAAGATACTAAACAGTACATGAAACTTACAAATAAATAATTCATAAGTAATTGTTCTTTATAATGAATCATACAGAAATATCATGTGTAAAATGATAAACACTGAGGAACATATATCATTTCTTTCATTCTTTGGTGGTGAAGTTTTCTGCCTTTAGTATGAATTTCCTTATTCTCAAGTTAAGAATCCTGAATGTTTTTCAAGAAAAGAAATCTTCCAAATTTTACTGAAAAAGTCAAGGAAATATATACATATTAATATATGATCTATATGTTTTACATATGTAAATTAAAGAAGATTTTATCTAAAAGAAAATAAAGTAAGATTCTGTGGGTTTATTTCTAGATGCATTTCCAAAAATTGGCCATAGATCTAAGTTTTTGAAAATTATTATGATTATTAAGTGGTTATGTTACTTGTGGCTGTCTGCTAAATTTTGTTTGGTTATGCTACTGGATTGCCAAGAACTTTCCCTTTTAATAGCACCAGCACATTCATGAACTTGGAGATTTCTATCCAGAAGTTAGATTAAATGGAGAAAAAAGTTGAGAATGGTAGATTATAAACCAGCACCACAGTGATACACTAATCTTGCTCAAGTAGGGTTCTATCAGGAAAATTGTATAGAATAAGACATGGTTCCTTTGTTCACAATGTTTGTGGAGCTATTTGAACAAGATGAGCATGTTTCAAACAATCAAAGAATAGAGGAAATATATAAATAAATACTAAATAGTATAATAACCACTGTAAGGTTTACAGGAGATCAGAGAACAGAGGTATCATCATGTGTTGCAGCAATTAGTGTTGGCTTTATGAAAGAAATGGAATGGTGCTTGAGCCTAGACAGATAGATGAGAATTAGAAAGATGGAGAGAACATCTTACAGAGAGAGAGAGAGAGAGAGAGAGAGAGAGAGAGAGAGAGAGAGAGACAATCCTCCCTCAACAAAAACCTGGACAGGGAAATAAAGATGACATTGACAGGCAACAGTTTAGAATTCTCAAATCATTGAATTTGAGGTAGAACAGGATGAGTCTTTTAGCCCAATCCCTTCATTTTACTGGAGAAGGACCTGAGGATGAGAAATTTGGTGACTTGCTAAAAGTCCTGCAGAGAAAGACTTGATTCTGAGAATATCTAGGGGTAGAAAAAAATCAAATTCATGTCTTTCCATCATCTCTTTCCAGAGAAGCACATCTGACTTCAGAATTCAGAAGAGTTGGGTTCAAGTCTCACCTCTGATACAAACCTGTGCATCACTTAACCTGGATACTTAATTGTTCCCTTCACTTCTCAGGTGATTTGCTAAGACTATGAATGGCAGGGAATCTATAGAATGTGTTTTTCCCTGGGGAATTCTCTACACCTATGAAATAATAGACCTGTGTGCCTCTCCTCTTCCAAAATACTAAAGGCATGGCTTCCTTGGAACCAGGGACTGGTCTTCAGAACTTTTTCTCTTTCCCACTCACAGATATCTTTCCTCTTTGTGATTGTTCTATTAGAGTCACAGCTCTTATTTGAAAGTTCATATGAAATATCATATATTATAATTTTTATAGAAGACTCACAATGTGAAAGACATTACCCAAGCAGAAGATTATTTATATTATTCATAGAGAGTAACTAAACTTCCTATTTGCTTTTATCAACAATTTTATTGACCCTCCACCCCCCACCTAAAGGAGATCAAAGAATCTATCTAAGTATCTATCTATCTATCTATCTATCTATCTATCTATCTATCTACCATCTAATAAGTATCCATTGAATGCAAAATGGCTCGATAAACTATGAAATTTGAATGTACTGAATTATTATTGAGCTATGAGCTATAAGGTGTATGAAAAATTCTGAGAAATATCATAAGGCATTTATAAATTATATTGAATTACAATTAAAATAAATATGTATATGTTACATAAACATATAATATGCAAGACATATATCATATTTAACTTATACTTTAACATATTTAACATGTATTGGTCAACCTGCCATCTGGGGGAAGGGGTGGGGGGAAGGAGGGGGAAAGTTGGAACAAAAGGTTTTGCAATTGTCAATGCTGAAAAATTATCTATGCATATATCTTGTAAATAAAAAGCTATAATATATATACACACACAAGGACTACAATAATGTAAATAAAAACACACACACACACACACAAAAAGAGCATCAGCCCTGAAATCAGGAGGACCTGAGTTCAAATCTGGCCTCAGACACTTAACACTTTCTAGCTGTGTGAGCCTGGGCAAGTCACTTAACCCCAATTGCCTCAGAAACAAACAAAAAAAATTACAAAAATGTCAGAATCTAAACTAATAACTAATCTTTCAAGAGTCAGTTTTGGTTCTAGAAGCATAATGATGAAATAGATTTCTTCTGGTGGAGAGGTGATGAGCTGCAGGTATGGAATGTTGTATAAACTGTCAGATGTGGTTGCTGTGATAATTTTATTGACTGTTTCATTATTACAAGTTGAGGGGGAGCATTCTCTGGATGGAACTGGGTAAGAATGACTGAGAAATTCCTCTGTTTGACATTTAAAACTCTTCATAACCTGACTTTAAATAACCTACCTTTGAGACTCTTTTATATGAGTCTCCTGTATTAACTTTATCATCCAATCAAATTATTCTTTCTATTTCTCACACAGGATTCTCGATGCCCTTGAACAGACAAGTCCCAGATTCTTTGAATATACTTTTTCTATACCTCTACTCCACCCCTTTATAATCTGAATAGATTCTAGTGCTGCTTTGCATAAGATAGTATAAAAATCCCTGTTTTCAAGGCAAATTCCATGTCTCAGTTTTACTCAGAAGTTAAAATTGCTTATTGAACTGATCTTTAATTCCCTTATTGACCCAACTTCTTAATTCAATTCATTTCAGTTTTCTGAACCATAAAACTCTCAGAGTAGGGCTATATTTTAAGAGTATATCTAGTTCACTCATAACTGACCAAGAATACCCTCTATAGCATCCTAATGAGTGTCCACCCAGCCTTTGCTTGGAGATTTTCATTGAGGGAGAGCTCACTACTCACCGAATTGCCCATTGTACTAGGGGCCATCTTTAACTGTTAGGAAATTTTCCCTCACATCAAACCTAAAGTGTTCTCTTTACAATTTTTTACCCAATGACCCTAATTCTACTTTCTTTGGTCAAGCAGAACAAATGGTATTTCTCTTACATATTTTAGCCCTTCACATATTTGAGGAGCTATCATGTTTCTCCAACGAAGCATTTCCTTTTCAAACATTCAAATCAAACATTCCCAGTTTTTTCATGGATAATGATGATGAGGAGGAGGAGAATGAGGATAATGATAACTAACATTTTACAGTATTTATTACATGCCAGGCACTGTGTGTTTTAAAAATAGTATTTCATTTGATCCTTACAATGACCCTGAGAAGTTGGTTTGATTGTTATTCTTATTTTATAGATAAGGAACCAAGGGAGAAAAAGGTTAATTGACTTGCCTGCTCATTCATCTTGGAAGTGTCTGAGGCTGGATTTGAATTCAGGTCTTCTTGACTCCAAGCCCAGATCTTTATTCAATGCATCATCTAGGATATGATTTCAGAGCCTTTCCCCATTTTGATTGCCTTTGTCTGAATCCCAGGTGGGGCAGCTTGTCCTTCTCTCAAGGGGGACCACGACATCAGGAAGGTGATGTCATGATTTACAAGTGAATTGAACTGAAGGGAGGGAATGCTATTAAGCAAAGCAACAATCTCCATTTTGTAAGTGAATTAGATTTTTTAATTTATATGAGACATTTTATTTATTCCCAATGAATTTAATTTTTCTAGATTCCACCAAATGATCTAAATTGTCAAGATCTGTTTTATATCCCGACAGTCTGCAAATAGGTCAGATTTGTATATTTTTTTAACAATTTGGTAAATATGCCAAGTAATTGTTACTAATGGTAAAGGTCACAGAACTAAGCTCAGACTCTAGGATTCAAACAAATTCTGTGACTCCAAGCTCAGACTTCTTTCTATTTCTTACATTCTTTTTTGGTTTTCTTTCTCATGTGAAGGAGACATATTGCACTGGAGACTTCCTTCCAAGCTGGCATCAAATTATGAATGACAACACTTTGGGGTCCATTCATTCAACCATTCTAAATCTACCCAACTACTCTCATCTCGCCTACATCTCTCATATTTTTCACAAGAGAAGCACAAGAGTTTTTGTCAAAAGTTCGATACTCCTCCTTAAGCCTCTAATTGCCTACTTTTAGAAATAATTCATTTGATATGGCGCCCTGTACTAGGTGTACAGGAATATAAAGGGGGAAATGGAAGGCATTATTTTGAGAAGCAAATTCTTGCTGAAAGATTTAGCTTGCCTCTCTGAGAAATCAGGGAAAGTCAGCCTTATTATAACTCCTTCCCAAGGGGTCTGCACACAAATGGGAGCATGTCTTACCAAGGCCTCTTGGAGCTAATAAAATAAAAAGGAAAGTAAATGTTTAGAAATTGATTTAACAGGATCTATACTCAGGAGTCAGTTATGGAGCAGAAAACGTTCCAGTGGTCTAATTGTGCCCACAGTCAATTGCAAACATCAAATGTTTCTGGGTAAATGATAAAGTATTCTGTGTATAGTCAGCTCTGTATACATAGCTGGTTTAGAAGGGCTGGGTTCTGTTAAGTGGAGCTTTACTTCATGATACAGTTGAAGGACATGCGGGCCCCCTTTTATAGGCAAAGCCCATTTCTTGGGCCAGTTGGCAGGGAATACCGTGTAGGAACCCACCCTTGATGAATCCTCATTAACCCTGAGCCATGTTCCCCCCAGCCTAAGTAAATGGAGAGTAGGGAGCAGGGAGATCATCAGAAATAGATAGGAATTCACACTTTGGGGAGACAAAGGTATTTTTTAATACCAAATACCTCTGTGAAGAACAAAACCATCCAGGCGGTCTGTGAGGAACGCTGGACCCACATCACATCACAGGCAAGTCAAAGGCAGCCAGCACAATTGTGCAAGCACTTAGCCAAATAGCTCGACGCTGCTGATGGAAAAAATTATCCTCAGTGCATTGGCATCTGGAGCCTGGGTCTGCCATCCAAGAAAGGAGACTGGAAGAGTACAGCAGGCTTGTTCAGCTCTAGCAGCCCTAGCAGAAATCTGGTGTGACTTAATTGGTGAGACACAAATACACACACATACAGAGAAACAGAGAGAGCGAGAGAGAGAGAGAGAGAGAGAGAGAGAGACAGAGACAGAGACAGACAGAGACAAAGAGAGACAGAGAGAGAAAGAGAGAGAGAGAGAGTGCAAAAAGGAAAAGAGGGAGAAAAGAAAGATAAGATATTGATTCATAAACAGATAAAAGCATAAACAAATGCTTAATGATCCCCTTCCCAAAGAAAAAAGCTAAAAATTAAATGTAAGATTATCTTGTAAAAACAATCCTCCTTTTAAGGCTGCATTGCTCGCCTCCTCCCCACCAGTCCCTGTCCCAAAGATATGTGTATATGACTTTGTACAAAATCCCCATGATGTCTATACATACATATCTAGTATTCTAAATAATTGAAAATTCCAATGTCTGTTGGATATTGGAAACAGGGAATGGGGGGGGGGCAGTATCAATGAGTACAAAACTCCATGGTATTATAAGTATCTTTCTCCTTTACTCATCCAATATAAACATTTATTCCAATGAAGGAGAAATACTGAGACTGCAGCACAGTGTGTTGGCCAACAACTGGAGAACACCGGTCCAAAATGCTGAAAATTGGGCTGATTTTGCAAAGATAGCAACGAACTTCAATAGCTCAGAGGGTGAGCCCCTATACATTCAGCTTCTTATTGAATACAAAAATCAAGCATTGTACTAACAGTTGTTTCTTTGCAACTGAGATAGTACTCTCCCCTGAAAATCCATGTTCTTGGGCTAGTTACTGTGCCTCTAAATTTATTTGAGAAAGGGGTTCAATTCTCCCAAGTATCTCTTCAAAAGGAAATTATAAAATATCACTAGAGATGTCAACATACATCTGGACCATCTCAGCAATTTTTTCTTTCGAGGTAAGGATTGTACTTTTTGTCTTTTGACAAATAGAAAAGCATTTGGACTTTAAAAAATGCTAAGCTATTCCTCGGTAATCCCCTTCGCTCAGCTTGGGCAGAATTGTTTAAGAAATAAAGAATTTATCAACACATGAAAATAGCATAGAGCACACATGTTGTTTACCAATTAAAATCTCTAAGAAAATTAATAAACACCAAATGTGGTGTCTAGATCTCCTTGTGCACAATGTATGTGTATATACACACTCATTTCTGTAGAGAACCATGGAATAAGTCTTGTGTTGCTAGTCATTGTATGGCTCACATTCCTTAGAATTTCAAAAACTCTTTGGAGATAGGTTGTAAAGGGGCCCACCCTTCTGGTAACCAGAGCTGGAACTAGCAAGGGTGCCTTAATTTTTCCTAGAGCACTGACATCTAGAATGGGGCATGAACCAGGCTATATCCTGAGGGTCCATTCTCAATGGAGTCCCTGGTTAATGAAGTTTGTCTTTTCCAAAACTCCCAGAAAGAGAGGGTTACACCATTTCATCTTGATACCACTGTCTTTGAGTCATTAGCTTGCCTTCTTCCCACCAACTGTATTTTACACCAGATGAAAACATTTCTAGTTACTGCTCTGTTAGTAATTATGCTTCCAGGATCCCCCAAGTTCAAAATACCTATGCCATGGAGAAAAAAATCAGAGGATCTGGGTTTGAATCTTATCTCTTCTACTTAACCCAAAACAAGCTCTTCTTAACATCTCTGAAACACACTTTCTTTTTCTTTAATGTAGGATCTTAAAAGTCCTGACTTCACAGAGTTGTTGTGGGGATCAAATGAGATAATGTATATAAAGTGCTTTGCAAACCTTAAAGAACAATAAAAATGTCAGCTGCTATTATTATTATTGCCAACCTTACAGGGTTTTTATGAGGATCAAATGAGATAATGTATGCAAAGCACTTTGTAAATCAGAAAGCACTATATCCATGCCAGGTCTGAGAGGCCTTCCCAGATTGTCCCCAGCTGGTGGGGACTCATCACTTGTCTGATCTCACAGAATTTTCTACTTCTCTTATTCTAAGAGCTAGCATTTATATAATGCTTTAAGTCTATTTATCTCATCTGATCTTCACTAAATCCTATGAAGTTGTTATAATTATTGTCCACATTTTACAAACTGGAAAACTGAAGCCAAAAGGTTAAGTGCCTCATCCAGTATCTGTGACAGAGTTCACACTCAGGGATTCTTGCCTCCAAATCCAGTACTCTTATTTGCTTTATTATCTCTATGCCAACACAAGTCTTTGTTATATTATCTGTAAATGAATAGAGTAAATAGACTGTAAGATGCATGAGAGCAGGAATTTCTCTTCTTTACCCTCACTCCTTCAATGCCTCACTCAGTGGTTTCTATTAAACAGGTAATTCATAAAGGGCTCTAAATGAACATTCAAATGAAAGAACTACTCCATTTACTAAAACCAACTGTTATGCCCAGTTGTATTCCCCTGTGATAAAATATCTGTTGGCAAGCAATGAAAATGACGACAATGACAATGATGTAGACGAAGAAGAAGAAGAAGAAGAAGAAGAAGAAGAAGAAGAAGAAGAAGAAGAAGAAGAAGAAGAAGAGAAGAAGAAAGAAAAAAGAAGAAAGAAAAAAGAAGAACGAAACAGAAAGAAGATGAAGAAGAAGAAGGAGAAGAAGAAGAAGAAAAGAAGAAGAAGAAGAAGAAGAAGAAGAAGAAGAAGAAAGAAGAAGAAGAAAAGAAGAAGAAAGAAGAAGAAGAAGAAGAAGAAAAGAAGAAGAAGAAGAAAGAAGCAGGAAGACAAAGAAGAAAGAAAAGGAAGAAGAAAATGCTTAAATCACCCAATTGAACTTTTAATCCTTATAAAAATCCTTCTCCTTTGTGATTTATTGTATTTGCAAAAGTCAAAATGGTGCCTTATGTAAGGTCTTTTTAGGTAAAGAATGTTGCCATCATCTACAAAAAAGTAAGTTCAAAGTCATTAGCTGTGTAGGCAAAGCAACAAAGCCAGTTTTAGCAATAGTCACCAAACAAGCTATAAAAAGCCATTGAAAGTTAAAGATGGAGGTGATTGTAAAGATTTACAGACCAAGTCACTCCTTTTAAAGATGAGGAAAAAAAAAAACAGGAAGATCAAGTTATTTGTTGAAGACCATTAGGGAGTGGGAGCATCAGAACTAAGTAGAACTAAGTACTAGGTCTACCAATTTCCAGTGCAAGCCATTTGTCATTGTGTAATGATGATTGGAAAAGTGCACTACCCAGGATCCCATTGGTGGAAATTCATTCATTTGATACAAAATAGTAGATTTTGCAGGTACATTCTTTGAAAATCCAATGCTCCAGGGTTGGGAAATAATGTGTCAATAATACTTTGCTGTGAATTAATTTATAACACCTTCTTGGGATTAAGACAATTTATTTTGAAGTTTAAAGAACTGATAAGGAAAATGCCTATGATGGATTAAGAGAAGGCATTAATTGACTTATTCATTCAAATATTTAATGAACTTTTGACTGACCTCCACAATATATAGAGCACTGTGTTAGAGATAAAAATAATAATAATTGCTATCATTTGTATAACTTCTACTACATACCAGACACTATGCTAAGCACTTTACAATTATTATTTCATTTGATTCTCACAAGTTTGGTGCTATTTTTAATCCCCTCTTTTTCCAGATAAGGAAACTGATCAGACAAAAGAAAGGAACTTGGCCACAATCACACAGCTAATGAATGTCTGAGGCTGGATTTGCTATCAAATCATCCTGACTTCCAATCCAATCCAATTGTGCCATCTATCTCCCCCTAGGTTGGGGTAGATAGTTTAATATATAATAAGTTAAGGTAATACTTGTATACACACAAGTAAAATGAAAATGAGCATTTATAAATGTAAAAAGGACAAATATCCCACTTCACAATTTTGTCTAGCATTAGATCTACATAGCAAATAAGGATTTTCATCAATCTGTGTGTATATAAATTTATTAGCCTAGAATAAGCCAGGGAGTGAACTTTATGAAAAATGAAATAAACCTGCTTTAAAAAATGTGACTAGTTCTGGGTTGTTGGTGGTGGTTTTTATTGTTTTTTTACACCCAGTTGATTGAATGTTCCAGGTACACCAGGAAGTATTGACTAGATGACGTAGCACAAACATTGGTCTCCTTCTGGAACCTATGCAACAACAGATTCAGACAAAAAGGAGAGCTCTTGAAAATCCACCAGTTCTTGATATGCATTTCAAGGTTGAGGGTTCCCTGAAGTGTGAGTTAACCAAGGTCACTCAGCCTGAGAAAAGAGTGTGAAAGAATAACATGGTTAAGCTGTGACCAACCCTGTCTGATCTCCTTTTGTGGTAGAACTATATCTTTTTTTTTCCCTCATAGTCTTGGTGCAGCCCAAATGTTGCTTTCACATTATTAACATAACATTAGCAGGGAAGGATAACAATTATATGTCCTGGCAATAGATATCTTTGGACAATAGTCCCCCAAATGCCTCAGTCTTATTATTTGATGCTGACCCATAAAATGTATCACAACGATCCAAAATAAGGGAAAGGCATAAAAATAAAACCATTCGTAAAATCATTTGGAAATGAGGTAGAATCTGGAATGGCTTTAACTAAACGTGCAAAACCTCTATAAACTCAGGTTTGAGACATGACCCTTCTTCTTTTCATTATTTTTTATGACATCTTTTAAATATGTAAGGGAGACAATTGAAAAATGGTCAGCTCTGCCAGATCACGAGTCCAAAGCTAAAATATTCCTATAATCAAGGATCAGAGGGCTGGAAGGGATCTTTCAAAGTCATCCAGTCCATCCTTCCAAACTAGAGACATTCATAAAAAATACCACTGGATGCAAAAATGTCTCCACAATTATAGAATGCTCAGAAGATCAAATTTTTAGAGCTAAAAAGACCTTACAAACCAATTAGTCTCACTTCCTCATTCTACAGATGGGGAAACAAAGGCCCACAGGGAAGTCACAGAGGTAGTTAAAAGCAAATCTGGGATTTAAACTCATCCCGATGAGTCAACTAGAATTTATTAAATATTTACTATGTGTCAGACCTTGTGATAAGAACTGAGGATACAAAATAAAACAAAAAACATTCTATGTTGTCAAGGAACTTACAATCAAATCTACAAACAATCATGTTTAAACAAGATGTATATGGAACAAATTGGAGAGAGAAAGAACTAGAATGAAAAGAGATTAGGAAAGTCTTCTTGCAGAAGGTGAGACTTAAGTTGGTGCTGAAAGGAAAAAAATCAAGGAAGCCAGGAGATGGAGATGAGGTAGAAGAGAGGTTCAGCACATGCAAATTTAGAAGAAGCATCTTGTATGAAGAACAGGATGGAGACCAGTGTCACTAAATCAATAAAGATGTGGTTATGAGTGCTGGAGGAGGAGTCAAATGAAAGAGGACTAGAAAGGGGGATTAAAAGTCAAATAGAGAAATTTATGCTAGAGTCTGGAGCCACTGATGTTTCTTGGATGGTGGAAGGTGTGTGTGATGTAGTCAGAAAGACTTGAGGCACAGTGGTCAACCAGTGGCTATTACAAGTATGATGTGTTGATAGTCTACACCAGGGTGATGATTGTCAACAGAAGATAAAAGGAAGTATGCAAGAGATATTATGAAAGTAAACTAAACAGGCTATGACAACAGTTTAGATATAAGGGATGAGAGCCAGTAAGGAGTTGAGGAGAACTCTGACGTTGTGAAGTTGGGTAACTGGGAAGATAACGATGCCTTCAATCATAAAAGGGAAGTTAGGAATAAGGGAGTATGTTAAGAGGATTGAGAAGATGCATACATTTAAGATGTTTAAAGAACATAATAATAACTCGTATTTATATATGGCATTTTAAGATTTACTAAGTACTTTTCAAATACTATGTCATTTGATACATCGATTCTAGGAACTGCTATTATTATCTCCATTTTATATTGAAGGAAACAGGTACACAAAGGATAATTGCCTTGTCCAGGATGACACAGGAAGCTAGTATTGGAGACTGGACACTGGAGACTAAGGTTTGCTTGACCCCTGGTCCTAGCAGGTATTCTACTATACCACTGGATATCCAATTGAAGATAGTTAGAATTCCCAGAGTAGAGTTCAAGAGAGAGGTTAGGGATGCACAAATCAATCTGAAAATCATTTGCATAGAGATGATCATTGAATCCACAAGAGCTGATGAAATTATTGTTGCTGTTCAGTTGTTTCAGCCATGTCTAATTCTACGGCATCAAATTTGGGGTTTTCTTGGCAAAGATATTGGAGTGAGCTACCATTTCTTTCTCCAACTCATTTTACAGATGAGGAAATGGAGTTTAACAGGGTTAAGTGACTTTCCCAGGGTCACAAAAAAAATTGAAAAATGCATGGCAGCCTCCAGTTAGATGGGAGATTCAAAGACAGTGTGCAGCATTGGAAAGAACTCCGAATCTTAAAGAATTTGAGTTCAAAATGTAACCTTAGAAATGACTGCCTATGTGACCTTGAGCAAGCTTTTAATGTCTCTACAACACACTTTCCTCATCAGCAAAATGAGAGGATTGATTGTGGATGAGTGGTCTTGAATGGTCTTCCAGCTCTGAATCTATTTCACAAAACACATTTCAAATGAGAATGCCAATTTGATGTGCTGTTTTCTATTCTGGCAGTCAAAGTGAGGATGGATGCCTGAGAAAGCATGGAGTTTTTTGGGAAAAGGGTCAAAGGGGAAAATTATGGCACTATGAAGCTTTACCAATCAATTAATCGAGTCTTTATTGAGCATGATGATGGAATTCTTAAGGAACTCATGGTCTAGTTGGAAAGAAAGACTGATCCAAGTCATGTGAAGTCAAGAAGCATTTATTGATCACCAACCAGGTTCCCGTCATGGTTCTAAACAATGGGGATACAAATTAAGGGGAAAATAATCTCTACTCTCAAGAAGCTCACAGTCTAATGCAGAAGATATCCGTGTGAAACAATTATGGAACCAGGCCAGACAGTGACACATGTAATTAAGTGCTTATCTGGGAAAGATGCTGGAAAAATAAATGCTCTACTCTTGCTCTTCCCTCCCCCACTACATGTTCTTTGGCATTGTTTGTCAAGTGATCCCACGACCACCAGGCATGAAATTCCTGGGAGACAATGATCTACCACAGAGAGAACACATAAGTTCTCACTGAATTGGCTTCGAATGATGTAAGTGGAACCTCTCATTCGCTTGGTTCTGTATATTGATATAGCAACATAATACATAACTTGTGTGAGGCTTAACTGAGGTTTAGGTTTGACCTGATTACGGTGCTCTGCTGTAATTACAGATGAAAAGAGCATGATCTAGATGTCCTCTGTGGTGATTCCATCCATCAGGCTTCTCATGTAACCCATAGCAAAGGATAGTTTTTGTGGCTATGATCTGCAGGACATATGAGCATCATGAAAATCTGGGCTTGGGACAGCAAGGGGTAAAACCCTTCCTCAATGTCCTGGTTCAGCATGTATTGACGCCACACTGGTTTTAAGTTGGACTTTTGTTCCCAACACCAAGATTTCGATGATAACTAATCCAGGAGCTGACTCAGACTTCTTGATCTTTTTCTTGTCTATCCATTGTGCACACAGCAAGACTGATCTGCCCAAAATACTGTTTCCATGAGGGTTATTCACTGGATGAAAAACATTCAATGGCTCCCTAATTCCAAGCACTCTACATATAAACTGTCACTGCTTTACATTCAATTTTTCTTCCCATGGACGCTACAGAAAGCACCCTCTGTGGACTTAAGTCCATGACCTCACTGAGAAATTCTCATTCTCTTCCTTGTCATCCCTTTATCCTCTCCCCGCCCCCCTCGCCTATCCAAATTCTACCCAAGATTTATGCATACTCTTCCAACTATGAAGCTTTTCACAACCGCCCAAGTCGTTATTATCTTCCTCCCTTCTAAAAGCACAGAGTACTTATAATTTAGAACACACAGTTTAGGGCTTTAATTATATGCTATCTTACACGTGTTTTAGTCTTGTCTCTTTAGCTAGACTGAGGTCAGAACTATATCTTATATTTGTTGAATATCTCCCTGAATGTCTTAAGCCCTCTTTATCTACATTCTCTCTGCGATCTCATGAACTTTAATGAGTTCACCTATCATCTCTAGGTTTATGACTTGTCAATCTACATATCAAGAACTCACCTCTCTCCCCTTTCCAATCTATTTTCCAGATAACTGTCAGATTGATATTCGTAAAGTACAGGGCTAAATATGTCACTCCTCTGCTTAAAATGTTTTGCTGATTTCTTATTATTTTTAGGATAAAACCCTTTTTTTTCTCTTTAGGACTTAAAGTCAACAATCAATAAATATTTATTAAGTGCCAGATACTGTGCTAGACCCAAGGAATGAAAAAAAAAATATATATATATATATATATGTGTGTGTGTGTGTGTGTGTGTGTGTGTGTGTATGTGTATATATATATATGTATGTGTGTATGTATGTATTAAAAGAGTTCTTGCTCTGATAGAACATACAATCTAATGAAGGAAGATAACATATAAAAGAAAGCTGAACAGGGAAAGAGGCCACCAGAGAGTAACAAGCTTGGAGATATGTGTAATGTTCAAAGAGTTGAAATCAAGCAGAATAGGTGATAGAAAAATGAGGTTACCTGGAAAATTCTGAGCCCTTTAAAAGGGAAAGATTTGGGAAGAATTAATTCTTTTTCCTCCTTCCAGACCCCACCCATTAGAGAAGGTTTTGAAGATCAAAATTGGATCAATGTCCATAATGATGAGATTTCAGGTGATGAGCTTATCCTGAGGAAGACTTGCAGCATGTCTTTCACCATGATCTTGTATTACTCCAGCTCTACCCAATCTTAATTATGGTAAACTGCAATTCTCTCCCCTTTATGAAGTTCAGCACCTGAACCACTATCTTCCACCCTTAGCTAACACCTATCTTTATACTAGTGGAATTTAATAACCATGTAAATGCTCCCTTTTTTCCCCTCACCTTCCAACTCCTCAGTCTCCCTAAATCCCATGACCTACTCTTTTACTCCACCCCAGTCACACATAGAGATGGCCATATTCTACATTTCCTCATTACTCCATAGAGTACTCTCTCCTAGTCAGAAATCCCAGCAAGCCCTCAATCTCCTTTAATTCTATCTCTGTTCCTTCCTTGTATACCTATTCTTTGCATTCATTGCACTCTCCATTCTTTCTACTCCTCAGTATTTTCTCACACCATTACTCTTGCTCTCACTTCATATGCTTTCTCTCCAACCTCAATTCTCTAGTTGCCATCCTAGCTCCATATGGTATTCTGCTATTGAATTTCTTCTCCCTTTTACTCTCAATACTCTTCTCTTGCCAAACCTCAGGCCTAGAATACTTCCACCCTCTGCCTCCTCTACTCATTTTCATGAGCTGCTAAATAAAATTGAAGGAAATCCCATAACTATGCTGACTAGGTATATTACAAATTCATGTTATCCAACCTCAAATGGATTCTCACTATAGCACAGCATTCCTTTATTTTTCCCTAATTGATTCCCTATCTCACTCCCCACAAAAGTTATTCCAAATCTTCTCTTCCCTGCTCAAATTGCTCTTTTTTTCAATTGAGGAGTTTTGCTTTTACTTTGCAGAAATAATTGAAGCCATTCGATGTGAATTCCTTCTTCTCCTACCCTCTTCATCAAAACTCCTTGATATTATGTTCCATTCTCTCCTTCTTTCCAATGTTCTCTAACAAAGAGGTGACCTTCCTTTTTGTCAACCCCTCTACATGTACCTTTTTCTCATCCTTTCCTACTTTCTCTAGCAGATTGTATTCTCCAACATTCCCTCCATATCTCAAATTTTCCACATCTCCCAATCAATAGATTGTTTTCCAATTCCTGCTTGGTTCAGGTCCATATCACCTCTTATCTAGATTATGACCACAGTCTCCCGATTGATCTTTCTGCATCACATCTTTCCCTATTCTTATTCAATGTACATACTGCTACCAAAGCAATTTTCCTTAAGTTCAGATCTCACCATGTGACTCCTTTATTCAATTGGTTCTTCTGTCTTCCCAATATATCCAGGAAAAAAATATACACTCTTCTGGTATAGTTTTTAGATCCTTATGCAAACCTACTTCTAATCTATCCTTTTAGCCTGATTGGATCTTATGCCCTTGGCTGGATATTAAATCTAGCCAAACTAATATTCTTTCTATTCCTCCACATGACACTCCTTAGCCCATCTCCCTATCTTTGAATTGTCTGTCCACCATGCCTATAATTTGCTTTCTTTTTACTTCTGTCTCACAGAGTCTCTTTCATCCTCCAGAAAATAACTCAAGCACCATCTTCTGCTTGAAATCTCTCCTGATTTGTCCTTCTCCTTCTAACCAAAGTAGCTTATTTGCTGCTCCTTATACACATAATCCATTCTCAGCTCTTAAATCTATAGCTAAAATATTCTCCCTTAACATCTCCACATTTGATAATCCCTACCTCCCTTTAAGGCTCTGTCTAATCATTACCTCTTCTAACAGGTATTTCTTTGCTGAATCCCCCAGTAGTTAGTGAGCTCCTATTTTCCAACCTTATCCCCAAAACTATTTTGTACTTAATTTTATTTTTTTTTAATTTTATTAAAGGTTTTTAATTTTCAAAAGATATGCATGGATAATTTTTCAACATCAATTCTTGCAAAACATTATGCTCCAATTTCCCTCCTTTTCCCTCTGCCTCCTCCCCTATATAGCAAGTAATCCAATATATGTTAAATAGGGTAAAAAATACATAGTAAATCCACCATATGCATACACATATTTGTATTTACTTTTTAAATACAACTACTATTTAGTATATATGTTGCTTCTCCCATCCCTAGAAGAATATAAGCTTCCTGAATGTAGGGATTATTTGATTTTTGTTTCTAGTATATAAGCACATTTTTTAAAAATGCACTGAACCTATGTTTCATTGTAGGGAACTCCTGGAGAGAAAACTTTATATATTTCTACAGATCAGTAACTATTGTGCAACTTTTATTCTTAGGATGTTGCCTGGAGAAACCAAGATTTTCAGTAACTTGCCCAAGATTAGGAATAAGCCTTCATACAAGTTTGCTAAATTGAAAATGAATTTAATTTTGTGTATCTCTTTATGTGGCAAGTTACTAATGGGAAGGTTCACTTATATACAATGTTGGAATGGAAAAGAACTCCATTTAGTCTTCTGAACCTCCTTCCAAAGTCCAAAAAATACCAAAATGTCAGAGCTGTTTGAGATCTTCTAGGTCATTGAGTCCAGTCAGCTTATTTTACAGATGAGTAAATCAAGGTCTAAGGCTATTGTGTGAGATGGCCAGGACTAGCACCTAGGACTCCCAAGAACTGTGATCATGGCTTCATTTGCACCACATATCTACTGGGCAGTGGTGAGTGCCTCAGAAGTCATGCAATACATCTCTATTAATTTAGCAACAAGTCATTTACCCAGAAGTTTTACTAGGTGGGCCTACCAGGCCTCAGGATCCCTAAATTTATAGTGTTCTGAGAATACTTCTCTTTCTTTATAGATAGAAACAATTGTACTCAACACATAAATTAGCAGAACTAATTTAAAAGAAGAAAAAACCATATGGTTTCATCCTGTCCAGGTGGTCTCTGCATTAATGGCCTTGAGATATCCCAAAATATTTGTTTCCCTGCCATGTAGCAGAGCCCCAGGATTTCTTCTTGTCGTGTGGACTTGTGTCCTAACGTCTAAGATCTCTGCAGATGCCTACTTTCCACTCTCAAATATATGTCTTTAAATTTTGTTTTAAGGGCATAGTGTGATATGAAATTACTGGTTAATTTTATATGCCCAGGTGCCAAATTACTAGTTAAGGCTTTGAATTTACCTGCTTACCTGTTGACTGAATGGTAGTTCAGTGTTTAAACAATGATTTCATGTAAACATGCTTAAATGTTCTCAGCTTAAACTGCCCAGTTTTCAAAGACATGGGTGTTTAACTCTTAACAAAGGGGAATATTCATGTGTGTACATTGTGCTGGGAACATGGAACTTTGAGTTAAGAAATGAGTGTGAATGCCAGCCAATTCTAAAATTCACTGGCTATGTGACTTTGTGCAAATTACTTAACCACTTGGAACCCACAGACTAGGATTGTTGTGAGAAAAGTACTTTGTAAACCATAAAAGACTCTAATAATGCTGCTGAAGAAAAAGGAAAAAAAAGGAAGGAGATGCAGAAGAGAAGAGGGGAAAAAAAATGAAGAGAGAGGAAGAGGAAAAGATGGAGGAGAAAGGAGAAGGAGGAAGGAGAATGAAAGAGACAGAAGTAAGAAAAATCAGCTTCACCTCCATTAAAACTTTGGTTCACATTGTTAGGGACTTTGGTTTCTTTGACCTTCCCTCCATGTCTTAATATCCCTCCAAAGGCTTTGTTTCAGGGGTGGGGGGAATTAGATAACAGCCAGTATTGAAATAATCAGAAGCCCTCGGGAGAGAGCTCAGAAGTTTGGTGGGGGAGATATGTGCTTCTTTTCTAGCAATATGTGACTCAGCAACCACAAGTTAGCATTTTGGAAATAGTTTTGGCTGATGGGGGAAATCATCCTGAAATTATTGGGATTGTTATCTGTGAGTGGAAATAAAGAGTCATTTGACTGAGGTGGAGAGGAATGGGCCTGGGTTGGAGAGGATGGCAGCATTTAGTACAACATAAAAATGTTTCTTTAATTTCTGCCTATTTGGAAATCAATATTTATTCATCAAATGATCTCATTACAATAGCTGTACCCCTTGCAATGGCACAAATTCCTAATCCATCTCTTCCTTCTCTTCATGAGCAACTCTTGTTCATGTCCCTCCTTAATTAGAGCCCTAGAACCCTAACAGAGGTGCTGGAAGCCTTCTTTAAGGTTTGCTATAACAAGTAGACATAGCCTATCCATTAGTTATCACTTTCTCAGTCTATATGACCACTTGATTTTCTTCCCCAATTATACATCCCCCTGATATCATAGATGGACTCTGCTCAAAGCTAGTCCAAATGTCCCCTCCATTTTCAACAGTTTATTTTCTCTTTTGGTATTAAGTCCAGAAGCAAATTCAGAGAAAGGAAAATTAGGATTTAGTCTCCTACGATTTCAAGGGGAAGTCAGTACAAGAGACATTGGAATTCAATTGAAAACAGAAATTATTTCAGATGTGAGAAATAGGGAGCTGCCTAAGGAGAACAATGTGGATGCACAGGAAACTTATTCACCAACTCAGATGTCTAAAAAAATAGAATATGGAAGAGCAAGTAACAGAATGAATACAGAAGAATAGTCAGTCTTGCAAAAATACTGTCTGGAACACTAAATTTTAAAATGGCCCGAGTTAGACAAGGGACATTAAGAATAAGGAAAGAACACAAAATATAAAAAAAAAGGACTCATGAAGGTGAGTCTTCCTGGTTCCAAGCCTAGTTCTCTATTCAAGCTGGAATGGAAGATGACAGTGGGTGAAAAAGATGAGAAAACCAAAAACTATCCAACTCAAATTCATTCAGATGTCCCTTCAAGGGAGAACGACCTGTGCATTTTTAAAGATGGGGAAAAGAATGGTTAACAGAGAATTGAATCTGAAAGAAAATGAAACCATAAGAGGGAATCTCACTATGCTCCATGAGTTAAAGTCATCAAGTCAATTAGAATTCTAGGACACTCTAGGAATGGGAAGATGTTAATGCTGTATAATAGCTGATAATCTTTTAAAGATCACAAAGAAATGAAAGAGATGCTCCAGGCTTGGAGAAGGTCAAATCTTGAAATGCTAAAGAAATGGTAGCTAGTATTATTAACTATTATTAATGCACTGCAAGCTCAATATAAAGACAATGTGATATAACAAATAAAAGGGAATATTCAATTATATTATAATTATAATTATCCATAGTTGTCTTTTTTCTTTTAATTTTTTTGTTTTTATCGTGAACTTGTTAACCACCAAATACACAAGCATTACAATATACAAAGAACAAGTTGTTGTTATTGTTGTCCTTCCTTCTCAAAGAAGACCATGAATTCAGGGAGGTGATGCCATGATAGGCAAGTGAATTGGATTAAAGTGAGGGAGGGAGGGCTATGCAAGGTTACCTTCCTCACTTTCCCTTCCAGAGCCATTTGGGTCCAGTGGCAAGATATGTATGATGTATTCAAGGTCACTGGAGATGGCCCTGGATGGCCTTTTAAAAGTAAAATTTTCAACAATTCTCAATTTGACTGAGATTGTACCCATTCAGTGATTAAACTAATTAGCAATTGAGGCAAAGAATCTCCTTTTTCATCTAGTAAAAAAACCCAAAAAACCTAACTAAATAAATAAATGAATCTGAGAGGGGAAGACTGAGCGGTTCTGGGCAAAGCAGAAATGATTGCTGTTTACATTCAATCTGAGTCAATCAGGACCCAAACAATGACCAAATGGGACTTGGTCTAGGATCTATGGGTGGCCAATGAGAATCAGATTGCTTTTGATTTAAGGCATGGTCCTTAAGAAGGAAATTTAGCCACTAAACCTCAAGATATCTTGGGAAGGTTAGAATGGAATAAGAAACTGTGGACATCTTTTATATAAAGTTATTTTTTCAAAGTTATAAACATTAAATTTAATAAGGTAGTAACAAAAATTTTTTTTGCATACCCTTATGAGCTTCCTCTTTTCCCGTATCTTAAAATCTTTCATGGAAAAAAAATCTTTTATGAATGCCTTTTTCCATATTTATAACTACCCACTAATTTTCCCTCCACCTACCCAGCCTCCTCCTAGAAGTCTCCCCTTGTAATGACCACATGTAGTTCAACAAAACAAATGAACAGATTGACTACACCTGAGAATGCATATCTTATCTTACCCTTCTTCTCCCCTCCTTCTGTTAGGATTATTTGAACAGCTAGGTGACTCTCAAGGCTTAGAATCAAGAGGGCTCATCATCATGAGTTCAAATCTGGTCTTAGACACAAGCTTTGTGACTGAGAGTAAATCACTTAACCATATTAGCCTCGATTTACTCATCTATAAAATGATCAGGGGGAAAAATAACAAATCACTCCAGTATCTTTACCAACAAAACCCCAGATGGAGTCACAAAGTCAGACATGACTAAAGATTGGTCGTAAGTTCCATGAAAAGACGAACAAGTAATTGTATAAAGTCAAAATTTACTACGTGTTAGAAGCAACCTGGAATCAAGACCTAATTCAAATGCAGTCTCAAATAGTTACTAGTATTGTTACTCTAGGCAAGTGACTTAATGACTATCTGCCTCAGTTTCTTCATTTGTAAAATTGAAAAATTTATTATGATATCACCTAGTTCCCAGAGTTCTTCCTGAGGACAAAATGAGACATTTTATATAATTTTATATAATATCATAGATGTATAATTAATATACATAAGATATATAATTTATATATATAATTACAACTGTTTTTGTTGTGTCGTATCTGACTCTTTGTGACCTTATTTGGGATTTACTTGGCAAAGATACTTGAAGTTTTCCATTTACTTCTCCACCCTACTTTTTAAAATGAGGAACTGAAGCAAACAAAATGAGGAAACTGAAGTTGAGTGACTATTCATAAAGTTCTGAGGCCAGATTTGAACACAGAAGATGAGTTTTCCTAACTCCAGGCCCAGCCCTCTCTCCACTACACCACCTGGCTGCCTTTGTACATACAAGTTCCTTGTACTTTTATAAAGACTAGCAATTATTACCTAAACTTTTCATCTGCCCCAATGTTTTGCACATAATGTGCCCTTCATCTATCATTTTTTGGAATTGAATTAAATTGATTTGAACATGAATGGAAGAAGAAAGGGGAACCATGGCCAGTAAATTAGTCCTTCCCACCACATGAAATGCAGAATAATTCTTGCATGTTAAGTGTTCACCATTAAACCACCTTCCTTCATATTTCTACTGAGATCTTTCCAAAATCCACAATTATAAGTTCAAAAAATTCCAAAGCAAAACATTAACCTTGGGATTAGTCTAGTAGTTGCTTCTCCTATCTGGGAGTTTGAACACATATTTCTCATTTTAGCCAATGAATGATAATATTTCTTGTAGTTTCTTTCCCTTTTATTTTTTAGAAAACCCTCCCCTTTTGGTTTTCTCTCAATTTTCTTTAGCATTTTCCACCCAGTTTGAGTCTTGGTGGACATTGTACACTGACCCCCAGTATTCTGCTTGTTGGGGGTATGAATGGTGGTGGCTTGTATTTCTTTAACCAGCAGAGGGCACTGGCTGGTCAAGCCTGGCCTGGGTTTGACCATACAGGCAGCTGCTGTCCTGGCTCCTCCAGAACTGCCTGTAGAAGAATTGCTTCTTTCTTTATCTTCACCTCCCAAGCACCAAGCACGATTCCTGGTACATCTGGCTAAGGGAAGGAACTAGACCTATGAGTTTGTTAGTATAAGGAGCTCCCAATGAGCAAATTCCCTCTAACAAGAAAGGTTGGCTCCTTCTCTGCAACTAATAAACTTGCCTTGGTCATTAAGAGAATAGATTGCTTGCCCAAGGCCATACTTCCAGTATATGTCAGAGGCAAGGCTTTAACCCAAATCTTCCTGACTTGGAACTAACTTTTTGTCCACTGTACCAAGCTTTTTTTTGCACCTCGCCTATAGTAGATGCTTAATAAATATTTGCTGATTGATTCAAATAGCATTTTTCCCACATTTGTCCTCTTACAAAATAAGTTTGCATTTATAAGATTACCAGCCTCAAATCTGCTTGGACATCTGTCCTGTCTTCAGCAGTGTGCTGGTAAATGTTTAACAACTGATTCTCTAGGCGGGGAAATGGACCCTCAACACACTTTTAAGTTTAATCTGCATAAACATGTCTTTCATCACTTTCTTAAGTCTAGACAATCAATGAAACATAAATCATGCCCTTATTTGGTGAGTTTGCTGATTTCTGCGGTGTAAATGCACATATTAAAAATTTAACAATTGTCTCATCAGCTGATGAACTGTCTCATCAGTCTCATCAACTCCAGCACAACCCTGCCTGTGTCTAACCTAGGAAAGATACACACTAACCCAAAAGAATGAAAGACAATCTAGCTAAAATATCCTTCAGGGTTTAAGTAACAGTTTTGGATTTGGACTTTGAGCATCTGATTCAAATCTTGACTCAAATTCTCTGGACCTTTGTTTTCTTATTTGTAAAAAGGAGGAGTTGGACCCAATTATCCCTTCTAGGTATAAATTTTTTATCGTGATCCTTTCTGAAAGAAATAAAGACAATTGCTCATCTGAAGCGATTAATAAATTCTTATCGAATCCAGATCATGCCTTCTAAACAAGGAAAACAGCAAAATCTCTCTAGTCCGTTTACTTTGAATGATCATTTGCTTTTCTCAGATTTCTCAGATTTTTAGAGATCATTACCCCCAAAGTACCCAATTTTTCTTTAACTTAAAGGTAAAGTTAAACTCTATTTGTAAAGTTGGAAATTTAGAGCTAGAAAGGCATTAAGGATCATTCGTTCATGGCTGTAATTTTACAAACAAGGAAATTGAGATCCACCCAAAAAAGAGAAGTTGTTGAACTATTCAGTCACATCCATCTCTTAGACCATATTATTCATAGGGTTTTCTTGGTGAGGATATTGGAGCAGTTTGCTATTGCTTTCTCCAGCTCATTTTACAGATGAGGAAATTGGGGCAAACAAGATTAAGGGACTTTCCCAGGATCACACAGCTAGTAAATGTCTGAAGCCAGATTTGAACTCATAAAAATGAGTTTTTCTGGTTAAAAGCTCAGTACTTTTATCCACAGTACCACCTAGCAGCCTTTGAGTAGTATACACATTAGTCATTATTAGCACAATTTTCCTGATAAAGAATCTGAGAAGCAGAAAAGTGTGGGACTTGTTCATAATTAAATAAAGAGTAACCCATAGATGGGATTCTCAAACAAATGCCTCTGTTTTTTGTGTACTTTTCAGAAAACCATGTTTTTCCCACAGAAAGTCAGTCTCTAATGTTCTAGAAGAATTCATCATCTCTTGGATGAGAGAGCAACTTGGACTCATGGCAGCTTCTAGCAGCTGGATGGGAGGTTCAAAGACAGTGTGCAGCATTGGAAAGAACTCTGTATCTTAAAGAACCCGAGTTCAAATCATAACCCTGCAAATGACTGCCTATATGACCTTGCGCAAGCTCTTTAATGTCTCTACAACAGATTTTCCTCCCCAGTAAAATGAGAGGATTCATTGTGGATGAGTGGTCTTGAGTGATCTTCCAGCTCTGAATCTATTTCACAAAACACATTTACAAATGAGAATGCCAATTTAATGTGCTGTTTTCTGTTTTGGCAGTCAAACTGAGGATGGATGCCTGAGAAAGCATGGAATTTTTTCAGAGGAGAAAATTATGGCACTATGAAGCTTTACCAATCAATTAATCGAGTCTTTATTGGGCATGATGATGGAGCCTTCAAGGAACTCACAGTCCAGTTGGAAAGAAAGACTGATCCAAATCAAGTGAAGTCAAGAAGCATTTATTGATCATCAATCAGGTTCCAGTCATGGTTTTAAGTATTGGGGACACAAAGGAAGGGGAAAATAGTCTCTATTCTCAAGAAGCTCTATTCTGTATTCAGTCTAATACAGAAGATATCCATGTGAAACAATTATGGAACCACCCCATGTAATTCAGTGCTTATCTAGGAAAGATGCTAGGACTCAGATCTTCCTGACTCTAGATCTGGTCCTCTATGTACTGCACCATCTAACTGCTTCCTAAAGGGAAGTGATTTGCCTTAAATCACGCAATAAACCAGGAGTTTTATCTAAGTCCTCTGATTTCACATTTGGTGCTCCTTCCAAAAATATAGTGAAATATAGTATAGATACGATGATTGATCTGCTACTGACTATCATTATGCTCTCACACAAGTCATTTTATTTCTTTAAGACTCAGTTTCCCCATCTGCAAAATGAAGGACACGATCTAGATGATCCTAAAATTCATTCCAATTCTCTCATTTTTTGGCTCTTTGATCCTGATCCCATGGTCCCTACTACCTGGAGGTGAGAGGAAAGAAATCTGTCATTTTTCTCCTCTTTTTTTCTCCCTCTTCTTCTTCCTCCTCTTCCTCCTCTCCTCCCTAACTCCTCTTCCTCCTCCTTCTCCTTGTTGCTTGTCCATAACTTACTTATTGCATTTGGCACATGGCACCAAGTCCCCAGCTGTACTCTTTCCTGAATTTGCTTTGAGTTAATGGATGACAATCCCCAAGCCAGGGCTGGGCCAGTCCCAATGAATAGTGCCTTTTTGCAAAGCTGTTTTGCACTGTGTCCGAAATAACTTTGCATAACTCATTATTTTTCTTTATTGACTCTAAATAAAGAAGCATGTCATCCGATAGTTTATGAAGTAATGCACACATGCTCTTAATATGAGAAGCACCAGCATGGGGCTTGGGGGATTTTAACCATTTGGCTCTCCCCCTCCCCCTCCAAAAAAGTTCTCTGAGGCAGAGACTTAATGGGCCACTCTAACAATTTATTAGGCCAGGCTGGGGCTGCCTTTATGTCTTTTGTTTTTTAAAAGAGTCATAAGATGGAAACCTTATTTCCATTTTATGGAAGAAAGGTCATAGTTGGTAGTTGTCAAAGGTGGATGTTCAGGAAATTGGGCCCGTTAAAGATTCAGGGACAGTGTAGAAACCATTTTTTGGTACATTCACACAAACATACAGTCAGCTTGTCCCATTCCAACAGTTGACTCACACTGAGCATCTCAGCAAACCAAACCTGAAACTTTAACACCAGCAGTCAAATCAGTGTGGCTCCAGTGGTTTTGGACATGCACCAACAAGTTATCTTTATTAATGCATTCAGGGGAAAGGTCTTTTTTTATAACATTATTTCCTTAATGATAAAGGCAGTAATGGCATCGAAGGCAAACCCAGGAAAGCAATTGTAGGCTCTTGGCAGCCAGCTTAATTTCCCTGTGCTTTTGGTGTAGGGACACGACTTGGCACTGTCCAGCTCCCTGACTTCTGCCTTTAAAACGCACCAGGGTCCCTTTTTATCCCCTCTTCCCTTTCTTAGGTTCTATCTCACTCTTACACTCTCCTTTTCTGCCGCTTCTCGAATGCTTCTTTTGACATTTTCTTGGCTTTCGCTGAAATTTTGACACATAAATCCCACTTGTCAAATGATATTGTAAAACAAGTATCCAAGTGTCAGCACATAGCCCAATCATCTGGGGACCAAAGAAGAGAATAAGGAACACCTTTATGAAACCTTTCATCTACCTCCAGCCATCTGCAAGTAATTGGAAACCAGTTTCCAATGAAGCTTGGTTATTTGGCCCCGTCACACAAGTGAAGCTGAAGCCAGGGGCCAAGAGTCCTCAAAAACGGTTACCTCGGTAATGAGTAGATAAAACCATATATTTAAAAAATCCTCAGCAGTCCAAGTCATTAAGAATTGGTTGGATCATCAGAAATCTATTCTTAAAGTGACAAGTTTCACCAAAGAACCACAGTTTAAGATGCTGCCATTGGTCAAGTATGGGTCTCCATCCCTTACCTAAATTGCAACCAGAGTCAAAAGGACTGGGGCAAAGGTTTGATGGGTCTTTCCTAATATTTTTTCAAATATCCTATTAAATATGAATCATAGATTGAGAGTTGAAAAGGACCATAGCCATCACCCATTCCAATTCTTTGATCTCATGGATGAGGAGACTAAACTCCAAGGACATGAAGCAATGTACACAAAGGTAATAAATGACATACATAGCTGGGATTTAATCCTGTACTTTCTGACTTGGTCTGGTTCATCAACCCACTCTCCAAGGTACCATGCCATCCCAGTCTTTATTTATGATATCCCTCTATCACTTGAGGAGATGAGATGTAAACAGAAAGTGAAAATGTCAGAAAATTTTTTTGCTCTTTTACTATTCTTTTTGAGGGAAGTAAAGGCATGTGTCAAGGTAATGATCATAGGCTATGGATCTAGAAGATACTTCAGGCATCATCTAGTATTATTACTGCCTTTATTTTACAGGTGAAAAGGATGAAATGAAATGGCTTGTCCAAAGACACACAAGTAGTAAATAGGAGAACTGGAAGAGCAGTAATTTGCAGTCAGAGAACCTGAATTTAAATCCTGGTTCTGCATTTACTAACTGTGTTATTTTGATTAAATTACTAGATCTCTGGGCTTTAATTTCTTTTTGTAAAACGAGGATATTGGATTAGACTTCTCAAGCCCCTTTTAACCCTAAACTCATGATCCAAAACCTGCTCTTCTGAGTCCATACTCAATCAATCTATTCAACAATCAATATGTATTTATTAATCCTACACTATGTTCTAGGCACTGCGTGAAGTGCAAAGGATTTAAAGACAAAAATCAATGTGTCTGCCCTCAAGGAATTTACATAGTATCATGAGAAATGATATGCATGAGAAATGTATGCATTATATGCATATACATACTCAAATATTTGTATGTATATACACACATACAAATATTCATATATATGCATATATTTATTTTGTATGCATTTGTATATATACATGTATGTATATCTATATACAAATGCATACAAAATAAATTAAGGAGATAATTTCAGAAAGAGGCACTTTGGGAAATTGGAAAAAATGTCATGTAAAATATGACATTTGAACTGGAATTTTGAAGAAAACTAAGGATTTCAAAAAATAGAAGAAAAGAAGTATTCCATTCCATCTAAGGGGCACAACCCATGTAAAGATGCTCAGATAGGTAATGGAATACTGTATGTGAGAAACCACTTTTCTTTCTGTAGTTTCATGGAAATGGAATGTAAAAGACTTTCTTTTATGGCTTCTTAAGGGACAGCAAAATGAGAATTATTCCAAAGAAATACATTTAGTTATTTTATTTTCAAGCAGTGGACAATTAACAGGAGTCAAAGAATGGACTGGAATAAAAATTTTATGGGATCATGCTCATCAGAGTAGGCCATGGGCAGGGGTGTGCTGGTAGATATTTGATTATTGGCTCCCAGGGGAGAATTTTGGGAAGATGGTGCAGTAGGTTGGTAAATCTCAAGCTCTCCCAATTTTCCCCACAGGAGGAACATAGAATGGTGAAAAACCAAGAAGACTCAGAGCAGATGGGAGTCCTTCTGAAACAACCCAACAAAATCTGAAGAAAGATCCCAACCTGTCTGAAGTGGAAACACCTCTGCAGAAATATCAAGTGGGATTCCCTTGAGCTATCTGGTTGTGGCTGTTGCCTAATCAGGAACCACAGAGATTTTCACCTTCTAAAGGGTTTGTTGAGTCAAGGTTTGAGTCCAGGAAGACAGAGTGAATTTTGTTAGATTGGGAGCCAGGTCCAGAGTTACTGCCCCGGGGCAAGAAGGAACCAGCCCCTGGTGAGTGCAGAGGGCACTTGCAGGAAGGCTGAACTCTTGGTGGGGGTTCCTGGTCAGAGTGGAGAGCTGAAGGGAAGCTTGGGGCACCATTCCTCTCCCCCCATTCCAGGATTACAGGTACTTGTACTAATGCCTCTCATTAAAAAAATGTATAGGCAAAGAAGAAAGAATCACACCATTAGGAATATATTATAGGAGCAGAAAAGACTGGAGTTCATCTTCAGAGGAGGACACTTCAGTAAAAAAAAAAAAAAGTTTCTACCCCAAAGAATGTGAAATGTGCCAATGTGAAATGGCTCCCTAACCAGAGAGAATTTATAGAAGAACTCAAAAAAGAACTCAAAAATCAAATGAAAGACATTGAGGAAAAACTAAAGACAAATATTAAAACCACCCAAGAAAAACAAAAAGATTATGAAAAAAATTAACCAATTAGAAAACGACATACAGAGTAGTCTCAAAGATGAAAATAACTCTTTAAAAATTAGAACCAGGGAAGGGAAAGCCAATGAAGCTACGAGAGACCAAAAAATAACAAAAGAGATTATAAAAAAGGAGAAAATAAAACAGAATAGAAAAATAGCAGATCTAGGCCAGAAAGAGAAAATATAAGAATAATTGAACTGCCAGAAAGTTGTGACCAAAAAGAGAATCTTGACTTATATAGGACTTATCAGCAGCTACAATAAAAGACCATAGGTCTTGGAATCATATCTACAGAGAAGCAAAAGAATTAGACCTATACCCCTAAATATCATATCCAACAAAATTCTGTACAATTTTGAATGAAAAAAAAACAGATATTCAACAAACTTACAGATTTTAAGAACTTTTTATTAACTAAATCTGAATTTAACAGAAAATTTAATATATAAAAGGCAATGTCAAAGAGCAATTTTAAGGAACTTAACATGGACAAACTGTTATGGTATTTTACATGGGAAATGTATACTTTGTATTTAAGATTTACATCAAATCCCAAGCTCAAAAGAAAGATTGGCAGAGTAAAGATAAAAGATAAAAAGATAAAAAAAGATTATCATGTAATACAAATGAGGTGCAGAGGAAGAATAGACACAGAGGCATGGGGAGAGGAGGACTCATAGTTCTGAAAACCTATTCATATCATGAATGGGTTCAATAGGCAACACTACATATATACTATAAAGTTAGAGCACCATCTAAAATCTATAAAGAAACAAGGGAGGAGGGATAGTGGATGGAGAAGCAAAGGCTGAGGATGAAGACAAGGAAGGGATCCACAGATAGGGGTGATTAAATAAGAGCAAGATAAGTTATGGAGCAGAATTTAATGAAAGTCTCAGCAGGGATAGGAAAGATGTGTGTATGTAGGGTATTTGCCTGTGTAAGTGTGTATATGTATGTATATCCTACATATATATACATAAATATATTTTTCGTAACTGTAGTTTGCTTGGTGGTGGAGGGAGTGAAAGGAAGATATGTGTGGGGGATGAAAGGAGAAAAAAGAATAAAGTAAAAATGGTGTGCAGTAGGGAACAAAAGAACAATTTACAAGGAAATAAAGAAAAGATAGTCGCTCGTGGATATAATTTTTCTACATATATATATTTCTTAAATTGTTATTTGTTGTTATATATTTTGAATTCTCCTTAATATTTTATTGGACAAATGTTAATATAGTTTTTTCATTTTGTTTTGTATTGATTTTCTATTTTTATTTTTTTCTTATTCTGTTTCTTCAAATAAAACAAATTTGAGGAAAATATAATTGGTTCTCTTTCAAAAATGTAGCTTGGTATATTTTTAAATTGAATCTGCATTATTAAAATTTTATCCATTAGTTTCTTAAATCTAGACAATCAACAAAACAATACAATTAAGCCCTGTTTTGCAGTTTTTGCTGATTTCTGAAATGTAGATGCTTACACTAAAACATTAACAAATGATTCTCAAGTCCAAGCTAGCTCCTGGAAACCCCTGGTCCTAGACAGCATTTGGAAGTTGGCAAAGTTGATTTTCAGCATATTTTCTGTCTTCTCTCTGTATGCCTTTAGTTCCATTCAGGATTTTACCTTTTCAGCACCTTGTGGCTTCATGAACATTACTGTGTCACCTCACTGAAGTCCACGTTGTAGAAAATTTTCTATTTGCTCCCTTATATCAAAACTTGTATAATTTACAATCCCTTATATCAAAACTTGTACAATTTACAATCTGGGTAACATATATAGTGGAAGGAGTGACACTTCTGGAAAAGGATAAAGAGGTAACACATTTCTACCTGGCTGGCCTTAGGCAAGTCACTTGACCTCTGTAAATTTCCTTTTTTTTATCCACAAAATAAGAGGTTTCTGATAACCTATATGTGTGTGTGTGTGTGTGTGTGTGTGTATACATATATATGTACATATATACACACACACACAAATATGTATAGCTTGAACCTATATATACACACACATATATATACATACACACACACACATAAATATGTATAGCTTGAACCTATATTCTTTGATTTAAAGCCTAATCAGTTGCTTCTTTTCAAGGCAATCATGAGCTATAATGGTTTATATAATTTGTGTCAACTAAAAATTAGATAAATATTAATTCAACTAAATTAGATCAAATAAATTAATTTGACATGATTAATTCATTCCAGTAGGTCATCATCTAATGGATATTACAAGTAACACTGTGTCCTAAGTTAAAATGCATAGGTCTCCAAAATTCCCTTAAGGAGTGACTTTACTAATAAACATTTTTGGATTTTGTTTATTGTTAAAGATTGGGTCTCCTTAGCTTGCCTGTGCTACCCATGGGTCCACTGTGTACTAGGGTACTTAATCACTTAACTATCTGTTGAATTCACTTAACATTTTATTGTTTGCTACCTGCCCATTATTGCCTGTTCTCTTCACTGTACACAAGGTATAATGATAAACTGATCGATTTGATCCCACCTAGAAAAAGCCCACCTCATTGTTTAATAGGCACACTATTACCTGTCATGACTCTACCTTTAATGTAAGCTTCTTAAGGGCAGGTCCCAGGTTTCCCATTTCTCTGAAACCCCCACAGTGCTCAGCATGGTGTTGAGGACATAACTAGGAGACACTCAATAAACATCTGTTGATTAATTGCTTGGCTCATAAATGCCAAATCCAGGTTAATCTGGTAGTGACACAAAACCTAGAAAACTGCTAAGCTTTTGCAGTGAAATACTCAGCTATGTTAAAGAGATCGACATAGCCATGCATGAAGAACAATAACATTCGATTGTCTCAGTCATGACACATGACAGACAGACCTGTCAAATGAGTCTGTCATGATGTATCTCTTAGACAAGTCCTGCAGATGGATAATAAACTGGGCTCAGAACTATAAAAGAGACTGGGCTTGATTTTATTTGGTGAAATAAATAGCTCTTTCAGTCTAGCCAAGTTGTTTTCTGTTACAAAACTCTATTTAACACCAGGCATCCCTCAGATTGCATTACTGAAAATATCAGAAAACCATAATTAAAGAACCACCAATTAATTTGAAGCCCAAGTCAAAGGCTATCTCCTCCAGAAATCTTTCCCTGATCCTATAGTCAAGATCACATGGACAACATATATCAGAGGCAAGTCTTGAATGAAGGTTTTCCTGGATTTTAGGTCAGTTTTCTTTTATACCACATTGCTGCTTACCTCACTTACCATAGCTAAAATGTAAGATCCTCAATTGAAAGGAACATGGTGGTTGTAAACAGTCTGCATTCAAAGCTCTTTATAAGCTAGCCCTCTCCTCCTATTCCAGTCTCTTTATATCTTATATATTCTGTTAAATATATCTTATATATTCTGTAATCAATTAATATTGACCTCACTCTTCCTCACACAAGCTTTCTTTCATGAGAATTTTCTTCTTATTTCTACTTTCTGGCTTCCCTGCTTCTTTCAAGTTCCAATTAAAATCTCACTTCAACCAGAAGCCTCCTTGATGCTCCTTAATTCAAAGTGCCATTCTTCTATTATTTACAATTTATCTTATCTATATCTTGTTTATACAGAACAGGTTTTCTCCCCCAGTATACATGGAGCAGGATTTGTTTTTATTTTCTTTGTATCAACAGTCCTTAGCACAGTGCCTGGAACAGTGTAGGCACTTAATAGATGTTTGTTGACCTGACTATAATTTTTATCCCCTGTTCCTGGTTCTGTCCTCGGATTTTTTTGCTACTACTTTATATTTATCTCTACTAAATTACTTCTTAGATTTGACCCAACATTATAATTGGGTGAGATATTTTTGTCATCCCAACCTATTCCTACCAGTTTTGTTTCCTCTGCAAGTGGTTGTCAACAATATTTTTTATTTATTAAATATTAATGAATTAATGTATTTATTAAATAGCATAAAGTCAGGGGCAGATCCTTGTGGCACTCTAGTAGAGTACTTTCTTCAAATTAATATCTTTAATTCTGCTATTAATATTTTAATTAAGTCATTAAATTAATTAATTGGTTAATGATTAGCCAATCAATGTTGATTTAATCAGATAACTTAATTTATAAATTCTTTGACTGGTGTCTTTATATCTTTAATTCAGGTTACTATCACCTAATTAATATTCTGTTTGAATGTGATCATTCAACTAGTAACTGTACTTTCATATGGTTTGTTCAAGAAAGACTAATTTTGGTGTAAGGGCTGCTGAGCCCTTTCAGGGCTTCTTTCCACTTTTGATGTCCAAAACCCAGTTTTCACCTGTGGCTCCAAAAATCTCCACAGTCCCCACCTGGCAAGTGTT
Source organism: Antechinus flavipes (assembly GCF_016432865.1). NCBI lineage: Eukaryota > Metazoa > Chordata > Mammalia > Dasyuromorphia > Dasyuridae > Antechinus > Antechinus flavipes. The sequence goes on along the minus strand of NC_067403.1, from coordinate 81,522,105 downwards.
TCAAGTATATGGACTAAACCAGATTGAGGGCAATGAAAGGGTCTTAACCGCATAAATAAATTAGGGAGGTTTAGACTTTCCCTGGAAGAATGGATGAATGAAAACCATTTGTTCCAATACTCATGAAAGTGGGAGAAGGGGGTGCTGTGAAGCACTTAAGGCTTAGTTAGACATTGAAGATGCTAGAGTCATCCATTGCATCCTGAACCACTGACAGTTACTCAAACTTTTGTCTTGCCATTAGATCTGATGATGCTGGAAGCAAGAGTAAAGTCAATGGCTTTGCACAACTCTGTCTCACTTAAATCAAATTTATGCTTGAGTCAGAAGAACTATTCTTTAACATTTTTACCATTTTTATCTGCCTCAAAATCCTGTGGCAACTGTTAACTGATGAAATAGAAGGTGGAGGTACATGAGAAACTATAGTCATAATCCTGCATATAAGAGAGCTTGGTCAAAGAGTTGTCTTTTCACTGGATTGAAACAGCATCGAGATTCAGCAGCTCCTGGATGTTTGAGCAGCATTTTTGAAGGACTGAATTACTCATCCACTGGTACAAGGAAGGGATTAAAAAAGGTGCCCCAAAACTGTCTGCCTCACCCAACTCTAGCCTATTTACCACAGCAGACAAGGATACCACCCTGAAATTAGAGTACAAGAAAATGTGTAAAAGCATTTGCAAAGATGATTCCACTAATCAATGGTACACAGAAGATGAAATCCTGTAGACATGAAAAACAAGCAGCTCTTATTGTAAGTGAACTCAGCAGGCATTGCATCCAAAGAGTAGTCCTGCATAAAACACAACTAGCAAATGAAATCAGAGCTGGATACAGATGTTTCTGGAGTGGCCATGGTTGATGGGGAATACTGTGAAGCTGGTGTGGATTTCATAATCAAAACTTATCTAGTCAACAAGTTTGTATGCCTCCCAGAAAAAGTGAATGAAAAGCTTATGAAAATGCTCCTTCCACTTGCAAGAAAATATCATACCACCATCTTCAGTCTATAGGTTCCCACCATAACAAACCATGATGAAGTTAAAGAAAAAAATTTATGGAGAGTTGGGGAGTCTCATCATCAATGTGGCAAAAGAGGACAAGTTTATAATTATGGGTGACTTTAATGCCAGAGAAGACACAGACTATCATATATGTCAGAGTCCTTAAGTGCAATGGAATTGGAAACAGCGACAACAATGGTTATTTGCAATTGAAGACTTGTGCATCTCATGATCTCATCACCAACACTGTCTTTTGTTTACATAAATGCAGTAAAATTTTGTGGATGCACCTTTACAGTAAAAATTGACATTTAATAGGCTATGTCATTGTAAGAGGAAGAGACAGACAGAATGTGAGAATGATGAAGGCCATATGTGACAAAGAGTGCTGGACCAATCATAGACTTATCTTCTCCAAGCTAAACTTTCACATTCAACAAAAGCAATATCCTTAAGGCAAGATGACTACTAGGAAACTTAATGTCAACAGATTAGAGTGCTTCTCCATGCATGAATAGTTTGTTGTTCACTTAGAAGAAAAACTGAGCCAACTCATGATTGGCAACAGTGGAGCAAGAAAGGAGTTCACAAGTTTTGGAGACTTGGTGTATAACACTGTATTTACTTATCTGAACAGAACACTTCCAAACATTAAGATTAGTTTGATGAAAATTAGAGTGAAATTCAGAAGCTTTTAAGCAAAGAACAAGAATTCCACGGGGTTTACCAGAAATGCAGTTCTATCCGTCTCTAAGAAGGCAGAGTTGAAGTCCATCAAAGATAAGTTCAAGTGAAGATTAGAGAGATGCTGGGACAGTAATAAGGCAGGTGAAATTAAATTTTATACTGATGGTACCAATCTATAGCATATTTATGATGTCGTGAAGGCTATTTATGAGCCTTATAGACCTATGGCATATCTCAATTACTCAGTACTGATGATTTCACATTGATTAGTTATAAAGACATAATCCTAGAGAGGTGGGATGAACAATTTCATAGCATTCTCAACAGATACATAAACTAATATTGAAACCACTGACCATACATTTCAGAGTTGAAGTCAAACTTCTAATTAAAGAAGAGGTTTTAAAAGCTATTAGGTTCTTCTCATATGGCAAAGTAACTGGTGCTGATTCAATTCCAGCTGAGATTTACAAGGCAGGGAGTCCATTGTTCATATAAAAGCTGACTGAAATTTTCTAGGTTAGAGATATCACACTCTACATGTTCATATGGACTATTTGTGCCCAGCCCATGAGAGAGCCTTCCAAGTTTGTATTGATCTGATTATTCACAGTCAGATGCATTGTACCTTTACCTTCATGATGTCATTGTGGTTCTCTTTGAGCACAAAGGACAACTACCCCCACCAATTCTGCTTTCATGTAGCCCACTTTTCTCCATCTCATCAATGAGTAATTTATGAGATTTTTTTTGGTCATGTGCTTTGTTGAAATACAAATAAACTAAATCTTTAATGTTTCACTGACCTACTAGCTAAATAATCCTGTCAAAAATGAAAATGAGGTTACCCTGACACAATATGTTTTCACTGTAGCCATGATGACTTTTTGTGATTCTTTCTTTCCTTTCCAAATATCTACAAGACCACTCCTTTCATAATACTTTCTAGAATTTTGCCAGGCATGAGAGTCAAACCCACTAGTCCATAGTTTTAAAACTTTACTCTCTTCTTGTCTTCAGATTTGGGATGCCAGTTTTATGGCTCCTTTCTTGCCTTCCATGATCTCTCAATGGTCACAGACAAGTGGCCCAGCAAATACATCCTTCAGTTCTTTCAGGACTTTAATAAATGTGTTCTAAAATCTCTTCTAACTCTAACATTCAAAGGTTCTATATTATTGGCTTATTTCTTGAAATTTTATTAATGCCTTCAAATAAATTATTTGTCTATCTTTCTTTAACACCAGCTTAAATAAATAGCTTTGATTTTAAGAGGTTCCAAATGCCTATTTTTGTTTTTGGTTAGTTGGAGCCTCTAATTGAAAGATAAGTGAAAATGATCAAATTTGAAAAATCCACTGCCCTGCATTGGCAGAAAACCAAATTAAACTTGTCAGGGCAAAGAATATGTAGCTCCTAGTAGTTTTCCAAAATTGGCATGATTTTTAGCTCTGGACAAAAGTAGGGAGAAAATAGTAAAAGAAATGTTGAGTCCTGTATAGTATACAATTTGCGTCATTTGTTTTTCCTAGTTGTTGTCCAGGCCAGTGTCAATAAACGGCTGTAAATGATTTAGTATGTTTTTTTGGCGGCACCTATGCATAAAATAAACAACTTTTCTCATACTCCCTTTCCAAACTAGAGAAATTGGCTACAGTGAAATTATGCTACATATGCTCAATGGGGGAACCAATGAAATTTCCCTTACAGAGCTATCAAAAAAGCAACTATTTTTCTAGTGCCAGATTCCACAACTTACTTCCCCATTACTATGGAAGTTTTATATGGAGGATGTCTTAAAATCTGCCTGACTAAATCTTGATGCTAAATCATGGGATTGTCTTACCTGGATGACCTCATTTCAGAGGATTCCACTGAGGTGAATGGCAATTGGATGTCATACATCAGTCCATTTTTTCACAATGGAAATGCAAAAAAATGCCTGCTGTGGGATTAAGTTTGCATAGGGAACTCATAGGCACAAGGTGCTATATATTGTCAACCACTCATTAAAATGTAAAAAAACAAAAAAAGTTCTACATTGAGGAATTTACATGACTTTTTATAGGAATATCCACCTTGGCCATATTTTTAAATAGTACAATTAAGTCTCATGAATGACAGACAATGCATTGTACCAGATTTTGGTAGGTGGAAATGCAGGTAGGTCATGAGGCACAAGGCAAAGTGACTTTTCAAATTAACCTAAATGAACACTAGGAAATTCACAAAAATGTAATGAACCTAAGGATCAAAGGATGAGATTTTTAACGTCACTGCTTTTAAAATAAGAGTAATAATCACAATAAACCACAAGGTTTTAACAATGAATCCAGGTGGAACATTTAAAAAACAAATTGTTTTTCAGGGAAAAGAATAATTTTAAATGATTTTGTTTTTGAAGATCTTAATCTTTTACAATTTTAAAGACCAGTCAAGAAAAGAAAAGGGATTTTATTTTCCCCTTTTAAATGAATAGTTCTTTAAGGCCAAGTCTATAATGTTCTTCCAAGCTGGATAAATCCAGAAGAATGCACTTTACCCAGAAAGGGAAGGTCTTTTAAAGGAGTTGCTCATCATCTTAGATTATTTCTTTTTTGTGTAAACATTGAGACTCTTGGGGCTCCACAATATATATCATCATGTACAACATTATGTTTCAATGTTTTCTGGCATAAAAAATTATGCCCTTGCTTCTGGGGTTGAGTAGCATCAGGCCTTTAGTTGGGATTAAGCCATCATTCTGGTCCATGTCATTTTAAAAAGAGAAAATTAGTATTTTTGACAGACCACCATCTCCTCTCTTACTGCCCCACCCCAGCCTTCTTCTCAGGCTTTCAATGATGCACTTTTGGCCTGTTATACCAAGGTGGCCTGGCTGTAATTATAAAAGGAGACTAGTCGCATGCTCATCCAGCTGCTATCCAGCCAAGGAAAAACAATTAAGGAAACCACATAGTTCCCCAAATTCCAGTCAGGTTAAAAGAAAAGGCAAAGGAATTTGCTTACAAATGTTTCACCACACGTTTGCCTCCATTAATTTTATTTGGTGCCAATGTATTGGAGACTTGTTTTGTGCTCCAAGCATATTATGCTTATGAGAGTGGATGAGAGAAGGGCAGATATATCTTAGAATTACCCTCACTAAAGAAAATAGAGTGGCAGTGAGAGCTTTGGCAACTGTCAGCCACCACTTCCATTATGGCCTTCAAGTTAAATCACAGAATTGTCTTAGACCAGCTACATCAGAGATGAAAATTTCCTTCCCTCACAGGAAGTCAATAGCAGCTGGCTGTCACCAAAGTCTTTAATTAATCAAAGCAACTAAGCTATTCACCAAGGACAATCCCACTCTGATCTGATGTTGTATTTAATTTTGAGTGAAGCTTTGATTTCTTTTTATCTTATCTATAAAAAGTCTTCCACTCTTGAATTCTTAGATTTCTTCAGAGCTGAGTTCAGGTAGTTCTTTCTATATGAAATCTTTCCTGATTACTTCAGCTGTTAGTGTTGACCCTCAAATTCCCTTGTATTTACTTTGTATGTGTTTTAGAAGTATTTATACGTGTACATGTCATTTCCTCTAATCAAATGTAAGTTCTCAAGGATGAGAACTGTTTCATTTTTAAGATTTCTATCCCTGGTGCCGAGCAAAAAGCTTGTACGTACCACTTGCAAATGGACTGATTCATTGATTTACATCTGTTTATAGCTTTGTGCACAGTGCATTGCCAATAAATATCAGTAGTGGCTTGCGAATGATACAAGGAACCAGAGATCAGTAGGAAGTTTAGGCTAGGGGATGGGAATGGTAGTAGTAAGGACTCTGGAAAATCTATTTCATAAATGTGGACACTTGTTCCACAGACTAGCTGGAACCCTTCCACAACTTCTCCTTCTATATTAATCTGATCCATATTTTTCTTATGCTTCCACCACGAAGAGTCTATCCAGTTCATTAGAAGTATTTTTAACTATTATTTTAGTATTTTGATAGTACTGATATGGCAATCATTGCTATATATCTGTTTTTTTCATTATTACTACATGATCAATTCACCTCTTTTTATAGCTATAAGTGAGCTTAATAATTTTTAATCCAACCTAATTAGGAAATTATGATTTATCTTTGGAAGAATGAGAATGAAGATGATTTTGGTAATGATGATGATGATGCTGATGGTGGTGATTGGTGTTGGTGATGACATGAAGGTTTCATTATTATTTTTTAAATTTTCTTTTTCATTTCTTTTAACTTTGTATCATCTCTCTCCATCCAGTTCTACTGCCATAATTCCTTCCAAATAGAAACTGTATCCATTTAGGCAAATAACCAAGTAAAATATACTCATACACCAACATATCTGAAAATTTATGCTCTACTAGTTCATTACCTCTTTGCAAAAAAATTGAAGGCCTCCTTCATTAACAGTCTGCTGAAGTAATGATTGGTCAAAGCATTATTCAAAGTCTGTGTTTTTAGAATTTTGCTTTTACTTTGATGTAATTGATCAGTAAGGCAGCTAAGTGGTATAGTACACAGAGAACTGGACGAGAAGACAGGAAGACTTAAGTTCAAATTTGGTCTCAAATACTCAGACACTTACTTACTCTGGAAAAGTCAGTTAAGTCTGTTTGCCTCAGTTACTCATCTGTAAAGTGAAATGGAAAAGGAAATGGTAAATTCCAGTACCTTTGCCAAGAAAATCCTAAACGGGATTATAAAAAGTCAGACATGACTGAGATGACTGAACATCAAAGGCATAGAAAGTATCCTGACAAAATCTTCTACAATTTTAATGAAACACAAACCCATAACTAATGAAGCTATAGGAAAAATTATAATTTATTTTTATATTTAAAAAGAGATTAATAGACAATCTTGAAACATAATCATTTTTTAAAATGACATATTTTTCAAATAAATATATCTAACTTCCTTGAGCCATAGTGATTATAGGTTCAGTTTGTTGAATGCAAAGAAAAGTGGCTTATAAGATGGAGGCTAGGAAACACCTAAGAATGGACTCTAATAACTCTTCATTGATGATAAGACATGAACTGTAACAAATATACCAACAAAGGAACATCCAACTCATGACTCAATCATGCAGATTTATATGTGGAAACAGAGGGGTTTATGATGGAAAATCAGGACCAGGTTTTGCCACAAGACATTGCTGAAGTTACCCTTAAGGAGACCAGACTTAGGGGTCAGAGAAGATTATTTAAAGAAATGTTTAAAATCGCACAACACATCAATAAAGGACATAATATTTAGTACCCTCTAAATACCTAATAACACACGACCTTATTGTTCAAATAATATAGTATAGTAAAGCTTGCATTTTTTTGTTGTTGTTGAAATGAAAACAACAAATGCATATATTGCAAATAAAGACTTCAAAATAATATGGAAGACTGAATCAATAAACTATACTGGAATGGGACCATTATCACAGATGGAACTATTGCTCACAATCATCTAGACAAAACTTAGTTCCATTAAAACTTATAAAAATATAAAATAGATATCACCAAAGCAAATATCCAGAATCTTTAAGATATATAAGACCCAAATCTTTAAAAACACTTGTCATTGGCAGAAGTGATCACAATCATGTGAATACAATAAGCCTTTTTTGTGAGCTGGAAAAAAGTTTGTTGTCCTGTCTACAACTAGAGTTGGGCTGAGAATGCTGTTGGTGAGGTTACTGAGACTAAGAGTCCTGATACTTTTATTCTGTTCACAAAGAAGGCTTATTATATTCATCTGTTCAGTAGTGGAGAGATCCTTTTTAGTTTGAACTAGGGCAATTTCTATTAGAATCCAATTGAAAATCTTGGGATTAATAAAACTACAAGAAAAATAATAATAGTGGGGCAGAATCAATTTGAAGGAGAAAAACCACCAGGAAGTTACCTGAGCTCACTCCAATTTCTTTTGGAAAAGGCATTGAATCAAGCTTCTAAGTAAATTTCAGCATGATAGAACCTACAAAAAAAAAATGGGAGTGAAAAACATTTTCTAGCTCAAGATAACTTAGAATGACTTCAGGAAAGGTTTTCCTCACTTGGATAAGAGTGCAGCTCAACACAGATACTGTCCAGGCAAGCCAACAGGAGACTTTTAGCCACAGCACATATGAGCATTTGAATCCTATTTATTCTGGCTCAGCAGACCAGTGGAACAGCAGGCCAGTTAGGAGGACTTCAGCTCCAGTGCAGGAGACAAACATCCAGGAGATGGAGCTCCCAGGGACAATAGGTAAAACTAGCCTGGGTCACCAAGGCAGTGGACAAGGTATCTGCCCCTGAGGTCCCAAGCAAAAAGCCAATGACTAGACCTGGGGTCCACAGCACAAGATTATAACAGTACTCTGTGTGCTTTAGGAGCAGACCTTAACTTTAAAAGTCACAAAAATGAGCAAAAAACAGAAAAGAGCCTTGACATTAGAAAACTATTATGGTGACAGGAAAGATCAAAACAAATTCAGAGAAGGAAAAATGTCTATATGCGAAACCTCAAAGGGGAATATGGATTGGTATCAAGCACAAAAAGCCTTCTTGGAAGAGCTCATAAAAGATTTGAAAAATCAAATAAGAGAGCTATAAGAAAAATTAGGAAAGAGGTATGCAAGATAGAATCAAGAGCTTGGAAGAGGAAGGACTAAAAATTGATTGAAGAAAACAATTACTTAAAAAATACAATTGACCAAACAGAAAAAAATGAAGATAACAATTCTTTAAAAAGTAGAATTGATCAAATGGAAAAGGAACTATGAAAGCCAATTAAAGAAAATAATTCCTTAAAAATTAGAATCAGACTAGTGCACCTAATGACTCTCTGAGACATCAAGAATTAATCAGAAAATCAAAAGAATGAAAAATAGAAGAAAATGTAAAATAACTTATCGGGAAACTATCCTGGAAAATAGATCTAGGAAAGATAATTTAGAATTATTGGGCTATCCAAAAGCCATGCTCAAACAAAAGAGCTGGACAACATCTTTTAAGAAATTATCACTGATAACTACCCTGATATAAACAGAAGGTAAAATTGTAGTGAAAAGAATATACCAACAAACTTCTGAGATCCTAAATGAAAACTCCAAGGAACATTTTAGCTAAATTTCAAAATTATCATGTCAAAAGAAAATACTGCAAGCAGCCAGAAAGAAACAAGTCAAATATCAAGGAAACTCAAATTTACACTCAAAATTATATAAGATTAGCAACATTTACATTAAAGGATCAGAGAGTTTAGAATATGAAATTCCAGAAGGCAAAAGATCTTGGACTACAACCAAGAACCAAGTACCCAGAAAATTTGAGTGTAATCTTTTAGGGGGAAAGACATATTCAATGAAATAGGGAACTTTCAAACTTTCTTGATGAAAAGCTCAGAATTTAACAGAAAATTCAGTTTTCAAACATAGGACTCTAGAGAAGCATAAAAAGGTAAAATGGAAAATGAAAAAAAAATATTGTTTATTAAAGTTAAATTGTTTACATCCCCCTCAATACTCGTGACTTTTGAGAATTGTTTCTATATAAGGGCAGTTGGAGTATACATAGACAGAGGTTATGGTTATAAATTGACTTTGATGTGATAATATTAAAAAAGGAGTGAAAAGAAGAATTGGACTGGGAGAAGAGGAATGGGGGAAGCAGAACAGGGTAAACTACATCACATGAAGATGAGCAAAAAAAAATTATTACAATAGAACAAAAGAAGGCAGGGGGTGAGTATTTTTTAAATTTATCCTCATTGGATTTGATTCAAAAAGAGAATAATATTTGTCCTCAGTTGTATATAGAAGTTTATCTTTCCCCTATAGGGAAGTAAGAGGAGAAAGGGGAAAGAAAGAGGCTGATAGGAGATAGGCAGATTGAGGGAAGCAGTAAAGCAAAGTACTGATGAGGAGGAACAGAGTGATAGGAGAGAGAAAACTATAAACAGGGAGAAATCAGGAGGGAGGAAAATACATAATTAGTAAAGATAATAAACTAGAAGCTTTCCCAGTAAGCACATGAGTGAAACAAGGATGTCTATTATCATCACTATTCAATATTGTACTAGAAATGTTAGCTTTATCAAAAAAGAAAAAAAATTGAAGGAATTACAAATGATAAAGAGAAAACAAAAGTATCACTCTTTGCAGATGAAATAATAGCATACTTAGAAAATCAACTAAAAACTACTTGAAATAATGAATAACATTAGGAAAATTGCAGGATATAAAACAAACCCATACAAATCATCAGCATGTCTGCTTATCATGAACAAAGCCCAAGAGCAAAAGATAGATAATAATCACAATGAATGTGAATGGGAAAAACACTCCTATAAAATGAAAATGGATGAGAAAGTAAGTGAAAAACCAAAATTCTACAATATCTTGTTTACATTTAAAGCAGAGACATACGCATAAAGTAAAGGTAAAAAATAGGAGCAGAATATTTTTTGTTTAGCTGAAGTTAAGAATAAATATATGGCAAAGATTTGGAAAATGAGGGAGGTCCCATAATTGAGAAATGGCTGAAAAAGTTGTGGTATGTGAATGTAATGTAATACCATTGTGCTATAAAAATGATGAGCAAGCAGATTTTTTAAAAACCTGGAAAAATTTACATGAATTAATGCTGAGTGAAGTGAGCAGAATCAAAAGAACACTGTACACAATAACAGCAGTTCTGTGCAATGGTCAACTATTATAGACTTAATTCTCCTCAGCAATACAATGATTGAAAACAAATTCAAAGACTCACAATGGAACATGTTATCCACATTGAGAAAGAACAATTGAGTCTTAATGCAAATCGAAATATACAATTTTCACTTTTTGAGGTATTTTTTGTTTTTCCCTTTTGTTCTAATTCTTCTTTCACCATATGACTAATAGAAATATGATTGTCCATTTATAATCTAAATTACATTGCTTCTTATATAGGAGAGGAGGAAGGGAAAGGAGGGAGGGAGAAAATATGAAACTCAAAATCTTATAATGCTGAATGTTAAAAACTCTCTTTAAATGCAATTGGAACAAATAAAATGCTATTAAGTGAAAAAAAGTCATAGTAATAACTCCACTAACAATATTTTGATAAGAAAATGAAAGAAATAACTATCAGGGAAATTTATTTGCAGAAATGGAGTGATTTGTGAGATCTACACAAGACTAGACATTGGACATCAGAAATTATCAAGATGTTACTCTTAAATTGTCAGGTATTGTTGATTCATGTAGATTATTTAAGGAAACAGAATCTCTGCAATGTTATTGTAGATGAAAACATTTAAAATCTACTGAAAACCTAGATAGACATTGTAAAATGGCCAGAATTATATACCAGAAGCCTGCTATTATTCAGAAACTAGCAGATGACAAATCCTCATGCTACATATGTACACACACACACACACACACACACACACACACACACATATATATATATTCAGTATACTTTACTGGATATAAATGAACTTACTGTTTATTTTTGTTCAGTCATGTCCAACTCTTTGTGACTCTATTTGGATTTTCTTGTTAAAGATATTTGAGTGTTTTGCCATTTTCCTCTCCAACTCATTTTACAGATGAAGAAACTGAGGCAAATAAGATTAAGGCTCACACAGGTAATAAGTCTGAAGTAAAATTTGAACTCATATGTTTTCGACCCCAGGCCAATGCTCCACTATCTAACTGCCGCAGTTAAAGGAACTTTAAAGATAAATCTATTGCCCACAATTGGCCTAATGTAACATTGGCACAAAATTTTAATAGAGGTTGTCTGAACACTGAACACTCTTAATTTTCAAATCCACAGGATGAAATGTCCCCAAATATAAAATTCTAGCAGAAGAAATCCAAACCATGTGGGAACAAGTAGTAAGTATAATATCATGCTTTCTGCTACTGGAATTTTCTCAAAATTTTCAGTGAGTCTAAAGATGTCTACATGTTATTTAAATATAATATTTATTTAAAATAAAATATATGAAATTAAATAATTTTAATATAAAAATAAATAATTCTATCCACCTGCATAATAATTACCTAGACAATTAACTTACAAGAATAATATTTGCATAGTAATTCATCCAACACTGAGAACATCATTGAACATGAAGACTGAAATGTTGTCTTTTATTCAGGTTATACTAAATATGCTTTCAATGAGACTATAAAGGGTGAGGTTTCATCCTTTTATTAACTACAATATTCAATTAAATAATAATGAACAATTATAATTAATAATAATGGCAAATAATATTAAATATAGCTTCAAGGTATGGAAAGCTCTATATATACATTATCTCTTCCTCAAAATAATACTTTGATAATAGGCATCCACTTGATGTTTCTTGTATGGATTATTATGCTGATCACTTTGATTATGGTTCTCCTATGGTTATCATTGTGGAGGATCTATAGTATACATACATACATACATATATACATATGCAATCAACACAATGTCATTCACAAATAGGAGATCCACCTCTCCCATTTCAAGATTGGTGACTATATATCTTCTCTTTCGTTGTGTATATGATCAAAAGGTCATCAAATAAAGTTGTAATTAAGGATTTCCTTTTGCCAAGAGCCTTATTTCCTGGGCATTACAGGTCTCCTTTACCTCTTATAAATATAAATGGAAAATAGTCCTTCTTTCATGGGTTTAGAGAACTCTCAGTAAGGAAATGCCTTCTTCCCAAGTTAAGTTGGCACCTACTTTGTAATTTACATTTTCTCCTAGGAAACTCTCAAGGGACACTGAAATATTAAGTTATCTTACTATCTATTACTATCTATAGTGAGACTTGAACACAAGAGTTCCTGACTCCAAAGCCAGATCTGTATCATTACAAAGAATTCATACTCCTTTCCTCTCCAGAGATTTTTAAATATAGGTGATATTCAACAATTATCAATGAAAGCATTAGTGATCACATTTTCAGAGAGAAAAACTGAGAAATAGACATTAAGCAGACGTCTAAAATTCACCCAATATGTCACTTGCAGTGAGAAATAATCCAGAGCTCTCGATTCCCTGACCACACTTAAACACTGGACAACTCTGTCAGCACTATATTTTGGTCTCCAGAAGGAAAGATAAATATCTCTCCTGGCTGCCTCTCAGTGCATCTTGGCTCCCTGAATTTGAATAGGGATTTCTTTGGTTCTAAAAAGGGCTTGCTTCATTTTGGCTGTTAAGTTATGAAGAAGAGAAAAAAAAATAACAAAATGGAGAAGGAAAGAGGAAAAGGAAACCAGAGAGATGATCTACATAATTAATGTATTCCCCTTCAATGAGGACAGTATGTCTGACAGAGTCATCAATCCAGGACAAAGTCTGTGGTCACACAGGCTGCCTCCCATCCCTGGTGGTCAGTTGCCATAAGGACGATACTTTCTTTTATTATTCATCTGTAATATAACTTGATTTGTGCTTTTTATAAATATAATTCCCTTTCCCCCCATAAATCTTTATCACCTGCTTCCTGCCTGGAGAATTCCTGAGATTAATCATAGTGCCCAAGCAAGAATCAAGTAAATACAAATCATGGTAGAAAGAAAATTATAGTTGTATCAATTTTTAAACAAAATCATTTTAAATGAATCAATTACTTATTAAAAACAGCTTTAAACACCAGTCAACAAAAATAATGAGTGATTTTTACATATCACTTTAAAGATTATGTTTCCCCATATATTTTGGCATGCATAGTGTGGATTGAGGTTCAGTCATGAAATTTGGAAGATGGGTTCAAATCACAGTTCTTGACATATTACTGACACGTGATCCTTGGCAAATGAGGAAACTTCCTCAAACCTCAGTCTCCTATAAGAAAGATCCTATAAGATCTTTCTAATTCAAAATATATGACTCTTTGAGCCTACACACTAACTGGGTGACCATAAGCAGGTCACACAATGTCTTTAAATCCTAAAAACTTTTTTGAAAAAATGTTGGGGGGCATGTTGCTGCAATATCCATTGGAAGGAAATGTGAATTAGGGGGAAAATATTTTTGCAGCTACATCCAGAAGTTTTATTGATTTGAGTTTATATCTAGGGTAGCAAGGGAGGATAAAAATCTAAGTTCACCTTTATGTAACTGACAAATTGTATATCAAATCAAGATATTTGGGGATATAATGAAGAAAATTGAAACTGTCATTTTATCTAGAACTTCTCTTGTGGAATCTTAGGACACTGATATCAAGTAATGCTTCCATTTTATCTCCTGCATAACATTTGGTAAAGCAAGGGTGTGGTATCAGAAATCATCGAATTCAAAACTGATCTCAGATCTTTTCTAGCTGGATGGTCTTGAACAAGTCACTATTTGTCTCAGTTTTCTCAATTATAAAATAGGAACAATATTAACACCTATATTCCAGGATTGTGGTAAGGATTAAATAATACATATAAATCATTATATAAATATTAAAGCAGTATTTAAAAATATATATATATGCAAAGCCTCTTCTATTTAGTGCTTATCTTTGTTCAGAATAAAAATTTTAAAAAATATTTTCAAAAAACATTTGTCAACCCCAGTATATTCAACATTGTTTTTAGGGACTATGAGAATTAACAAAGAAATGAAAGGACATGATCCTTCACTTCCATCACTACCTCTCTATCTTACCTTCTACCATCTTACCAATATAGCAGATCCACATTCGACAGACTTTTTCAAGTGAGAAAATCTAGGCCTAAAGAGTGCATTATGGCCTTGAAAAAAATTCAATAGGTTGAAGAAAATATAACAGATGAGATGATATTATGAGATATTATGAGGCATGGAGTCATTATGAATTAGTCTGAGTTATTGAATTCTTAGAATTTGGACTGTCCAGATTGGCTCTACATTAGAGGGATAAAGACCTGGGGAAACTCAGAATTTTCTGTTCTGCATATTTCAGTTGGGTTTTGATTAAAGAGTGTATTTTTTTTCTGTGTTGCATATCCAAACACTTAATTTTCATTGGTCTTAGTTATTTTTACTGCACTACTTCAAAAGATCTATGACTTCCTTTGCATGGCTACTCCCTCCACCAATGAAAACTTCAGTCCCTCTGTTCTTGTGTAGATGATCTTCATGAACAGCCATGGAGGAAAAAAATGTTGGATTGCAGCTAAACTGGTAGTGAGAAATTTTTTCATTTATCTAGATTGGGACTAAAATGACAGACTTAGAATCCTCCACTATTTTCATATTTGAAGCCATTCAAACCAGGGAGATCTTGCCAGAGATCTGGCATGACCTTCAAGAATCCAAGATAGATTTTATACTATGATGAGGTAGTAGAAGAGGATGTCTCATTGAGTGGCTCATAGACCTTTCGTTAGATAACATGCACCATCATCCAAAGTTTCTCTTGAGTCTTGTTGAGTATTTGAATGATATATTTTCACTACCATCTCTACCAAATAATTCAGAAACTCGGAAGAGCATTTAGCAGAAAACATCTTCAGACTCAGAAGGTAATTTTTGTTCAATAAATCAGTAAGATGGCAAGAAAGGGGGGAATCTCTGGAAATAGCTAAATCCAAATACAGAAGCATCCAGGACTGCCATCCATAAGCATCCCATCTCTCAATAAATCACAAACTTGACCACTGGAGATTTAAGTTTTTATACTAACCAAAATAAATAAAACCATTTTCAAATACTTTTTGTTCAGAATGTCTGTTAGAAATATAATTCCACATACCTGCTGAGTAGAAAAAAAACCTGCCTTAAAAATGGAAAATAAAATGTAAGACTATTATTCCTAATGGTTGCCATTGGCAGAGTTTCTAATTGCCTTCTGTATTTCCAAACACTACTCATAGTTATTTTTCTTTCAAGAGGAAATTCCTTTCTTTAAAAGTTTAAGATTTTTCGAGTGAAGCTGCTATTACTATGCTATCATTAGAAAGGTAGCAATTAAGATATAAAATTTCTTTACATGTAATAGCAAACTCTGTTCAGTACTATATCTGCATTACCCTATGGTTTCCAGAACACTTGTGTTTCTGCATCACTGATGTTCTGACTAGGGTAAAAGTAATTTCCCTAAATGACCTTACACCTACCCTAGGGATTTTTTATGCTAGACTTGGGAGGCTCAATGTGTCTTTCCAATCATCAACATTGGAAAACATGGAAATATAATACAAATAAATGTAAATATATTAAATACTTATTATATTTCTATACATTCCTACCAGTCTTCTTTTCTCTGTGGTTCTAATTGGTCCTTGATGACAACTAGTCTCCTTATTTTGGCGTCTCTGTTGCATTATAGTGCAGTGGAAATATTACTAGATTTGGAGACAGAGAACCTGGGTCCAAAATCTGGTTCTACTCATTAATAGCTGACTGATCTTGAGAAGATAATTAAATTTTCTAGGCCTCAGATTCCTTATCTAATAAATGAGGGATTGTCAAAGATGACTTTTGAAGCTTTTTCTAACTCTAAATTGATTCTTATCTATAATCCAATGGCTTCCTGAAATTGTAGCTAGCAACAATGTCAACAGCTCCTCACTCTGAATGAAAAGCCATTGATTTTTAATGGAAGGGCTCTTAGACAACATTTTTAGTTCAAATGATTTTTGATTAGGAACACAAAAAAGGAAGAAGGGCGCGAAGGAGGAAGAAAGAAAGGGAAGAAAAAAGTAAGCAAACAGGAGGAAGGAAAGGAGGGAGGAAGGAAGGAAGGAAAGAAGGAAAGAAGGAAGAACGAAGGAAAGAAAGGAAGGAAGGAACGAAGGGAGGAAGGAAGGAAGGAAGGAAGGAAGGAAGAAAAGAAGAAAGGAAGGAAAGAAGGAAGGGAGGGAGGGAAGAAGGGAAGGAAGGAAAGAAGGAAGAAGAAAGGAAGGAAGGAGACAATGATGCGGTTTGAATGCTCCCAATTCTTGGTGGTCAAGAGGTTAATGGAAATAAGAGAGTTGTTAAGAATCCCCTTTAAATTGGCCACAGGTTTAGCAGTGAAAGAATTCACTTATTTCCAAATTATTAGTTGCAATATGAAAGTTTATTGTTGGATAGAAAGCAGTTTCTAGTGGGAAATGCTACCTAGGCCTATTTGCAAAGATCTTGGTTGAGGAAGGCTGTTATATTGGTTATCTTGGTGGGGACTGGGACAGACTGAGCAGATCAGACCAGGTGGGGGCTGGGACAGCTCAGATCAGGATTCCTCAATTGAATGAAAATTTAGAATTTCTATGGGAGTTGATTCTCTCATCCAGAAAGGTTTGGGATCTGTCTCAACTCCTTGGAGCCTGGGAGATCCTGATCAAAGGGGACACAATCTCAGAGTGATAATTTTAAAGGGAACCATTCTCCTCCCCCTTCAAGAAGAAAGGAAGGGAGGAAGAAAGGAAGGAAGGAAGGAAGGAAGGAAGGAAGGAAGGAAGGAAGGAAGGAAGGAAGGAAGGAAGGAAGGAAGGAAGGAAGGAAGGAAGGGAGGAAGGAAGGGAGGGAAGGAGGGAGAGAGGGAGTGAAGTAGTAATGGAAAAGAGAAAGAGAGAGAGAGAGAGAGAGAGAGAGAGAGAGAGAGAGAGAGAGAGAGAGAGAGAGAGAGAGAAATGCATTCACACATAAATACTCACAGGATCTGTGATCTGGTCAATCTAAAGAATTCCTTCAGGGATAAAGAGCAATATCTGTCTCCAACTACTCCAACTTTACTATTTTGTGTGATTTGTCCAGTGAGGAAAGGTCAAAGGGAGAGGGTGGAGGGGTCCATCCACGTGGTCTGATTTAAGGGGACAGGCAGCACTTTTCCTCAAATACCAGCACATTGTCTTATTTTTCCTATGCCTCCCCCTTCACCCAACTCTTACTACTGTTATATTTTCATTCCTTTGGGCTTAGAAGATTTTTAATAGTCCCTTATTAAAATACAAATACTTCTGGGAGGTGTTAAACCTTGTCAGCTAACACCTTCCTTATTACCTAACACCTGAGTTGACAACACAGTCCTAAGGGGAACCACACAAGATAGGTACCTGAGTTTTATTTGGGGAGGGGGAAGTTTGGGTTGGGGGTGGTAGAAAGAGAAGAAAAATAAGAAGAATAAGGAGCCCAAGGTAGGAAAGCCCACCCAGAAAATTCACTATTTTTCTAGGGTCGGTCCTGTCAATCTTGCAGATAAACTACGAGTTGGAATCAGAATAGTGGGAGAAACAAATCAAGTTGAATTCCATTTAGGAAACCACAAAAGATTTCTTAATAACCTTAGTTATTCATCACTGGGCAAAGAAAATGAAACATTATCTTTGACACTCATATTCTCTTGGTGATAAATGATTACAGATCATGATATCTTAAGGGTGACTAGATTCTAAGGTGGATAGAGTGCCTGGTTTGGAGTCAGGAACACCTGAGTTCAAATCCAGCTAACAGATATTTTCTCACTATTTGACCCTGAGCAAGTCACTTCCTCCTGTTTGCCTCAGTTTCCTCATGTATTAAATGAGCTGGAAAAGGAAAGGACAAACCATTGCAGTATCTTTGTCAAGAAAACACAAAATGGTATTATGAAGAGTCAAATGTGACTGAACTGGAACATAATATCAGAAGAATTAAAATGACACACGAGAGAATCACAGAATTGTAGCAATGGAAGGGATCTCAGTTGTTATCTAGTGAAATTTTCTCCTCAAATCAAACTTTAAATTAAAGTCTTAGTAACTTCTCACTGGTTCTGCTTTTTTGGGACCAAATAGGAAAAAAGTCTAATCCTTCTTCCATATAAATATTAGTTAATTATTTGAAGATAGACACAAACCATGCAAGTCATCTCTTCTCTAAGTTAAATATTCCAACTTCTTTTAACTGTTTTTATATGACATGAATTCACTGTTCTGATTATCTTCTGTGGGACACTAGAAACTCTCTTGGTGCTTGTGAACAAAATGAAATATTACCAACATGATTGCACTGAGAAACAGAATAAAAGACATTGCTGAGGACATGGATGCTTAGAAGAGTCATGTAGAAAAAACTGAGAAAAGGTATTTATAGTCCAAAGACTATGCTGCTATTTCTGAAATGTTAAGCAATAGAATATAAGGTCTTTCAGGGACCTTTTAGTTTTCTTGTTTGTATCCCCAGCACTTCAAATAATTCTTGCCTGTAGTAGGTATGGAAAAATGCCTTTTGAATGAATGAGACTAAAGGTCTTTAGTGTATTGAATAGGAGATTTCTATGGGAAAAAATGAATAAGAGTGTCATAATATAAAAAGATATAGAGGAGTTGAGAACTTTATTAGTGGTGGTTTAATGAAAACATGGACCCATCAAATCACCAAAGTCTCAGTCTTGACTGAGACTGTGACCTTGGATTCCTGCACCTAAGAGCAAGAATGGCTGAGAGATGGAGGAAGGATACTGAAGGATGACATTTTCAGGGGAGAAATAGCGACTAGAAATCAAAACAAAATGAGGGTGCAAATCCCTGCGAAGTCTCTTGGCATTCCATTGGGCCATATTGACATAGTAATGGAAATGAAAGAGAGAGGTTAAAAAAAATTGGTGATTTTAAAAATGTTTTCATGTAGTTTTCCTGAGATTAATCATGCAAAAATTTAAACACATCTGCCAAAAAAAACCCACTCTAGTGTGACCCCAATGGGACCCCAATATTGCAACACATTTTTAATAATTTAGTAATTCATTTTCATCATAGTCTTCCTTTAACCAACTCATACATATTTAACTTCTTCAATTCTCCTTCAGACATCAAAATCTCCATGTCTTGAAGTTATATGACAACCACATAAACTTCCAATTGGACTATGTTTTTTTGGTGTTGCAATGACTAGATTAATATGTTCAAATTTCCCACTTCATAGTTATTATTAGGCACCACAGGAGAGCTAAACAACACTATGAATTGAGCAAGATGTCTGAATATTTTTCAAAAATTTAGGGTTCAACAAAACCCAAAATGTATTTTGCCAAAATGTTTTCTTTCTTCTTCATATTTTTAACCCATCCAGGGAACAGTAATTCCATGTGTTCTTAATTAATTTATACTCAATTCATTAAAACACTGCTCTACAAGAATGATTAGATGTCCAAAAAGTCTGTTGAGACTTTTAAAACCTTTTCCCTTTGAACCAAGAAATGTATTTGGATAGAAATGAGCAGAACTTCATCTGGAAGAACTCAAGAGTAGCTCTTTCACCAGAATCCGCAAAGCCCAGGATATCTTAGAACTGGCAGAATATATATTCATCCTTAGGCATTGGAATGATGGCTTTGTATTAAGCTGCAGTATGCAAACAGGAATATAAAGTCATAAATGCCCAGTTATTATTCCAGAAAAACACTTTTATTTTTACTACTCAATGCAGAATTTATGTGGTTAGAAATTCCAATTCCTTCTGCAATTTCTAATAATTCTTGGCATTTTTTGGTGCTTGCCAATACTTTTTCCTTATTTATCAATATTGTGTCAAAATGATCATTGCATGACCAGAATTGTCCTTTTATTTTCATTGTCAGGACTAGCAAACATCATAGTTAGATACAGTGGAAAGAATGTGATGAATTTGGAGATAAAGGACTTAAGTTTTAATCCTGATTTTACCATTTACTTATTATGTGATCTTTATCAAATCTTTGTACCCCTTTGCAATTTTATTTGTTAATGTATAAATTAAGAAAGTTAAAAAAAGAAGACAAATATACTTTAATCTGCACTCAAAGTTCTTTAGTACTCTCTCTGAAGGTAAATAACATTTTTCTTCATTTATTGATCGGAATATCTAAGCCTTTCATAATTAATTGTTATGATACCACTGTCCTCTTAGTTTTCTCACTTCACTCTGTATTATCTTATGTAAATCTACCCATTTTTTTTTCTGAAACTCTCCACTTAATTATTTCTTACAGCCCAATTGTATTTCCTCATAGTCATATAGACCACAATTTTTTCAGCCATTCCCCAACTGATGGACAAACCTTTTATTTGCAATTCTTTGATACTACACACAAAAAAGAATTACTATACCTATTTTTGTAAATTTGGGTCTTTTCCTCTTTTCCTTTGATCTCTGGGACACAGACTTAGTAGTGGTATTACTGGATCAAAGTTTATCATAAATGTATAGTCCTTGGGTACAATTTCAAATTGTTCTCCAAAATAGTTGGAAAAATTCATAGGTCTACCAACAGTACATTAATATATCTATTTCCCACACTCCTCCAACACATTATTTTTCATGTTAGCTAGTTTCATGAGTGTGAGATAGTATGCCAAAGTTATTTTAATTTGCATTTCTCTAACTAGTGGCTTAGAACATTTTTTATTGATATTGATAACTTTTGATTTTGATTAATATTGACATCTTTGATTTCTTTCTTCTAAAAACTGCTTATTCATATCCTTTAACTACTTATGTAATGGTGAATAGCTCTTATTTTTTCATAAATTTGTCTCAGTTATCTAAATATTTGAGAAATGAGACCTTTATCAGGTCTCATTTTTTTTTTTTTGGCATACTGGCTTTATTTGTGCAAATTCTCTTTTTTTACCCCTCCTCTTTCTCTTTCTCTTTCCCTTTCCTATCCCTTCCTCTCTCTAGAACCAGATTAAGTTTTTTATTTTTACTGTATAATGAAGGTACGTCACTTCTCTGTTTTTAAACAGGGCAGTAAAATTGAAGAAGCATCTTTACCTTTATGAAAATAAATCTAAGTAATAATTATATTACTGATATGATACAGATCACCACCAAATATTATTTTACCATATCTCATGTTCATTAGTTACATATTACCATGAAATATATATTTTTATTACCTCAACTGAAGCTGATGTCTTCCATCAATTTTAATTTTTTTATTCAATTGCAAATAAAGCCTTGTGGCTAAACTGAAACATGTTGTGAATTTGAATTTTGCCTGGCAGTATTTCTCCTTTTCCTTTTAAGGTTTGATTTTTTTCCATCCAATGAAAAGGAGATTCCACAGTCTCGACTAGAGCTGTAGAATTGAAAGGTTCTAACCAAACTATCACCTACTTCCACATTAATGTTTTCAAAGTTCTTGAAATCAACCACATCTTTTCTGAGACTTTCCAAGCTGGAACAGTGTTTTCCCTGTGGTCTGTCAGCATTTCTGTCCCAAAGTTCCATTTAGAGAAGGACCAAAATGCCAAAGAAGTCCACGTGGATTGGATAAAACTTCCACAAAATGTTTTGGCAGTGCCATAATCAGTAATTCCAGTGCTTGGGATCAGCAGCAAGCCAGAGCAAGCAAAGTACCCTTAAGTCAAATTTGTAACTCACGAATTGGAAACACTGCAAAAAGTAATTAAGACAAATTCAGTTGTGTAGAAGACAAGATTAGTTACTATAATAATTACATATACCCTATACCTTTTAAATTTTGATGCCCTGGAACCAAATACGTATCACTTCATCATAGTTATGGCTTCCCTTTGAAATTTTGGAATATGTCACTTCAGATAATGAAAGGGTAGATTACTAAGAAGTTGTATTGGAATTACAGGAAGAGGAAAAATGGGTGAATGTGAGATGAAGAATAAAGATCATTTCTTTATAAGGGACAAGGAGAGAGTTCCTATCACCTTCACCAACTCACTGCCAATTGGCCACACCCTCTCTGCCACTTTAGTATGGTTGGCCACACTGTTCTACTATCCTTTGGCTATCCTGTTCTCCATTGCCAACCTCCCATGGCCATGACAGTCATTGTTATGGCACTTTGTCACTCACATTTGCCTCTAGTGTATATCTTCATCTCATAGCCCTCCTAACTTGGAGACCCACCAAGGGAGAGTTTGCTTTAATCAGATATCAGATCCCTCTTCCTTCCATTTCCACTGGAAGTGATCAATGATTGCAGCTTTCTTCTCTCATCATCTCATCATCTTTTCATTAAGAAAGTAAACTTCCATCCTATACATTTACAACTCCAATCTACTGTTTTTGATTTTTGTTTAGTAGGTATGATGGTCTAAAGACTTATGCACACTCCAATAAATCTGGAATCTTACTGAGTTGGGATTTCTCTCAGCTATATGGAATCAAATCTGTATATATACCTTCTCTCATGTTCTGTGAGACTCATCCATTTCCTCCCCTAAATTCCCCAAAGGGCAACACAGGGGTTGCTAGTCTTTTTATAGGTCATGAATTACTTTGTTAATCTGATAAAGCCTATGGCTCACTTCTATGGATAATGTTTTTAAGGTGAGAGTTTTAATAATAAACTAATTATTTTCAAAATTTTTAGTTAAGTTTACAAATTCTAAGTTAAGAATCTTTATTCTTGAAATACTCTCACTTATTGTTTTTTGGATAAGGATTTCATATTTAGAATATCAGTATTTGAATTAAAATCTCTAGCTGGTCAAAAAGTTTGTGATTCTTATTAATATCTTCTCTTTTTCAGTCACTTGACGAGCACTATTACAGTAGAGCAAGGGAGCCACAAGAGATTGAATTTTCTTTTGTATGATTCTTTTATTTCATGATTTCCATGGCCAGAGAATCCATCACCTTATAGGCAATACTGGTGATGAGCCTCTCTGTATGTATGGACGAGATACAGAGTTGAAGATTTTCCAATATGATGGAATATGCTAGAGCCTACAGTTTATTAGCAGAGTCATCTCCACCACATAATGAGGCATGAAAACCCATATATGTACATATATATAGAGAGAGAGAGATTGATATGTAAATATGTGTATATCCATGTATAGCATATTTACACATATTATCAAATTTGCATATATTGTCTATAACTATGTATATGTGTGTGTGTGTGTATATATATATATATACACACACACACATATATATATATATATATATGAAAATCTCAGTTCGAATCTACCTCCAAACACTAGCTTTGTGACCCCAGGAAAGGCAATTAATCTCTGCCTCTAAAACTCCAAAAAAAGGAATAATAATAGCACCTTCTTTCTAGGGTTATTGTGAGGAACAAATGAGAGAATATTTATAAAGCATTTAGCATAGTGTCTGGTACATGGTTGCTGCTTAATAATTCATGTTTTCTTCCTTCCTTTCCAAATAATTTTGTGCTTATCTAATACTACAAAAAAATCTATAGTCTTATTGATATGGATATCCCTCCAGTGAAGCAGATTATACCCATCTATATATCTTTTTCCTGTGCAGTTTTTACCCATGACCTCTCACACTTGCCAAAGGAAAGAAATATGCTTAAATTCTCCTGAAGCTGAAATGGTCTCAATGATATCTGCCAGTTGTCATTGGTTTTCTCCCACTTTGGTTATGGTACATGCCCATCTATTTTCTCAGTCATCCATTTCATAAAAATATAGATTTAAAGCTAGAAGGGATTTCAACAGAGTTAGAATAGATTGATCTCATTTTACAAGAGGAAAAGTGGGACTTAAAAGATTAAAACCAGTGTCATAGATTAAATAGTAAGCATCAGAGACAGTTGTGTGCTACAGTGAATAGACCACTAGATCTAGAATCAAAGACCAATGTTCCAATCTGATCTCAGACACTTAACTATCTGATCCTAAACAAGTCATTTAACTTGTCTGAGTTTCCTCATCTGTAAAAATGAGGATAATAGATGCATGTCATAGTTTCTCTTGTAGCACTTATATTCAATTTTGTATTATATAAACATCTTATATCCCTGTTAGATTAAAAAGTCTTTGAAGGCATCTATCAAATCTTGTTCATTTTTGTATCCTCATAATGTTTTCTGCAAGGACTTGGACATAGGAAGTCAATAGATATTTATCAAAAGAATGAATATACACTATGCTTAATTTGTGTATTATAAATAAAAAGAGGTGTAGGAATTCAAAGAAGAGATTGATCAGCAAAAAAAGATAAGATATTTAGGGAGAGCTTCATGGGGAGTTGACAATTTACCTGGGCCTTGAAAGATTAATAAGATTTAAATAGATTGAGTGGAAGATGGTACTCTAACTCTTTCACTAATCCTCCAATTGGATTCTGTGACATGTCCATAACCAAATTAGTAAGCTTACTGAATACAGCTTGATCTTTATGCCTCTGAATCCCTGTGTCTGGGGAGTCATCACTCAAATATCTGTTTGTTGAAATTTTATCTGTCCTTAAAGGTTCAATTCAAACAACACATCTTTCAAAAAACTGTCCTCCTTATAGCCTCATAATATTACATTTGAAAGGGAACTTAGATATCATTTAGTTCAAGACCCTATTTTTTGTAGATTCAGAAAACTGAAGGAGGCCCAAAGAGAAATGAGATGTTATTCCTATATCACCTAGGAAATATGGCAGAGCCGATTTCAATCCAAACATAAATTCAATACTTTGTTCTAGTGATTGTTTCTAGTGATCTCATTCAACTGTCCTCTCAATTCCCATAGAACTTTGTAATGCACTTTTTATGTCCAATACTTTGTTAATTATTTGAATACAAGTCAATGAATAAGCACATATTAACCATGTTCTAAGTGCTAAGCACTAGGAATACAAAGAAAAGGAAGAAAAAAGGACAATCCCTGCCCATGAGGAATTTGTAATCCAATGGGGGAAATCTCATGCTTGCTTCCCCATGGTAGGATTAAGGGAAGAGCTGATTATGTTAGTGCCCAGAAGAGGACTGCTAAATGAACATTTGTCGAAAAGCTAGCAACATTTCCCTTAAATATAAGTCTGGCATACTGCCTCTTCTACCCAATACACTTCAGTGATTCTCAATTTCCTCTAAATCAAATATAAACTCCACTATTAAGCTTTTAAAACTATTTACAACATGGCCCCATTCTATCTTTTGAGTCATACTCTATTGTCAGTCATACCAACCTACTTGATGTTCTTCACACATAATATCCCATTTCTCAACTCCACATCTTTATGCTGGTTGTCCTATATGCTTGAATGCTCTTCTTTCTCACCTCTATTTCTTAAAATCTCTGGATTTCTCTCAGTTCAAAGACTGCCATCTGAAAAAGGGCTTTTTCAACATATTCAGTGTCTAAAACATTTCCTTATAAGGTTGGTTATATGGTAGTACTTTTTAATATATCTTCTATGTACCTATTTACATGCATGTTATGTTCCCCATTAGAATGTAAGTTCCTTAGGAAGGATTGTTTTAGCTTTTTCTTTATATCTTTGGTACTTAGCACATAATCTGGCACAGTGAGTACTTAATAAACATTTATTGATTAATTAAGTCTAGGCAGAGAAAACAATATAAGCAAAGACAAAATATGGCATTTATGTAAGATAGACCACTTTGGTATCTTATATTTAAGACATTATAGGAAAAAATGAAATTGCATGTGAAAAGCACTTCCATAGCTTCTTAATTAGCAGTCAAGAAATTGATTAGATGCTAGATGACTCCTGCTTTTATCTCTATTTACCCTGTCTGTACATAATGAGTTAAGAGCCATAAAGCTTCAAGAACCAGGCAAAAGAAGTCAGAGTTATCCATTATTATTAACTTCAGATCAGAACTTTGCTGTGCCAAATTTGGCCCTATTGCCATTAGCTCTTAGGCACACAAGTAGAACAGTTCCAACTACAAAAGGGACAAATTCTGCCAGAGAAAGTTGGAGTGAGGAAAATGAAGATTTGCCAAGATTTTTCTGCCCTTCAGTTTCTAGAGGGTCATTTTAACTCCACAGAAACTTTTCTGAATTTTGCTCCTTAAATATCTCCTTAGTTATTTCCTCTCTATTCTGCTCTCTGTCCTCAGAGCTGATTCTATGGAAAAGGATGAAATAGGTGAGTCCCACTTTTTTCTTTCAATGGCTCCTCTATCTCAGTGGCCTCATATTGCTTCTCAGCCACATCAAGATGCCTTAATTAGGCTTACCCTTTTTTTTTTCACAG
Source organism: Antechinus flavipes (assembly GCF_016432865.1). NCBI lineage: Eukaryota > Metazoa > Chordata > Mammalia > Dasyuromorphia > Dasyuridae > Antechinus > Antechinus flavipes. Next base: position 81,495,529 of record NC_067403.1, on the reverse strand, counting down.
TAGTCTATCCTCTTACATAAGAATATATTTGTTCTCCACCTCAGTGTTCCTCTTAAGAATATAACTGTTCTGCATTTCAGTGTCTCAGAGATAAAGGATTTGGTACAAATATATCAATGATAGTCACTGTATCACGTTTAGTAACAAATATTATAAAGCACTTTAGGGTACCCTTCAAATTATACCCAGTTAGATAAATTGTTGCAATGATCTGGAAGGCCTTTGTTTAAGAAATTGCTAGATTGGATGTGGTGGTACTTGTGAATGAGTCTACTATCTTCCTTGATTCAATTTTGATCCTAGAGGAGTTTCAGTTGGATTGGACAACTAGATCACTGATTCTGACTGAGTGATTATCATCATCATCAATAGTATTATTGACAGCCTAGCTGCATATTAAAGATGGCTATATGGTACAATGGACAGAGTACTGGGCCTGGAGTCAGGAAGTCCTGAGTTCAAATCTGACATCAGACACTTATTAGCCATGTAACCCTGGGCATGTAACGTAACCTTTATTTGCCTCAGTTTCCTTATCTGTTAAATGATCTAGAGAAGGAAATGGCAAACCATTTGAGGATCTTTGCCAACAAAACCCCATGAGGTCATAAAAAATCAGACAAAATTAAAAATGGCTAAACAAAAAAAAGACATTTATATTTATCATGCCAAATGAAATTACCTATTTTCTACCTCTCCAGAATGTATGATCTAAGGCAAACTAATGTCTGAACAGAACAAAAAATGTCTGAACAGAGTAAATAGCTATGTATAAACCTCAGGATCACTTAAAGCTTGTATCTCACGAAGCAGATTTTTTTAAAGTCCCAAATTTATAATAATCTTGTCCTTGGAAGTATAGTTATGAAACAAATGAATAGCTGTAAAGAATACCTTTACTTAGAGAGGAAAAGACTCCCTTAAAATAAGCTGAGGTTGGGATTCCAGACTTTTCTCAGAAAAAAATCACTGTCCCTTTTGTGGTCACCATAGATGTCCCACACCCTTATGCCTAGAACAAAGAGATGTGCAAATAGAGTCAACCAAAAATACTTACAAGAAATAAGATTAGTTCAAACAGATGCAGTCTTTAATAAAAAATAAAATAAAAATAGAATAAAAGCCATGATTAAAAACAAGTGACAAACCCATATAATGGAGATAAGAGTATAGGACCTTAAGTCTGTTTTTCTCTTATTGCTTAATTGCTTGAGTAAGAGTCTCTGATATACGGATACATAGATATTCATATATGTGCTTGTGTATGTGTATATATATATTTACATATATGCTCATATACCTGTATATAATACATATTCAAATATATATTTACATACATGCTCATATATAATACATATTCAAATATATATATATACATATACATATATATCTCTATATGCAGGTTCATATATTTCTATAAATATATGTGTAGTCATATATTTACATGTCTCTCTCCCCTCTTCCATTTAGAATTCATCTTCTATGGAATCTTTTGGAGCATTTGGCTAAATTACAACTAAACGAAATTAAAGATGTTGCTGCTCCTATACTTGTCCTCCTCCATATATTGGAGAAGACACTAACTACCTCTCTTTTCTCCTTTCCCTCTAAAAAGATTCTCCAAAACACTCACTGTAAGAGTATATAGTAGATCTATATACCCTTCACACATCAACTCATTTTGGCTTCCTCTCCTTCCAAGCTAGGAAGAAATGTAAGTCCTAGGATCGTTAGTAAATTAAGTCTTCTTGCAAGGAGTCACTTAATGCTTCAACTGAGGTTATAATAGCTTCCTGAAGAAATCTTGGCAAAGAAAAGCCTTGGAAATAGGCTGTTGTTTTTCCTTCATACTCAAAGAGGACCAATGACATGTTGTTTGGGGACAAAGTACAGTGTGTTCAACTGTAACTGATCATTCTAATACAAGGTTGGAAGGTTCTATCACAGATTGAGCACAAATAGATCATTTGAATGTTTGGGATGAAAACATCTCTAGATTTGCATCTGTGCTACTGCAATTTTGCTTTGCCCACAGAGCACCACACCTTCTTTGATGTGGCCATGCTGTGATGGACAGTGTCTTTGTCACTATCATTTATGACTCATAATCAATATTAAAACTCTTCATGGATTTCATCATGGACCACTAGCTATCGCTGTTTCCAATGGTTGTCACTACTTGGGCTGGTCAAAATGTCAATTAACCTCAGGATAGACCAGGAAATGTTTTGTTATTATTTATTTAATTGTTACTTAATTGTTTAGCTATTTAATTGTTAATTGTCATCACTGGCTGGCCTAAGGTTCACAGATGATTCAATATTCTTATGAGACTGGCTGGAGAAATGGTAGAGATCTCTGTATGAATTCTTTTTCTTCCCTCTCCCCTCCATAGATTTGAAACCAGATAAGACTGAGAAGGTTGAAGAATCATCCTCTGTTACCTCAAGAATTCCAGAAACACAGGAGGTATCACTGAATGATCAAAGTATTGTTTAGTATCTTCCTCAGAACTAATATATAGCTGGATAAAGTGGGAAAGAAAAAGGCCTTTTAGCTAGAAGTCAAGCATTATGACATAGACTAGAATCCCAGATGGCCAAGAATAGTTTTTTTTTAATTCTTTAAATAACTTTTTTATTGACAGAATCCATGCCAGGGTAATTTTTTACAGCATTATCCCTTGCACTCACTTCTGTTCTGATTTTTCCCCTTCCTCCCTCTACCCCCTCCCCCAGATGGCAAGCAGTCCTTTACATGTTGAATAGGTTACAGTATATCCCAGATACAATATATGTGTGCAGAATCGAACAGTTTCAAGAATAGTTTCATTAGTAGACATTATATTCTTTAGTGGGAAAAGCATAAGCTCTAAAATTCAGAGACCCAGATCTCAATCCTGCCTCTAATGCTACAACTTTTTTTAATATTAACCAAATAACTTAATTTTTGTAAACCTCATTTTCTTCATCTGTGAAAGCCTATAAGACTCTTACTAGCTCTGAATCTATGATCCTTATTCCAAAGTGCTACATTCATAAATGAAAGCATTAAAGCACTTAATATGAAGAATAAAGAGATAATTTGATTATAAATTAAGCAATTAATTTTATTAAATTAAACAATTTAATTCAACTCAAATCTTTATTACATGCCTATAGTGTGCAGAATTGTGCTAAGTGATGGAACAATCACAGACAGAACTTGTTGAGTTGAAAGGAGCCTCAGTGACTAGTAAAAGCTGTACCCAACAATGAAATTCCTTACAGCACACCCAATAAGTGGTCATCCAGTCTTTACTTGAATATTTTCTGAGGAATATCATTCAACTTTTGGACAGCTATCATAGTTAGAAGATTGTACTCCAATATTAACTCTTAATTTGCTTCTTTTTTTAAATAGCTTTTTATTTACAAGTTATATGCATGGGTAATTTTATAGCATTGACAACTGCCAAACCTTTTGTTCCAATTTTTCTCCTCCTTCCCCTCCACCCCTTCCCTGATATGGCAGGTTGACCAATACATGTTAAATATGTTAAAGTATAAATTAAATACAATATAAGTATATATGTTCAAACCATTATTTTGCTGTACAAAAAGAATCGGACTTTGAAATAGTGTACAATTAGCCTGTGAAGGAAATCAAAAATGCAGGTGGACAAAAATAGAGGGATTGAGAATTTTATGTAGTGGTTCATAGTCATCTCCCAGAGTTCTTTTGCTGGGTATAGCTGGTTCAATTCATTACTGCTCTATTGGAACTGATTTGATTCATCTCATTGCTGGAGATGGCCATGTCCATCAGAATTGATCATCATATTGTATTGTTGTTGAAGTATATAATGATCTCCTGGTCCTACTCATTTCACTCAACATCAGTTCATGTAAGTCTCTCAAGGCCTTTCTGAAATCATCCTGTTGGTCATTTCTTACATAATAACAATATTCCATAATAGTCATATACCACAATTTATTCAGCCATTCTCTAATTGATGGACATCCACTCAATTTCCAGTTTCTGGCCACTACAAACAGGGCTGCCACAAACATTCTTGCACATGTGGATCCCTTTCCCTTCTTTAATATCTCTTTGGGGTATAAGCCCAGTAGAAACACTGCTGGATCAAAGGGTATGCACAGTTTGATAACTTTTTGAGCATAGTTCCAAACTGCTCTCCAGAATGGCTGGATGTATTCACAATTCCACCAACAATGTATCAGTGTCCCTGTTTTACCACATCCCTTCCAACATTCCACATTATCTTTCCCTGTCATTCTAGCCAATCTGACAGGTGTGTAGTGATATCTCAGAGTTGTTTTAGTTTGCATTTCTCTGATTAATAATGACTTGGAGCATCTTTTCATATGGTTAGAAATAGTTTCAATTTCTTCATCTGAGAATTGTCTGTTCATATTCTTTGACCATTTATCAATTGGAGAATGGCTTGATTTCTTATAAATTAGAGTCAGTTCTCTATATATTTTGGAAATGAGACCTTTATCAGAACCTTTAACTGTAAAAAATCTTTTCCAAGTTTATTGCTTCCCTTCTATTTTTGTCTGCATTAGTTTTGTTTGTACAAAACCTTTTCAATTTGATATAATCAAAATTTTCTATTTTGTGATCAATAGTGATCTCTAGTTCTTCTTTGGTCATAAATTCCTTCCTCTTCCACAAGTCTGAGAGGTAAACTACCCTGTGTTCCTCTATTAATTTGCTTCTTTCCAGCATCCACCTTTTCTCTTGTTTTTTTTTCCCTCTGGGATAAAAAAAAAAGAACTTCACAAGAACTCCTCTATTTGATAATCCTAGAAATATTTGGAGAAAACTAAATAGTGCATCCAAGAGACTCTTTTTCTTCAGACTAATAAGCTAATGATTACTCAACAAACATTAAAATATTGAGCTGCTTTGAGTTTCCATAGATGACCCTGGCTGCTTCCTATCCCACAGTGCCCTTTTTTATGTAATGATACCTAGAGCTGAATGCAACATTCTATATGTGAAATAACTAGGACAGAATACTATGGAGTCATCACCAGTCACAGTGGAAGTGAGAGCTTGAATTTATGATTTTCTTGGTTGTATTGCTATATCACACTGTTGGCTAATATCAAGCTTACATCCTACTAAAACCTTCAGATTTTTTTTCAGATAACATAATGTCTAACTATGACTTCTCTTTCTATCTCATACTTATTGGGTTCAGTTTTTTTGCATATAGATATAAATTTCCTATTTTAGTATGGTACCATGGAAAGCTTAGTGAATTTGGAGTTGAATTTGCTTAAATCACAAGTCAAATATGATCTATATCTATTAAATTTCATCTTATTAGGTTCATGTAAATGTGCTAGCCTGTTGGGATCTTTTTGGTTGCTGACTTTCATGGAATATGTTCTCTTTTCTTCTCAGTCTTGAGTCTTCTACAAATTTACTGAACATGGCATATTTGAGACTGTCTGTCATTGATAAAAATATTGCACACAGACAACCAAGCACCGATTTCTTACATATTATATTAGAGACTTCTTTCTATGTTAATATCTATTTATTAGAGACCATTTTTTGAGTGTAACCAATTACAAATTTATCTAATTATACTGTTATCTAGCCCCCTGTTCTCCATCTCTTACATAAGAATAATGAGATATTTTACTAAACATTTTGCTGAAATCCAGATAAACTAAAGCTATAGCAAAATTTAAGCATTAAGTAAATCTATCAAAAAAAAAGAAATGAATTGAGTATTGCATGCCCTCTTCTTGATGAATTCATCCTGGGTCCTTATCGTTTCTGGATGTTCATTAACCATCAATTTAATAATCCATCCTAAATTTTTTTCCAGGAATTAAAGTCAAGATCACTTCACTGGCTGGTAGTTTGCAGAATCAGTTTTATTTTTTAAAACAACAAACATATTTTAAAATAATTTTTAAGTACCAATTCATTTTCTGTGTCCTAAGTATCCCTTTCCTGTGGCTAAAAAATCATTTTTTCCCCATTTCTTTCAGAACCCAAAGGTGGATCAGAAGAGTTTAATTGATTAAGGTCAGGTAGGTGCAATCTTGCTATCTCTTTATTTTTATACTATATAAACTTTGTATTTGCCATATCTGTTCTGTTCTTTTCAGCACAAAAGTCATTGTCCTTGACTGAGAAAGCAGAAACAAAATAACAATTGAACATCTCTGCCTTTTTAAAAAATCCATAAAATCAAAGATCTGGACTTGAAAGCTTCCTTAGAGTTCATCTAGGGCAATCCCTTCATTTTACAGAGTTAAAAATGGAGGCCCGCTTGGTTTATGGATTTGTCTTGTATTGCACAAGTAACAAATGATGGAGCTAGGCTACAGATCCAGGTCCTCTGACTTCAGAGTAAGTGTTCAACTCGCCATCATTCTAACCAACCCAAGTTATAATCCTAACCCTTCTGGATCTACCCATTCTTTAATATAACTTTAAAAAGTCCCCACCCTCCAACCTTTTTGACAACATATACTTATTTCGTGGAAATTCACTAAACTTGCCCATATGCCCATTTTCTAATGGTAATATTCTCTATGTAGCCATGTCAAATTCTTCAAATAGTTCCCCCTTTTCTCCACATCAGTATTATTTTCCTTTATTCTTCATATTTTGTTCTTGAACAATTTGTTTGCTTTCAGCCTATCATGAGAGAGCATGTGAGACAGAGAAAGAGCTGGCCTTATAGTGACCAAGTGGGTAAGTTCTGGGTTCAAACTTTATTTGTGAAACAAACAAACAAACAAATAAAAGGAAGAACACAAATTTCCATGGTGGGAATTCATGTCACAAATGAACTCATAGTTACAGACCAAAAAAATTACTTTTTAATCATTGACCAGCTCATCCATTTCTTTCAAGAAACCTTTTAATCATAATAGTGTAGAGGCATCTTGGTAGTGCAGTAGATGGAGAGTCAAGCCAAGAGTCAGGAAGATCTGAATTCAAATTCAGTATTGTTCAGCTGTGTGATCCTAGCAAGTCACTTAATCCTATTTGTCCCCGTTTCCTCATCTGTAAAATGAGCTGAGAAGGAAATGGTAAACCAGACTTTGCCAAGAAAACCCCAAATAGGATCCCATGGAGTAAGACATTAGTGAAACAACTGAATAGCCATAAGCATGACAACAATCTACCTCGACAGGATCCTATCTATTCTGCCTCTGAAACTTTTGAAATCTAGTCTCAAAAAACCTAGAGTATATTTTAGAGTAGTCATGGTTTTTCATACTTTACTATCAAAAACCCTAGGACAAAGATTTCATTTACCCCATCGTTTCTCAGAAATGAACCCATAAGCTAAGTTCCTCTTGGTTAGTAAGAACAGAATTTTATATAGAATGGAATTTCCCCTTTGAGGAGCTCTTCTTCCTTTTGAAGGATGAAATTATCATAAGGCAATTCAAGAGACAATTGGCTGAAATACTTTTGGAAGAGAGGGAGACATAGCAGATGTCTACATAATTTAAATCCTAAATCACTGCTGTATTATGCCTCTATGACCACTTGGTGATCTGTTTCCCAAACTTATCTGTTTCTTTTGCCTGTCCAGGTGACCTATAGGGAATAATGATGATATAATTACTCTTTTTCTCTATCCACTGATCTTTGAAGACCAAATGTTCTCCATCATATTTTCATGATTTCTTCATGACTAAATCTTCTTAATAAGCAATGCTACATAGACCATTTCTGCCTTTAAAGATTCTGTTTTGTTTTGTTTCACGAAGAAAAGTGTGCCTGTCCAGATTCATAATCTAGAGTAAAAGATTTCGAACTGAAATGGACTTCAAGAATCCATATAATTCACCCAACTCAAATTGAAGGGTGAATGAATAGTTAAGTGACTTATCAGGAGCTCTGACTCTAAATCTTTCCAGTGTGGGCTTCCTTTTATCCATTCTCATCAATACCTATAAGGTCAAGCTTTTTCCTGTGACTTCCTGGTCTAGTAAAGAGAGAAAATTTAGACCTAAAACTACAATGCAACACACACACACACACACACACACACACACACACACACACACACACTGCATTGGACAGATACAACCAAAATGCTATATGAGCTCCAAGAAAGGTAAAAAGAGGTTCCATGGAAGTGAAACCATTTAATAGGATAGGGAAGAATGCCAGAAAAAAGTAGGAGGAAAGAAATTCTGGCACAGGAATAAGCGCTTTCAGATCACTGAAAGTGTTCAGAATTCAAAAGATAAATGAAGGAAATTATCTTTGATTTGATATCACTAGGTAATTGGGCATGATTTATAATCAGAATTTCTTAAATTTTTTTCCAATTGCAATCCTTTTTCACCTGAGAAGTTTTTTATGTTACCCTAGGTATATAAATATATATAAAATAGGTATATATATATATATATATATATATATATATATATATATATATATATATAATACAAAATTGATATTCTAGGAGAAAGTGACTAAACAGAAAAAGGGTTCATAGTTGTGAAATAATCTTCTAGATTTAAAAAGGGGGAATAAGCTGTGTTGTATCCAAATTCATGTAATAAGAGCCATGTTATAACAGACTTTATGGTATCACTTTTGAAATTTCAGGCAGGATAAGTCATATAAGATAGGCAATAGATATTTTCCAGGAGCCATGTCTTCCACCTAATACTGGTCTTCAATAATTACAAAGTCACAGAATATTCAAGTTGCAAAGTCCCTCAGTGACCTTCCAGTCTTATCTATAGTTGAAGATAATCCTCTCTATAGCCACATACCCAACAAATGGTTGTGGAACATTTTCTCAAAAATGTCAATGAAGAAGAATCCTTCTGAGGCTTCCCATTCTATTTTTGAGTAATTAATTGTTAGGAAATTTTCTCTTGTATCAAACTGAAACCTGTCTCTTTGCAATATTCACATACTGTTTTGACCATAGTAGTTTCTTGGTAAATATGTATATGATGTTTTAATCGTTGTTGTAAAGGGGAAGAAGAAAAGGAAAGCAAGGGAAAGTGAAAAGTAATGGATGGCAAGGAAGAAGCTTAGCGTGGCCCATGGAGTCAGAACAGATGGCCAGGCCACAGAGAGCTCTCCCACTTTCCCTGAGGCAAAGTCCAACACTTATTTGCAAGTGCTTACTTGAGGGTGGTCCTGTCAGGGATGCTTCCACCCTCACTCAATTCCCTCAAAAATGTTTTGCTCCAGAAATTCAAATGTGGTTTGTGAGGTCCTAGCTGCACATAAATCACCCAGGAGCATGGCCTGAAAATAATAATGAAACCAAGAGCCACTTAAGCTTCCACTTTTCAAAGCAGTGGCTACTTCCAAAAAAAAAAAAATTCCACTATTTCCACCACATAAAAGTAGACCCCTATCCCCCCATAAGCATTTTCATATAAAGCTTTCCCATTTTTGCCTGGATGAGAAAAACATCTTTAATCGAGTTGTACAAATGTGATTTCCTCACTGGTGAATATCACATTTTTGTGGGTTCACAAAAAATCAGCCAGCCTTTCCTTTGGCTGGGCATTGCTTGGGAGAGTAGAAGGCATTTACTAATACTTCTCTCCCCAGGCTGCTGCTGATTTTCCTGGTGGTGAAAAAGCCCCCCCCCCCCCTCTCTCACACACACACACACATACACACACACACAAAATATATTTTTACCTGCAGCTAAATTTGGTTTCATTTGATTTTGGTCACTTCTTACGATAAAATTTCTTCCTTCCTGAATGCTCTGGTAAATTTTTATACCTGGACCAAAGTTATTAGGGCTTGTGGGTTCATTGCCCCAGGAGCCAATAGCTTCAGCCAGACACAGCCCTGACCCAAATGAGGTAAATCATTCATATTTTTGGCAGTTGTCCTGACAAGGGTTTGGGTTCTCTCTAAGGTCCAAGTTCCTCTTTGGTAACAGTCAGGAGCTTCCATGTTGAAGTCACAAAACTATTATTCAGATCATAGCTTTCTTTGCATTTGCTTATCATAAATATAACTGCCTTAAAGGATCATAGGTCACAGGGACATAGATTTGGACATAGAAAGGACCTCAGAGATCATCTAGTCCAGCTTCCTCATTTTATTTATGAAGCCCATGTCCAGACCAGCCATGTCCACTCCTTCATTTCTTTCAGCACTCTACTTCCAACTCTGCAATCTTTTCTCCATCAAGTCCCTGTAGTAAATATCAGAGGCAGTATTTGAACTCACATCTTCCTAGGGAAGCACATATAATTCACTACAAAATGCTGCCCCCCAATTCCTTTTTTTAAAAATTAGCAAGGAGTTAGTTGGACTCAACACATTTTTAGTTCCCAAAACCCTAAGATTCTCAAGTGAGCTTGAGAACTTTTTCTTTTTTTATTTAGGAGATATTCTCATTTTGATGCAACTTTTTATTTGTGCATAGATTTACTAGGCTATTCACTTTTTCTTTCTGCTTTATGGCTTTTCAAGTTTGTTAATGAGCACCTCTCTCAAGGAAAGCATTTAGACAAGAGAAAACTCAAAGGTAGGATATTAAAGAGCTAAGGCAGGTTTACCACAGTTTGCCCTCAAGCCACCAAAATTTAGAAGCCACAGAAATTTAACATGTACTTCTTCAGCATCAGAAAACCACTATCGTCATGAATTCTTCCTCCCCTTTAACTTGATTCATTTTAATTACTTCTTGGGTTAGTTTCACATCATGAATTACAAAACTGATTTGAAGGCACGTTTTGAAGGTGTGCCCTTAGGCATCAAAATTTCCATTTGTACTCCTGAATTGTTGAATCACAGATCCATAGAATTTAAGAGCTAGAAAGTACCTTAGAGAATGAATGATTGTTCAATCCTCTCATTTTACAGATGAAGAAACTGAGACAAGAAGTAAGTTTCCTAAGAAAAATCCAAGGCTGAACGCTGTATTTCCTGTCCCCATTTGAAGATGGAGGCCCTGTATTTCCTGTCCCCATTTGAAGATTTCCTTTAAACTCAGTGCTTTCCATTTATTTCACCTCTGTAGTCAAAGCCAACCAATAGAGATTGAGGCTTTGTCCTGGAAGGGGAAGAAACCGTTCCATTTACAATTGCATCTGAATCTTCATGACCCCACTTGCTGTTTCCTTGATAAAGTTACTGTAGTGATTTGCCATTTCCTTCTCCAACTTATACAAATGCTGAAACTAAAGCCAATTAAGTGAACTGCTCAGGGTCACACACCTAGTAAGTGTCAGAGGCTGAATTTGAGCTCAAATCTTCCTGGTACCACGCTAAGGTTCTACCCATTGCACCACCTAGTTGTGAAATATAATCTATTATTTGCCTTTACTTAATTCAATTAAAATAATATGTGAATGGCATTTGAGATTTAAATAAAACATATCCCTAGATATACTAGATAAAGAGCCAAGAAGATTATGTGGCAGAGCATCAAACTAATACCAAACCCCTCATCCGTGGTTCTAACTACTCAGAGAACTATGAATATCTTTCTTGGTTTCAAATTTTTGAAATTATTCAGTATCCCCACTTCTCTATTGGGAGTAGGGAACATGTCCTAATTATCATTGTAGCTCCCTCAGCACCAAGCACAATTCTTTACATCTCACAGACTCTAGGTAAATGTGAATAAATAAATAAATGAATATTGTCTCCTTTATCCCTATTATCAATCATTGACACCCCCAGCCCAAATCCAGTGTGCCCCTAATCCTACACTAAATGCATGCTCCCCTAATCCTACACTAAGTTCACTATACATAGTTAATGGTCTCTTCTACTGGTCTCTCTTTCAAAGTTATCACTATATTTACAATCAACTGCCTTCACAATAAGCGGTCATCTTCAACTCTTACATTCACCATCCATGTCCAAACAGATATAAGTTCTATTCATTCTTTCTTCTCAATATTTCTTGCCACCATCTCCTTCTCTCTATTCACTTCATGATCACCACATTTGTGATCATTCCAACTTCTCAGATGGACTATTGCAAATGGCTTTTTAATTTGTCATCCTCCTTCTAGTCTCTTCCCTTTTCCCCAGTCTGTGCAGCATACAGTTGCCCAAGTGATAGTGTCATTCTCTCTTCAAGAAATTTTATTGGTTCCTTATGACCTTTACTTAAAAATATCAGTTCGGCTCTGCATTTAAAGCCTTTCATTTTCTAATTATAGCCAGTTTTTCCAGGCTCCAAGTTACCCTATTCTATTTCTCCCATTTAACATTCTAGCCCAAACTGCTCTACTCACAGTTCCATGTACATGAAATTAAGGTTTCCTCCTAAATGTTTTTACACTGTCTGTCTCCCCACCTCTGAATTTCTTCCTTTATTCACTTTTTCTTTTTGAACCCCAGCTCTTTCAAGGCTTAACTAAAGTACCACTTCAAGAGCTATTTCTTAATTCTTTCTTTGGTAACTCTAGAAATCGCTTCAGTTATTTTAAAAATACCTTATAATTATTTATCTGTAATTATTTCACTGCCACCTTAGCCTACTGCTGTCACACCCAGTATAGTGTCGACTCTTTATTGTAAAGAAAGATACCATTTTTGTATTTTTGTACTTAGTACTTAGCCAAGTTTCTGGCACTCTCATCAAGTCACTTTTCAGATCTCAGATCTCCAGGGGACTTTCTAACACTACAAATTCCAAAGCAGATAGTGATCTGCATTGGTAGAAGGAATTTCCTCACTGGGAGTGACCATGAAATCACAGTATCATCAAAACACACACATATATACACATTCACACCCCAAAACTTAACAAAGTAAAGTTTTACATATATATTTATAAATATATTTATATACATTTATACATACATATATATACATATATTTATGCACACATTCACACACTCGCATCCTAAAACTTAATATGTGTTTTATATATATACAAAATATATTTATATTCATATATACATATATTTATACATATATACATATACACACCCCAAAACTTAACATGTTATATAAATACATGTTGTTGTTATTGTTGTTTGTCCTTCATTCTTGAAGAGAACCATGACATCAGGGAAGTGATGCTGTGTCAAGCAAGTGACTTGGACTGAAGTGAGGGAAAGTTGTGCAAGGTCACTTGGTTCAGTTTCCCCACCAAAGCCATCTAGTTCAGTGGCCAGATATAGATCAGGATTACTGGAGATGGTCCTAGATGCTATTCTCATTAAAAAAGTGAATTAATATAATAGAGTATCCCTGCCTGTTATATAGGAGATCAGGGTTCAATTCTCTGACAGGGAGGTGGAGATGGATTTGCAATATACAGAGGGAGAAGGAGGGAGGAAGGGAGGAAAGGAGAGGGAAGGAGGGAGTGAGGGAGAGGGAAGGAGGGAGTGAGGGAGAAGGAAGGAAGGAGAGAGAAAGAGAGAGAGAGAGAGAGAGAGAGAGAGAGAGAGAGAGAGAGAGAGATTCAGATTTCTTTGAAATATTACATTAGCACCAAATAAAATAAAATCTAATCGCTTTGCAAATTCTTTAAAATTTTTTTTCAAAAATTAAGAATTTCTAAATCATCAGTTTCTGTGTGCTTTGCCTTTCATTTTATCATAGATGAAAAAGCACACTCTATTCTCTGATTGTATGAAGTGAAAAAACATTAACCATGGGATTTAGGCAAAAAAATGATGTTGGATTCTTGGAAACTAAGGAAATCTATATCCTCCTATGAATTCCTAAATATATTTTATTGTAAGGAGCTGTCATGATTGTCATAATTTTCTTCAGAATTTTAAGAAGTGGGGAGGTTTGCCACCTTTGGGAGCTTTAAGATTAAATATCACAGACCCACCTGCTAGGGGTCAGTCCCCAGCTGCTATTAAGAAATACTTCTTTGTTCTGTCTCTTCTGTCCCTAGTGTTTCTTTGGAACAGGCATTATAAAGATAAGCTTTTGTCAAATTAATGAGACTTTGTGCTTCCATTGAAAGCTCCCTGGCTTGCAAGGGATAGCCCTCATCCCTGTTATCAGGCTTTGTCGTATTTGCTCCAAAGCTGATAGAAAATGTTTTGTGTTTATTTTTTTCCTCTAATAAATCCCCTCTACTCCAGCTTCTCCTCCCATCCCACCCAGATATTCCAAGCTGTCTTAATCTTCCTATTTTGCAAGGTGACAGTGATGGATCACAGATATGACCTAGAGATTCAGAACAACTGGAGGCTTCCCCACCATTCTAATAATAGCACGGTTCAAAGCAAAATGCATCTGTCTTTCCCATTACCTGTTTTTATTCCACGAGGATCCCAGGGCAGAATGTGTTTATGTGAAAATGTGATTTAAACTTTATCTGTAAAAGCAGTAACATAATTGGATTGTTAACGTTTTCTATTCTTTTTAAAAAATTCTAATGTATATGATGAGGTTGAGGTCTGGCACTAATGATGAGGTTTGGCACAAAATGATAGGGTTCAGTAGCATTCACATGTAAAAAATTCACAATGGCTTGCTCCTTACCGTGTGAAAAGAGGATATGGATAGAATGAAGAAATAAAATAGACACCAGGAGTGGTAAATATCAAATCAATATGGGAGAGCATATAATTAGCAAGCAAAGGAGGTTTAACAATTAACAAGGGGAAAGGCAAGTTCCCTAATGGAATTCGCAATTAACCAGAAGAAAGGGAATACTTCATGAGATGGGAATATGTCATTAACTGGCAGGGGAAACACATACAGGAGTTTAACACCCCAAAAGAGTCAGTTAGTTATAACACGGAGAAAGACACCATCAGGCATGGGTGAGGAAGTAAGAGGGACACCATGAGGCATAGTGGAGGGACAAAGAGAAAGATATCATAAGGCAAAATGCCATGAAGGACCAACTCAAAATAGATTGAGAAAAGTTGGTGTAGGCCGTGGGTAGATTCCCTTCTGCTTCCCCTTCTTGTTGGCTTGAACACAACATCCTAGCCTGTAAGTTTTTTGGAGGGCAGGGATGGTCTCTTATGTACTTATCACATGTATGTTCCAGCATTGTAGTTTGCCCATTTTGTATTTCGAAGTTTGTAATGAGGGAAAGGGACTGAGGAGGGAAGCCTAGATTTGTAATTTCCCTGGTAAAGGAATTCTTTTTTTTAATATTTTATTTTATTTTATAATAACTTTTTATTGACAGAACCCATGCCAAGGTAATTTTTTTTACAACATTATCCCTTGCACTCGCTTCTGTTCCGATTTTTCCCCTCCCTCCCTCTACCCCCTCTCCTAGATGGCAAGCAATCCTATATATGTTAAATATGTTGCGGTATATCCTAGATACAATATATATTTGCAGAACTGAACAGTTCTCTTGTTGCACAGGGAGAATTGGATTCAGAAGATATAAATAACCCGGGAAGAAAAATGAAAATGCAAATAGTTTACATTCGTTTCCCAGTGTTCTTTCTTTGGGTGTAGCTGCTTCTGTCCGTCATTTATCAATTGAAACAGAGTTAGGTCTCTTTGTCAAAGAAATCCACTTCCATCAGAATACATCCTCATACAATATCGTTGTTGAAGTGTATAATGATCTCCTGGTTCTGCTCATTTCACTCAGCATCAATTCATGTAACTCTCTCCAAACTTCTTTGTATTCATCCTACTGATCATTTTTTACAGAACAATAATATTCCATAACATTCATGTTATAGGAATTCTTATAAGAAAACTATACAAATAAAGATTACTGTCCTTCGAGAACCACCTGTAGCTCTGCCCTCAAGAAGCTTACCTGTTATATTATTTTTTAAATATAAGAACAATGTTTAGTCTTTTTTAAAAAAAATAATGTATTTCCATATCTGCCATGTTGCTCAAGAAAAATCAGGCTGAAAAGGAAAAAAACATGAGAAAGAAAAAACAAATCAAAAAAGGATAAAAATACTATGCTTCCATACATATAGTTTCCATAGTTCTTTCTCTGCACATAGAGATGGCATTTCCACCCCAAGTGTATTGGAATTGTCTTAGATCACCACACTGGCAAGAAGAACTATATCTATCATTGTTGATCAACATATAATTTTGCTATTACTGTGACCAAGTTCTCCTGGTTCTGTTAACTTAATATCGGTTCATATAAATCTTTCTGCAATCATCCTACTCATCATTTTATATATACATATTTTTTTTGACATTCACTCTTGTAAAACCCTGAGTTCCAAATTCTTCCCCTCTCCTCATCTCCCCTCTCCTCTAGACAGTAAGTAATCCAATATAGATTAAACATGCAATTCTTCTAATCATATTTCCACATTTACATGCTGTACAAGAAAAATCAGATCAAAATGGAAAAAAATGAGAAAGAAAAACACAAGCAAGCAAACAACAACAACAAAGGTGAAAATATTATGTGTACTCATATTCAGTCCCCATCATCCTCTATTTAGATATAGATGGCTCTCTCCTTCACAAATCTATTGGAACTAACTGAATCACTTCATTGTTGAAAAGAGCCAAATCCATCACAATTGATCATCACATAATCTTGTTGTTGCTGTAAATAGTGTTTTTTTGGTTCCACTTACTCCACTTAGCACCAGTTCATTTAAATTCTTTAGTACTTTCTGAAATCAGCCTGTTGGTTGTTTCTTATAGAACAGTATTACCTGTTATATTCTTAATACTTGTTGATTGAAATAATAAATGAATGAATTATCTTTAGCATTTTGATTCTAGAAATGAGATGCAGAGAGTTAGTGCTAAAGTCAGAGGACTTAGCCAAGGTCACTTGTAACATTGTGAGTCAGAGGTGAGATTTGAGCCTAAGTTTTTTTCAATATTTTATAACATTGTTATATTTTTATAATCTCATTTTAATATAATTTGAAATGCTATATACACTTTTAAAACAGGATTCTGAGAAAGGGTCCATAGGTTTGTCAGACTGCAAAAGGGTCCATGACACAAATAAGGTCAAAAATCCCTTTTCAATTCTGTGATGTTATTTGCATTGCCCAATGTAAGAAGATATGAATGTTGAAGATGTTTAACAAAATTGAGGTACATTCTTTCTTGGCCAAAATAACAACTTCAATTTCTAAAAAGTTGATTATATATAAACAAAATTCTCCCTGCACTCAATGGAGCTTATATTCAACATTCTTTCTTCTAAACTTTTTTTTTTCAATGAACAACCAATTATATTCAATCATTCATCACTGCCTTTACCTATTGAGCAGGGAAAAAATCTTTATTACAAAAAACAAAATGATGCAAAACAGATGATTGCATTGTTCATGTCCAAAAATGCATTTCTCATTCTACATATCAAGTGGATTTTAATAAATAAGTTTTAATGAAATTTGATAGAAAAATAATAAAATATTTTTAAATAAAATAAATAAATGGCATTAAAAGGCTTCTGTTGTAGAAATGAAAGGCAGGGGGCTAATGTTAGAGTCAGCAAGGTCTTGGTCAAGCTCTTTCTTTGACAAATACTAGTTGTGGGATAATGACTACTCTATTTCCCTTGGAAATTATGACTATAAATGATGGTTGTAGATATTCAACTAGATGGAATTTTCTCTTAAAGTAGCCCCTGGGACTTCCGGTTAAGATGGCGGAGAGGAGGCTCACAGCTGCATAAGCTCCACGCTTTCTCTCACTATCCATTTCATTACAAGCCTCTGAATCAATGCTTGACTGAAAAAAACCCACAAATAGTTACCAAGAGAAGCCATCCTTGAGATCCGCCAAGAAAGGTCTGTCTTTACTGGAGGGCTGGGGCGGTTTTAGATCGGGCGCAGGCGGCGGGCAGCGGCAGTGAGAGCACGGGAGCAGACTGGAGAGGGGGTGGGGAGTGATCGCAGCCGTCTCTGCGGGGAGAGCTTCGCTACAGGTTTGGATACTTTCCTCCGGCAGCAAGTCAACAGCCCAGCAGAGAAGCTAAAAACACCGGGCTGAAGAATACAACCCCAAACAGCTGGAGTCTCTCAGGACCTGGACGCCCCCCTTCCCCCCCCCCCCCCCCCCCCAGTGACTCAGCACGCTTTGGGATCTCAGAGCGCAGGCGCAGCACAGTCCTGCTAGTGCCTCACTGCTGCCCCCTGCAGTCTGTAGAGGAAGCTCGATAACACACCCAGCCCCCCCCCAAAGAAAGACTCCAGTTTTTTCTGTTTTCCTTTGGTAGATTGTCTCTGATTAATAGACAGAATGAGCAAGAAGCTGAAGAGGACTTTAACCCTTGACAGCTTCTATACAGATAGAGAGCAGACTCTAAATCCTGAGGAGACTAAAAACAGGCAGTCCCCAGGTGAATCCCCAAAGGAGGAGATTGTCTGTTCCTCAGCACAGATGAACCTCATAGAAGTGATTAAAAAGGCTCTCACAAGGGAGCTAGAAGAAAAATGGGGAAAGCAGAGTGAGGCTTGGGAAAAGGAGAGGGAGGCTTGGCAAAAGAGCCTGGAGAAAGTTAAAGAGAGAGTGGATAAAGAAGTAAAATCCTTGAAAAATAGGATTAGTGAACTGGAAACAGAAAACAGCTCTCTAAAAAACAAAATTGGCGAAATGGAAAAAAATTCCACAGAACAAAAGAACTCAATTGGACAATTAGAGAAAGATTTTAAAAAAGTGAGTGAAGAGAATACTTCACTGAAAATCAGAATTGAACAAGTGGAATTGAATGACTCGAGGAGACAAGAAGAATCAGTCAAGCAAATCCAAAAAAATCAAACAATGGAGAAAAATGTGAAATACCTTCTGGGGAAGACAACAGACCTGGAAAACAGATCCAGGAGAGACAATCTGAGAATCATTGGACTCCCAGAAAAACATGATGAAAAAAAGAGCCTGGACACTGTCTTCCAGGAAATTATCAAAGAGAACTGCCCAGAAGTCATAGGAACAGAGGAAAAAATAAACATTGAAAGGATTCATCGATCACCCACTGAAAGGGATCCTAAAATCAAAACACCAAGGAATATAGTGGCCAAATGCCAGAACCCTCAGATGAAAGAAAAAATATTGCAAGCGGCTAGAAAAACCCAATTCAAGTATCAAGGAGCCACAATAAGGATCACCCAGGATCTGGCAGCATCCACATTAAAAGATCGAAGGGCCTGGAATATGATATTCCGAAAGGCTAAGGAACTTGGTATGCAACCAAAAATAACTTACCCAGCGAGAATGAGCATCTTTTTCCAGGGAAGAAGATGGACATTCAACGAAGTAAGCGAATTTCATCTATTTCTGATGAAAAAACCAGAACTTAACAAAAAGTTTGATCTACAAATATAGAACTCAAGAGAAATCTAAAAAGGTAAAGATTAATCTTGGGAACTATATTTTGACTATATAGATGTATAAAGAATACATGTATACCTTGTTCTAGAAATTGATGTGGAAAGGACATTGTACCAGAAAAAGGGTAAAGTGGGGGTAGTACATCTCATGAAGAGGCATAGGAAACCTATTATATCTGAGAGAAAGAATGGAGGGGGATGAATATAGTGGGTATCTTACTGCCTTCAGAATTGGCTTTAAGTGAAAAATCTTAAGACATATTCAATCTATGGTGAAACTTCTCCCATCTCATTGAAAAGTGAGAAGGGAAAAGTGAAAGGGAAGGAATAAGCTAAGCGGAAGGGAATACGGGAACTGGGAGGGAAAGGGGTAAGATAGGGGGAGGAACTCTAAGGCGGGGGAGGGACACTAAAAAGGGAGGGCTGTGAGAAGCAAGGGGTGCTCACAAGCTTAATACTTGGAAGGGGGGAAAGGGGAAAGAAGGGAGGAAAGCATAAACCGGGGTTAACAAGATGGCAAGTAATACAGAATTGGTCATTCTAACCATAAACGTGAACGGGGTAAACTCCCCCATAAAGAGGAAGCGGTTAGCAGAATGGATTAAAAGCCAGAATCCTACAATATGTTGTTTACAGGAAACACACCTGAAGCAGGGGATACATGCAGGTTAAAGGTAAAAGGTTGGAGCAAAATCTACTATGCTTCAGGTGAAGTCAAAAAAGCAGGGGTAGCCATCCTGATCTCAGATCAAGCTAAAGCAAAAATTGACCTAATTAAAAGAGATAAGGAAGGACACTATATCTTGCTAAAGGGTAGCATGGATAATGAAGCACTATCTATATTAAACATATATGCACCAAGTGGGGTAGCATCTAAATTCTTAAAAGAGAAACTAAGAGAGCTGCAAGAAGAAATAGACAGTAAAACTATAATAGTGGGAGATCTTAACCTTGCACTCTCAGAATTAGATAAATCAAACCACAAAATAAATAAGAAAGAAGTCAAAGAGGTAAATAGAATACTAGAAAAGTTAGATATGATAGATCTCTGGAGAAAATGTAATGGAGACAGAAAGGAATACACTTTCTTTTCAGCAGTTCATGGAACCTATACAAAAATTGACCATATATTAGGACATAAAAACCTCAAACTCAAATGTAGTAAGGCAGAAATAGTAAATGCATCCTTTTCAGACCACGATGCAATGAAAATTACATTCAACAAAAAAGCAGGGGGAAGTAGACCAAAAAATAATTGGAAACTAAATAATCTCATACTAAAGAATGATTGGGTGAAACAGCAAATCATAGACATAATTAATAACTTCACCCAAGAAAACGATAATAATGAGACATCATACCAAAATGTATGGGATGCAGCCAAAGCGGTAATAAGGGGAAATTTCATATCTCTAGAGGCCTATTTGTATAAAATAGAGAAAGAGAAGGTCAATGAATTGGGTTTGCAATTAAAAATGCTAGAAAAGGAACAAATTAAAAACCCCCAGTCAAACACTAAACTTGAAATTCTAAAAATAAAAGGTGAGATCAATAAAATTGAAAGTAAAAAAAACTATTGAATTGATTAATAAAACTAAGAGTTGGTTCTATGAAAAAACCAACAAAATAGACAAACCCTTAGTAAATCTGATTAAAAAAAGGAAAGAGGAAAATCAAATTGTTAGTCTTAAAAATGAAAAGGGAGAACTCACCACTAACGAAGAGGAAATTAGAGCAATAATTAGGAGTTACTTTGCCCAACTTTATGCCAATAAATTCGACAACTTAAATGAAATAGAAAAATACCTCCAAAAATACAGCTTGCCCAAACTAACAGAGGAAGAAGTAAATATCCTAAACAGATTAGAAATCATTTTCATTCTGCTCAGTTTCTATTCTTAATACATTTTCTACATCTCCATTGAAGGCTTTAGATTTTTGTTCTTGATCTCCTACATATTTTCCTGAATGGGAAAATTCAGAAAGGATCTTAAGCTAGAGAAATATTTATTTTTTTAATGTTTACAACCAACCTAAAAGAGGAAGTTTGTGATATCCTCCCACAATTTTCAAGACAGAACAAAAGCAAAAACTGGAAGGCTCCTTAAGTATATTGACTCTTTCCCCTGACAATAAATGTATCTATGGGGGACGATGCCTCAGGTTTATTGTTGGCATGTTTTAGTGTTACTTTTCTTACTATTCAATTTCATTCAGTGACTTTGCTTTGAATAAATTGTGTTTTCTGACTCTCTAGTAAAAGTAAACACATTGGTGGGGATTCATGGGAGTAGGTTTGAATGACTGTGGACTTGACAGAGAGCCCTGAATCTAGGGTAATCACCCTGTATGGAAGACCCTTATGAAAGTTGAAGGATTCCTCCAGGTGCTACATTCAAATGTATATTCCCTAAACAATGACACAAAGGGATGTTGCATTCTCTATACATTTCAGTCAACTATATACTCAGTATCCTTCTATGGCTGCACCGATGTGTTTCATTGGATTTGTTATATTATTTTTTAAATATAAGAACAATGTTTAGTCTTTTTTAAAAAAATAATGTATTTCCATATCTGCCATGTTGCTCAAGAAAAATCAGGCTGAAAAGGAAAAAAACATGAGAAAGAAAAAAACAAATCAAAAAAGGATAAAAATACTATGCTTCCATACATATAGTTTCCATAGTTCTTTCTCTGCACATAGAGATGGCATTTCCACCCCAAGTGTATTGGAATTGTCTTAGATCACCACACTGGCAAGAAGAACTATATCTATCATTGTTGATCAACTTATAATTTTGCTATTACTGTGACCAAGTTCTCCTGGTTCTGTTAACTTAATATCGGTTCATGTAAATCTTTCTGCAATCATCCTACTCATCATTTTATATATACATTTTTTTTTGACATTCACTCTTGTAAAACCCTGAGTTCCAAATTCTTCCCCTCTCCTCATCTCCCCTCTCCTCTAGACAGTAAGTAATCCAATATAGATTAAACATGCAATTCTTCTAATCATATTTCCACATTTACATGCTGTACAAGAAAAATCAGATCAAAATGGAAAAAAATGAGAAAGAAAAACACAAGCAAGCAAACAACAACAACAAAGGTGAAAATATTATGTGTACTCATATTCAGTCCCCATCATCCTCTATTTAGATATAGATGGCTCTCTCCTTCACAAATCTATTGGAACTAACTGAATCACCTCATTGTTGAAAAGAGCCAAATCCATCACAATTGATCATCACATAATCTTGTTGTTGCTGTAAATAGTGTTTTTTTGGTTCCACTTACTCCACTTAGCACCAGTTCATTTAAATTCTTTAGTACTTTCTGAAATCAGCCTGTTGGTTGTTTCTTATAGAACAGTATTACCTGTTATATTCTTAATACTTGTTGATTGAAATAATAAATGAATGAATTACCTTTAGCATTTTGATTCTAGAAATGAGATGCAGAGAGTTAGTGCTAAAGTCAGAGGACTTAGCCAAGGTCACTTGTAACATTGTGAGTCAGAGGTGAGATTTGAGCCTAAGTTTTTTTTCAATATTTTATAACATTGTTATATTTTTATAATCTCATTTTAATATAATTTGAAATGCTATATACACTTTTAAAACAGGATTCTGAGAAAGGGTCCATAGGTTTGTCAGACTGCCAAAAGGGTCCATGACACAAATAAGGTCAAAAATCCCTTTTCAATTCTGTGATGTTATTTGCATTGCCCAATGTAAGAAGATATGAATGTTGAAGATGTTTAACAAAATTGAGGTACATTCTTTCTTGGCCAAAATAACAACTTCAATTTCTAAAAAGTTGATTATATATAAACAAAATTCTCCCTGCACTCAATGGAGCTTATATTCAACATTCTTTCTTCTAAACTTTTTTTTTCAATGAACAACCAATTATATTCAATCATTCATCACTGCCTTTACCTATTGAGCAGGGAAAAAATCTTTATTACAAAAAACAAAATGATGCAAAACAGATGATTGCATTGTTCATGTCCAAAAATGCATTTCTCATTCTACATATCAAGTGGATTTTAATAAATAAGTTTTAATGAAATTTGATAGAAAAATAATAAAATATTTTTAAATAAAATAAATAAATGGCATTAAAAGGCTTCTGTTGTAGAAATGAAAGGCAGGGGGCTAATGTTAGAGTCAGCAAGGTCTTGGTCAAGCTCTTTCTTTGACAAATACTAGTTGTGGGATAATGACTACTCTATTTCCCTTGGAAATTATGACTATAAATGATGGTTGTAGATATTCAACTAGATGGAATTTTCCCTTAAAGTAGCCCCTGCTATTGATGAAATCACAAATGTGCTCTGTCTTCCCCTAAAAAAATTATAGAAGTAGTAGATACCTTAATGTCATTAAATGTAAGAACAACTTTAATGTAACAAATTAATATCAAAACATAGAGAGAAAGATATTTTATTTGTTAGAAACCAGAGAAACATGATTGTAAAGAAACACAGTTTAAAAGATATCAAAAGAAATTGAAGATGTTGTTGAGAACTCTAGACCCTGCAGGACATGACGGATTATTCAAATTTATATAATTAATGTAAAATTAACAAATTAAGAAGAGATATCATATAAGTATTTGAACACTGAGATATTATGTTTAAAAATAGAGGCAATATTATAGGGAAAATTTGAGGATTTGTGAGTTTTCAAGTCAAAGGTGAATCACAGGGACAGGAAGTTCTCATTTATTTAAGCTGTGAAATAGTGAGAGAGCAGCGGGAGATAAGAAAGATCACATAAGCAGCAACAAGGGAAGAGGAACCTGAAAAGAGTTGAAAACACAGAAGTAGAATGGGTGATACCAGAAGCCTTTGATGTGGTGGTAATTAAAAACAGTCAGGTGAGAGAAAGTTTCAGCTGATCAACTCCCATTTGTTTGGAAAGAGAACTTACTTTGTTGATCAAGTTCTCCACAGCCATCAGCACCAGAGTTGGAGGAAAGTTAAGCAGTTCTTAAAGAATTTTTGCTCTTTGCTGCCTCTTTTGGCTTGAAAGACAAATGCGATGGGTGAGATTGCTTTTATGGCATATTAACAGTTTTACTATGAGTTTTTTTTTCTGATAAGACAACAAAGCATCAAAGTGTGTGAATGGCTGGGCTGATCCTAATTTGATGAGCGGGGCAGCTTTCTCTTGCTTGAAGAGAAATGCTTTTTTACATTAAAAGCTAGCACTTTCTAAATACCCTTCTATAGGTTACAGTTAATTGAAAGAGCCTTAAAATCTATGTTCCAGCACACAAGAGAAGATTTTCCCCCTTGGCAATGATGAATAGCCAAGAAATGACAAAAGAAACATTTTCATGTGTTACAGAGCTTCTTGAATGGGCCAATAACACTTAAGCCTGAAGTCTAGAGTTGTGGTCCCTAAGGCTATGGAATATTATTGTTCTGTAAGAAATGACCAGCAGGATGAATACAGAGAGGACTGATGAGATTTAAATGAACTGATGCTAAGTGAAATGAGCAGAACCAGGAGATCATTATACATTTCAACAACGACATTGTATGAGGATGTATTCTGATGGAAGTGGATCTCTTTGATAAAGAGAGCTAATTCAGTTTCAATTGATCAAGGATGGACAGAAGCAGCTACACCCAAAGAAAGAACACTGGAAAATGAAGATAAACTGCTTGCATTTTTGTTTTTCTTCCCGGGTTATTTATACCTTCTGAATCCAATTCTCCCTGTGCAACAAGAAAACTGTTCGGGTCTGCACACATAGATTGTATTTAGGATATATTGTAACCTATTTAACATGTAAAGGACTGCTTGCCATCTGGGGGAGGGAGTGGAGGGAGGAAGGGGAAAAAATCGCAACAGAAGTGAGTGCAAGGGATAATGCTGTAAAAAATTACCCTGGCATGGGTTCTGTCAATAAAAAGTTATTTTTAAAAATAGTAAATAATTATGTGTAAGTTCTAATTTTAAGAATTATCTAAGTTCTAATATTAAATAAATCATTATGGCTAAGTTGTAAATGATGGGTTGCATAAATACTATGCAATATGTGGGTGCGTACTGGTTGTGTACATGGAAAACATTGAATGGGAGCTCAAGAGCTGGAGTGATAAAAAGGAAAAGAGTATTTCCCCTCAACAGTGTTACCTCCAGTATCTTAAAAGGATTTGAATGTAATCATGTAATAGTGATTTATCTTTGAGAAATCAACATTCTAGAATAAGAGCAGATTAGAACAAATAAAGAGAGAAAAGGAGGTGTTTACCTTATTTAAGCATTAGGTGATTAAAAAAAAAAAGATTTAACCATACTCATTTATCCCTATTATAATGGGTTAGTAATAGTGACAGGATGAATGATTTCATTTGCATTGGAAATTTTGGAATAAGGAAAGTCCATTTTACTTCAGAATGTATATGGTACAGTCTTAGAAAGTTATTAAGAACACATAAGAAGTTATGTGACTTATCTAGAGTCACACAGCCATTATATGTCAACAGAAGGACTTAAATCCACATCCTTCTGATTTCAAGGATAACTTTCTATACATTGTACCACAGTTTCTCTCTCCAGAAACTAGGTTTACTCTGCCATGGCCAATCCTGATCTTATCCTAGCAGTATTTGATGGTATATTTCATGCTACTGGTTCCAGTTGCATTGCAACTGGACCCAACATTACTGACTATAATTCTGGATGAAAGTTCTGATCTGATCCTTTTAAGCATAATCATATAGACTTGTCATAAAGTCCCTCTCTACAGCCCATAAAAGTCTTAACCAATCTTTTAATATAAAAAAATACCATTAGTAATGATATTTTGATGTGAGAAAAAAATGACAGACCACTTAGTTCATGTGGCAAATCAAACCTTCTAAGAAAAGATCCCCAATTGCACATTTTCTCAAATTTTGCCAACAACCCATTTTTTAAAAGTACCAAAAATGACATCTTTTAGGGGACAACTCTCCTCAGTCACATTAGAAATAATGGAACTGTTTCTAATCCTTAGTCCACATTTCTTTTTATTGCTTTAAAGTCTCAGGGGTTAAACTTCCTGAACATGTCCCTGTCAAATAAAATGAAATGTACATTTCCTCTACATTTCTAAATTTCCACCTCAGAGCAGGATGTTCATTGCTCTGAGGAAGATGCCTTACACAGCTTTTCCATTTTTAGTTAGACCAGACCTTCTACTCATAAATTTCAAACCCCATTAGGTTATTATTGCTGGCAATGTCTCATCTGCTGCTGCAAACACTATGCATGATCCAATTCTTTGTGCCACGTGAACAAAGACACTTTATAAAATGAGATGGAAATCAGGTTAAATCATGGTGATGAGCCTCCCCATGAAAAATCGGAGTTCCTGCATTGGAAAGAATTAGAAGCATTGTGAAGATGTATCACATAATGGTGTCACATCTTCCCAATCTAATTTCTGTGGTTAATAATATAATTTTTTTCTGTCTCTGAGCAAAACTAATCTCACACCCCCTCTTTACTCTATGGTTTGTGCACATCCTCACTCCTAACCACACCCCCATTAAAATTCAGCCCATGTCTGGAGTGCTCATTAAATCAAAAGCCACAGCAAAGGAAATAGTTTTTGCGTGTTGTCTGTGTTGGGAGAGAAGAAATTTTCACAATAATTTATCACAATAATTGATAACTTAATTTCTTAATTTCTTGGGGAATTTGCCTATTCTTGGACACTGCTCCGTAAAATATGGAATAATCTCAGCATGTAATTCTCTAGGGTAATCATTTTCCCCATGAGGTTTGCATTTAACAAACAGTATCTGAATGAAACTATCATATGGGAAGCTAAATGTGTATGTAACTCCTGTAAATGTAATTTTATCCAGACACACAATCTGATGTGCTACTACAAGCCATCACTGCCTGAATCAATTTCTCAATAAAAAGAAGTGGAAATAGAAAGCTGTTAGCAAAGCGGCTACATTGGAAAATACCAAATGATCGAAGGAAAGCAACAATAGTAGGCAACAACACTTGAAAAAGCTTTATCAAGGTTCACTTTCTTTTTCTAGGACATTATCAATGTGATCAAAATGAATCCAATTAGATTTTTTAAACCCTATCATCTTCGGTACACATGATAAAGTCAGGTTCAGTGGGAATTGGGGTCCTGTTTTCACCATTCTCACAGTGAAAGATAAGTTACTGAATTTTTGGTCCAATCACCATTTTCTTGTGCTAAATTAAAGAATCTTATAAATGGGAAGTTGGAAAACCTTATCTAGTTCAACACCCTTATTTTAGAGATGAGCAAACTGAGGCTCCCAGAGATTAAGGGATGTAGCTAAGGGCACACATGTATGAAAGATAAAAGGTCATAATAAAGTGATCTTTCCATTGTACTATATTGTTTCCTTCTTCATTATTTCAAGGGTCCCTGATGAGAAAAATACAATGAAGCAAGATAGTGCATTGAAATAAGTGTTGAATTTGGAATGACTTTGGAACTCAGGAATAAACCTGTGTTCAAGTCTTTATTATGCCATATAATAGCCGTGTGACCTTGGTCAAGTCACTTAATTGGGCCTCAGTTTCCTCATCTCTAAAATTAGGGGGTTGGAATAGATCATTGAATCTTGAGTTCCCTTCTAAATCTAAATCTATTATTCTGTGAGGATTGAAATTAGAATAAGGTGTTGACATTGTGGACTACATTTTTCATTCGGTTCTAGAGGGAAACAACTTGAAGCACTAGAGATATATGTGTGACTTTCCTCATGGTAATGGTTAGTGACAAGGAATATAACATTCTTGGTCCTTCCATTTTACAAAAAGGACTTGAAATGTATACTTGTCATCAGATGAATTTGGGGGAAGAATCCCTAAAGATAAAAATAAGAATTTTTAGCCCACAGAACAGATGACATAGAGAAAGTAGGATAGCTAGGCAGTAGAAAGGATACTGGATTTGAAATTAGGTAACTAGGTGATTTAATCCTGGATCTTGTTCTTACTGTCGGTGGAATGGTGGATAAATCACTTCATCATTTTAACATTGAATTTTCCTTGTCTGTAAAAGCAGGGGAGTTGGACTAGATGACCTCTAAAGTAGCTTCCAGGTCTAAAGATTTCATGATCATATGAAGGACTGACAGATGGAATTGGGCTCTTTAAAAAACAAGTTTTCACACAAAGACTGTCTCTTCTCTCTATATGCTATTTTACTTAACCTCATCATTCATCATGGGTGCAGTTATAATTTCTATGCTGATTATTCTCAGATTCATATGTCCAATCCTAAAGTGTCTCCTAAGGTGTCTAGATGGATTAATTGAATGAAATATAAATTACTCCTATATCTATTTTGTATATACCCCTATATAGTACATATTTATCCCCATCATAATAGAATGTAAGCTCCTAGCAAAAAGGGAATATTTCCCTTTTGTCTTTGTATCCCAATTACCAAGTCTGGCCCACAATAGGAACTTAATCAATGTTTGTTCATTGATGTACATATTTTCTTCCCAACAACCATCTTCTAATCCCTCATCATGGCACAGAGATCACTTAGCATTTTTGAAGGTTTTGTCTGAAAATCATAATTTCTGGCTGGAAAATTTTCAGATTCTATCCCGGTGACAGACCATTAAATCTAGAAGACCAGTGAATTAATTGTTGGAAAGTTTCTTTCTAGGTTAGCCGCAAACTGATGATTGTTTTAAGGTTCAGCAACACTCTAAAACCATCAATTAAGTTAAAGAAGGGCTGCAGTCTTCATTGATGGGGGAGGATGTGTATAACAAAATTACAATCACTAAAATTTCCTATTTATGTTTTATAAAAAATAATATAACTTGAATAACTTAGAATGTTACAGTAGCATTTTTTTTGTAATATTGATTATACCAAAGACAGATAAAGTAGGCAATAAAACTTTGATCTGACATCTCTTATGTAGAGACTTTAACTGTAAATAACTACTCTAGATCTGTTCCTGAGAAAAGGACAACCCCCCATAACCTGTGGAGACTGTGGATAAATATTCTTGGCAAAAAGAGGATTAGTGCAAAAATGCCATTCACTAGATGATGGCCCCAATTTCTGTTCTTAACAAAATTTAACATTAGTCTAACTCTGGATAAATTTGACATTAGACTAAATCTGGACTTTTTGTGGGCATTCTATGAAGTTCAACTGAATTTAAATCAATACCCTTTTATTAAGTATCTGATTTGTGACAAGTAATGATGAAACATAAAAACAATTCTTGTCTTACAAGACTTTACATTTTAAAATGCTTATATTTCACTCCTGAAAATCATTCCTGTTCCATATAGTATTATTGGTTTTTTTTTCCCAGCAAACATTTATAAAGTATCTAGCTAAATGCTGAGGGAGATCAAAATATAAGTACAACTGTGGATTAACAATCTAGTAGCACCTATATAATGGTTTTGCAGAGAAAGTTCAAAACATCAGGGAGAAAAATAAAGGAAGTAGCTCATATTTTTTTTTGTTTTAATTGCCTTCCTTTTTTCATTAAGATTCTATGAAATCTATGCAGATATTCTGAAGATATTTTCTGTGTCTTCTTAACCTCCTTCTCTTCCTTTTCTTCCTTCTTCTCTTTCTTCTCCTCTTTCTTCTTCTTCTCCTTCTCCTTCTCCTTCTCCTCCTCCTCTTCCTTCTCCTCATCCTCTTCTTCCTTTTCCTCCTCCCCTTCTTCTTGTTTTTCTTGTTCTTACTGTTTTGCTCCTCTTTCTTCTTCTCTATCCATCTCTTTTCAAAAATCTATTTTTTCTGATCACTACCTTCATCCTTCTTTTTATGATCTACTTTCCCCTTCTCTTTTCCCTTCCCTCCATATTTTCCTATTGATTAAATTACATTTCTATACACAATTCTCCATTTTCCCTCTACTTTCCCTTTTCTTCCACTGCATCCCTCTTTCTTACTCCCCTCTTTTTTGGTAAATCATTTACTCACATCTATGCTCTTTATCTATGTAAACTTCTTTTAACTGCCCTAATAATGTTAAAGTTCTTAGGAGTTACTAGTATCATTCCACATAATATAAAGTTTAATTTTATTGAATACGTTATGATTGTTCTTTCATCCTTGTCTTTCTATACTTTTTTTGATTCTTGTATTTGAATGTTAGATTTTTCTATTTAGCTCTGGTCTTTTCATCATTAATACATGAAAGTCATCTATTTCAACAAATATCCATTTTCCCCTAAAGGATTTATTCAGTTTTGCTGAGTAGTTATTCTTGGTT
Source organism: Antechinus flavipes (assembly GCF_016432865.1). NCBI lineage: Eukaryota > Metazoa > Chordata > Mammalia > Dasyuromorphia > Dasyuridae > Antechinus > Antechinus flavipes. The sequence goes on along the minus strand of NC_067403.1, from coordinate 81,465,032 downwards.
ATAATCCTAGCTTTTTTGTTTTTTGGAATATCATATTTGAAGTCCTCCATTCTTTTAATGTGGAAACCACTATATTTTGTGTCATCTTGTCTGTGTCTCCATGATATTTGATTTATTTCCTTCTGACTGCTTGAAGTATTTTCTCTCTGACCAAAGAGTTCTGAAATTTGGCCCCTGGGAGATTTTATTTTGGTTTCTCTTTCTGGAGAAGATTGGTGGATTCTTCCAATTTCTATTTGACCCTCTGTTTTAGAGTATCATGGCAGCTTTTCCTGATGATTACTCTGTCTCTGTTTGTCTGTCTGTCTCTTTCTGACTCTCTCTCTGTCTCTTTTCCCTTTGTCTCTCTCCTCTCTGTTTCTGTCTTGGTATATCTCTGTCTCTCTGCATTTCTGTCTCTCTCTATCTCTGTCTTACTCTCTCACACACACACTACACACACACACACACACACACACACACACACACACACAGATAATTCCACTCACCATCAGTTCATGGAATGTATGCATACTTGTGAATAGCACAAATCCAGTACTGAAAAACTGAACAACAACAAGCTCTTGTTGCAAGAGAATTCACTAGATATCATATCCAAATAGCAATCCTGCATGGATAAAGGTTAAAATGATGGCTTATTGAAGTGAGATCATTTTTCTGAAGTGATCTCAGTGAAAGGGAGTGCAATAAAGCTGAAGTATGTTTTGCAATCAAAACTAATCTAGTCAACAAGTTTATAGGCCTACCAATAAAAGTGAATGATAGGCTCTTGACAATGCAAATGCCACTTGCAGGAAAGTCCACGGCACCATCATCAGTGTGTATGGTCCAACCATAACAAATTCTGGTCAAAGATAAGGTCAAAGAAAATTTTTATGAAGTTGTAGAGACTCTCATCATCATTATGCCAAAAGAGGACACATGGGTGACTTTAATGTAAGAGCAGACACAGTCAACCAGTGGCAAAAAATCCTTGGAAGGACTGGAGTCAGAAGCAGCAAGAGCAGTGATCATGTTCTATTGAAGACTTTCTCATCACCAGCACTGTCTTTTATTTACCTAAATGCAATAAAACATGATGGATGCATCCTTAGACAGACACTGGAATTTAATAGTTTCTATGATTGTAAAGAGAAGAAACAGAGGGGATATGAGCATTATGAAGATGATGTGTGGTACAGAGTGTTAGACAATCATCGATATATCCTTTCCAACCTAAATATTCACATCCAACAAAAGTGGCAGCCCCATTGTAAGCCAACTATCAGAATTAATGTCAACAGATTAGAACACTCTTCAAGTGGGAACAGTTTGTTGCTAACTGGAGAGAGAGCTAAGCCAATACAGGGTTGGCCACAGTGCAGCAGAAAGAGAATGGGCAACTCTCAGAGATTTGGTATATAGCACTGCATTTACTTATCTGGGCCAGAATACTTCCAAACTTCCAATTGGTTTAATGAAAATAAAGGGAAAATGTTGAAGTTGCTAAATAAAAAATGGGAACTCCACAGGGTTTGTTGGCAGGATAGTTTATTCATCTCCAAGAAAACAGTGCTTAATTCCATCAAAGGTAAAATGCAAGTGAACCTTAGGAAGTTGAAGGATTCTTGACTCATTAAGAAGGCAGATGAATTCAGTGCTATGCTAACCATTTTCCAGGTGAAGGATCTTTGGCAAGAATCTCTCCAGCAATCACTAAGCACTGTCATGATGCCCTGAAGAATATTTATGAGCCAAAGACTTATGGCGCATCTCAATTATTCAGTACCAATGGAGCCACATTGATTAGTCATAAAGACAAGATCCTGGAGAGATGGACTGAACACTTCCATCATATTCTCAGCAGACCATCATCAATCAATACCGAAGCCAATGACCATATATCCCAAGTTGAAGTCAATCTCTCTCTAGCCAAAGTTCCAATTAAGGAAGAGATTTTAAATTCCATTAGCTCCACTAATGTAGCAAATTCTATTTGCTGATTCTATTCCACCTGTGATTTATAAGGTAGAAGGTCCACTGTTCATACAAAAACTTACTGAAAATTTCTAAGTTATATGGCAAGAGGAGGTTTTCCCCCAGGAATTCAAGGATGCCTTCACTGCTCATCTCTATAAAGATAAAAGAAATATTTTGTTCAGTGACAATCACAGTGAGGAGGTCTCTCTGTCATTGCTGGAAAAATTCTTGCCAGAGTTCTCTTTAAAAGGCCGATTCTTCTATTATTGTTCTGTAAGAAATGACTAGCAGGATGAATACAGAGAGGCTTGGAAAGACTTACATGAACTGATGCTAAGTGAAATGAGCAGAACCAGGAGATCATTATATACCTCAACAACAATACTGTATGAAGATATATTCTGATGGAAGTGGATTTCTTTGACAAAGAGACCTAACTCAGTTTCAATTGATCAATGATGGACAGAAGCAGCTACACCCAAAGAAAGAACACTGGGAAATGAATGTAAACTATTTGCATTTTTGTTTTTCTTCCCAGGTTATTTTTATCTTCTGAATCCAATTCTCCCTGTGCAACAAGAGAACTGTTCGGTTCTGCATACATATATTGTATCTAGGATATACTGCAACATATTTAACATATATAGGACTGCTTTCCATCTAGGGGAGGGGATGGAGGGAAGGAGGGGAAAAATCGGAACAGAAGTGAGTGCAAAGGATAATGTGTAAAAAATTACCCTGGCATGGGTTCTGTCAGTAAAAAGTTACTATAAAATAAATAAAATAAAATAAAATAAAATATTCTGCTGAATAACAAAATGTTACCTAAAAATTAACTGCATTTGGACTAGATTTTACCAGAAATTGCTATCATAATGTGATGATAAAAATTATGCGATTGGTGGCCTTATTTAACAAATTATTTCAAATATAAAGTAACATCTTGCATTTTGCAGATAATATTCTCAATTTAGGTTCTTGCCAAGAAAGTAGAATTGGAGAAAACATTTGAACCTAACTCTCCCCATCCCATGACTAAATAAAAAAGAAAATTTTAATTACAAAAAAAAATAGAAATCGAGGGGATGCCCATCAATGGGAGAATGTCTCAGTAAACTGAGGTATGTGTTTGTGATAGAATATTATCATTCTCTAGGAAATGATGAGCAGAATACTCTCAGGAAAAAAAAAACTGCAAAGTCCTTCATGAATAAACTAAAATATACTGTATACAAAACAATAGCAATGTTCTGAGATGACCAGTTGTAAATGATTATTATTCTTAGTAGTAAAATCATTCACTACTATGAAGGATCTATGATGAAAAATCCTATCCATACACAAAGAAGGAACTGAGTATGTCTGAATATAGATCGAAACTTTCTCTGTTTCTATGTCTAGCTCTCTCCTTTTTAATTTAATTTTTCTTGAAGGTTTTTATTTTCATTATTGTGGGAGATCTATGTTTTCTTTCACAACTTGACTTATGGAAATGTTTTGCATAACTTCACATGTGGTTTCTTAATTGTGGGTAGGGATAAGGAAGAGAACCTAGATCAAAAATCTTAAAAACAAATGTAAAAATGTTTTTGACTATAACTAGGGGAAAAATTAAATTAATTATTAATTTTTAAAAAATCTGATCCTTTACCTAAAAGATTGCCTTCTACCTGAGAAGCAGTGTGGTTTCAGGATGGGCTGAAGAACAGTTGACATAGTGTTTGCTATCCAACAACTCCAGGAAAAATGCCAAAAGCAGAACTAAGGTCTGTACACAATACTGTCGATCTGACAAAGGCCTTTGATATTGTCAGTTGTCAAGGTTTATGAAAATTTATGGCAAAATTTGGGTGCTTAGAGAAGTTCATCAATATTGTACATTAATTACATGATGGTATGCTTGCTTGGGTTCTGGATAGTGGATGGTGTTATTTTGCTTTCCCAGTCACCAATCGGATGAAAGAGAGTTGCATACTTGCTCCTATAGTTTTAACATTATATTTTCAGCAATGTTGTCAGATATTTTCATTTAGAATAAAAATAGCATTAAAGTCAACTACCCTACTGGAGCAGAAGCCAAGACTAATGTGAAGGGAGAGTTGGTATGCAGACACTGAGACTGAGCTGCAACAAAGTATGGATTGATTCCCTGCTATTTGATTTAATTTTGGCCCAATGACATTAAAAAAGAGGTTCTCTACCAGCCAGCACTGTACCATCCATATGTGGAACCATTGGCTGAAGCAAATGGAGAAATGCTGAATGTTGTGGTTCTTCATTTACTTTGGCAGTAAACTTTCTAGAGATCTACCCATAGATGATGAGACTGATACACACATTGCTAGAATTAGCTCAGTGTTAGGGAAAAAGTGTGGGAGAGAAGAGGTATTAGACTGACTACCAAAATGAAGATCTACAAAGCCATTGTCCAGATTGTTTGTATACCTGTGAAACCTGAACGGCATATCAGTGCCAAATCAGGAAACTCACCTCCATTTGAATAGTCTTAGGAAGATTCTGAAGATCACCTGACAAGATGAAGTACCAGATACTGAGCTCCTTTCTGAAGCTGAACTGTCAAACTACTGCAAAAAAAAAAAAAAAAAAAAAAATTGGTCATGTATGTAGTTCAAATGCCAGTTATGCACTTGCCCAAAAAACTATTTTAGGGAGAAGCAAACACTCGCATTGAAAAATAATATAAGGACACTCTCAAAGTCTCTCTGAAGAGACTTGATTGAATTGATTGCACAACATGAGAGTGCTGGTAAAGGACCAGAATAGCATGTCTACATGAAAGAAGGTGCTGTACTCTTGGAGAAAAGCAGAATCACAGTAGCTCAAAAGAAACATGAGATGGATAAAGTTAGAGAGATCTCCACTCCAAATGTTTGTGTGGACTATTTATGTCCAACTTGTTGCAGAGCCTTCTGAGCTCCTATTGGTCTGATCTGCTACAGTTGGACATACTGTACCTTGATCTCAACATGGTAGTCATTTTGGTCCTCTTCCAGAATGAAGGACAATGTCAACCAACCAATCAACCAAAATGTGGAGATTATACTAAATTATTTTAAAGTTTTTTTCCAGGTCTAAAACATTGGCTCTATAATCATGAGTAAATGGAGAGGATATTTGTTCCAAGACCTGAATGTCAAATTGGGATTGAAAGATTGGATATCAATGCATTTTGATAGATTGCTTAAAGAAGTGGAAGATAGATAGTACCCACAGGTACTTCCACAATTCTACAATTATCAGTCTATGCAAACAAATTTCTGCCCTTTGATCCTCTTTAGTACAGCATTTAGCAGGATCTTCTCAGCTACATATAGACATAGCAAAGATGGTCTCTCAAAAGTGAAAGAGATCTTCATTAAGATGTGAGTTCCTCAAGAGAAGATATGGGATATTTTGTCTTTCTTTTTATCACCAGCACTTAGCATCATACTTGGCACATGGTGATGCCTAATAAATGTAGTTGAATGAATGAATAAAACAAAATATAAAACAAATAAGAAAAAGTTACAGAGAATAGAATTTTAGAAAAGTTATATATTATGAAAGATTATATCAAGAAAACAAAGTAGAAAACAGAACCTATTGTGCACTGCAAATCCATCAAGGGGGTGTAGCCTTTATTATTCATCTGAAAAGTAGTCTATTTAAGACTGGCAAATTGCCCTCTGGTTCTTTTATAGAATTAGTCCGTTTAATTTAATTGTGAGAGGAAGAGGGGAGCAAAAATTTCAGTTATGTGCTTTATAAATAATGTTTGAAAATCATCAGGCCCACAGAATTCTCACTTATCTTGCCCATGCCTTCCTTACTGGTCATTTCCCACTCGTCTTGCTCCACTCTCTAAACACTAGGTTAAGAGAATGTAAACAACTTCTTGTGGCAACTACAATCCTAATACTCTCCATGGACTAGATTCTCATGAAATCTAAAAGAAATGTGAGGTACAAGATTGATGATATACCTCACTACCCATCTTCTAATAGAAAAGTGATTGATTTGAGATAAAGAATAAGATATACATTTTCAGGCACCATTATTGTGATAAATTGTTTTTCTTGACTCTATGTATCTGTTAGAAGAATAATGCTTTTCTTTTGTTCCCATTGAGGAAGGATAAGAGAGAACAAGTACAATAAGCACAATTAATAAAAAAAAACAAACTAAAATTATTTAAATAAGAACCTGGCGATTATTTTCTATCAATTCCTCATTTTTTTCCTTTAGAACTAGAACTTGTGGGTCAGCTCTTAATACTAGAGAGAAAAAATTCAAATTACTGAATAATTTAGTATCAATCAATCTTTTGTTCTTTTTAATATTATTATATTACATATAATATAATAATAATGTTAATATTATGAATGATTTTAATATTAATAAACATTCTTCAACTTTCTATCACTTGAGTTTCCACAACTTGTTTTCTTTTGATAATGGCCATAGAGTGCTCATGGCAACTTATATTTTTCCCTGAAAAAAGAAGCTTTTTCAATTTACTACATTTATTTGTGAAAGAAAGAAAGAAAGAAAGAAAGAAAGAAAGAAAGAAAGAAAGAAAGAAAGAAAGAAAGAAAGAAAGAAAGGAAGGAAGGAAGGAAGGAAGGAAGGAAGGAAGGAAAGATGGAAGGAAAGATGGAAGGAAGGAAAAAAGAAAGAAAAGTGGGAGGGAAGGAAGGAGGTAGGGAGGGAAGAAAGGAAAGAAAGAAGCTACTTAAGAAAAAAATCAAACCCAGAATAAAATTTAAAGAAGTGTGAAAAATTAAATTTTCCTATTTTAGCACCAGAATTTGGACAGAATACAAAATAACCTGATATAACAAATAATCGTAATGATAATGATAATAATAGCTATACTTTATTGAGCACTTTACATGTTATCTCATTCAATCTTCACAACAACTCCATGAGGTAGGTGCTATATTTATCCCTGTCTTACAGATTAGGAAACTTAAGCTCTAAAGGTTTGCCCAGAATCTCACAGTTAGAAAGCATCTGATAGGATCTGAAGTCAGTTTTTCCTGATTCCAGGTCCAGTGCTGTATCTATTGTGCCATTTTAGGGCATTTGGCTTATAAGGCCCAGATTCAAATACTGGCTCTGCTGTTCACTAGCTGAATGACCAAAATTAAGTTACTTAACTTTTATGAGCCTCCATTTTTTCTCTATAAAATGGGAATGATATACTGCTTATCAATTGGGGTCATGCAGGAAAAATCTTTGTAAACTTTAAATTTCTATGAAAACTTGAATTGTTATTAATAATATGATGATTGGAAGAGGTCGGTGGAAAAAAAGAAAAGAGAGGGCTAACAGGGAAGGCGAGCCCAAGGATCATTTTATCAGTTTCTCCTCTACTGGCTGGGAACAAAGCCAGTTTAAACCAAGAAATAAAGGAAGCATTTGGAGTGGTGAGTAGCTGGCCATATAAACTCCTTCCCATCAGCCCTGTGCTGGCAAGCACAGCAGTTGGCTGCACATTTCTTGCCCAAGGGCAATTTCCTCCTGCTAGCAACAGTGAGTGATGGCTGAGAGGAGGCTTTTTTATGTTATATTAGTGATCTAGGGTTTGAGTTTCTGATGGATGATTATTTATTTGGGGTCTAGGGAGACTCAGGGTATGTGTCAGAGAAGGTCACAAGAACATGTGCACTGCCCAGCAACTATCAGTTCACAAGTTCCTGTATTTGTCTGTGCATTGTTCTAGACAACTTTCCCTATCTCTATGTCCATCTCTCTCTCTCTCTGCCTCGGTCTTTCTCTGCCTCTGTCTTTGTCTCTCTGCCTTTCCTGTGTGTCTGTGTGTCTTACACACACAGAGAGACACAGACACACAAATATACCTATTACTGTAGAGGGAATGAAAGGAGTGAGGGAATATTGTTGCCTCATCAGATTTGGCTCAAAGAAGGAATAACAAATACATTTAATTGATTTAGAAATTTACCTTACTCTAGAGAGAAGTGGGACAGAAAAGGGAAAAGAAAAGGGATGAAAATGATTTAAGGGGAGCGGATTAAGGGAGGCGATGGTTAGAACAAAACACAGGTGAAGAAGGATAAGATGAAAGGAGAAATAGAAAAAGTATAAATAGTGAGGAAATGGGATGGAAAGACATATGCATTTAGTAATCAAAAATGTCAATGTGAATTGAATGAACTCTCCAATAAAATAGAAGCAGATAGCAAAGTATATCAAAACCCAGAATTCTCCTATATGTTGTTTACAAGAAACATTTAGAGTTGAGAGTTACACACAAAATAAAGGCAAAAAAGGTTCAAATAGAATATATTATGCTTCAGCTGAAGTAAAAAAAAGGAAAGAAATAATCCTGATCTCAGACAAAGAAAAATAAAAATAAATCTGATTAAAAGAGACAAGAAATTGTACATTAATTACATGATGGTATGCTTGCTTGGGTTCTGGATAGTGGATGGTGTTATTTTGCTTTCCCAGTCACCAATCGGATGAAAGAGAGTTGCATACTTGCTCCTATAGTTTTAACATTATATTTTCAGCAATGTTGTCAGACATTTTCATTTAGAATAAAAATGGCATTAAAGTCAACTACCCTACTGGAGCAGAAGCCAAAACTAATGTGAAGGGAGAGTTGATATGCAGACACTGAGACTGAGCTGCAACAAAGTATGGATTGATTCCCTGCTATTTGATTTAATTTTGGCCCAATGACATTAAAAAAAGAGGTTCTCTACCAGCCAGCACTGTACCATCCATATGTGGAACCATTGGCTGAAGCAAATGGAGAAATGCTGAATGTTGTGGTTCTTCATTTACTTTGGCAGTAAACTTTCTAGAGATCTACCCATAGATGATGAGACTGATACACACATTGCTAGAATTAGCTCAGTGTTAGGGAAAAAGTGTGGGAGAGAAGAGGTATTAGACTGACTACCAAAATGAAGATCTACAAAGCCATTGTCCAGATTGTTTGTATACCTGTGAAACCTGAACGGCATATCAGTGCCAAATCAGGAAACTCACCTCCATTTGAATAGTCTTAGGAAGATTCTGAAGATCACCTGACAACATGAAGTACCAGATACTGAGCTCCTTTCTGAAGCTGAACTGTCAAACTACTGCAAAAAAAAATTGGTCATGTATGTAGTTCAAATGCCAGTTATGCACTTGCCCAAAAAACTATTTTAGGGAGAAGCAAACACTCGCATTGAAAAATAATATAAGGACGCTCTCAAAGTCTCTCTGAAGAGACTTGATTGAATTGATTGCACAACATGAGAGTGCTGGTAAAGGACTAGAATAGCATGTCTACATGAAAGAAGGTGCTGTACTCTTGGAGAAAAGCAGAATCACAGTAGCTCAAAAGAAACATGAGATGGATAAAGTTAGAGAGATCTCCACTCCAAATGTTTGTGTGGACTATTTATGTCCAACTTGTTGCAGAGCTTTCTGAGCTCCTATTGGTCTGATCTGCTACAGTTGGACATATTGTACCTTGATCTCAACATGGTAGTCATTTTGGTCCTCTTCCAGAATGAAGGACAATGTCAACCAACCAATCAACCAAAATGTGGAGATTATACTAAATTATTTTAAAGTTTTTTTCCAGGTCTAAAACATTGGCTCTATAATCATGAGTAAATGGAGAGGATATTTGTTCCAAGACCTGAATGTCAAATTGGGATTGAAAGATTGGATATCAATGCATTTTGATAGATTGCTTAAAGAAGTGGAAGATAGATAGTACCCACAGGTACTTCCACAATTCTACAATTATCAGTCTATGCAAACAAATTTCTGCCCTTTGATCCTCTTTAGTACAGCATTTAGCAGGATCTTCTCAGCTACATATAGACATAGCAAAGATGGTCTCTCAAAAGTGAAAGAGATCTTCATTAAGATGTGAGTTCCTCAAGAGAAGATATGGGATATTTTGTCTTTCTTTTTATCACCAGCACTTAGCATCATACTTGGCACATGGTGATGCCTAATAAATATAGTTGAATGAATGAATAAAACAAAATATAAAACAAATAAGAAAAAGTTACGGAGAATAGAATTTTAGAAAAGTTATATATTATAAAAGATTATATCAAGAAAACAAAGTAGAAAACAGAACCTATTGTGCACTGCAAATCCATCAAGGGGGTGTAGCCTTTATTATTCATCTGAAAAGTAGTCTATTTAAGACTGGCAAATTGCCCTCTGGTTCTTTTATAGAATTAGTCCGTTTAATTTAATTGTGAGAGGAAGAGGGGAGCAAAAATTTCAGTTATGTGCTTTATAAATAATGTTTGAAAATCATCAGGCTCACAGAATTCTCACTTATCTTGCCCATGCCTTCCTTACTGGTCATTTCCCACTCGTCTTGCTCCACTCTCTAAACACTAGGTTAAGAGAATGTAAACAACTTCTTGTGGCAACTACAATCCTAATACTCTCCATGGACTAGATTCTCATGAAATCTTTTTTTTTTTTTTTTTACTTCAACTCAATTCGATTCTCATGAAATCTAAAAGAAATGTGAGGTACAAGATTGATGATATACCTCACTACCCATCTTCTAATAGAAAAGTGATTGATTTGAGATAAAGAATAAGATATACATTTTCAGGCACCATTATTGTGATAAATTGTTTTTCTTGACTCTATGTATCTGTTAGAAGAATAATGCTTTTCTTTTGTTCCCATTGAGGAAGGATAAGAGAGAACAAGTACAATAAGCACAATTAATAAAAAAACAAACTAAAATTATTTAAATAAGAACCTGGCGATTATTTTCTATCAATTCCTCATTTTTTTCCTTTAGAACTAGAACTTGTGGGTCAGCTCTTAATACTAGAGAGAAAAAATTCAAATTACTGAATAATTTAGTATCAATCAATCTTTTGTTCTTTTTAATATTATTATATTACATATAATATAATAATAATGTTAATATTATGAATGATTTTAATATTAATAAACATTCTTCAACTTTCTATCACTTGAGTTTCCACAACTTGTTTTCTTTTGATAATGGCCATAGAGTGCTCATGGCAACTTATATTTTTCCCTGAAAAAAGAAGCTTTTTCAATTTACTACATTTATTTGTGAAAGAAAGAAAGAAAGAAAGAAAGAAAGAAAGAAAGAAAGAAAGAAAGAAAGAAAGAAAGAAAGAAAGAAAGAAAGGAAGGAAGGAAGGAAGGAAGGAAGGAAGGAAGGAAGGAAAAAAGAAAGAAAGAAAGAAGGAAGGAAGGAAAAAAGAAAGAAAAGTGGGAGGGAAGGAAGGAGGTAGGGAGGGAAGAAAGGAAAGAAAGAAGCTACTTAAGAAAAAAATCAAACCCAGAATAAAATTTAAAGAAGTGTGAAAAATTAAATTTTCCTATTTTAGCACCAGAATTTGGACAGAATACAAAATAACCTGATATAACAAATAATCGTAATGATAATGATAATAATAGCTGTACTTTATTGAGCACTTTACATGTTATCTCATTCAATCTTCACAACAACTCCATGAGGTAGGTGCTATATTTATCCCTGTCTTACAGATTAGGAAACTTAAGCTCTAAAGGTTTGCCCAGAATCTCACAGTTAGAAAGCATCTGATAGGATCTGAAGTCAGTTTTTCCTGATTCCAGGTTCAGTGCTGTATCTATTGTGCCATTTTAGGGCATTTGGCTTATAAGGCCCAGATTCAAATACTGGCTCTGCTGTTCACTAGCTGAATGACCAAAATTAAGTTACTTAACTTTTATGAGCCTCCATTTTTTCTCTATAAAATGGGAATGATATACTGCTTATCTCTTGGGGTCATGCAGGAAAAATCTTTGTAAACTTTAAATTTCTATGAAAACTTGAATTGTTATTAATAATATGATGATTGGAAGAGGTTGGTGGAAAAAAAGAAAAGAGAGGGCTAACAGGGAAGGCGAGCCCAAGGATCATTTTATCAGTTTCTCCTCTACTGGCTGGGAACAAAGCCAGTTTAAACCAAGAAATAAAGGAAGCATTTGGAGTGGTGAGTAGCTGGCCATATAAACTCCTTCCCATCAGCCCTGTGCTGGCAAGCACAGCAGTTGGCTGCACATTTCTTGCCCAAGGGCAATTTCCTCCTGCTAGCAACAGTGAGTGATGGCTGAGAGGAGGCTTTTTTATGTTATATTAGTGATCTAGGGTTTGAGTTTCTGATGGATGATTATTTATTTAGGGTCTAGGGAGACTCAGGGTATGTGTCAGAGAAGTTCACAAGAAAATGTGCACTGCCCAGCAACTATCAGTTCACAAGTTCCTGTATTTGTCTGTGCATTGTTCTAGACAACTTTCCCTATCTCTATGTCCATCTCTCTCTCTCTCTGCCTCGGTCTTTCTCTGCCTCTGTCTTTGTCTCTCTGCCTTTCCTGTGTGTCTGTGTGTCTTACACACACAGAGAGACACAGACACACAAATATACCTATTACTGTAGAGGGAATGAAAGGAGTGAGGGAATATTGTTGCCTCATCAGATTTGGCTCAAAGAAGGAATAACAAATACATTTAATTGATTTAGAAATTTACCTTACTCTAGAGAGAAGTGGGACAGAAAAGGGAAAAGAAAAGGGATGAAAATGATTTAAGGGGAGCGGATTAAGGGAGGCGATGGTTAGAACAAAACACAGGTGAAGAAGGATAAGATGAAAGGAGAAATAGAAAAAGTATAAATAGTGAGGAAATGGGATGGAAAGACATATGCATTTAGTAATCAAAAATGTCAATGTGAATTGAATGAACTCTCCAATAAAATAGAAGCAGATAGCAAAGTATATCAAAACCCAGAATTCTCCTATATGTTGTTTACAAGAAACATTTAGAGTTGAGAGTTACACACAAAATAAAGGCAAAAAAGGTTCAAATAGAATATATTATGCTTCAGCTGAAGTAAAAAAAAGGAAAGAAATAATCCTGATCTCAGACAAAGAAAAATAAAAATAAATCTGATTAAAAGAGACAAGAAAATAAACTACATCTAAATAATAAATACCACAGACAATGAAGTAATATTAATTCTAAACATATATGCAACAAATATATGATATAGGTTCTAGATTCTTAGAGAAGTTAAGTGAGTTATGAGAAGAAATAGACAGGAAATGATATTAGTGGGGAACCTCAACCTTCCCTCTCAGAACTAGATAATCCTAAACATAAAACAAATAAGAAAAGAGTTACAGAGAATAGAATTTTAGAAAAGTTATATATTATGAAGCTGTGAAGAAAAGTTTTTGGAGATAAAAAGGATTATTTCTTTTTCTCTGTAGTATATGGCATCTACACAAAAACTGACCGTTTATTAGAGCAATAAAAACTTCACAATCAAATACAGAAAGGCAGGAATATTAAATGCATCCTTTTCAGATCATAAATTACATGTAATAAAGGGCTATCAAAGATAAATTACAAAATTAATTGGAAACTAAATAATCTAATCCTATATAATGAATGGGTCAAACAACAAATCATAGAAAGAAACAATAATTTCCTAAAAGAAAATAACAATAATAAGACAATTTATCAAAATTTATGGCATGCAGCAAAAGCAGTTCTTAGGAAAAACTTTATCTCTAAAAGCCTATCTGAATGAAGAGAAATAGCAGATCAATAACTTGGACATGTAACTAAGAAAGCTAGAAAAAGAACAAATTAAAAAAATCTCCAATTAAATCCCAAATTAGAAAATCTGAAAAATAAAAGGAGAAATTAATGATATCAAAAGTAAGAAAATTGTTGAGCTTATAAATAAAACAAAGAACTGGCTTTATAAAAAAAACTAATTAATTGATAAATCTTTGGTTAATTTGATTTTAAAAAATAAATGAGAAAACCAAATTACTGAACTCAAAGAATTCATAAACATGTGCATTCACAAATGAAGAGGAAATTAAAGCAATCATTAGGGAATATATTGTCCAACTGAGTATCTCAGTGAAATGGATGAATAATTACAAAATATAAACTGCTCAGATTAACGAAGAAATAAAATACTTAAATAATCACATTTTAGAGAAAAAAAATTAAACAAGATATCAGTGAATTCCCTAAGAAAAAAATCTCCAGGGCCAGATGGATTTATAAATAAATTCTACCAAAATTTAAAGAATAATTAATTTTAATAGTGTATGAATTATTTAGAAAAATAAGTAAAGGAGTCCTATGAAATTCCCTTTGTGATATAAATATAATGCAGATACCTTAATAATGGAAAGCCAAAACAGAAAAAAAGAAAATTATAAACCAATTTCCCTAATAAATATTAATGCTGAAAAAATTTAAACAAATCACTAGCAAAGAGATTACAGCAATTTTTCATGAGGATAATATACTATGACAACCAAGTTTTATACCATGAATGCAGTACTGGTTCAATATCATGAAAACTAATAATATAATTCACCATATGATAAAATATAGCACCCAATCCTATTAAAAACACCAGAGAATGATAAGTAGTATATATCTAAAATGTAATGAAAAGTGGCCTAGCTATAGCTGAACTAAAATTATATTATAAAGTAGCAATCATTGAAACTATTTGATACTAGCTAAGAAATAGAGTGGTGGATCAGTGAAATAGGTTAGGTGCACAAAACCCAGGAGTCAATGACTAAATCCCAAACTATAGTTTCTAGTATAAGAACTATTTGACAGAAACTATTGGAAAAGCTAGAAAATAGTATGACAGAATCTAGACATAGACTTTGCACCTTATAGCAAGATAAGGTCAAAATGAGCACTTGATTTAGAAAAGAATGATAACACAAGCAGATTAGGAGAGCAAGGAATATTTTACCTGTCTGGTCTATGGAAAAGGGAAGAAGCCATGACCAAAAACAGATAGAAAACATTACAAAATGCAAAATGAATATTTTTAATTATATTAAATTAAAATGATTTTGCAGAAACAAAAGCAATGAAAGATTAGAAGACACATGGAAAGATGAGAAACAATTTTATAGCCAGTGTTTCTGATAAGGCCCTCATTTCTCAACCATAGAGAGAACTGAGTAAAATTTTAAGAATAGAAGTCATGATGAAATTAAAGCCATTTCTATTTATATGAAAAAATGCTCTAAATCACTATTGATTAGGGAAATGCAAATTAAAACAACTTTGAGGTACCACTTCACACTTCTCAGATTGGCTAAGATGACAGGGAAAGATAATGATAAATGTTGGAAGGAATATTGGAAAACTGAGACACTAATGCATTGTTGGTGAAATGTGAATTGATCTAACCATTCTAGAGAGCAATTTGGAACTATATCCAAAGTATAACCTTTGATCCATCAGTGTCTCTACTGGGTCTGATTCCCAAAAAGATCATAAAAAAGAGAAAAAAACCCACATGTGCAAAAATGTTTGTAGCAACCCTTTTTGTAGTGGCAAGAAACTGGAAACTGAATGGATGTCCATTAGTTGGGGAATAGCTGAAAAATTTACATTATATGAATGTAATGGAATATTGTTCTAAAAGAAACAATTAGCAGAATGATTTCAGAAAGGCCTGGAGAGACTTACATGAACTGATGCTAAGTGAAGTGAGTGGATCCAAGAGAACATTGTACATAGCAGCAACAATAACACTTTATGATATTCAACTGTGGATAGATTTGGCTCTTTTCAACAGTGAGGTGATTCAGGGCAATTCCAATACATTTGTGATGGAAAAAGCCTTTCACATCCAGAGAGAGAACTATGAAGACTAAATATAGATGAATGCATAGTATGTGCACCTTTTTGTTGTTGTTTGCTTGATTTTTTCCTTATGTATTTTTCTTTCACTTTTTTTCTTTCACTGATTTTTCTTGGACAGCATGAACAATCTGTTTAGAAGAATTGCACATGTTTAACCTATATTGGATTACTGTCTACAGGAAAGGGTGTGGGAGAGAGGGAGAAATTTGGAATGTAAGTTTTTGCAAAGGTAAATCTTGAAAACTATCTTTGCATTTTGCATGTTTTTGGAAAAATAAAAAGTTAAAAATAAAAATAAAGAATACAAGCAATTCTCCAACTGATAAAGGATAAAGACCAAAGGATATTAATAAGCAGCTTTCAGAAAAAGAAATTACATCTATAGTCATGTGAAAAAATGCTCCAAATCATTATTTAATAGAGAAATGTAAAACAATTCTGAAATCCCACTTCACACCTCACAGTTTGGCTAATCACAGAAAAAGAAAATGATAAATATCAGATGTGTGGGAAAAGGTGAAGAACTTACAGATTCTAAAGTAGATCAAGCCTTATAGGCCTCAGTTTCGGCTTCTCCGGAGTCACGTGATTTTAGATACGGCCTGGACTAAGTGGTTGAAGAAGCTGTATATCATCTTGTCTACTACATTCTCCTGACCAACTAGGGGAACAGTAGATTTATGTGACCAATCACAACATATAGAGGGTGGGATTTTGGAGGTTCTTTGTCTGAAATGTATAAAAGCTGTAAGCATTTTCAAGGCTCTGGTCCTATCCTGCTGTGAAATTTTGCTCGCAGACCAGGATGGGGTCCGCTTCTCGAGATTCTAATAAATAATTCTGCTTTCTATGAGTCATCTCTGTAGTAGTCAATTTGGGTAAGTTTTTCTGTCCCAAACATCAGAGTAGATGTGGAGAAATGGGAACATATGCCTTGTTGTAGTTGTGAACTTATCTAACCATTGTGGAGAGCTATTTGGAATTAGGCCCCAAAGGCTATAAACATGTTCATGTCCTTTGATGCAGCAATACCTTTATTAGACCTATATCTCAAGGAGATCATAAAAAAGGGGAAAGAACCTGCATACATGAAAATGTAGCAATTCTTTTTTTGTGATGGCAAAGAATGAGAAATTGAGGGGATGCCCATCGAGTGGGGACTGACTGAACAAGCTGTGGTATATGAATGTAATGGAATATTGTTCTAAAAGAAACAATTAGCAGAATGATTTCAGAAAGGCCTGGAGAGACTTACATGAACTGATGCTAAGTGAAGTGAGTGGATCCAAGAGAACATTGTACATAGCAGCAACAATAACACTTTATGATATTCAACTGTGGATAGATTTGGCTCTTTTCAACAGTGAGGTGATTCAGGGCAATTCCAATACATTTGTGATGGAAAAAGCCTTTCACATCCAGAGAGAGAACTATGAAGACTAAATATAGATGAATGCATAGTATGTGCACCTTTTTGTTGTTGTTTGCTTGATTTTTTCCTTATGTATTTTTCTTTCACTTTTTTTCTTTCACTGATTTTTCTTGGACAGCATGAACAATCTGTTTAGAAGAATTGCACATGTTTAACCTATATTGGATTACTGTCTACAGGAAAGGGTGTGGGAGAGAGGGAGAAATTTGGAATGTAAGTTTTTGCAAAGGTAAATCTTGAAAACTATCTTTGCATTTTGCATGTTTTTGGAAAAATAAAAAGTTAAAAATAAAAATAAAGAATACAAGCAATTCTCCAACTGATAAAGGATAAAGACCAAAGGATATTAATAAGCAGCTTTCAGAAAAAGAAATTACATCTATAGTCATGTGAAAAAATGCTCCAAATCATTATTTAATAGAGAAATGTAAAACAATTCTGAAATCCCACTTCACACCTCACAGTTTGGCTAATCACAGAAAAAGAAAATGATAAATATCAGATGTGTGGGAAAAGGTGAAGAACTTACAGATTCTAAAGTAGATCAAGCCTTATAGGCCTCAGTTTCGGCTTCTCCGGAGTCACGTGATTTTAGATACGGCCTGGACTAAGTGGTTGAAGAAGCTGTATATCATCTTGTCTACTACATTCTCCTGACCAACTAGGGGAACAGTAGATTTATGTGACCAATCACAACATATAGAGGGTGGGATTTTGGAGGTTCTTTGTCTGAAATGTATAAAAGCTGTAAGCATTTTCAAGGCTCTGGTCCTATCCTGCTGTGAAATTTTGCTCGCAGACCAGGATGGGGTCCGCTTCTCGAGATTCTAATAAATAATTCTGCTTTCTATGAGTCATCTCTGTAGTAGTCAATTTGGGTAAGTTTTTCTGTCCCAAACATCAGAGTAGATGTGGAGAAATGGGAACATATGCCTTGTTGTAGTTGTGAACTTATCTAACCATTGTGGAGAGCTATTTGGAATTAGGCCCCAAAGGCTATAAACATGTTCATGTCCTTTGATGCAGCAATACCTTTATTAGACCTATATCTCAAGGAGATCATAAAAAAGGGGAAAGAACCTGCATACATGAAAATATAGCAATTCTTTTTTTGTGATGGCAAAGAATGAGAAATTGAGGGGATGCCCATCGAGTGGGGACTGACTGAACAAGCTGTGGTATATGAATGTAATGGAATACAATTATAAAAATGATTATCCGACAGATTTCAGAAAAAAACAGAAAGACTTAGATAAACTGCTGTTGAGTAAAGTGAGCAGAACAACTATGATAGACTTAACTCTTCTCAGTAATACAATGATTCAAGTCAGCCCCAAAAGACTCATGATGGAAAATGTTATCCACATCCAGGAAAAGAACTGTAGAATCCAAATGCAGATCAATGCAATTTGTCTTAGTTTTAGTTTTTTCTATCTCGTGGTTTTCCCTTTTGTCCTAATTCTTTGTTCATAAAATTATTAATATGGAAATGTGTTTAACATGCTTCTACATTAATAATATATACCAGATTGCTTGTTGTATTTTGAAGAGGGAAGAAGAACAGAAGGAGAAAAATTTGGAACTTAAAATCCTTTAAAAACGAATGCTGAAAACTACCTTCACATGTAATTGGGGAAAATACTATTAAGTGGGGGAAAAGCAGGGGGGAAAGAATCAAGAGATCAACATCAGTGCTCCCTCCTCCAGGAAGCTTAGTCTGATCTCCATGCCAACCACCAGTGACAGGTGCTCATGCCCCCACTCCACTAAATTGTAAATTTTTTGAAGATAGGTGCTACTTCTTTTTTGCCTTTTGTTTGTGTATCCCTAGTGTTTAGCATAGTGTTAAAATATTGTAAGTACTTAACAAAAGCTTATTGAATTAATCAATGAATTAATTAAGTTACTTAGCTGAGCTCATAGAGCTAACTAAATAGGTAGAGTTGGGAATAAAAACAAAATTTTACTGACTTCAAATCCGATTGTTTTTCTATTTAGCATATAGGCTAAAGTAGATCACCTTGCAAACATCAAAGGAGGCTATTGAACCCTTCCAAAGTTGAATGCAAATAGATGTAGAACATATTTTTCCTTTCATCACAATAATTCTTTTCTTCACAATAATGATAATAAAAATTGCACAGCACTTTAAGGCTGCAAAGCTCTTTGCAAAATATTCCATATAGCAACTTTGATTTTTATAAATAGGCAGGCATAGTCACATGGTAGAGTTCAAAGAGAATTGGTCTGAGTAAAGATGATCTGTGTTCCAGTCTTGTTTCTGACATGCTGGCTGTATAACTCTAGGCAAGCCATTTAAGTTCTTACTGCCTTCAGACAAAAAACCCTGAGACTACAAATTACAGAGTAGGTCTTGATATAGGGAAAAGTGGTCTCCTTAATGGCAATTCCATATATCAGTGAAATTACAGTGTTTGGTCCTTATTGCGGAAGACATTATATATGAGCAAGATTAGGAAATCAGTGATGAGTGAATTGAGCAGAACCAGGAGAACACAGCAACAGCAAGATTTTGTGATGATCAGCTATGGTAGACTAAGCTCTTCTCAATAATTTAGTGACCTAAAACAATTTCAAAAAGTCAGCAAACCAGCAATTTTCAGGTATATCTCGTCTGATTATGCTGCGGCCAGGTTTTATCAGTGACTACTGATTTCAACTGATCAGTTTAAATCAGTTCTCCTGACTGTCCTCTATTGTTCCTGGACAAAGGCAAGGCCCCACTAAGAGTTCCTATTTTTTTAGAAACACAAAATCCAGAGCCTACCTCCTTCATACTAATGTCTTACCCCAAAGTTCTAGATTCACAAACTTACATAGAAGAATAGCCAGGTAATATTCTTTAAACAGGAATAGAAGTTTTGGGGTTGGAAAAGTTTCAAGTCCTGCAATGTCTTTATTTTTAAGCAAAGAGACCTCCCCCAGATGTTATTAAACAGTTATAAAGGATTTATCATATTAGCATGATATCCTTCCATGATACTGGTTAAACCTAGTCTAACTGTTTTGGGGCAGAGGCTATACTTCCCTGCATTTTTGTTTTCCTAAAATTTCTTAGTAATAATGGCTAGAAATTGTTAATTAGTTGATGCAAATTCAACCAGGCATCTGAAGGGCCATTTACAGGCTATGTTCTTTGCCTTGAGAAGTTCAGCAATGGAATTTCTACTGGCAGTCATTTTTATCCAAAAGGATGAAGACATAATAAGAAGTCTACCACATAAGTGGCTTTTTAGAGAGATCATGTGGGCAGTACTGGTCTATTCGATTGTAAAAGCCTACAGATGCTTTCAGCTCAACAAGTTGTAATAAGGTGTTTAAACTGTTCTGACCATAACATTAATCTTGTGAGGTTTGCTGACTTTTTTTCTTTTTCTCATCAGGATTGTTGATATTATCTCCATCCTTGATTAGATGCCATTATTATCTTGCTGTCAAATATAGTATACTTCCACATCATTTGACTCTGGTTACCTTCATATTTTTAGGTTAAAAGCTTGAAATTGATCTCTAATGCTTTGTATAATTATGTTCTTTGCCATACATAGACTCTATATATACTGATCATTTTATCCCTAAGTCTTGATCTTGTCACGACCCAAATCTCATCACTTGGTTTTTTGGCTCATGGTACTTAACATGTAATTCAAAACTTCAGCTGACATGATGAAAGAATCAGCAGCTTCATGCTGCAATTCCTATTTATGGATCCTGCCTAAAGGCAAGTCCTGGTTATATGGGACTTAATAAATAAATGTATGTGTTCTTATTAGCCGTATACAACCCCAAGCAATGGTTAGTTGGAAACCTTTGGAAGAAATTCAGTGTCTTCTTTCCTTTGTTCAGAACATTTCAGTGACAATCTATGAGCAAAGAAATTAGTAGTCATGTACAATGAAGTATTATGAACCAATAATGAGGGCAGCACTGGTATCATAATATCAAAAGATCATGGAATCTTAAATCATAATATTTAGACTTAGAACCTTAGAAATCATCAATTCCAACATCTTCCCTTTAAGAATGAGGAAACTCGAACACAAAGAAAGAAAGAATCAGTTAGCATTATGCTGATGGTAACTGATCTGGAATCTTAACCCTTTCCTCTATCTCCAAATATAGTATCCTTTCCATTCAATACATGCAATTAAACTTAATTTAATAAGCATTCAAGGTTTTGAAATAATCACCAAAATTTTTATAGAAACCAAAATTTTATATCTTTTTTTAGCACTATACATAGTGACTATACATAGATATATATGCAAATTTATACGGCAAATTGATACCTCTCATTGATCATGTTTTCCATTTTCCTGCTACTAAAGAAGTCATCACACTTAGACTATTGCAATGATCATCGTATTGGTCTCCCAACCTTTATACAACTCTTCTTCAATCCATCTGGCATGTCATTGTCATACTAATGTTTTTGAGTCACGGATTTGTATAACTTACATTCCACTCAAAAATCTACATGGGCTAAGGGTTTTACTTTTAAGTTCTACATCATCAGTGCAGAATCTTAGAAACTGCAGAGGTGAAGCCTTAGGAGGCATTTTAAAGGCTTTAAAAACTCATGATAAACTGGTCTAATACCAGATGACTGAACCAACCAGATAATGGAGAAATATCAAATATATGCCAACATATGGCATAATCAAGAAGAAAGGAACACGTACACACAGAGCTTTTCTGGAAACCTTTCTAATAATTAGAATCATGGGAGACACACAGTGACCTCAGGGAAAGATTCTGAAGAGTCCTACTAGGTGACCACTTACAACGTAAGGTAGGTTGCTTCCTAAACCCTAAAGGTTTGAGATGCTGTCAAAACTATTATATAATGTCACAAATAGTAGCCAGTCTCTAACTACCAGAAATGAGATCTATTCTTCTTCCTCTATAAATCTCCTATTTCATGCCTGCTCCAATTGCTCCATATTGACAGCAGAGAACAACTCAGGGGGCATGGCTTGATAGATGCTATTTTTAGAAGTATCACTAATTCCGATGAGGATTAGCCCTAGCCTAGGTGCTGAAATTCTGTTATCATGGAATGACACAGGCTTCCTGGCTACTATAGCTCCATCATTTTTCATACCACTGACCCCAATTCTCAGTTCATATGTATCTTGTTTGGGCTTCAAATTGCCATCACCATTTCTATCTTTCTGGGACTCCCTTATCTCCAATATTCCAGGTGAAGAAAGACCGGTGGCTAGGATTTTCTTTTCTTTCCTTATTTTTATCTCTGTTGTACTCCTCCACTCTAGTAACAGTACTCTAATGACTTAGCTGATTTTAAGAAAAATTATTATTATATACTTCAAACATCATGCCATCCAAATTCAGCATCACAAGCTATATTTGAGGCCATATAATTCAATACTCTTATTTTTTAAAGGCTGTTTCGAGAGAGAATGCTCAGTGGAGACAGTGTAGAATAGAAGTATATTAACAAAAAGATTACTTTATATAGTACAATCCTATTCTTCAAAATCAGATATAGAATATTTATCTGTTTAGATACCATTGATCATAGCTGAAAGGGACTTTAGAAGTCATCTAAATGACTCCCTCATTTTAAAAATTAATAAAAACTAGGCCTAGAGAGTTTAATTGACTTGCCAAAAGTTACATAGCTAGGTCTTGTGATTCCTTCCAGGGGTCCTCAAACTACTGCCATGGGCCAGATGCAGGAGCTGAGGATGATTATCCCCTTCACCCAGGGCTATGAAGTTTCTTTATTTAAAGGCCCACAAAACAAAGTTTTTGTTTTTACTATAGTCCGGCCCTCCAACAGTCTGAGGAATAGTGAACTGGCCCCCTATTTAAAAAGTTTGAGGACTCCTACCACTGTACCAAACTATCTTTGCTAGTCCACTCCTTCTTATATTTTTTTACTTTCCATTTGATGATGTTAATTTATTATTGAATATCAAGGTTATCTTTCATAGTCTGCTTTTTCATTTTTCAACATGGATTGTGAGTTTGGGGCTTAACATAGGATTCTATTACTTTATACGTTCCAAATTCATTCATCTCAAGATCTATTCTCAAACTATAAGTTTAGAAAGTCCATATTTCCTCTAAAACTCCTAGGGAAAAATGAAATTTTCCCTCTTAGGTACTACCCACCATCTACTTTAAATCTGCTGTAATCTCATCCTTTTCAGAAGATTGGTATGTTCTGGATGCTTTTGAAGTTGTTTTGCCTCTTACTTTGCCTCCTATCCTAATTGATCTCCTGAAGCATGGTCTTTAGGTCTTTTACTGGTTCAGGTCCTGATCATTATAAAAATAACCACCTAACATCTGACAGACAGACAAACAGTAATAAGATAAGATTAATTTTGCTCTTCTCAACCACAGGGTCATAAGTTATTTGCCCAGTAGGTAGCTCTTGAAGACTAAATGTTTTTACAATAAAAAAATTGCATGTCTTGACATTGATATTGATATATCTCCTCTCCTCTTCCTTGCCTTTCTTTACCAATAATCTAAAAGAATCATTTTACTGCATGCTCCCAAATATTAATAGAAATCCAAACTCTTTAGCCTAACTTACAAAGCCTTCTGTCATTTAATCTGTGTTTATATGACAAATCTCATCTCTCATTGTTCCTCTGTATGTATTCTTCTATTCCAGAAAACATGGTCTATTTGTTGTCTTTCAGGTGAGATATATGCCATATAATTTTCCTGAAAAGTTACATACACATACACATACACACACACACACCCCCCCTACATACATATCCCACTTAGTGGGATCCTATAA
Source organism: Antechinus flavipes (assembly GCF_016432865.1). Classification (NCBI taxonomy): domain Eukaryota; kingdom Metazoa; phylum Chordata; class Mammalia; order Dasyuromorphia; family Dasyuridae; genus Antechinus; species Antechinus flavipes. The sequence continues at coordinate 81,441,125 of NC_067403.1, read as the reverse complement.
AGGTTCAGTTTGAATCACACCTCCTCTATAAATCCTTCCCTGATTGTACCAGCTCTAGGTAATATTTTCCTTCTCTGTAGCATATACTATCTTTACTAATCATATGGCATCTCGGTTTGATGCCTTACCTTGTTTTTATATCTAATTATTTATTTCCCCACCTAGTTTGTAATCCCTTGTTATTTCAGTGATAACACAACACCTGACACACAATGATGCGCAATCATTTTAATTTGTTATTGGTGGTGCTGGTGATAATGGGAGTGATGGTTATGGGATCATAGGACTGGAAGGAGATCGCAGGACAATATACCCCAATTCCAACATTTTATCTATGCAGAAACTAAAGCCCAAGAAAGTCAAATCATTTGTTTATGGTCATATGGTTGTAGTGGATGCAGGTTGGGCATGAATAAGGGTCTTGATTATTATAATTATGAAGTTATTGTTGACAGTGTGGCAGAATGAGGCAGAATGTGGCTAAAAATGTTTGTTCTGGAATCAGAGAGACTTTTTTCATGCACCACTTCTGAAACTTGTAACTATGTGTTCAATGGTAAATCTAATATTTCCAAGCCTCAGATCCTGAATCTGTAAAATGAATATAATAATCCTTCAATTCCTATCTCACAGTGTTATCATGGGACTCAAAAGTGATGACACACATGAAGCATTGCAATCCTTTAAGTTCTCTATCCAAGGTAATGATGATGCAGATGAGGGGGAAAGGGATGATCATTTGGGAATTATGTCATGATGATGATAAAAAAGAAAATGCTATTCAATTAAGTAATAATTTGAAATTTTTGAAAAATAGAAGAATAAGAGAAAGAAGAAGAGGAGGAGGAGGAAGAGGAAGAAGAGGAAGAAAATAAGAAGGGAAGGGAAAGGAGAAAAAGAAGAAAATTTAAGAGGAGAAAAAAATAAGAGAGGAGAAGATGATTATGAAGAAGCAGAAGAAGCAGAAGCAGAAGAAGAAGCAGAAGCAGAAGAAGAAGAAGAAGAAGAAGAAGAACAACAACAACAACAACAACGAGTAGGAGGACAAAGAGGAGGAGAAGAAGGAGAAAGAGGAGGAAGAGGAGGAGGAGGAGGAGGAAAGATAAATGATATATGATGCTGCGAAAGTAATTTTCTTTTGTTTGGTCTAAATTCCTCTACTGCAAAAGGGGGATGGTATTATACCCTCAAAGAGATATTATGAGGAGAAAGTTAAATTATAAGGATGAACCTGCTTTGAAAAACTGAAATATTCCACAAAAAAGTAAAGTATCATTTTTATTCCACTTGCTGTTATGTTATTACTGTAGAGAGAAAGAAAATGAAGTTGTGGATTCAGGAAGCCTTTGACAGTTAATAGCACTGCTTGATTCTGGACAACTCAGTTAACTTCCAGAACCTCAGGCAACTCTGACTTACAGACAGGATTTCATTAAGATCATCACAAATCCTTAACATATTAATATTAATATAATTATTCTTGGAAAGCTAGGAAGGAATAAGTCCTTGACAGCCAAATAAGATGAGAAACTGGAATTAATATTTGGATATTTTCAGAAAGACAAATGGAAGGGAATAAACATTTTCATAACATCTACTATGTGCCAGAAACAGTACTAAGTTTTTTACAAATGTTATCTCATTTGATCCAGAAATTCACTTAACCCAATAATTTCCTTGTATTTCATTAAATGTATTTATTTTAAAGTACTTGAATTGCCTGCATAACTAATAATTTTTTCAATTGACTTTGTTTGAGGCATTATAGTATGAAAGAATCACTTTATTTTTCATTCCCCAAGAATTGGGTATCGATATTGTCTCTCTCTTCTGGACTAAATTGAGTCCGTTTTAAAAAACCATTTTTGAATTATCAGCTACACTTGTCAAAAAAATACTTGAAATAAAGCAGCCATGTTTTAGCTGAGAAGTAAATAAAAATAAGGGTTCTTTTGACATAATTTTCTATGATTTGGTCTCCAGATTTCAACCAAATCTGCACCAGTGTAGATCTAACTCATTCTAGCCTGGTTTAATTAAAAACACAAGGGGATGAAAATAAGAAAGAAAAAATAACATTATACTAATCCATACTTGCATATTAGTTTTCTGTATTTCTGGGTAAATAACAATATCAAGATTAATAAAGGAACAAAATAATGAATGAATGTGGGTGCTTGCTATGTCCCAGCCACTGTGAACAAATATGAAAGATAAAAAATGCAAAAATATGATTTCAGAAGATACAGATTGGCTGACCATTATACTAGAACAGCTTGATGTCCTGTCCTCTACCATATACTTCAGAATACCACAGAAAGATAAATCTTAAATTTTCTTATTTGTAAGATGCTACAAGAATTAGTATTTATTCATTGGTGTCTTGAGAATTGTTAAAATTGAGGTAAATCATGAAGCCATCCTTTGAGATTTGGCGAAATGGAGACCCAAAGAAGTAATTTAATGGAATGTTTTCTTCTTAGCCTTCCTTCTTCATTGTAAGGGTTTTTTTTCTTTTCTGTTAACCTGCAAAAATAACTCAGCTGTTTCCATTTATAAATATTTTATTGAAAGACATTATGAGGGCCCTCTTTAACCAAGCAAATGGAGCACTTGCCTTTTCTTTGCAAAAGTTGAGATGTTTATTGTATAGTTTTAAAAAGAGAGAGAAAGATTAATAGAACTGGTTTAATGATAGAAATTTAAGGCATCACTGAATGGAGACTTGGAGATTAAAATATTTCTCCTAGATGGTTGTAGAGTACAATAATTACAGGGGAAATGGGGCTATGGTCATAAAAGAGTCTGAAAAGTTTTTCAGAAACTACATTTGGGCTTTGTATGAGACTCCAGGGATCAGCTTGGCCCAGCAGGGAGGACTCTGAACAGCCAGATTTCTCCTTCACATTGTGGTTAATTAGAAAAACAAGTTCTGGACACCTCCCCTGCTGCCCTGGTGCAGTTCACTAAACACTCTTAAGACAGAATAGCCTCCTATTTTCTCTTCCCAGTGGTGGAAGTGGGCACTGTCCTTGGTCCTCATGTCACTGGAGCTGTCTTTGCTGTTAGCCTTCCCCAGACTTTGGCCTTTCACTTAAATGACTTTGCTGTTTTCTGACCTCAGCCTGCTACCAAAGCTTCTAATTTTGCAAAAAAAAAAAAAAAAAAAGCAGAGCTGTAATTATTAATTTTGTTCCTTAAAAAATTATGGGAGAGTGGCACAAAGGAAATATGCAAGTACAATCTGATGGGAGTTGGAAAAGAAGAAGTTTGCAAAAACCAATGCAGTGAGTAGAACAAGGAATTGATTAGGAAAGTATAAAAGGACTGCTTTGCTTCAGTGAAGATCCAAATGATATTACATAATAAATTTGTAGTAGATCTAGTTATGATTCATGACACAAGCTTTCAAAAGATTACAAAGATGGAGACTCAGGACCAGCAGTCTTTGCACCACTATGATGGACCAAGTCAAACCTCTAGAGCTAGTGTTCCCTTAAGGAAAAAAAAAAAAAAAACCAACTCTTTCTATTGATGATCTGTGTCAAAGCACCCTAGATTTATATTGCCATAGTTATGCCTCGGTCCATATAAGTAGATGAATGTCAGGAATGACAAAAGGATTCATGAAGCAGGATCAAATTTAGATCTTAACATCTAAATGATGCTTTGAGGAAAAGTTTCAAATGGCATGATATTAAGTTTTAAATGAATAGAGAAAAAGTTTAATAATATTTCAAGTGAAATTCATCTCTTTATTTTTTTCTTTAGTTGAGTGCTGATGAACATGCATAATTATAAACATTAAGGAATGCTTGTGTTCTGTTAGTTGGGAGAAGAGAAGAGTTTTAAAAAAGAAACAGCCAAATGCTGAACCCAATTGTACTGTAATTTGCTAATTATTTGCTTTTGCTTGAGATTATCACTTAACCACAGTCTATACAAGGCATGCATTTCTCATTGAATGGTGACATTTGACTTAAAATGGGTTTTCTTCATTCATCCTGCCTTTCCATTTCTGAGGCAACGAAATGGAGAGAGAAAGATTGGGGTCAAATAATATGTTGTCCATATTCCACTCGGATAAAGAAAGTGGAAACTTAACATTATTCTTTCCTACAGAGGACTAGATGTTATATTGAGAAGAAGAATATTCATCTTCATGGAAGACAAAGCAAAAAGGTTTATGGTGAACCATAAAGGATTTATGAAAACTATAGATTGGAGCAGCTAGTGTGTGTATAGTTTTCATAAATCCTTTATGGCTCACCATAAACCTTTTTGCTTTGTATGTGTATATATATATATATATGTGTGTGTGTGTGTGTGTGTGTGTGTGTGTGTGTGTGTGTGTATATACACACACACACACACACACATATATATAATATATATATATATTATACACGCATATATGTTATATATATACACATACACATTAGCTGCCCCAATCTATAGTTACACACACACACACACACACACACACACACATATATTATACACGCATATATGTTATATATATACACATACACATTAGCTGCCCCAATCTATAGTTACACACACACACACACACACACAGATAGATAAACACTCTGATCCTGAAAACTGCTTTACAGGAAGGAAGGAAACAAGCATTTATTAAGCAATGTATTAAGCAATATTCTAAGTACTTTACAAATATTATCTCATTTGATGCCCATTTTACATAGAAAAAACTGAGGCAAATAGAGGTTAATGCTCTCAGGGTCATGCATTTAGTTAATATCTGAGACTGAATTTGAACTTACATCTTCTTGACTTCAGCCAAATACTTTATATGAACTGCCTCACAATGGAATGAATTCACTCCAGAGGAAGGAAAGCAATATGGTCTTCTTTATAAATCTTTTCAAAACAGGACAAGTTCTCAGAGCTCTGATATGGTTTTAGTAAAGTAGGGACAAAGCCAATCAGCTTTTTTATTTGGGTATTTGTTTGAACTGTCTGTTGGTTAGCAGAGCCCAAACTCCAGAAAAATATTTCTTTTAAAATTTTTTCTCAATTACATGTTTAACATTCATTTTTAAAAAAAAAAATTCCGTATCAAAATTTCATTCACTCTCATTAAGAAGGCAAGGAATTTAAATAAAGATAATACATATATAAGTCATGCAAAACATATTTCCATATTATCCATATTGTAAAACACAATCAACTCCTGCCCCTCTTCCTAAAGTAAAAATAAATATTTTCATCTGCATCTAGACTCCATCTGTTCTTTCTCTAGAGGTGATTGGAAATTTTTTGTAAGTCCTTAAGAATAGTCTTGTATCATTGTATTACTGAGAATAACTAAATCATTCATAGTTGATTATTATACAATATTACTATTACTGAGTGCAATATTCCTGGTTCCTCACACTTCAGTTTATATCAATTCATTTAAGTTTTCCCAACGTTTTCTTTTTTAAACATTTTATTTTTTCCAATTACACATAAAAACAATTTTAACATTTTTTTTAAACTTTGAGCTCCAACTTATTTCCTTCCCTTTGCTCTCCCCTCATTGAGAAGACAAGCAATTTGACATAGGTTTATAAGTGTGCAATCATGTAAAATACAAATCCATTTTAGTCATGTTGTGAAACAAAATCCAGACCTTCTCCAAATCCTCCCCTCAGAAAATGAAGTATAAAATGGTATGCTTCAATATGCATTCAGACTTGAGCAGTTCTCTGAAGTGAATGGCATTTTTCATCCTAAATCCTTCAGAGTTGCTTTGGATCTTTGGATTACTGGAAATAGTTAAGACATTCAGATTTGGTCATTGCACAATATTAGCTATAGTTTTTTCTATAAACATTTTTGTACATATAGCTTTTTTTTTCCTTTTGAAAAAAATCTCTATGGAATACAGACTCAGTAGTGATTCTGGATCAAATGGTATATACAGTATTAAAGCCCTTTAGATAAAGTTCCAAATTGCTCTCCAGAATGGTTAAATCAATTCACAACTCAATCAACATGAGTGTACTCATGAACCCATTTTAATGCTCTTTGTATACATTATGAAATGTTAGTCTACACCTAGTTTCTGTCAAACTGATTTCCAGTTTTTCCAGTAGCTGTTGTCATATAGTGAGTTCTTATCCCCAAAGCTCATATCTTTGCATTTTATTAAACTCTAAATAACTGTGGTTATTACCTATGGTATATTCTATTCTATAGGTCTATTCCATGCAGTCACCATTCTGTCTCTTAGCCAGCACCAGATTGTTTTGATAATTACCGTTTTATAATGCAGTTTGAGATCTGGTATGGCTAGATCACATGTATTTCCCCCAAAAAATTCCTTTGATATTGTTGGCCTTTTGTTCTTCCAGATGAATTTTGTTATAATTTTCCTAGCTTTATAAAATAATCTTTGGTAGTTGGGTTGTGATATTAAATTAGTAAATTAATTTAGGTAGAATTTTGTTATTGCATTGGGTTGACTTGCTTATGAGAAATTAATATTTTTACCTAGTCTCTGTGGTATGGCAATATACCATGCTAAAAGTCTATCATCCAGTTTTGCAGGTTTGACTTTATTTGTTTGAATAGTGTTCTATACTTATGTTCATATAGTTCCCAGGCTTTTCTCAGAAGAAAAACATCTAATTATTTTATGTTCTGTCATTTTAAATGTAATTTTTCTTTCTTTCTCTTGCTACTGGACTTTGTGGGTAATATGTAGAAATTCTGATAACTCACATGGATTTATTTTATATCCTTCAACTTTGCTAAATTGCTAATTATTTCAATTAGCTATTGATTTTCAAGGATTCTCCAAATATACCATCATATCATCTGCAGAATGATGATTTTGTTTCTCATTGTTAATCCTAATTTTTTCAACTCCTTTTTCTTTTTCACAATGCCATACTTAGCATTCATAGTACAATATTGAATATTAGTGCCTTTGCTTCAACTCTGATCTTACTAGGAAAAGTTCTAGCTTATTCCCATTATAGATAATGCTTGCTGATGGTTTTAGATAAATACTGTGTGCCATTTTAAGCTAAGTTCTTTCTATTAATTTCTTTCTTATAATTTTGTCAAACCTTTTTTTGCATCTATGAAGACAATTATATGATTTCTTTTGGTTTTATCATTGATATGACCAATTTTGTTAAATTATTTTTTTTAATATTGAACCAGATCTGCACCTTAGTATAAATTCCCTCACTCTTAGAGTATGAGTTTTGTGATATTTTGCTGTAATTTCCTTGCTTATCTTTTATATTAAATATTTACATGACTATTCATTAAGGAAATTGTTCTATTATTTTCTTTCTGTTTTGGGTCTTCTTGCATTAGGTATCATGATGGCATTTGTGTCATAAAAGCAATTTGGTAGGACTCCTTCTTTGTGGGGTTCTTGTTCTTCTTTAAAATGATGGTTCTCTCTGGGAGAAAGCAGGTTTCTTGGGGAGGTTTTCTGGAGGCAGTCTTAGTATCAGTTAAGAGTAATAATCACCCCAAATGCAGCCAGCTGGTAAAAATGCAAACATTTATTTTCTCCTTCCAAAATAGCCCGGTTAGTTGAGGCCTATTTCTCTGCTTGGTTCTAAGAACTCTTGCAGCTTTGTCCTTTGCTTCTGCCTCTGCTTCCTTCAGTCTCCAGCCAGCACCAAGTTGAATCTGTCTTGCCTCCAAAGAGCTCTTGCAGCTTTGTCCTTTGCTTCTGCCTCTGCCTCCAGCCAGCATCAACATAAAAGTTGTAATGAATCTTTCTTGCCTCTGAGAGAGGGCTTTTGGCTCTCCCAGAGTGCTCTGTGTCTGGCCCAGAGTGCTCCTCTCCAATCTAAGTCAGCTGAATTCTCTTGACTGGGATTATATATGACTCTTCTGAGAGAATGGGATTATGGGTTTCTTTCCAGAGTGCTCTCTGGCCCTAAGAGCTTCAAGAGAGGTGTGAATTCACAAAGTTACAAAGTTTACTTTGTGAATCTCCCATACTTGTGAACTCCAATGAGTACTGGTGTGAACACAAGCATTGTATGAATTAGTTCTACTTAGTACCTTGTTTCAGGTTCTGGCCCAAAACATCTCCTTGTAAGATCAGATCAGTGATACTGAACCATGCTAAATTAGATAATTATTGTCTCTATCAACTCTAATGACTTAACAATTTGTAAAGATTCCAACACTTCTTTGCCTATTTTTCCACCTAGTTTATATAATATTGGAACTAGTTATGCTTTAAATGTTTTGTAGAATTCATTTGGGGATTTTTTCTTAGAGAGCTTATTAATGACTTCTTTAATTTCTTTTTCTAAGATAAAGTTATTTAAGTCTCCTATTTTCTCTTCAGTTCATTTAGGATTTATATTTTTATAAGTATTCATTCATTTTACTTAGACTGTTTAACTTCTTGGCATATAATTAGGTAAAAAAAAAAAAAAGCTCCTAATAATTGCCTTAAGTTCCTTTTCATTTAATAGTGAATTTACTCTTTTCATTCTTAATAATGGTAATTTGGTTTTCTTCTTTCTTTTTTTTCCCCTGAGGCAATTGGGGTTAAGTGAGTTGCCCAGGATCATACAGCTAGGAAGTGCTAAGTGTGTGAGGTCAAATTTGAACTCAGGTCCTCCTGACTTCAGGGCTGGTTCTCTCTCCACTGCACCAGCTAGCTGCCCCCTTTCTTTTTAAAAAATCAAATTAGCCAATGATTTATCTATATTATTATTTTCCCCCAGAAAACTAGATTCTAGTTCTACTTATTAGTTCAATGTTTTTCTTAATTTCAATTTTTTCATCTCTTCTTATTTTCAGGATTTCCAATTTGGGGTTCAATTGGGGTTTTTAATTTGTTATTTTTCTAGTTTTTTAAAATTTACATGCCCAATTCATTGTTCTCTTCTTTCTCTATTTTATTGATGCAAGCATTTAGAGATATAAATTTTCCCTTCAGTACTGCTTTCGCTGCATCCCATAAATTTTGGTATGTTGTCACATTGTTGTATTCTCTTTAATGAAATTATTGATCATTTCTATGATTGTTCTTTAACACATTCATTCTTTATAATTAAATCATTTCATTCTCCTTTTTTATTCTTTGACTCTGTTTTATTTTACAGGTCTATTATGTTCCAGGTTCAATTGCTACCCAAGTGTGACAATATTTTCCCTGATGAACTCTTTAGTTGTCTTGGGATGGAAAATTGCTTCTAGAATTTGATTTGAAGTAATTTTTTTTCCTTTTTTTTTTTTTGTTTGCAAGGGAATTTGGAAGAGTTCAAATGAGTTGCTACTTCTAGACTATCACCTTATATATGGATTCTCCAGAAAAATATTTCTATGATTAACTGAATGTTTCTTTTATATTGAATCTAGATTGTACCTTTAAATAAACAATAACTAGACACAGATTACCTTGTTAGTGAATTCCATCAAAGTTTAGGGAGAAAAAGTCACTCTGACAACCACTAATAGAATGATGGATTCCTCACTTTCATTATTTATTCCTTCCTTTAAACTGGGTCACTTTAAAAGCATTTCATTAGCCATAACTTTCGATAGACATGTATGAGAAAGACATACACATGATCAAGTGGTTATAGTGTACTTCAAATGTGATTCAATTTTCTGAAAACGCAAGCCTGATGTTAACAGTAAAGAATTTTACTGACTCTTTAAAAGCTTATTGGGAATGGATTCTGGCTTCCAATTTCACAATAATGAAAATGGCAAAAGAAATAGATATTTAGTACTGCTTCATTTGCAACAGAATTAAAAGAAATTCTGATATGCTGCCCCCCCCCCCATTCAAACACACATACACATACACTTACACTTCAGATCCACTAACAGGAATCAGGAAATTCCAAAAAAAGAATTTGATGAAATGACTCCATCAACATATGTAATAAACTCTTGGAGTAACCTTCCAGAAATTTACTGTCATTTTAACCAAACATCAGGAAAAGAACACATGATATCTTGAATCACTGGGTGCCTCCTTGCCAAATTATGAAGAAGACAAAATTACCAAGCTTCCACCCAAATCCTTTCATCAAGAGTTATTTCTATAGCAATGATTATTTAAGATTTATTCTATCAGCAATGCACTGTTCTCCAAATACTGAAGCCTTAAGGAAATATTATGTTGTTGTAGAAAGTGCATTTGCATGGAAAGCAAAGAGTCCTGGGTTATAAATCCTGGCATTCAACTAACTTCCCAAGTATCCTCTCTAAGCTTTAGTTTCCTCATCACTAAAATGAAGGAACTAAGCTAGTTAATCTCTCACATCTCCTTCAAGGTGACTTCATAATGAAGACCTAAAATCCTAAGGTTAATGCTTGTCTCAGTTTAAGACTGGCTGTTCTTTAATCCAGTTTTCAAATCTCTTAGTTTGGTGGTACTGCGCAAATCTGATTCAGAATTCTTCACTTCTAAGAAAACTTTGCTTATTAATTCCTTCTCATCTTTTGCTCATCCTTTCATATTCATATTCATTTAAAATTATTCAAAATAACTTACCTTCTGCTCCAATAAACCATTTTTTCATTGTATTTATCTCTCATCTATGTAGTTATTTGCTCCAGTGATCCAAGCCAAAACCCCTTCCTCCCTGCCGATTCTATACATCTTTCATTCATGTCATCCCATAAATTTGTCACAGGGGATCTTCCCAGCTTACTGATTTTCTTTCTCATATCCTCTTGAAATTATCAACACAACAAACCCAGTGTCACTCAGGCTCATTCTTTCTATAATTCTCTTGTGATAAACTTTATACACATATCCAGAATAATTTGTCATTTGTAATATGTTGCAGTCCATGAATACATTGTGGTCCAGTGCATGCCCATCATATGCCTTTTTATTATTCTCTAGATGATCTTCAGCTTCATTCTTTCATAGATCAAAGTGTTCGATGGTTTAGACATTCAACATTACTGGAGCAATATGGGTGGCGAAAATATGGTCCAGAAAAACAACGTGGTATAGTGGATGGAGAGCTGGTCTCTGAGTAAGGAAGAAAGATTTAAAGTTTACTTCTGATATATTTCAGCTATCGGTCCTGGATATATTACAAAGTCTCTGTGCCTCAGTCAACTATAACTTGCTGAGAAGTCACCACTCTCCACCAGGAACTCCCTCCACATAAAATCCTTCCACAGATGAAATCACATATCAAGTTGAAAATAAACAAACACAAAAATACAAGAGGTTTTGCAATTTCCCAAAGGCATTCCCTAGGATCATAGTATTAGAAGTTGAAGAGATCTTAGGGTTATAGATTTTGGATTACAGATGAGAAAACTGAAGCATGGAGAGATTAAGTGACTGGCCAAGGATTACAGAGACAGTGCCTGAAGTGATATTTGAATCCATGCCTTCCTGACTCTAAGTCAAGTGTCATATCAACTATATCATGCTACTCTTCCTCCTTTAAAATTCCAGGCTCAAATCCTTTTCCGTTTATAGAGAGAGCATCTAAAAGTAAATGTCAGAAATAAAAGAAAGCAGATTTGGTCTTGATGTCAGAAAAACAACGTCATCCCAAAATACATGGTAGATTACAGTTATGAGTCAGATAAAAAGTTCTCATGGTGCTTAAAGTATAAAAGAGAGTACAATGTATTTTTTAAAATGTTATTTTTATGGATAAAATAAAAGCTCTGTAAAATAAATACCTGCTTAAATAAGTTGTCTATTTCTCCTCAGAAGACTTCAAACCAAGACTGAACAATGACTTATCACATATGTTATAATGCAGATTCCTTTAGGGAATGGGTTGAATTCTATGACTTCATCAGGTTGTATGAACTTGAGTTAATAGGAACAGAGTATTTAATATGGAAGGATGTAGAGGAAGAGCAATGAAGCTAACAGTAATGAGATCATAGAAAATTGAATCTTAGAGCAGGGATTATGTCTAAAGTCATAATCTAGTCGAAATTTTTCATTTTATAGTTGAAGACAAATTGAAAAATTGGTCTAACTCTCTAATAACCAGAGAAATGTCTCTACTAGGACAGCAAAGATAAGTAAAATGATAAAAAAAAAAAAATCAATACTGGTGGGACTCCAGAGGAACAAAAGTGCATTAATGTGATGTTGGCATAAATGCAATTTAGTATGATCTTTTCTGTATCATAATATTTTAGAAACTACTGAATAACTGAAAAACAGCAATAAATTATTCATTCCCTTTAACCCTGTGATTCCACTAATAGAATATGCTCTAATGATGTTATTGTAATGGGGAAAGGGAGTCTGATTATTCTGGGAAGTTTCTAATTGCATTGTTCATGGTATCAAAAAGGATGCTGGAAGAAACCTTTGTGAAATACCTGGACAAATTATGATGTACAAGAGTCAGAATGTTGAGGATGTTCTAAATTAGGCATGTTCTAGAACTAGCTCAAACTTGCTTTAGAGAGCCAATCATAAAATTATCAAGAGGAGCACTTAAGCCTTGAAAATCGGCAAAGGCCAAAAATTCAAGCATTTATTTATTATTTTGTTAATTGTTTGGGCTTTAGAAAGTGATTGAGAAAATATTAATCACACAGATTAAATATAAAAATAAGTCATACAAATTTTCTCCCAAGAGCCAGTTATTAAATATTTACCAAAATAAGTGATAATCCTATATCCTAAGAAATTCAGAAATATATTGTTTGGTCAAAAATTTCTTTTTTTAATATATTTTATTATCATCTTTTGATTTTGTACTATATTTTCTTAGCAACAATACCTTCCCTAATAATAGGGGGAAATATTTAAACAAAAATCTCTAACATAGTGACTATGACTGACAGTAAAAAATAACACTCTGAAGCTGCTGCTTACCACATTTCCACAAAGTAAAAGGTAATGTATTTCAATTTCAGTCATTTACAGTTAATATTGATCATTACATATGATCTGTTTCTCATCTAAAATTTATAGTATGACATATTAATTAGATGGTGACTACAGTTTCTGACATATTATGAAACCTGTTTTGGGTTCTAGTGATAATGCCCTTTGTATATTGTGCCTACATGTAGCCTGGGAAATGTCACACTTTAGAATAATACATTTGAGCCATCAAAACAATGTATTATGCCAAAACTACTGTGACCCTTTTTTACCATTGGTAAGTTCTTCCAAGAATGTCTTATTTTTGAAGAAATTATCCTTATGCCAGTTTTCCTTAATTTTTCTCCTGCCTCTTCTTCTGACTCTTTAGGCTTTGCCACCATAACCCTACATGAATACCTCCCCTTTGTCCTTGATTTTCAGTTCCTTTTGTATGTCCTCCCTCATTAGGATGTAAGGTCTTTGATGGCAAGGTTAATTTTCTTTTGTTTGTATTTGTGTCTCTTAGCACACTTACCACAATGCTGGGAACATATTAAGCACTTAATAAATGCATGTTGACTAGATTTGACTTATGATATATTAACTATTGTATAAGAAGTGATGATATAAGCAATGTAGTAGCCAGAGATGTAATATGGCTGTCTGTGGAATCTTTTATGCTTTTTTTTTAAATTTGGGATAGATAATTCCCAGTGAAGAACTGTCTTACCATTGCAGATTGGCTCCTACTCTGCCATTATTTATACTCTTTATTATTTGTTAGAAGACATTGTAAGGTTAAATGAATTATACATGTTCATACCATCAACAGGTATCTAAAAGAGAGAGTGAGACTGATTTTGTACAACTTTGACTTGATTAAATCCAATTTACAGTCAAATTATCACCCATAATGCCATTGATACTCTTTGAAAATGAGGGACAAATGAGAATAAAGGTTTCTGATCATATGACAAAACTGGAAAGGATAGGTGGAGAACCCAGTAATAGGAGAATGGATTTAACCTTATTGTTAAGGATGAATCAAAGTCTAGAAGGAGGCACTTCAAAATATTTCACAACTCTAACAGATCATTTTGCTGAAGAGAAGCTATGAAAAAGACTTCCTCCCAAAATGAATAAAATAAGTGATGGGGGGAGAGGAAAACAGAGCCATAATTAAACAGTAGCGAATAGGTCAAAGGAAAGATTTCAAAGAGAAAAACAGATAAAGATAAGGATCAAAGGAAGAGGGAAAAGGCAAGAAGAAGAAGCAGAATAATTAGAAATTATACTTTGGACAAGTAACATGAACTACTCGTGGATCAAATAAAAAGAAAGCATATTCCAAGATGAGGAGGGGATAGGAAGGAGACAGAAACTCCAGGCCACTAGTCTTAGTCCATTGCTGAGGTTACTGTCATGGTGAGGGGCAGGAATGGTGAGGGCAACTAACAACATTGAAGGGAAGATATGCCCTAAGGTCTCCAATTCAACAAAATATTTTTGCTAAAAAGGTACAATCTTTGTGGTTTCTATTCTTTTGAATGATTGACAAGTCTATCAGCATCCTGAAATTCGGGTCCCTTCAAAAGGTTTTCCTTGGAAATGCAAAACTGATCACACAATTCTAATTAATCAAAAGACAGAGAAGATGGTAATAAAAAAATGAAAAAGGATTTTAAGTGTGCCTGCATGGTGTTTGGATTGATGTCACAAGCCCCTTTTCTGACTCTCAGAGAACTTATCTGAAAAATGGTTCATCCTAATATCATTGAGGTATGACCCACCTGGGAACAATGAAGGACATGTATGACACAGGAATAAAAATCACACTTCCTTTCCCTATATGTGTCATATCATAAATTTCATGTTTAATTATACTGAGGTTCACCATATGAGGAAGTGCAATGAAATGTCTTTATATAATTTCATGGGCATATGAATTTAACATAAACTCTATTTGTGTGAGTTGGAAACAGTTTCCCAGCCACTTTGCTGAGTTCCTCCAATAAAGACCGAAGTTATTGCTTGGAACACAATGTGAGACTGGAATGAAATCAAATGATGTGATTGGCTGATGATCAGTCAGCCTTGTACAGAATATTTCAAATCACTGCTTACATATTATTTTATAAGCTTCTGTAGTTTTAACTTTAATAGATCTTTAATATTTTAAACACTTTTAAACTCTGCATGCTTTGGGATTTTACATAGTGACTGGTTTTAAATCAATCCAAGTTTTCCTCTTTCTTGCAACTACAATGAGAAACTCCAGGACTTGATTCCAATTTGACAAATAACCACAGAGTTCCAATGTCTACATCTATCTTTGTGGGATGCTGGTCACATAATAACTATATGTCATTGAAGAGTTCCTATCCCAGTCCTTTCTGGAAATACTTTGTATTTAAAGGCACCTTACCAGCCTATATCATAAGTCCGGTAGAAGCTTCCATTCTTGCTTCATTCACAGATGGGAAATAGAAGCCTTGGGATGAATAAGGAACCTGATCAAGGCCACACAAGTCATTCCTGAAAATGGAATTTGGGGTCCTGACTTCTTTGCCTATACACAAGCCATACTGACAATTTGCAGATGCTTGGGATCCATATGGCTAATTAAATCCCCAGATGTGGAGTATTTCAGCTCAAAGACTTTCTTTTAAAATGAATGTGCTGTTTATTAAGCTGTTTGCTAAATCTTAGCCCCAGGAGGAGCAACCCCCCCTACCTTCCCTCCATATACACACACCCCAAAAAAGGAAGAAGAAAAGGGGGAGAAAGATGTGGCTCGAGATGATTGAATTATTGTTACTTACTAGAAATAGGCCAAACCAGAAGTCATTTTCTCTGGTTTTGTCAAAACTTAGTTAATGATGTTTTGGTTTGGGTTTCTTAAAACCAGGGGTGGTTTTAGTTTGGGATTTACGGGATATAAGGTTATATAGGGTGGGTGTATGCATGCGCCTATGTGTGTTTTCCCCTTCGAGCTTTCTGACTTTCCTCAGCTCATTTGTAACTCCCAGAATGAAATAATCTTATTTTCCCATTTAGATAATTTTCCCCCTGCTGCCAGGGCATCCAGGGAAATCCAGTGAATGCGCAGCTGTAGAGTGCCAGCATTGCAGAAGCACATGGAAGGGTGGTGGGAAGAGGCAGCCCCCCACATGGCTGCAGAAGCGGAGGAAAGCATCATGGGGGAGAGCACAGGCAGAGCGGGCACCTGGCCACAGTGCAGTCTATTTATCTGAACCAAAGGAGGCCCCTTGCAGAGTCTAAGACTCTCCATCTGTTCGAAATCCCCCAAATCAATTCACCAGCAGTGTTCCAGGGCTCCATCTGAGAAAGGAAGTCGGACGAATAGGCGGTTTCCAGACAGAACTTCACTGTCTTGGGCTTTGGTTTCCTGAGTCATTCTCCTCAAGGGAGCCCCAGCTTTGAGGCTCCTCGGGAAACACTAATCAGAAAATACTCAAGCAACGTTGTGGTGAGACGGGTTGGAGGAGACTCAAATAAGTATAATATAGGCATGATCTCAAGGAGCTTCGGAATCAATTAACTTAATATCAGGACCAAAAAATATGGGAAGATGCAGATGCAAACTAAAGAGGCAGCAAAAATGGTAGAGAATGGTAGAGAGATGGCCTAGGGCCATCCTGCTTCTGATGCATGTAACCTCTCAGAGACACTCTCCCTTCTTCTCCTCTGTCTCTCTCTGTCTCTCTATCTCTGTCTCTTTCTGTCTTTCTCTCTCTCTCTCTCTCTCTCTCTCTCTCTGTGTGTGTGTCTCTCTCTCTCTTTCTGTCTCTCCCTCTCCTCTGTCTTTCTCTGTCTCTGTCTCTCTGTCTCTGTCTTTCTCTCTCCCTCTCCTCTGTCTCTTTATGTCTCTGTCTCTCTGTCTCTGTCTTTCTCTCTCCCTCTCTTCTGTCTTTCTCTGTCTCTGTGTCTCTGTTTCTGTCTTTCTCTGTTTCCCTCTTTCTCTATCTCTATCTCTTTCTTTGTCTCTCTGTCTCCCTCCTTCTCTATCTCTGTATGTCTGTCTGCCTCCTTCTGTCTCTCTCTCTCTGTGCAATATATGTATATATATATGCATACATATATGTCTATATAAAGGTGAGTCTATCCATGATGTCTATCATGGCTATTTTTACATTTGTGTATATGTAATTTGTCTATGGAATCCCTCTTCATCCTTAAAGTCTAATTCAATGAGTACCTTAATCATCCCCCCCAAGTCAGTAATGATCTTCCTTTCCTTCTGCAAACTTGCATCTAATATGGTTCTTTGTAGCCTTTGTTTTTTTTTTTTTTTGTTTGTTTGTTTGTTTTGGTTCTTTGTTTGCCTTTTTATATTTTTCAAAATGGAAACTTTGTATTTTCAAAATTGTATTTGCCATGTCATACAATTAGACAACAAAATTGAAAATGAACTATGTCCTACTAACTTTACATCTTCCCAAGTGCCTAACATGTTGTTTTTTTGGATATCAGATACTTAACAAGATAAATTTTGAATTGAATAGAATTAAATTATATACTCTGATGTGCATATACAATCAATCATTAATTATCCACAGTGATTAGCCTGCTGCTAATTTTGTTATGAAGTTCTTGAATATCTATTCTATACGAGAATAAAACACTCATCTTCTATTACTTTTCTATTTCATTTGGGAAAGAAGGAGATATGAGCCAGAAGGTCAATAATCTAAGAAAGATCCATTAGAACCATAGGAAAGAACCAGATTCCTTCTAGAAATTGAAGAAACTTTTCCAATTAGGACCATGTTTTATATTATTCTCCTTATCCAGTATGGAGTGTGACCTGGAAGATATCAAGTGAATCATAGCATCCTAGGTTTAGATCTGGTAGTATACCTCAGATATGACATTTACATTCATAGCTTTTGACTCCTGAGTCCATGGTCTTTCCACCATACCAGAAAACAGGCTAGAAAAGATGAACAACTTTCGATTTTATACGTCAGGCCTTCAAATTGTGCTTTATTCATTTGTTAGAAGTATCATCAATTCCCAGAACATCTGCACTTCATGTCAGAAAGATTTAGGGGGTTTAGCTGACTACAAACGTCATGAGTCAACCCTGTGGCATGGCTGAAAAAAAATAAGGGTAATGAAATCTTAGGGTATATTAATGAAAGTATAATGTCCAATTGTAAGGTCATGAGTCATGGAACACTTAAGTCTCTCTAATATTAAGAAAAACAGTCACTCAATGGACAACAGAAAGGCACATGGTATGGATTTGTAGGCTACAAAACCTTAATAATGAGAGATTTTTAAAACAAGAACCAGAGTTTAGGATGTCATCCAAAAAAGGTTCCATGAAGAATGAGGCAAGAGGAAATGATGAAGACCTTCAGATCACTCTCTGGACTCCTTGTGGTGAATATATGGAAAGGCATGGATCATTTGTGAATTATTTTATTAGATTCTTTTTATTTAATTATTGGAAAGAATATGTCCTTGAGGGACCACTTGATGCTCTGATAAATAGATATGTTTCCACATGAAGATGATGGAAGCCTGTATCTGTTGAAGTTAAGTGCTTCTGGGTCTTTGTGCACGTCCTCGCTGTGGCAGGGCAAAATTAAACTCCCTTTGTTAATTGTTCAATGACCTACAAGTGTTTCATTTCATCCCAGTATCAAACTTGAATTAACTGGATGCCAGTATCAGATGCACCCCTAATATTCTTCATCTTATAGATGAGAAAAGGGAACCCCAGAAAAGTTAAGTAATTTCTCTGAAGTCACCTAAAGGTCAAGAATAGCTAGCATTCAAATCTAGATTCTGTGACCCCAAATCTACACTAAAAGGGAAAGTTTTCATGGAGCAGTTTCTCCCTTCCCAGTATATGCCCTCAAGAACCTATTAATAAACTTTGAATTCTTTTTAAAATTATGATTAAGTATTAACACTTTCAGTAGTTCATGGAACCTATACAAAAATTGATCATATATTAGGACATAAAGATCTCAAAATCAAATGCAGGAAGGCAGAAATAGTAAATGCTTTCTTTTCAGATCATGATGCAATAAAAACTACATTCAACAAAAAGTCAGGGGTAAATAGACCAAAAAGTAATTGGAAACTAAATAATCTCATCTTAAAGAATGATTGGGTAAAACAGCAAATTATAGACACAATTAATAATTTCACTCAAGATAATGACAATGATGAGACATCATACCAAAATTTGTGGGATGCAGATAAAGCAGTATAAAGGAGAAATTTTATATCTTTAGAGGTTTACTTGAATAAAATAGAGAAAAGAAGATCAATGAACTGTGTTTGCAACTTAAAAAGCTAGAAAAAGACCAAATTAAAAATCCCCAATCAAATACTAAATTTGAAATTCTAAAATTAAAAGGAGAAATTAATAATATTGAAAGTAAAAAAAAACTATTGAATTAATAAATAAAACTAAGAGTTGGTTTTATGAAAAAAACAATACAATTGATAAACCTTTGGTAAATCTAAGTAGAAAAAGGAAAGAGGAAAATCAAATTTTTAGTCTTAAAAATGAAAAGGGGGAACTTTCCACCAATGAAGAAGAAATTAGAGCAATAATAAGGAATTATTTTGCCAAACTTTATACCAGTAAATTTGATAACCTAAGTGAAATGGATGACTACCTCCAAAAATATAGGCTTCCCAGATTAACAGAGGAGGATGTAAATTACTTAAATAGTCCCATTTCAGAAAAAGAAATAGAACAAGCTATTAATCAACTCCCTAAGAAAAACCCCCAGGACCAGATGGATTTACATGTGAATTCTACCAAACATTTAAAGAACAATTACACACAATGCTACATAAACTATTTGATAAAATAGGGAATGAAGGAGTCCTACCAAATTCCTTTTATGACACAGACATGATACTGATACCTAAACCAGGTAGGTTGAAAACAGAGAAAGAAAATTATAGACAAATCTCCGTAATAAATATTGATGCTAAAATTTTAAATAAAATATTAGCAAAAAGATCACAGAAAATCATCCTCAGGATAATACATCATGACCAATTAGGATTTATACCAGGAATGCAGGGCTGGTTCAATATGAGGAAAACTATTAGCATAATTGACTATATCAATAACCAAATTAACAAAAACCAAATTTAAAAAAAATCATCTCAATAAATGCAGAAAAAGCATTTAATAAAATCCAACATCCATTACTAATAAAAACACTTGAGAGGATAGGAATAAATGAACTTTTCCTTAAAATAGTCAGGAGCATATATTTAAAACCATCAGTAAGCATCATATGCAATGGGGAAAAATTGAAACCTTTCCCAGTAAGATCAAGAGTGAAGCAAGGTTGCCCACTATCACCATTATTATTCAATATTGTATTAGAAATTCTAGCCTTGTCAATAAGAGTCGAGAAAGAGATTAAAGGAATTAGAGTAGGCAATGAGGACACCAAACTATCACTCTTTGCAGATGATATGATGGTATACTTATATATATATAGAAAACTGACATAATATCACTCCAGGAGAACGAAGCAAAGTACCTGAAGCTCTCCTATATTAATCTTTGTAGGACCATAGTAAACAAAGAAGATTCCAAATAAGAGGGTGGTAAGAATTTAGGTAATTTCCAACTTATCTTTTGTGACTGCTCATTCACTCAGTTCCTGGAAGCTCTGTAACATATTGTCTTTGGGATAACATACATCAACATTTCACTGGTATGCCGAGTTTCCTCATTTTACTGCATTTTTTAAAGATTACAGAAAGAAAATCATTTCTGACCAGAAGTATTGTATGAATATTTGTCATAAAGAATAGATTCTTGGAACTTCTAAATGCCTGGCCTGAAGGATTTTTTAAATGACAGGAAATATACCCAAATTGGGCAGAACTTGATCAGGTTTCACAAGTGAAGGAAAGTGTGCTCAAGTCTTAAAACCTATGTTGCCACAGCTGTGTTTTGCCAGATTCTGATGAAAATAATACCAATGAAAATTATGATCTATTTCTATAATGCCTTTCTTCCAGTGTGCCAGACCTTCTACCCAATAGCTCCCTTTAGTCTTTTCTAAATCCTTTTGAATTGTCATAAACATTAACTCTTATTTTTAGATAAAGAAACTAAGCAATAGTGAAGTCTGTCCTGATGGCTAATTCTATTAAGCAGTTTGGTCCTGATTCTCCTTTCTGTGGTATGAACTATAATTTTAGCAGAAAATGAAGAGGTGGGAGAAAAGAAATAATTTATTTCTTCTGTACTTTGCAGGAGTCATGGCTCTGAACTATGGTACAGGAAAGGGAAATGTGATGAAAATAAATTTCATTGCTGCTCTCCTCCCAGGAATTCTGGGTGTTTGAACATAGACTCATTTGGTAGATATGAGGAGTTACTATCCTCTCAAAATATGGCAGTGAGATTAAAATGGTAGCAGAGACAAAAGAATGGGTAATAGACATTATTATTCCCAGTATGCTCTCTCAAAGGTCAACTTTTTAAACCTAAATCTGATTATCTTTTCTCAATCCTTATTACATTTGACCTTTCTACAGCATTCAACACCAAATCAACAACTTCCTCCTTGATATTCTTTTTTTCCCTTTTCTTCTTTGATATTATGTTCTTACAGACTGGCCTGTCAAATTGTTTTTTTTAGTTTTCTTCAAGATTTCATACTCTTTCCCCTCCCTTTTAAATATCAATTTCCTTTAAACTCTGTTCTGAGTGTTCCATCTCCAGATAAATAATTCCTGATTTCTCTTGGTTTCTCTTGGTATATTCTCTCCACTGGTGATTTTATTTGAATGGACTCAATTCTCCCCTCTTAGTGGTCCCCTAACATATGTCCTATCTAATCTTTTTACTTAATTCTGTACCAAATCTCTGATTGCCTGCTGGATATCTCTACTAGAATACTATATTGGCACCTCAAATTTGATCAGTGGAAATCTGAACTCATCATCAGTGTTTGACATATAGCAGGTACTCAATAAAT
The DNA here is from genome assembly GCF_016432865.1 of Antechinus flavipes. Classification (NCBI taxonomy): domain Eukaryota; kingdom Metazoa; phylum Chordata; class Mammalia; order Dasyuromorphia; family Dasyuridae; genus Antechinus; species Antechinus flavipes. The sequence continues at coordinate 81,419,303 of NC_067403.1, read as the reverse complement.
TCCTATTGATCACCACTCCCACAAAATGTGAAATTATTACTTTTTCTTAATTCTGTCAATAGCACCCCAAGGAGGGAGGGTCCTGGGAAGACAATGGAATAGGACAGGAATTTCCAAGTTCTCTAGATTTCCCTCACAAACAAAACAAAATGTATTATAAAGGCAAACAGACCAGTGAAAAACAAATACGAATTAGGGCACAATAAGGGTCTTCCTGGAATAACCTAAGAAGACCTTTGTCAGGTGTGAACATTCCCAGGCTAACTGCAAAAACAGCAAACTGGAAGCTCTGGGGATAACTGAGTTTAAAGGTAGCCTCAGCTATAACCACAGGAACTTTCACCTTCAAGACAGGGAGTTGGGGGTCTAAATCTTGAATGGCTGAGGGAACCTCCACTGATTAGGAATACCAACTCCTGAGCAAGAAGGAACAGCACACACAGTGAATGCAGAAGCAGTGAGACAGGGACCACTGCTGGATATCACTACTTGCAGAAGGTGGAGCTTTTGGTTTAGCATTCTAGGTCAGAGGAGAAAGCTGAAGTGAAGTTAGAGGCACCACTCCAGGATTAGAAATGCTTAAACTAATAGTTCTCAGTAAAAAAAAAAAATGTACAGGCAACAAGAAAGAACCCAACCATAGAAACTTGCTATGGAGATACGGAAGACTGGGATTCATCTGCAGAGGAGGAAAGTGAAGTAAAAAAAAAAAAAAGACTCTCCTACCTAAAGAGCAATGTGAAATGGCTACTCAGACTTCAAAAATCAAATGAGAAATTTTAAGCAGAAATTTTTTTTAACTATGGAAAAACAAAAATATTATGAAAAAGTTGACTAGAAAGGAGATACAGAGTCTTAAGCAAGAAAAATTCTTTGAAAATTAGAATTGGGCAAGGGGAAGCTAGTGAAGCTCGAGGAGATCAAGAAATAAAACATAATATAAAGGATGAAAAAATAGAATAATATTAAACATAAGAAAAACAATAGATCTGGAGAAGAGATCAAGAAGAAAAATAAGAATAATTGGACTACTGAAAGATGGAAGAAAAAAAAATCCTTGACACAATAATGCAAGAAATAAATAGAAAAAATTTCCTTGGAGTGATAGAACAAGAGGGAAAAGTAGAAATAGAAAAAATTCACAAGAGATCTTACATGGAAAGCACATGAGAATATTATTGCCATATTTCAAAATCCCCAGATCAAAGAGAAAATCTTACAATAAACAAACAATGAAACAATTAAAATATGTTGGAGCTACCATTAGAATTGTATAAGATTTATCAGCAGCTACAATTAAAGACTGCAGGTCCTGGAATATTGACAATCAAAAGAACTAGACCTGCAGTCAAAATATCATATCCAGAAAAATTAAACACAAAATTAAATGGAAAAAAAGAACATTTAATGAACTTGTAGATTATCATGACTTTGTCTCTACCAAACCCAAACTCAATAGAAAATTTAACATACAAGAAGAACATCAAATTTCAAGACACTCAATGATGGACAATTTTTTTTTATGTTTTTTACATGGTGGTTACCCTTCATTCTCCAGGAGAACCAAAATGACATCACTATATTAGAATTGTGATAGAGTCTCATTATGCCTGATAAGACTAATATGAGCTCAGAATGCTACGGCACAGGTCAGACACAAATAATCCCTATGAACATTTGGGGTATGTTTTCTCATTTTGTGCATCTCACATTTCCTTTGGGCTAATTAAATTCTGGTTTGTTCATGGAGCACATGTTCTCTGATGAAAGCACAAGTGTCTCCTTTTACCTCAGTAATTGGGTAGCTCAAAGGAAATATTGGGACAGAGATGAATATGATATGACTTTAAAAAGTAAAACTGTCTAGGAAAAGGTAAAAATTGTAATTATGTTTTATGTATGAGGTGCAGAGGAAGATTGACACGCAAGAATCAGAGGGGGGAGGAGAGATGTAGTTCTGAACATGCATTCATATCAGGCATGGGTTAAATAGGGAATAATGCATACATATATATGTATGTGTGTGAATTATATATATATGTGTGTGTGTGTGTGTGTGTGTGTGTGTGTGTGTATATATATATATATATATATATATATGTCATGAAGGTTGTAATATCTTCCAAAAATCTATAAATAAATAAGGTAGAGGGAATAAAATAAGATGGGGTATAGAAGAGTATGTAGAATTATGGCAGGAGGACAAGGTGTGTAGATTAATGGAATAGGGATAAAGAGAGAGGGAAAAGGTGGAGAGAGATTAAATAATAGCAAGATGAGTTAAGGACTAAAACTAAAGTGGAAAATTTAGCAGGGATAGGAAATAAGAAAAATGCACAAGCACTCTAACAAGGATCAGAAGTAGAATTCATTGGGGAAAAAAAGTAGGGCTAGTAATCTCTATGACTAGAGTAGTATCTCTACTCTATCTCACACAAAGTCAAATTTAAAGACTCAGTCAAGAGAGAAATCTACATTATATGCCAACTATATTAATATTATTTAGATGCATGTCTACATAGGTATAAATGTATATATGTGTGTGTGTGTGTGCATGTATGCATGTAGATGTAGCCAAAGAATTTGGAACACTGGAAAAAATTAATGAATTTTATCATAATTGAGCAATTATCTCAGTAAACAAGACTGATCTCCACATTAGGCTTTCTAGTGAGAGATTAGGTTCTAAGAAAAGAAGGAAAAAACAGTATTATAAGAAAATAAACAACAACAACAAAAACAAAAACGCTTCCCCCTTGTCATTTCAGCTTTGGCTATGCTGGAATTATGGGGGGGGGTGAGGTGGGGGATGAGAGGAGGGGAGATTTTAGACAAGAAAAGTTTGTGGAACTACTAAGAACATTTTGGCAGATTAAAGAATTTATTAATCATTTTAAGACTGTAGGAGAGAACTCTTGAGATTTTTTTTTGGGGGGTTAATTCCAGGAACTCACTTCCTTCTAAAATATTCTAGCAAATTTTGGGGTGCCAATCTTTAGAATTGTTTTAAGGAAAAATAAGAATTAAATTTTATAAAAGATTTTCTTAAAAGTAATTTGCAAAATTAATAACCTCATTATTCTAGAGCAATGAAGAAAGGCTAGTTTAGAAGTAATTTAGAGTGAAGAAAGAAAGAAAAATAATAGGTAAAAAGTTTGCACCTTATAGCACACTTTTGTTAACCCTTCCTTGACATTTCAGGGTGTCATCCTATTTTGTAAATAATCTTCAGTTGCACCTCTCTAGGCAAATTAAGCTGACTATTAATGATTGGAAAATTCTGACACTGTGTTTCTCCTTGAGACTACAGCACATGGCAGTCACTCTAGTAGAGGAGGATGAAATTAGTAAGAACTCAGAGATGCTGAAATAGGGAAAGCATCCAAGAAAGTATTGAGGTTCCTCCCAGCAACCCTGATCACTCAGATAATGTGACTTCCAGGAGAGTTGTTAAGTAGAGATGGGACAAAGAGGTAATATTTAGGAAACCCTTCTGCCTTTCTCTGAGTCATGAGTATATCTATATCTATCTATCTATCTATCTATCTATCTATCTATCTATCTATCTATCTATGTTTATATTTCTTTATTAACCCCTCTCATTTCAGATCAGGTTTTTAAAAGAGAATGGTGGAGAAAAAGAAGGAAACTTGAATTGGATTTTGCCCCACCTGGGTGGGGGGCAGCAGCTATAGTGGGGGGACCGCACTGGCAATGGTCCACACGGCTCCTGTTCCTAGGCATCCAGCAGCCTGGGGGCATCACTCAGGGGCAGTATCCTGCATCTATCTTACTCTAGCAGCTGCCAGTGGCCCCCAAACCAGCAGCATCTGGTCCCAAAGCTGCAGCTGAGTAGAAGGGGATGGTCAGACACATGGCCAGCATCCACCTTATCCTGCCACCAAAAACTACCACCTGTAATGGGCTGAGGCTTGAGTTAATGCACTGAGGTCCCAAGCACATGAGACTAAATAGTAATTGGACCATACTCTATTAATATGTAAGCCTGGAGAAAGAATGGCCCCCACCCACTCTTTGTGCAAGTCCTGATGTGTTGTATAGGAAATGACGATTTTGGTGGGTGGAGGCAGGGGAGTGGAAAAGGAAGGGGAGGAGAGACTTTTGGGACGGCCATTGCCACGGTTGCCTCCATGGTTGACTCCACTGTTGGCTCGGCTCGCATCGCTCTCTCTTAGCTGGCTTCCTGTCGCAACTGCCTATATTTGCTATCGCAATCTTTCTTGCCCATATTTGCTATCGCAATCTTTATTCACCTCTTCACTTCAATAAATATTGAAGATTTTTCCCTTAACCTGAATTCCTGACTCCGGCTGACTTTAAATACATGGTCATTACAACCACCAATGGGGAGATCCTGGCAACAGCCACCTCAGACCTAGGTTGTAGCAGTGCCCTGCCACACACCTAAAGTCCGGTCAGTCAGTGTTTCCAAGACAGATCCAACCATCAGCAGGTCTTGACCAATAGCTTTGGAGGGTCTGGGTGCTTCTGTCAGCACCTGGCATGGGCTGCCAGCTTCTGCCCTTAGTGAGCCCACCCTTGTCTGTTCTGGTTACAGAAACTTATCAGCTATACAACCTTAGGCAACTTATCTCTGTTTGCCCCCATTTCCTGATCTGTAAAGAGAGAAATAATAATGGTATTCACTTCCCACAGCTGTGAAGATCAAAATAATAAAATGATTTTAAAGTGTTTAACACAGTGACTGACATACGCTGAAGCATTATATTATTATTTCTTTATTTGAATGTAATTGTTCCATAACTGATTACTCTAATGTGGTTTTAAAATATCAAGCATAATAAGATTAATGATTTTTATGTGGGATAATTTGGAAATGCGATTGATGTCATCTGAAGTTTATTATTTGTGTTATTTCAAAATTCTCTTACATTGTGAAATCTGAGAGATCATTACAATAGAAATGTTGTTGGACAAAACAACTTTTTATTTTATTTTATTTTTTTAAATTATAACTTTTTATTGACAGACCATGCTTGGATAATTTTTTACAAGAAGACCAACAAGGAAATATAGATATGGATATGTAGGAGATACACACACACACACACACACACACACACACACACATACACACACGCAAATTACAAGGGAGTTAAATGCAAAAATAGGCATTAGAAAAGAGAAAATATTCAGCAATCTTTTCTATACCTGTAACAGATAGCCATCTGGCTTCTTTTATTTTTTCATAATTATAACTTTTTATTGACAGAACCCATGCCAGGGTAATTTTTTACAACATTATCCCTTGCCACTCACTTCTGTTCCGACTTTTCCCCTCCCCCCGTCCTCTCCACCCCCTCCCCGAGATGGCAAGCAGTCCTATACATGTTAAATAGGTTACAGTATATCCTAGATACAATATATGTGTGCAGAACCAAACAGTTCTCATGTTGCACAGGGACAATTGGATTCAGAAGGTAAAAATAACCCAGGAAGAAAAACAAAAATGCAAACAGTTTACATTCATTTCCCAGTGTTCTTTCTCTGGGTGTAGCTGATTCTGTCCATCATTGATTAATTGGAATTGAGTTAGATCTTCTCTTTGTCGAAGAGATCCACATCCATCAGAATACATCCTCATACAGTATTGTTGTTGAAGTGTATAATGATCTCCTGGTTCTGCTCATTTCCCTCAGCATCAGTACATGTAAGTCTCTCCAGCCCTTTCTGAAATCATCCTGCTGGTCATTTCTTAAGATCTTTTGAACTCTATTTCCCATTGTGTCATTTCTTACTGAAAAGGATAATTCCAAACCTAATTAATTCTGAGCCTTATCTTTAACATAAGACTGACTACCTGATTGGCTATCAGATCTGACTCGTACCTGGAATCAAACAGAACAAAGGGAGGTTTTTTTTCCTCCCCCGTTATGATATATAACATTGCTATAAGGATACTCCTCTTTTTATAATAGATTTCTATAATCAAGAAGTTTTTAAGTATGATACTAAATCTATTAAATGATAGATTGATAATGGAACATTTCTGAGTTACTATAACAGAATCCGAGTATGAACATCTTATATTTTAAACATAATCATTGTCAAATTACAATATAAGGATTATATCCTTCAGAGGGGAAAATTATTATACAAGGTAATAAAAAATAAGGTAAAAGTTTTTTAATTAAATGGAATGGTAAATTTTGAAAAAGGCTACTATTTTCTCTGAGAAATAGATATGAATATATATGATTGGCTTTCAAAAATTATCATGGAAATTCAGGCTCTGAGTTTGTTTTAGTAATAAATTTTCAGAATTGGACAAAGGATTTATCAATGATTAATTGGATTTTGCAAATAAATTGTATTTCTGATAAAGAAAGGGAAAGTATTTCACCATTTTTTAAAGTGTCTGGTAATTTTAAAGGGTAAATGAACAGGCCATAATTGAACTTCCTAAGAAAAACACTAAAACTTTGCAGATAGATTTACAGGTGAGTTCTAACAAAAACTTGAGGATCAATTAATTACAAAATTGAATAAATTATTTGTAATAATAGGCAAAGGAAAAATCTTACCAAACTCCTTTTATGTAACAAATATGATACCTTTTCCTAAAACTAGGAAGAGTAAAACAGAGAAAAATTTATAGGCCAACATTATTAATGAATGTGGATGCAAAATAACCTAAATTACTACTAAAGATTATACAATAATACATTTTATTGAAGTTTTTTATTTTCAAAACATATGCAAGGATAATTTTTCAACACTGATCCTTGAAAAGCCTTGTGTTCCCATTTTCTCCCTTTCCTCCACCTCCTCCCCTACATGACATGTAATCCAAATTATGTTAAACATGGTAAAAAATATATGTTAAATCCAATATAGGCATACATATTTATACAACTATTTTGTTGCACAAGAAAAATCAGACCAAAAAGTAAAAAACTAAAATAAAATGAGAAAAAAATAAAAATTTAAGCAAACAACAACAAAAAGATTGAAAACACTATGTTGTGATCCACTCTCAGTCTCCACAGTCCTCTCTCTGGGTGTAGATGGCTCTCTCCATCACAGGTCTATTGGAACTGGTTTGAATCATCTCATTGTTGAAGACAGCCATGTCTTCTTACAGAACAATAATATTCCATAACACTCAAAACTATAACATGTTCAGCCATACTTCAACTGATGGGCATCCACTCAGTTTCCAGCTTCTTGCCACTACAAAAAAGGCTGCCATAAACATTTTTGCACAATACAATAATATATTACAAAGATCATACATTATCATTAATTGGGATTTATAGTAGAAATTCAAGAAAACTATTAACATAATTGATTATATTTAAAAACATTTGAAAATATTGTTATAAATAAGTCTTTACTTAAATTGATAAGAAGCAAGTTTATCTAAAACTACCAATAATCATTATTTGTCATGGGTCATAGTAAGATTAGGGGTGAAACAAGGATGCCCAATGTCACCAATATTATTTGATATTTCATTAGAAATCCTGGAATCCTGCAAGAAAAGAGAGTAAGAGCTACCACAATTAAAATAACTCTAGACAATATAAAATACCTAAACATATATCTGCTAATAAACTCAGGAACTATCAGATTTAAATAATTGGAGAAATATAAATAGTTCATGGGTAGACAGACTGATATAATAAAAGTGGAGAAGTAAAAATCAAGAGTATCAGAGGAACTAATAAAAAGTGTAAAGGAAGGAGATTTAGTAGTATCAGATAGTAAACTGTACTATAAGGCATTAATTTTCAGAACTAGCTAGTATTGGCTTAACAATAGAAAAGTATCTCATAATTTATTTTTTGAAAAAGAGAATCTCATATCAGTTTCAGTATTTAAGTAAAAACAGAAATAATAAATAGCATGTGAATTGAAATTCTATGAAATTTCAAGATTGGAGAACCAAATTTAAATGATTGTACTAAATTAAATTATACTGTCAGAATTTAGAACCAGAGAAGTAGAGAACTGTCCTGAGAATAAAGCATATTGCCCAAGAAAAGATATCTAGGGACCAAATGACTACATGTGAGCATTCTAAAACTCAAAATGTGTTGAATAAATGGATATTAAGAATGGGTTACAAGGATACAAAGAGATCTGATTCTGGTTAATATTGATGATAACCATTTTATTGTTTTGGTCTTTCATTTTAAGATGTTGGTTATTTTGGTGACATGTAAATTTCCCTTCTCAGACCTACTCCATGAAGAGGTCTCTAAGTAGTCTGAACTATACCTGACTTAATATAACTATACAATTATGGGAATCACAAGTAAAACTTTATGGCACTGCTTGAACTCAGCCCTGTGTGTCTAGGAATTTGGACCGTCTCTATGTGTTGTTTAGTGTCTTAAATAAGGTCCTTTGTAATGCTAGCCAGAAACTCAGATTCAAAGATTGATATAAGGTGTTTTCTTACCACTATACATCTCAGGTAACCCATACAATTTATCTGAAAATTCTCATTGTATTTGAGGGCCCTTACCAGATCCTTCTAACTACTCCCACAGTTACCAAACTTGTTGGGCTTCTGATCATCTGGAGAAAGCCTCTTTTCTTGAATGGATGGCAGGGACCTCCAAGTTCATTAAGTATGGACTCAGAAGCAGCTGACACCCAGATAAGAAGCTGTCCCAAGATTTCAAACAAGAGCTGAGTAGAGTGCTAAAGTTACTTTTTGTTTTGTTTTAGTTTTTTCTCCTCTGCCCTTTTGTTATGTGCCCCACCCACCAAGGCCCTGATACCATCATGGGCTGGCATTTTCTCTCTACATTCCTGGTCCCTCTCTCTTTTACACTTGCAAGCAAGTAATAGGTAGCAATGATGTCTGGGATACATTTCCCCAGAGCTCCAATCAAGGAACTAACCGCTTGGGTTATTTCATATCATCTTGGTTTATACCTGCTTCTTCTTATTGACCATAAAAGTTTGAGTTCTTTCAGAACCCTCTCCCCTTTGACCAACATATTAGGAGATACCCTATTTTCCAGAGCTAAGACCAGAAAGCAGGCTGTGTCTCAAGCTTAGCTATTTACCTCATTTTGAAATTAAACTTGTTCTCCTGTCTCTAGCCTTCTTTTTTTCCCCCAGCTTTAGACCCTCACAGATTTAGAGTCCAGTTTCACTCTGATTGACACATTGCGTTCTTAACCCTTTTTTTGTGTCATGGTTCCTTTTCTAAATCTGGTAAATCCTATCAATCCCTTTTCAGAATAATATTTTTAAATTAATAAAAACACATAGAATTACAAAGAAATCCAATTCTTTTAAAATACAATTATCGACATAATTTTTTTTTTTAAAGGTCATGGACCTTAGGTAAAGAAACCCTGCTAAAAGTATAGTCTCTTCCACATGGTTTCATTTTTTTTTTTATATTTACTTGTTTCTTGCAAAGTGGATGACTAACAATCATAGGGCCTTTTTCCACATTATTCTGAACAAACTCTTCACAAAAATCAACTCTATTCCTAATCCCTTCCTTCCTTATCACTGACTTTTGAAATCTTCTTTTCCACACACACTTCAAATACTATCTCATCTATATCTATGAAGCCTTCACTGATGCATATTCTCTCCCCAATTTTTCTTGTATTTTGGATCTCTCTTTTGTGTCTTATCAGACTCTATCTTGAACCACATTTATGTATGTACATGTTCTGAACCCCTTAATTGATGGTTCTGTAGGATTATGAAGCCCATTTCAGAGAAGTGTATTATTGACTTTATGTCTTGGGATTTTAAAAATGATTTCTCAAACTTTCTCTCCCTTTTCCTCTCAAAGCCAGAGATAAATAGAAAATTTTTCCTTATTGCAAGTCAGTAACTAAGCCTAAACAACTGAGTTTCTACCAATGAATCATTAATTCCTGCTTGTCACATCTACTTTCTATAATCAACACATTTGCTATAGCAGCTGTGAGATTATTACCTAATAATTGTGTGATTAAAATATCTAACCTAAGTACTTATATAACATACAAAATCTAGAGTTTTTATTGAACTATTCATTTTGCCTCCAATTTTAGTTACAAATTTTAATTGTGATTTTACAATAAAAAGAACTGGCTGTGCTTAATCATGAGCAATCAATATTTGTGTAAGTCCAGGTTTTCTGAATTCAATAAAAATACCTTCCTCTAATTAAAAAAATTCCATAGAGCTGTCTTTGCCAAAACCTGAATTAATGTCTATTCAGAAAAAGTCACTCTTCTTTCTGAGAACAAAAGAACAAAATGGAGAAAATAAGTCTTTTGGAATATTTTAGATGATTTCATTTAGCTGTCTTCCACATATGTGCATATGATGCACGTAATAGTTTTAATTATGATAAATAATGCATTTTCTTCCACTCATTCAAAGTAATGGGTTTTTTTTTCTCTCTCTCTCCCCATAATAACATTTCCCTGGGTTAATCAAATGATCCTATCGATATTCTAAAAGAGAGGAGTTTAACAGATTAAGTGTCAATACAAATCCAACTGGAATTTGTGAATATTAGTATAATCGAATCAGTTAACTTGAGATTGAAAAAAATAATACAAATCAACATAACTTTCTTTTTTTGCAGTCAACAAAAGGATGACAAGAATAAAACAGATTAGTTAATAAGCCCAGATAGATTTATGTTAATCATTGATTTAAGAGAAATTTAAGAGAATTTCTTACATTGATCATTGCATGGTCATTATCTTGGGAGATAAATACTAATAGTTCCCGTGTATTGCCATTTTAGGACTCATAAAGGATTGTGGTTGGCAGATCCAAGATGGAAAAGTAAAAGCAGGGATTTGCCTAAACTTTCCCAAATTTCCCACTAAACAACTTTAAAATAAGACCTCAAAAAGAACACTCGAATGATGAAAGCAATGAAAAGACTGGTTAGTATATTTATCTAGCCCGAGAGAATTGAAAAGGCTGGTAAGAAAGAAAAGGCTCACTAAGATGAAAATAAAGTGCAATTTGGCATAGACAGTCCCTCAGCAAGCTGTTAGCAGACCTTGGGACATGAACACCAGTTCTGGGCTTATGGTTTTACCCCACAGCTGGTAAAGGGATTAAACAATTAGAGGAGATTATGGGAGATTCTTTGCTGAAACTGGGTACAGGAATCTATTTCATTGCTTATACACAGTTCCAAGGTGAAAAAACACTGGCATTCCACAGCTTGTGGCCTATGGAGAGTAGGGACCCTGGTCACAGTTTCAGGGAAGAGGGAAAAAAAGAGTGCTTGTGATCACTCACAAACCAGAACTGAGGCCGAGAGAGCAGTCTCCTTGCATACTATTCTATTGGAAGAACTTAAAACTTATAAACACCCAGAACTAATAGAATAAAAAACCTAAAGCTTGGAAAAATACACCCTCGATTCTGGGAGCAGAGCTTTAACAAAAAATCAACATAGGCTAGAAAAAAATGAACAAACAAAAAAGAACCTTATCATGGTGACAGGGAAAATCAAAACACAAACTCAGAAGACAGTAAATCAAAATAGCTGCAATCAAAGCCTTACAGAAAAATATTACCGGGTATCAAAAAGAAGTTATAAAAGATTTTAAAAATAAAATAAGAGGTTGAAGAAAAAAGTGGGGAAATGAGAGTAATGCAAAAAAAAAATCCATGAAAAACAAGTTAACAATTTGGTAAAGGAGGTACAAAAATACTAAAGAAAATAATATTTAAAAAAACAGAATACCTTTTTTAAAAAAAGAGCACAAAAATAACAAAAGAAAAGAATAGCACAATAAGTAGAATTGGCCAAATGGAAAAAGAGATACAAAAGTTCCCTGATGAACATAATTCCTTAAATATTAGAATTGAGCAACTGGAAACTAATAACTTCAGGAGACAGACATCAAGAATCAGTCAAGCAAATTAAAGAATGAAAAATAGAAGAAAATGTGACATCTAATTAAAAAGAACTAAAAAATAGATCAAAGAGATCAGTTTAAAATTATTGGGCTACCTGAAAGCCATGGTAAAAAAAAAGTATCTAGACATCATATTTCAAGAAATTATCAAGGAAAACTGCTCTGATGGCCTAGAAAAAGAGAATAAGATAGAGATTTATCAGCTTCTACCTTAAAGAATAGGAGAGTTTGAATATGATATTCTAAAGGTCAAAGGAGCTAGAGAGAGAGAGAAAGGGAGGGAGAGAGGGAATAAGATGATTTTGTATCAAACTTTTTTTTATTTTAATGATGCATAAATCTGAAACTCCCATTCTATTGCACAACACAATCAAACTCATTTCTTCTCTCTCAGTGCTCCACTTCTTCCCACTCACTAAGGTCTTCATCACCTCTCCTGATTATGTCATGACCATAATAAAATAGCTCTCTGTTTTCCTATTGTTTCTAGAATTAATTTCAGATCCCTCACCTTCATTATTTGGTTCTGGCTAACTTTTTGTATCTTTACTTGATATCAGTCATTTCTATTCTTCTTTCACATTTACTCAACTTGTTTACCAATCAAGCTGGACTCTTCAAAAAGAAGTTATTTCCTATTTCCAAGAAGGTATTTGGATACCTCTCATTGCTAAAATGCATTCCTCCCACATCTCTATCTTTCATGATCGTCTTCTTCCTTCGGAACTCAGCTCAGGATCCGATTCTTCCTTATGACTCATTTTTAGGGGTGCAATAGTGTTAATCATTAAATTGTTAATATGGACACAGACCTCAGAAATCAATAAAAGCTAGGAAAAAATGATCTTGCTGCTCATCTACACTTGAGAAAGTGATGGAGAAAATTTTAATGTAGATTAAATTTAAAAATGTGTAATGCAAAAGGGCAAAAACTATCTTTTGCTTCTTTTTGTATCACCACTATTTATTATAAAGACTGCCACATAGTAGGCACTTAAATGTTTATTGACTGATTCCCTACACACAACCCAAGAATTGGCTGTTAAACATTTACTAACATACTCCTCATCTCATGTCATTTTTGACCTCAGATTTACCTAGATTAGTTGTGGGTCTCTCCTTTGCCCCTCTCTTTTTTTTTATTTGTGTCTATGTCATTACTCCCCTCATTTACAATCCACCTGGTAGAGTATAAGCTATTTAAGGGCAGGAATTATCTTCTTGTTTTTTTCTTCTTCATTCTATCCCTAACACTTAGTGCAGGGAAGATACATTTAATCTATCATTTTTCTTAATTGAACTTAATTAAATCAAATCCTCCGTGCTCCAGCAAGTGACTGCCACCATTCCATGGCCTTTGGTGCCTGTTTTAATAGTAACTCATTCTTCAGGACTCATTCAGCCAGAGTGTCAGACAGAGAGAGCACCTGAGCAATCTGTGTTGATTGAATAAACGCCCAAATGTGTAGAGAGACTAGACAGCAGCCTCGTTGTTGGAGCATGAGCTCCTGAAGTAGTCTGGACCAAATCTAACTAGAACTGTTTCATTATGAAAGATCATTCTGGGCATTTTGAAAAGATGCACAACAATGGGACTGTAATTCATAAAGGGGAAGGGTGAGAAGGATGCTACAAAGAGAGCCATATGTCAACCCAAGGACATTTCTTTTCATAAACTTCTCAAAGTCTTACCACATTACTTGCAAGATTAGTTCTCTGGACTCTGATTCACTTCTATCTAATTCAACAATTAAATACCTCCTGTATACAAGATAATGAACCAGATGCTAGGGAAATTATCATCTTTAGCACAGACCTAGTTAGCTCCTGTTTTAGGGAAGCTTACAGTCCAAACATGGATAACTATACTTCAATTCAAATAGAAGAAAACTCATTATTCTAATACTTTCAGTTATTTTTAAAGTATTATGAAGGTAAAGACCCTAAAAAAAATTACACTACCAAATTGAGGGAGTCGGGAAGATCTGAGTTGAAATCCTAACTCAGATATTATAAATTGTGTGACTCTGGGCAAGGCACTTAATTTCTTCAAATCTCTGTTTCCACTTCTGTCAAAAGGGGTAATAATAGGACTTACTTCATAGGGGTACCTATGAAAATTAAATGAGATAAAATATGTAAAATGTTATATGAATTCTAACATCATTATTATTAGCATTGCAGTTATGATTATCTGCAATCAGAAAATCTCAATTCAAATCTGGACTCTCTTCCTTAGTACTCATATTTTAATCATTTTTCAATCATGTCTGATTCCTCTATTTGAGGTTTTCTTAGAAAAGATATTAGAAGGGGTTGTCATTTTCTTCTCTAGCTCATTTTACAGATAGAGAAACTGAGGCAAATGGTGATTTTTTTTTTTTATGCCCAGGTCATATAGCTAGTACATGTCTGAGACCAGTTTCGAACTCATGAAATTTTCCTGATTCCAGTGTTACAGTCACTGGACCATCGATATGGTGTGGGACAAATCACTTGAGCTGACTTGCTTTTTCTAAGCATAAAGAAACATCTGTGCTCATCCCCAAGAAATTTTCTTTCCTTTATTCATGTCCTTCTCTATTATGACAAACTGGTGTTTTTGACTTTTGCATATCATTCTATGTATCGCCCTAAATATTTGTGGTTCTGAGCTGGAAAATGTGCCAGAAATTAGACTGAAGCTGCAACTTTAAGGCCTTCCACTGACAAAGACCAATGAGAAAACTCCATTTCTTTGCATGGATGAAGTAGGATACAGACACCTTGCAGGGAAGGCTCCCCAAACCTGAAACTCATATATGGGCTTGTCCCCTCAGTGCCTCTGACTCCCTAGAACACATCCCAGATGCCCCCTTTGTCAGAGGACCAAGTATGTTTTTGCTCAAGCTGGAAGCAAGCTTTACCATTTGGTCACCGGTTTGGGGGGGCCTCTTGAGTGCCGGCAGAAACCATCTCCCTTTGAGTCCCCTCTATGTTCTCACATATTTGCCCCCTTAAGGAGATCTCCACATGTGTTTCCGATGACTGCAAGCTAGGCAGAGTTGTCAGGGCCTTTCAATCATGGTAACGGCCTATAAAAGTTTGCTGTATTTTCAGTTTTACTAAATATTTCTATAATTCAAAAATTATGGAAATGGATAATGTTTCTAATCTTTGGGAATATATTTTACAGCTGTGTATACTCCAGATACAAATGAATATGTAGGGATAAATTGTGCATTTTATAGACTGCACTTTATATTAATCTCACTCCCTCACAGATATCCTGGGCATGGCTGCATAGGAGGAATATTGTAGTACTATGGGGTCCAGCGGTATCCATTTTGTTTCTCAGTAGGACTGCTAAAGGATGGGGTGGGAGGATCCTATTCAGAGAGTGATATTAATTACAAATTACCAACAGATTGAAGTTTAAGTATTACATCTGATACCTTCACGCTATGTGTCTTTGGACAAAGTTCATCTTGCTGGTTCTCAGTTTCTCATCTGTAAAATCAGGATAATAAAAATCATAATATCCCTTCAACTGATCTAAGTTCAAATCCCACTTTAGATATCTAGAAAAAAATTGATCATAAGATCAGGCCTTGGACTAGTAATTTAGTCCATAATTGCCCTCAGCAATTTCTGAGACTATAGTTTACAGAGAAGGTGCTGACCTGCATGGGTAAAGGGAAGTTCTTTATTTGAAAGATCTCATTAAGAAAATAAGTCCAGTTTTTATCCAGTCCCCAGCTATCTCTTATGTTGTTGTGAAACTCAAATGAGAAAACAAGCAAAGTTCCTTATAAATTTTTCCCCCTGAGGCAATTGGTGTTAAGTGACTTGCCCAGGGTCACACAGCTAGGAAGTGTTAAGTGTCTGAGGTCAGATTTGAACTCTGGTCCTCCTGACTTCAGGGCTGGCACTCTATCCACTGTGCCACCTAGTTGCCCCTTCCTTGTCGGTTTTTAAAACACAATAAATGTCCATTATTATTATCCATGAAAATAGTTATGATTAGCCCAATATTTGTCACATTAATGCCAGGGAATATCAAAAGTGATTGCAAGAAAACTCCAAAATTCCAAATAACTTTTTGGTAGTGGCGAATTGAACCTGACTGTACTGGGTATCTACAGATATTCCCTTCTTTAGACCCACTCTATATTCCCTTCTATTTAAACTTTTAACATCTACTCTAAAACTAAAAAGCAGATGGAAGAGAGGAAGCACTAAATAATCAGGAGCACTATTTAGGAGTGTTCATTCATTCAAAGGACATTTATTAAGCACCTACTATTTGCCAGGTTGTATATTAAGCACTGAGGACACAAAAAGAGGCAAATGATCTCCCCTGCATCTTAAGAAGCTCTCTGTGAGTATATATGAATATAGGGAGGACTGTGGGATGTATTATGGTCCTCCCAGAAGTAAACCAAGGGTATGAGGGGTGATTTCTTGAAGGTGATACACACATGAATAAATCCTCAGGATGTTATTAAAGAAAAATTGATGCCGAATTAACATCACTAGGACATAGTTTTAAGGTAGATAAGAAGGTAGAATGGACAGATTAAATGATCCCCAACTTCTCTTCCAAATCTATATAGGATACTATTTGTGTAACATTGCATGTCCCAGGATCCACCCACTTACCTAATGATAAAATTCATCCTCTTGGCCATTCTCTGCATTATTCCTCAACAGATAAATATTCAAAGGATATGAACAAACTCAAAGGGATAATTAAAATTATTTACATTCATATGACAAGTTGCTATAATTTTCTAATATTATGAGAAATGATATATACTATCAAGAGCTATTCCCTTGTAGATAAAAGGTCAAAGATTATGAACAATTTTGAAAGAATTTCAAATTATAAATGACCCTCTGGAAACATGTCCCAAATCAATACAATAAAAATGCAAATGAAAACAACTGTCTGGATTTACTTTGTACTTTGCTAATTGACAATAGTCAATATTAGAGGGGCTATAGGAAGATAGATACATTGATATGATGTTATTAATATTTTTCCAATTACATGCAAAATTTTTTAACATTCATTTTTTTTAATTTTGAGTTTCAAATTCTATTCCTTCCTCCTTCTCCTACCCACTTTGTGGAAAGGCAAAGAATTTCATATAGGTTATACACAGTGCAGTCATACAAAGCATATTTCCATATTAGTCATTACTATAAAAGAAAATTTTAAAAACTTTATGAAAGTAGGAAAATTTATAAAAGTTTTTTTTAAGTGTTTCAATCTGCATTCAGTGATGTATTGTTTACTATCTATGAAATGGCCCAGTTATTCTGGATGTCAATTTAGAATTATGCAAAAACGGTTTATTGAATTGTCCAAATCTTTGATCCAGTAATCTCACTATTAGATAGATATCACAAGAAAATTAGAAGCAAAGTTCCAAAATTCTAACATAGGCATTTTTTGGGGTAGCAAAGAATTGGAATTGATGTAGGTACCATCAGTTGGAAAATGAATGAAAAAAAATGACATCCTATAAATATAAAATAATTTCATGGATCAATAAGATAGATAAAGCATTTATTAAATGCTTGCTATGCTCACAGCACTGGGCTAATTAAGTAAGTCTTGGAGGATGTAAATAGAAGAAAACAAGACAAATCTTACCTTCAAAGACCTTATGTTCTAATACAGAAAGTCTTCATGTGGAGGAGAGCTAGAAGGAAGAAACATGCATGGTACAAGGGCATGGATGAGATAAGGCAAAAGCTGACCTGTCAAAGATATAGGACCTTAGAGGGAGGAAGAGGAGGCAATGATCCAAGTAAAGGTAATATAACAGTGAAAAGGCTGAGAAGAGGCAGATGTGAAGAATTTAGAGAAACACAAGAAGATTTGTATAAATTAATGTGGAAAAAATAAATAGACCCAAGAGAATAATAAACACCACAGCAATGTAAATGAAAACTTGAACTCTGAGAAATTTATTAAATGTCTATGGTATGCCAAATACTATGCTAAGTGCTGAGGGTACAAAGAACAAAGTAGAAACTATTCCTATCTTTAAGGAACGTATCCTCTTGAGGGAGACATTTTCAAACCAATTAAGCCCCAAAGAACAGAAATAAAATTTCCCCTCATGGAAGAGAGCTTAAGGACAACTAGGGCAAAATATTGTATATGTTGTCAGATGCAGTCTTAGTATCAGATGGCTTTTATTAATTCTTTCCCCTGTCACAAGGGAGGGTTCAATCTGGAGGCGGGGGTGGTAGGGTGGGGTGGAGGATGTGTTGAAATGACTGAAGTGTAAAGACAAAAGACATCAGTAAAACATGTTTTTTAAGAAGAGAAATGCAAATCAAAACAACTCTGAGGTTTCACCTCACACCCAGCAATCTGGCAAAGATGACAAAAGACAAAAATAGTCAATGTTGGAGGGAATGTAGGAAAACTGCTCGTGGAGCTGTGAATTGTTTCAACTATTCTGCCAAATGATGTGGAATTACATATACACACATACATATATATTAAAACACATATGTCCATACCCCTTGGCTTGCATATCTCACAGCTAGGCACATATTCCAAAGACACTGAGGACAGAAAAAAAGATTCTATACATAACAAAATAGTCCTAGAAGCCCTTTTCATGGGAAGAAAGAATCTGGAAACAGTACTCATCAATTGGGAATTGCTAAACAAATTAAGTGATATAATTATAATGGAATAGTAATGATCCATAAGAAATGACTGTAAGAAATTCAGAGAAAGGGAAGACTTATATGAACAGATGCAGAGTAAGGTAAGTAGAAAACAATAGGCATAATGACAGCAACAATGGGAATAAAAAAGAACACTCAATGAAGCTAGATGAGATATGCTTTTAATGACCAACTTTAAATAAAACAGGGGAAAAAAAAGAAATATACTTCCCCCTTTTCAGGTGAAGAACTATTGGTGTGAAATATTGCTTGTGTTGTCAGATTTGTTGAATGTATCCATTGGTTTTTAATTCATTAGTTGTTGGGTTATTTTCCTTTGTTACAAGAGAAAGCTCTTGGGAAAATATGAGAGAAATGAGACAGAGGATAAAGGGAGAGAGAGGTGAAAGTAGGAAGAGGAAGGAGTTGGAAGAAAGGGGAGAGACAGAGACAGATGGAGAGAAGAAGAGACAGAGAGAAAGGAGAGGAAGAAAGACAGAGACAGAAAGACCGAGGGAGAGAGACAGAGATACAGAGAGATAGATACAGACAGAGAGAAAGGGGAGAGAGAGAGGCAGAGAGAGACAGAGACAGAGGGAGGGAGACAGAGACACTGAAACAGAGAGACAGAAGGAGACAGAGAGAAAGGGGAAGAAGAGAAACAGAGAAAGACAGAGACAGAAAGATGGAGAGAGAGACAGAGATTCAGAGAGATAGAAATGAGAGAAAGGGGAGAGAGAGAGGCAGAGACAGAAACACAGAGATAGAGGGAGGAAGAGAAACAGAAACAGAGAAAGACAGAGACAGAGACAGGGAGGGGGCAGAAACATAGTCAAAGACAGGGTGGAGTAGGGAGAACAGGAGGAGGAAGAGAGAGAAAGGAGAGAGGTGAGTAACTAAGTGGTTCGCGGATAGAGTACTAGGTCTGGAATTAGGGAGACCTGAGTTCAAATCTGACTTCAGACAGTTACTAGCTGTGTGATCCTGGCCAAGTCACTTCACTCTGTTTGCCTCAGTTTCCTCATCTGTAAATTGAACTGGAAAAGGACATAGCAAATCACTCTAGTATCTCTGCCCAAAAAACCCCAAGAGGGGTCACAAAAAATTGGATACAACTGAATTACTTAACAATAACAAGAGATAAAAGTAGAGAGTTGAGAGAAATAGATGTATATGCAGCTGTAGATATAACTAGAGATAAAAATTATGGTCATATAAAAACAAAAAAAAATAATTTTTTAATGAACCTGGCCAAGTGTGGTAGCACATAAGTAGTAGCAGTTGAAGAGTCTGGTCACTTGAGTGCTGGAGTTCTGAGCTTAAGTACAGCTAAAGCTGCTTAGGCATCTCACTGTCTGGTACTACTAGGATAAATCTCCATAAATGGGGAGCCTCCAGACTGAGAAAGGGGGGGGGTGAGTCAGAACAGGCTGGAGTATTTAAAGCTTTCATGCCCATCAGCAGCCCAGCACATTTCCAATCTTGGTGAGATAGGGAAACCCAGTTTCTAAATAAAAAAAGATGTACTAGGAGGAGGAAAGTAATTGCTTATTTTGTATTAGCTGAAGTCAGGACCAGATCAAGGTCTATAGCACAAATAGAGTGTCCCTTAGGGATGACTTTAAAGTTGATTTCTCTTTTAATTTATTTGATTGATTACTCCCTTATCCATATGAAAATTTCTTAGCAACTCAGTGGGGTTACAAAACAATAATTACTAGATCCAGGAACTAAAAAAAATGAGCAAGAGTAAAATGGAAGGTGTTCTGATATTCTAAAACTCCTTAATGACAACTGTTATGAATTAAACAAAGCATTTAGTTGAGAAATTATAAGACAGACAAAATATTCTAATTTGATAAGAGACATCGTTTTGAGTTGAATATATCCCACCTATGACATTTAACTTACAGTATAACCTCAAACAAGTCATTCATCTTTCTGAATCTCATTTCCTAATATTCCTAATAATATCCCCAAGTACTTATTTCTTGCAGTTGTTGGGAAGCTCAAGAAAGGTAATTGGTGTAGAATACTTTGCAAAGCTTAAAGTACTTTAACTATAAATGCTAACCATTATTCATGCACAGTTTGAGGAAACATACACATTGATGAGATCACAGACCCATTTGAGTCAGCTATTATTACCGCATCTATCTTGGATAGACTTTGCAGATGGACAGTGAACTGGGTCCAAAATTAAATTGTTGGAGGAAAGTGGGCTGGATTGCATTTGGGAAATTGCTTAGTGCTTTTAATGACCCCAAGCTTTTCCCCGAAACAAAGGCCCATCTTTAGAATATCAATTTTCTTCCAGTGATGCTATGTGACTGATAATCACAAATACCATAGTCTCAAAAGATTTAATGTTCCAGTTCACCCAAAGGACAATGGAGAGAGTTGCACAGTTAGGCACAAGTCGGTCTACTGAGGAATTTTGCCATTCAAGCTCAGAACAGAAAAAGTGGTTTAAGATTATTTTTCAAGAAATCTACAACTAAAAGTGAATTGACCAGGTAGACAGAAAGAAGGACAACAAATGGACAGCCCACACATTCCACTGTCAACTATATATGGTTTTAAGACACTTAAAAAAAGTCTCCCAAATGTCAATCAGTTCCTCAAAGAGAATTAAGTGGAGATAATGGGCCAGAATCACATAGAATGAAAAGGTGTATAAGCTGGAATCATTCCATCACAAATACTTTGTCATAGAGAAAAAACAAGGAAGTATCTCCACTTTTAAGAATCTTGTAATTCTATCAAAAGAAATTACATGTAAACAAATAGGAAAGGGACTGTGCCCATGATTTCACTGGAATAAGGAACTTCAGGATGAGAAAATTCCCTCTACAAATATAGATCATCAATTTCTTGCAATTTATAGTATTAGAACATGGCCCAGAAGAGAGGTATGTAATACATGACCCTCAGTATTCCTGAATGCAAGTTGAACCAGATTAAAATGGAATTGAGAAATATTTAACAAAATAAGTTAAAACTCAATAAAACATAGATAATATTATATTTTTAAATAAATCAATATGTGGCCAATGGGGATCCTAGGTACAGATCAGTGGTCACCATTTTTGTTTGAATTTGAAGTCAGTGACCCAAGAGCACTGAAACATTAAATGGCTTGCTCAATCATCACCCAGCCACTATGTAACAGAGATAAAAACCAGGTCTTCTTTGGTTCAAGACTTTCTAGCTGTATTTTTACAAATAATATTTATATATTTTGTATTACCAAATAAATACAAGGCAATTTGGGGGTGGGGGTAAGGAGTTCTAGCAACTAGGGGGATCAGGAAGGCTTCTTGTAGATTTCACTTGGGCAGAATTTTGAAGGAAACAAGAAATCTAAAAGGCAGAAATGAGGAAGGAGAGCATTCTACTCATAGTAGACATCCTGTTCTGAAAAAGGAAAAGAGATAAGAAATAGAGTATTACATATGAGGAACAGCTAAAAACTCGATTTGGCTGAACTACAGCATTTCAGAAAAGAGATTAATATATAATTAAGTTGAAAAAGTAAGGACTCCCATCACTGGAGGACTTATCCACTTTGAGAATATCACTGATCCAGGTTCTAAGTTTGAGAAAAAATCAATTTCCCAAGTAAGAAAGTGAAAAAAGTAAAGGCAGGGAATGGAGTGAGAAATAAGCATGCTAGCAATTCTTGGAAATAGCTAACCCTCTCCATTCGTGACGTTAGCCAGATCATGGACCAATACACACTAGATTGTAATCATATATCCATACACGACACATACACGTGAGCAAATGACTTTGAACCAGAAAGATTTCCTTTTTAACTTTGTTTTGTTAGGAGGAAGGTAGATCATGTTGACTTACAGCTTTTTATGCATGATTTTAATAAGCTAACTAAATTTATCTAAATACATACTTTTAAAAAATGTGGTTAAATGTATTTTGAAAACTAAGCCAAGAAATACAAGACCCATAAAATCTTAAAGCATATTAAATGACGGTTCCTTTTTCCTTAATCCACCACCACAAATATCAATTAAATGTAATTATATTAAATAGGTTCCCCTGAGAGCACATAAAGATTTGCCAGAGCACAAACAGCTGCCGAGGTGAACAATATACAATTTTCTTGACTATAGAGATAAATACACGTTGTGTGCTCAAGAATGTAATCCTGCTCTACTTTATACACATATAGTTTCCTATCAATTTTCCAGCTACCAAGATGGCTTAGACCCAACAAATACAAATCAAACATATGGGCTTTACTTTCTCTTTTCTTGGATAAGAGGATAAACATTGCATTTTTAACATTAATAACTGCCAATTAAAGAGCTATTAATCTGGGATAATAATAAATAAATGAGTTCTTTTAAAGCAGAGACCAAAAAAAAAAAAAAAGGTACTTGTAAGTTTTGGCACCAAAAAAAAAAAAAAAACTTATTTAAGCAACTTAAAAAAATTAAAAACAAATGTTTTGCTGAGTTTAGTATAATAGAAAACAAAGAATTTCCAGATAGGAAAGTGAATAGATAGGAAAGGGATGAAAAGGTGTATTTTGATTATTCTAGGAATTACCCATGAGGGAAGAGCCATGGTCAAGTAGAAAGGAATGCTGGTTCCAAAAGCTGAAGGATCAGAAATCATAACCTGTGGCCATGAGCAAATCATGCTCTCTCTAAGCCTCAGCTATCCTCCTCTATGAAATGAAGGAGGAGGATTAAATTGCCTCCAAAGTCCCCTCCAAGTCTAAAACTATTAGCTTATTTTTCTTCTACAGAAAAGGAGAAATGGAAAAAAAAGAAAGAAACCATAAAAAGGATCCAATAAAGAGTCTTTACCCTGAAGATATTAAAAGTCAAAAGTTCTATGACCCATTTCTCATGAAAGATTTTCTGAAGGACGAAAGGAATACCATGTTTGTGTTCTTTTTCCTAAATAATATACAAAAAAGGAATATCTTCTCTTTCTCTCTCTCTCTCTCTCTCTCTCTCTCTCTCTCTCTCTCTCTCCCTCTCTCTCTCTCTCTTTCTCTCTCTCTCTCTCCTCTATCATTCTCTGTCTTTCTCCTCTCTCTCTCTCTCTCTCTCTCCTCTCCTCTCCTCTCCTCTCCTCTCCTCTCCTCTCCTCTCCTCTCCTCTCCTCTCCTCTCCTCTCCTCTCCTCTCCTCTCCTCTCCTCTCCTCTTCTCTCCTCTTCTCTTTTCTTTTCTCTCTCTTTCTCTCTCACTCTCCTCTCTGTCTCTACTTCTCTGTCTCTCTCCTGTCTCTCTATTTTTCTCTCTCCTACTCTCCTCTCTCTCTGTCTCTCTCTCTGTCTCTCTCTCTGTCTCTGTCTCTCTCTCTCTCTTTCTCTCTCTCTGTATGTGTCTCTCTATGTGTGCCTCTCTTTGTGTGTGTCTGTCTCTGTCTCTGTCTTTGTCTCTCTCTCTCTCTCTCTCTCTCTCTCTCTTCTCTCTTTCTCTCCCCTTCTGTGTGTGTCTCTCTGTGTGTCTATCTCTCTGTCTCTCCCTCTCCCTCCCTCCCTCTCTCCTTTCCCTCTTTTTCCCTCCCTCCCCCTCTTCCTCTCTCTCCAGGAATGGAAATTTTATTCATTTTTTGGTGTCTTTGGAAAACCTTAGAAAATAATCAATTTTAAATTGAATATGATATGTCAAGTATTTTCAGTTTCTAGACTTTTTTAGGCAATAAAAACACATATAAACACAGAATCTTGGAAACACAGCAGTTTTCCTATTCTGATTGCTCATTCCTTAGTACAGAATGAACTTAAAATATATAACCCCTTGTAGTGAGATGATTCCAATTTCAGGTCCTTAATGGACTATTCATACGAGAGCTTGTTTTACTCTGGGCAAATCCTTTAAATCTCCCTGAGCCTCAGTTTCTTAATCTTGAAAGTTTATTTATCAAAGGAAGAAAAAGAAGAGTTAAACCAGATAATTTTTAGCATCACTTTCATTTACAAAGTTTGGTGATACTTTGATTTTTAAATAATATCAAGTAATAAAATTAAACAGTAAAGCATTTATTGAGCACTTTCTATATTGCCAAGCAGTGAGCTACATGCCAGGAATACAAATAAGGCAAGACAGTCTTTGCTCTCAAAAATATCACAAAGGAAGACAACATAGATATGAGGGTCCATCTGGAGGACAAATGTAAAAGCCAAGTTGTCCTTATGATTCTGTAGCAGAGTGGTTGACAAAGTACAGAAGCCCTTATTAGGCAACAAATAAGGGGGGGGGGAATACTAATAAGACCACAACATTAAAAAAATAATGCACATATTTTGGCCATTAAAAAAAAGGTACTGTGTATATATCCCAGTGGTCCCCTACTGACTCTTCTTGAGAGTTTATCTTCAGTCTTGGCCAGATAATTTCTTTCAGCAAAAGCAATTACTGTAGCTTATAATTTGTGATAAAGGAGAAAAGAAAAACCTTAGATAAGGCTTCATATGAACCACAAACATTTTGAAAGCAGATATTTCCAAGGGTTTAGAGAAAGAATAGGTAGAATCTCATTGCATCAAATTTTATAAGAGAACAAGATCAGAAAAGACAGGAAATCCTCAAGAATAAAACTTTGAAGGGAAAAGAAACACTTCTAATGAGGAGTAAAAAAGAGGAGCTTTTTAATGAAGAAATCACAAGAAATGTGTCAACCTACCTAGATTTTAAACACATACACAAAACAAAGATAATATTGAATAATGGGTGTGATGCTAAAACTCACAAGATAGTGCTGATAAAGAATCCAAAGGACATCATAGGCTTTCAACCAAAACCTAGGTAATATCTTGTCAAGTATGTTGTTGTAAAAAAAAAAAAATCCTTATTTACAGATGGATTGGACTAGATGCCTCTGACTTCTCTAATTCCATGATTAATTTAGAGAGAACCTCAGTACTCACAGGAGAAAATGTCTAGACTCTGAAAAATCCCCTGTTTTAGGAGGTAACCCACTTTGTTTATTAATCATAATAGTATCTAATGTTATATAAGGTTGGCAAAAATATTTTGCATATGTTAACTTATTTGATTCTCACAACAACCTTTAAGGAAAATGTTATCATTACCTCATTTTACTTAAAAAAAAAACCTAAGACTAAGAAGATTAAAAATCAAGATTTTCCCGGGTCCCGGAGCTATCTAAGAGGCATAAGTTTAACTCAGGCTATAATGACCCACATAACAAAGGATTATTAGCTATTATTCCATACAGACTACAACCAAGGAAAACAGAAGTGCCTTCAACTATTTCATTTGCAAACTTGTCATACCTTTTCTGCAGCTTTATTTCTTTCCCTCTTTTTTTCCCCAAAATCTGCCTCTGATGTCTCCTCACAGGAAAGAAGCTACCCTGGCTTTTCAAAGGTATCAGTATCAGAACATAAAATATCCTGCCCAGACAATACCATTGGAGGACCAGATGGATTTGGGGGTTTGACTAGTAGGTGATGATGATCAAATATTTTTTAGTCACAACAGCACAGAAAGATTATCTTCTAGGAGAAGAAACTGGAGGTGTTTAGGACAATAAGTGATTAATTGTGGAAAATGAGTGAACCACATTGACTCCATCTTGAGATTCAACTCTATAGGAAGCCTAGTTCCCTTTTTATTTATTTATGGCTCTAATATAAATTCTGTGAGAAAATTTTATTCAAATGTAGAAATTAGGGGGCAGAAGATATTATATTGTTTGAAGTCTTACATGATTGGGAAGCTGGACCACTTCTATTTTTTTCTTGTATAAAAGTCCATTCCCCTCATATTTGGCTTCCAGCCCTAAGCAGAGAAGGAACATGGCCCCTATTTATTAGACTATTGGTATGCATTACCTAATAAATCAATATGCTGAGAAGATTAATCTTTGTTTCCTTGGTTATTTCATCTTTTACCTGCCACATAGGACAAGGAAAAAATGAGTTCTCTGCACAGATGAAGTCAGCAAGCTATAAAGCATGACTATTAAATTTGGGGGGGTTACCCACTTGAGGATTTCATTTCTGCATAAGACAATGGCCAAGACAGGGATCTGAGAGGATCCCACTGAATTTGTGTGAAATACATGACCCTCACTCCAGCCTCTTACTATACTACCAGAAGGCAAGCTGGTTATTTGACTGTATTTGACAGGTGTAAATGGCCCTTCAGGAGATAAGAGAAAAAGCTACAAGTAACCTACAAGTGGATATATACAATCAGAAAATTTACCCCCAGAAATTTCTTTTTAAAAAAATAGATTTAATTACATTACCATGGTTGATCTCTAGTGATTTTTATTTACCTCTTTTGAAAGCAATGGAACCAGTTCCAAAGTTACCTCCACTGCCCCCCAAACACTGAATCTTTCCTTATAACAAAGGAAAATTTGAGAAAAACTAAGCCCACAATGTAACCATGTCTCACTTTATATGTAATATTCTGCACCTGTTGTCCCCCACCTCTGTCAAAAAGAGGGAATTTGTTCTTTTCCTGGAAGTAAAATTAGATATCACTCTTCAGTCATTGATAAATTCAAGAAAAGTTTATTAAACAGGCCCTTTTCCCATCTAAATCAAGCTGCTCAGTGCTTTGTTTGCTAGGGAATACAAGGATAAAAATAAAACTGTCATTTTCTTGAAGGACATTACCTTCTCTTGGGGGAAAACAGCACTTACACATATCGGTCAATAACCAAAATAAATACAAAGTAATCCTCCCCACAAAGGATATATTTTTAAAAGGGAGAGAATTACCAGGGGAAACAGTATAGGTCTTATGTAGGAGGAAGCCTTTGAACATGGGGAATTTGTTTTGCTGAATTATGTGTATTTATAAGGAGAGTTTTGTTTTTTAAGATTTTTATTGTTCAATTTAGGGGAGCAATGGGAGGCAGAGATAACAGACGCTTGTAAAAATAAAGATTTTTTTTTTAAAAAAAGGAGTTTGCATTTAAGCTAAGCCATGAAGGAAGCTAGGTTTTCTTAGTGGCTGAGGTGAGGAGAAAAAGCATTCCAGGCATGAGTACAAAGTCTTGGAAGCAAGAGATAGAAAAATGCCATGGGATGCAGAATGGCAGAGACCAATTTGACTGGAACACTAAGTACAAGAGGAAACATAATGTAATATAACTCCTAAAAGCTGGTTTGCAGCCAGACTGTAAAAGACCTTTAATCCCAAAGAAAGGAGTTTGCATTTTATCCTAGAAGTAAGAGTCATACAGCCTCGTCTATGTTTTAGTAATATCAATTTGGCAGCTGTAGATAGAATTCAAATCTAGCTGTAGACTCTTACTAGTTCTGTGATCCTGGGTAAGACACTTTTCCTTTTTCCTTAGTTTCTTCATCTGTCAAATGATCTGGGGGGGGGGAATGACAAATAGTTCCAATATCTTTACCAAGAAAACCTCAAATGGAGTCATTAAGAGTTGGATATAATTGAAACCACTCAATAAAAATCACGACAATAACATCACATTAACAAGACCTGACAACTGATAAATATGGAAAATGAAGAGTGAAATAAATGATGTCTCTAAAGGTCTTGAAACAGGGTGGATGGCAGTGATTGGGGGTGACGGGGAGAAGGACTGAAAATACGACAATGCCCTAGATAGAAATAGAGAAGTTAATTAAAATTGATTGCTATTTGGCAACATTGATTATTGTTTTCATTCATATTATAATAGTGTATATATTGCTCTATGAGCCATTCATTAGATTATAAGCTTCATGAAGGCAGGAAGAATCATTCTCTTTTCATCTTTGTACTCCTAATACTCAGCACAGTGCTTGGCACAAAGTGGGTGCTTAATAAATGTTCAATGGTTATTAACTATTGGATATTTTTAATGCTGCAATATTTTGTATAATGAAGAGAAGAATCATCAACAGTGGGTTATCTTAGGAGTGAGAGTCCCTAGACTGAGTCTACTGCTACAATCTGTGTGTCCTTAAAGAATTAATTTCTGCTCTGTGGGTTTCAGTTTTCTCATATAAAAAAAGGAGAGATCTTTGATTTTCCTTCCAGCTTGTTCTGTGACAAGTCTAGTTTTAATCAGTTGGGAGATTCAAAATCAGAAATCATGGTGTATTAAGGCACTTGTGGATCATAAAATTCAAGAGAATCAAATTTACTTTTAATAAGAGATTTAAAAATATAATTTCTAAGGTTAAAAAGGATTCTGACACCAAAAATGCTCATAAGAGATGTCTTCCACCTCTTATGATACCATAGCAAGCAACTGTTCCAAGTCGAGAAGACATTCTCCACTGGTAAGTAGGAGCCCTGACCAAATCTCAGAAATTAACTCTTCCTCCCCTCTCTTTTCTACCTCAGGTAGTAAGGAGGCTACATATATGTACATACATATATGTATGTATATGTACATATAAAATTTGATCAGCCATCCTTATCATGGCTCCCCAATTCTCTGACTGACTCATGGGGAATGTGGTAGGACCTAGGCTCCCAAATGTGCTTGGGGGCTTAGTGCAAAGGTAGGGTACCCCCCATCAAGAGCAGGTTTCTGCATATAATCAAACCCTAAGCATCCTGTTTCTTAGAATCACTTCTGGGACTCCACCTTCCAAATACTATCTTCTCCCATTCTAAAACCCCCTGGGAAGCAGAGATTACAAGTTGCCAGATACTCCCTTCTCATATTCCTACACTGACTTCCCTTTCCCTATGGAACAGCGGACAGAGCCCTGGATTCAGAGTCAGAAAGACCTGAATATGAATCCTGCCTCACACACCCACCTTATGAGACTATGGGAAAGTCACTCAACTTCTCAGTCTCACTTTATTCATTTGTTAAACTGGAAAGATATTAGCACCTAACTTCCAGGATTGCTATAAGGATCAAATGAGGAAAAAAAAATATATATATATATATATATATAATCCTTCACAAAATTTGAAACACTATATAAAATGACACTATTTATATAGTGTTTTAAAGTTTTCAAAGTACTTTTTATGTCATTTCATTTGACCGTCACACCATCCTTGGTAGTTAAATGTTATTATCACCCCCATTTTGCAGGCAAGGAAACAAGGGCAAACAGCTATCAAGTGACTTACCTGCTGTCAAATAGCTGATGAATGTTGGTGCAGCATTTGAACTCAGGTCTTCCCAATCAAAGCTCCGAACTCTATCTACTTTGCCCCTAGCCAGTATATAAAAGTTAGTTTTTATTGGTTATTATCCCCATTATTATTCTCTGATCTGATTTATTTTCTCTTGTGAACACACTAACTGCTTTGAGCGCCAGGGAATGTGCTTAATAGTGTGCCTTCTCTAAGCCCAGCATGGAGTATTTTTGCCATACTCTTGAAGTCTACGGGATGTTTGGCAGCTGTGACTGGCCGTCTGTCCCCATAGCATAAGGTATACAGCATGGCCACTTTTGCCAGCATCCCTAGACTCTGGCATCCGAGGCGTCTTCACGACTTGGCTCCATCTGCTTTTCCAGCTTTGTTTCACACCGTTCCCCTTTGTGGGCTCTCTGCGCTAGCCAAACTGGACCACATGTTCCCTGACCTCATCAAGCCCTTGCCAGGATTCTTAATGGGGAAGGGAGTGCAGCCAGACATGGCATACTTCATTCCCCAACTCAGGGACTTCACTGTCAATACACATTCCACTTTCTCTCCACACTTCCCCAGCCTACTGGGATCCCAAGGAGCTGAGGAAATTGAAAATAGCTTCTCTTAACAAAATGGTTAGGGATCTCAGAGGAAAGGAGGAGGAGGAATTGGAGGCATTGCATCCCAACTGAAGGGAGGCTGAGAGATCCACCCTTCTCTGAAGGTTTTAATCTTTTATGACAGTCTAATGTGGGATTGTTGTCATGGGGAGGGGGTAAAAAGTCCCCAATTCACACGCAAAACGAGCCACACATACCCCCAAAATACATATGATCATATTAAGACCATTTGTTTTCATATTTATACAGTTTATAGTGATATTAAGTTGACAGTTTCTAGGCATGAATTTCTCTAAATAAGATCTCCATATTTTTCCTGGATGTGATAGTCTATTTTCTCAGCCAGAAATGACCTTTGGGAAATTCTTAGGGACTGAGCAGAGCTTCAAACCATCTTCTTTAGTTAATGAACAAATAGATAACTCATCTTAAATTATGTTTCTTTTTAATTTAAAAAAGGAAGGATGCTATTCTAGAATTCAAACTTTTCTAACCCAAATTACTTGGAAGAGGAGACCATGACATTTGATAATTCAAGCCCATGGCACTTATACTGCAAATATGATAAAGCATTTAATTGTGACATAAAATGAGTAGTACATTTTGACAGCTTGCTTCTCACCTCTTTTGGCATAAACCTTAGTATTCATGACAAAAAGATCTGTAATAGGATTCCACCTGACAAAATTCAGAGATATGATCACTTAGGATCTTGGGAGATAATTTTAAGGCAACATTAGTGAAAGTAGTAGTTGGATTGGACACTTCTTGAAGAAAAATATTCCTTGTGCTCTTCCTTTCTTTGTAGCTGTTCTTCAATTTTTTGATTCCTTGGCCTAAAGAAAGATACTTGTTTTCTTGTGAAGGACTCATTAAATTTAGGTTGGATACAGCTAGGTCCTGTATAACCTTCAAGTTGAAAACTGAGTCTGGTTTGCCATTATGGCATGTGACATCTCACATTTTAGTGTTTCCATTGTTACAGGAACTGGCTGATGAGTAATTTTGTATTAAAAATTATGTTGTTGTTAAGGGTTAGAGGTATACTTTGAGTTTTCTTGATTCTTTTAGCTCATGGTCCCCAACAAGAAAACTTGGGAAAATAACTGTATGGCATATATTCTCTCTCTCTCTCTCTCTCTCTCTCTCTCTCTCTCTCTCTCTCTCTCTCTCTCTCTCTCTGTTTCTCTTTCTCTGTCTCTGTTTCTCTCTCTCTCTGTCTCTCTCTCTCTCTCTCTCACACACACACACACACACACACACACACACACACACACAGGACCCCTTCTTATTCTACTGCTTCCATCAATAGACAAAATAGAAAAGACCCAAAATTGCTTGCAACTTTTCTTATCTCCACTACCTTCTTCTCTCTGTGTGTGTACCTCTCTATAGATAGCAATGAAATGTAATTTTCTTTCATTCTTCATGACTCTTCCCAACATTCTGTATTTTACCAGATAAAGTGAAGATAAATCTCTAGGACTTAAGGAAGACTTTATGTAGAATATAATTTGTGAGTTGCCTTTGAAGAAAACCATGGGTTTTAAGAAAGTGAAGAAAGAGTACATTCAAGGTATGGTGGTCAGCTTATGCAGGGTATAGGGTTGGAAAATAAGAGATTATATGTGATGGAGAGAGGGAGAAAGGGGAAAATAGCTAGTTACCCACTTCTTATCTTGCTTATACTCTGATTTGGATTAATTTCTCTCTCTGATTTTTTTATTCAATATTCCTGACTATCTGAAGAGCATTTAATGCTAAATATAGGTGACCATTTAGGTACAAAGTAATTTTCAACAAATCAAAGTTAATCATTCCTGATAAATTACCATTTTAAAAAGTTAAAAACATAAATAAGCACTATGACCAGAATCTTTGAAAAGACTTCTTCTACAACTGAAATTGAAATAAGATCCTTGCTTTTGTGCAAAATAATTCAAATTTAGTATGACCCAAGCCAGAGGTCAGTTAGGCTCAAAGCTGAGTAGCAGACAAACCTTAAGTAATTTCAATGCAATAGAATGTATTGGTGGCCTAGGAACTACCCCCCATACCTTCTGTATATATCAGCTTTTCAGAACATAAATTTGTATTACCCAGGAAGAAGCCAGGTAGTTTATGGCAGAGTGTCTTGGTTAAATGTCAGTGGATTATTGGATTTTTTCCCAAAATTTAAGTGACTATTAGATAGGTATCTTGTGGAAATGTGGCTTTTCATGGCCATTTTCCAGCTAACTCAAGCCAAGACAATTGGCTCAAATGGTGTCCTCTTATTTCTCTAAAAATGTAGAAAATCAATTAAAAAGTTTTGAGTACCTCTGTCCAGGATTGTTAGAAAATAACCTGATGTTAATCCCTTGCTCAGGAAAATTGCTGATGACTACATCTTCTTGAATCACAACCCCAACTTAACATAGGGGCAACACACTTGTTACCTTCAGTCTTTTTTTTTCAAAGGTGAGTTGAAATCCATCCTGTTGATAGGATGTTCTGATTTATAATTGTTCTGATAATAGGACTACCAGAATAGGAAATGCACACTTGAAATAAAATTTGTATAATCGTGAATAATAATGTATTGAGGATAATAAGCAAAGGGCATAGAGTAATATATCTGGAGCATTAGACCTGAAGTCAGAAAGATGTGAATTCAAATTCATCCCTCTATACTTGTTAGCTGTGTGTCCCTGGACAAGTTACTTAACCTTGTTTCCTCAGTTTCCTCATCTGTAAAATGAGCTGGAGAAGGAAAAGGCAAACCACTTGAGCATCTTTGCCAAGAAAACTTCAAATGGGGTCAAAAAATCAGATCTTTAAAAATGATTGAGCAACAACAACAAAATATGTCTAACAATATAGAAGTACCATGAAGGGAAGAAAAATTAGAAGGGGAAGAATAAGATAAAATATTTCCCTTAAGGTCATTATAAATAAGAAAAGTATACTACAATAGTTTCTGGCCACTAATAGGTACCACAGGCTCTGATACTTTGAAATAAATTACTACTAATACAAGTGAAGAAATGACCAGTTTTTTATACTCCTAATCAAAGTATGTCTCAAACTGGACCAATGTTCATCCTTTATTCATGCCATAAAAAACAGTTCAAGACCTGAGTAAAGGAAGGATGATATACTGAGTTTGGGAAAGTAGGGAATCAGACAGATTTTGAACTCACTACATATATGAGTCTATACCACTTCTGGTCAAACCCTGATTACCATAACTTTTCTACCCTTTTCCTTACCTCCATTTCTCTTTCCTATTCTTTCCCCCGCCCCTTTCCTTCCCTCCCTCCTTTCTCCCTCCTTTTCTTTTCCTTGCTACTTTCTTCCCTTCCTTCTCCTTTCCTTCTTCCTCCCTTCTCTAGTCACTCTTCCTACTCCTCTTCCCTTTCTGTCCTTCTTGTCCTCTTCTTCCTTACTACCCTTCTCTTTATTCCCTCTTCCTCCTTCCCTTCTTTCTCTCCTCCTTCTCCCTTCTCTTCCCTCTCATTCTCTTTGTCCTTCCTCCCTTTTCATTTCTCCCCTCTCCTCTTCCCTTCCCATCCTTCTCTCCTCCCTTTCCCTCTTTTTTAAAAAGACAATTGTACAATAAGAGAATCTGGGCAAATAGCCAAATAGAAAAAAATTTAATTACCTTACAGGAAATGTTCCTATTAAAAATCAGGTCAGTCTGTAGAACTCTCTGTCCAAGATTATGATAGGAAAAGAATCTTGATGTTAACATCCTTTACTTAGGGAAATTGACATATTTAAAAATGACATTTAAAAAATATCTGATTATTACCCTTACATCTACCAGAAAGGCGAATGACTCAAAAACCCAGCTTGACATAGGATGCACTAGTCTGCCACCTTCTGTCTTTTTTTTTTTTTAAGGTCAGTTCAAACCCATTTTGCTACCTTTTTATAACTCTTCTAATAATAAGATATTGAGGTGGGAAATGGGTACTTGCAAAAAAAATTATCTATTATCCTGCTTAATAATGTGCTGAGGCTAACAAGTTAAGGATGTGCTGAGTTTGAATGTTAAAAATAACTGCTGAGTCTTCAGAGCTAAGAATAATTTGTTGAGTTTTGTGCTGGACCAGACCACAGGGTAAAAGGTGGGGTCCTTTCCCTGTAGAGAAAAACCAGTCATTCAAACAACGGGCCAAAGGAAGAACCAAAAGAGGAAAACCAATAATTCCAGAGACTATAGGGACACAAAACCTGGACATTGGGATGAAGGAGGAGGCAGCCACAAAAACAGAGAGCCAAATGTCATCAAAAAGATAGCAACATAGAATAATTAACCCAGTAATCATCTAAACCAACTCAGTGATACATAGATGTATCCTGGCAACAGAGCCTGATCACAAATTGAGAATATGAAAAGGCATGCAAATTATATTTAATAATGTTTAAGATGGGATTTCTGGGAGGTTGTTATGAGGGACACTTGGGAAGGGAAAAGCTGGGTGAACATCATGGGAGGAAGAGGGATCAGGAAATGGTTAAAGTAGATACAAAATTCAGAATCTGAAAGAAATAGATGCAGGAAATTCTATATAGTAAGTCTGTGCTGTCTTCCCTTCCCCTCCAACCGCCCCCACACATACATACACACTTTCTCACTTTGAATTCCTAAATTCCTACGGTTTGATGGGGTTAGGACAATGGAAAGTACTAAAAGACAATACACAGAAAGCACCCACCCCATGCCTTATTTCTCCATCTCCATCTTTTTGTTTCTCTACAGCTTCTTATACTTGCTTACCTCAAGTAAAGATAGCAAGGCTGAACAATTATGCCAGCCATAAATTATACAGTAACTCACCAAACCAAGCACAGAGCCGTGAAGGTCATATTTACCAATGCAGCCCTAATATACATGAGTTCTTAGCCCTTTTTGTATTATGAGCGCCCTTAACAGTCTGTGTGACGCCTCTGGATGTCTTAGAATAATGTTTTTTAAATGTATAAAAATACATAAAATTACGAAATTACAATTATGTACAAAATACATAAAATTACCTAATTATAATGAAATATAGTTATCAAAATAGTTTGAAATCAAGTCCATGAACCTCAGGTTAAGAACTCTTGCTAAACCAACAACACTTCAGTTTGCCAATACCCTTTCTAAACAATAAAAACAATAATAATGATGAAGTAATTATCATCATCATCATCATGGGGATTGTCTTTTGCCTTTATTTATAATCCCAGTGCTTACAGGCACATAGTAGGTGCTTAATAAAGGTTCACTTCACTGGCTGTTTATTGACTGACTAAATTGTGATACCCTAAACTGAACCCAACATTACAGATAGGCTCTTCAGGAAAGAGAATAGTGGGATTGTTCCCTCTGCATACTGTGAATCTCTTAATGAAGCTTATATAATGAAATCTGATTTTCTATTTGCTAGCTAACATTGCTCATTCATTGAATTTTTATTTTAAAACTTCCCCTCCATACTTAAGTTTTTTCACAGACTTGCCCAGCCATGCTTCCTCTGAGTTGCACTTATGCAGTTATTTTTTTTTTTTTTTAAGTCTGGCTTTAACCGAAAGATAAAATATAGGGTGGCTGTCTTCTTTACAAAACGAATTCACACTAGATCATTGAAGCTAACCTAGGGAGTTTAAAATATGATTCGATTTCTATACAACATTTTCAGAAACATATTTACGACCTATTCATCACACATGCCTGTAGGAGAGATTATCGCAGCAATAATTCTCTGGAAAAGCAAACAACATTTTGGATGGGACCGGTGTTGAGTAAAAGCAGCTTCATGGACACTCAGGGCACGCTGTGTCCTTTTCCCTTGGCACCAGAGGTGGCTGACTCCACATTTTTCTTGTGGTATGGGAGAATAGACTGCGTTATTGTAGAGGGGAAATAGCCGCATTTCAAATTATTCTTCGTGGCTGGAATGAACATCTTCTGTCATGAGTCCAACTCACTCAGGAATATTGGCTCCAAGGAAGCACATCATAATCAACATTTATCTTAAAATAAACAATTTGCTTGTAAAAGAACATTTTTATGGCTATGGTAAGTGATTTCCTCTCGTTCTCACAGGTGTATGCCCTGCACTTTTTCTTTTGTGGGGAAAACTATAATATCGTCCTCTTAACACCAGCAAATCTCCTCTCCCAGAGAGTGCATTAAATGTTTCTCTAATTTTCAAGGCTTAGCTAGGAGATTTGTAAAAACAACTGCATATTTCACACAGATTCTCTCTTAATCGTGTTGACTGAATCTCTCTGAAAAGACACTTTCTTGTAAGGAAATCACACCATTACAGAGGCAGAGATGAGAAATTTCCTTGTTTTTGCCATGGAATGTTCCCAGTTCTATTAAATGATGGCTCTATCATCATTCCCTAGAAAGTAGGCAGTATGGTGTTGGGAAAAGGATACTAGATATTTAATAAGGAGTCGTAGGTTCAAATCTCAGCTCTACCACCTACCAACCATGTCAATTCAGAAGTTTCATTTAGCCTCACATTGCTTCATTTTCTATTATGTAAATTATGAGGAGGGAATGAGATGGCAATTAGGTGGTCCAGTGAATAGAGTGTTGGACTTGGAGGCAAGATTTGAGTTCAAATCTGATCTCAAACATTTATTATCGGAGTGAGTGATTTAACCCCTCCATTCCTCTGTCATAAAATGGGTAAAATAACAAAGCCTACCTGACAAGATTATGGTGAGAGTCAAATGCAGTAATATTTGTAAAGTGCTTAGCAAAGCACATAGTCGATTATAGTGGTAATCAACAGAAAAACTAGAAGGAAATTAAAATCTCCTTTCCTGAAATATCCCCATGCCTTAAAAGTCCAAATACATTGCTCGTTATTTTGAAATGCCAGCACCACATCAATGCTCAAAGGACCTGCCTACAGGTAGACCTACCTGTCTACACTGTGAGTCTGTTAGTGACCATGCCAGCAGCTTCTCTTTATCCATACAAGAAGAAAGAAAATTAATTCCCTGTACCGACTAGCCAACTAACAGATAGAATGTAGTATCTGCTGCTTATTGAAGAGGCAAAGCTTTTGTTTGGATAGTCCCCATTTTTAACTCTTTATGGCAGACTTTAACATGAGCAGTGATTCATGGAAATAGCAAGAAGATTCATGGGTATACAATCCAATGCTAAACATTTCTACCATCTCTGGCAAAGGAATATTACTGTCTGTAATTTTTCCCTCTCAAAAAACTCTTCTTGGGACATTTTTTTTATGATTTTTTCCTCCTTTCAAGGTTGCTCTTTGTTCAAGGACCAGTAAAAATAATGGTAATAATAAAAAGACAAGAGACAGTGTAGTACAGTAGAAAGAATATTTGACTTATAATCAGGAATGATCTGAGATTGAATCTGGCTTCCCAAGATTCACTAACTGCATGATCAATGTCAATTATTTAACTTTTTAATGCCTCAGTTTCCTCACATGTAAATTTAATAATATCTTTACTACCAATTTCACAAAGTTATGAGGATGAGCTAACTTAAGTGAAATGTCTAATAAACTTTAAAGAGATTATATATCAACTTTCATCATGGTGAAGGTGACAAAAAGATTCAAGATATTCCTGCTTTTAAAACTCTCCCTAAGAGAGTTTTTATCAAATATTTACACATTACCATGGCTACATTTTAAAAATTTTATTAGTAAAACTATTTAGCATGTCCTCTTATGAACCTTGGAGGCTGAATGATGATTGAAGCATACTGTTTTTACCTTTTTTATCTTCTGGGTATTTTTCTTTCTAGTAGTTTTTTTCTTTTTATTCTTATTTTTCTCTCCCAAGATAATTCATATGGAAATATGTAAAAAAAGGAATGTGTATATATATATTCTAAATAAATAAATAAAAAGAAATATTCTCCTACTGCAGAGAAATCTATCTAGACAAAAGAAGGACACATTTCAGATTCTACTGAACTGTCAGTGCATGAACCATTCAGATTATTTATCCAGAATATGTCCAAATTCTAAGAAACTGAGCAAAATTATTAAATGGTTCTGTGTAAATTGGCAAAGGAGTTATAGACCAGTCTGATTTATGGTCTAGTCTAATAGCTTCATTTTTGCATGTTTTAGAGTTTAAGACTTCTTAGAATCTCAGAATGTTAAAGTACTTTAGAAGGTGTCTAGTATAATGCCTATCAGGAAAATAAGCCCCTACAAAAGGTCATCCAGCCTTTTGGATGATCACCAGGAGAGAAAAAGGCAGAATCTCTCAAAATTATATATTGCAGGTGGAGCCAAGGTGGCAGAATAAAGGGAAGAATTCGCCTGACCTCTCTCCTAAACTGCTCCAAATTCCTTTAAATAATGACTCTAAAGAAATTTTAGAGCATCAGAACACCCAAAAAAAAGGAGGACATTTTCCAGCTGAAAGCAACTTAGAAGCTCAGCTGAGAATGTCTTGACACTAGAGTGGGAGACCAGCATGTGGTCCCAGAGCAGACCAGAATAACCCCAGCCCTGGCCCAGTGCCAGCAAAGCAGGACCTCTGAATCAGCTGCAACACTGGTGGTTTCTAAACTTCTCAGCTCAGAGACTGAAAAGACAACTTAGAAGGTCTGCAGGAAAGCTTTGTCAGTAGTGTGAAGGAGCCTTGGGAAACCAGCAAACCAAGAGTGGGCATGGGCAGTAGTGGTGCTGGTAGCTTCCTGAGAAAGGACTATATTGCTTTAGCACACTAGATCTTACAGCTACAGTGGGGCAGGGACACTCTTAACAGCTCCAGGACAGAAAAGGGATTTTGTGATCAAGTTCCTGAAAACAACTGGACAAAATCCCTGAAGCCTGGAGCCACATACCCTCCATCCTGAAAACAGAACCCTACTTTAACAGAAAATTAAAAACTGAGTAATAGACTTGGGAAAAGAGCAGACAGCACAAAAATATTCTGACCATAGAAAGGTACTATTGTGACAAGGAAGATCAAAACACATATTCAGAGGATAACAAGATACTCTTTCAACTGAAGATTTGCTTGGGAAATAGGACCATCATGGTGCAATAAGGCATAGAACAAAAACAGAAGTCAGTGAGTATGAGGACAGCAAGTCAGAGAATCACTATAAGGAGTGAAACCCTCCTCAAAATATTGATGTCTAGTAAATCTAAGCCAGATAATTGAGTCTGATTGTTATGAAATTCTCCTAAATATCAATTGGCTTTTCATTAACTTTCAGCCATTTCTCCTACTTCTGTCTTGTGAAGTCAGACAAAATAAGATAGATTATTCTTCTACAAAGCAATTTTGAAATACTTGAAGCTAGCTACATCTCTTTTCCCTCCAAGCCTTCTCTTGTTTAGGCTGACAATTTCCTTCAATTGATTTTTGTATCTCATGATCTAGAGATTTTTTGTTATTTTATTATAAGTGTTTTATTGAATAAGAAGGGGAATGTGGAACTAACATGGAGGAGTAAGGCAGGCACTTGCCTGAACTCTCTCAATTCACCTCCTAGACAACTGTTCAATAATACCTCAGTGAGAGTTCTACTACTAAAAAGAAAAATACCCAGTGAGAGCTTCAGAACCAACAAAAGAAAAGGTGAAACAATTTCACTTAATATTTTTCCAATTGTTTAAATCTATTTGTGTGGGAAGTGTTTTGTAGTTTTGCTCATATAATTCCTGACTTTCCTTTGGCAGATAGATTAGCAAATATTTTATGCTATTGATAATTATTTTGAATGGAATTTCTCTTTATATCTCTTGTTGTTGGATTTTGTTGGTGATGTATAAAAGTGCTGAGGATTTATGTACATTTATTTTATATCCTGAAACTTTGCTAAAGTTGTGGATTAAATCACTTTTGATCAGAGAAATGCAAATTAAGACAACTCTGAGATATCACTACACACATGTCAGATTGGCTAAGATGACAGGAAAAAATAATGATGAATGTTGGAGGGGATGCGGGAAAACGGGGACACTGATGCATTGTTGGTGGAGTTGTGAACGAATCCAGCCATTCTGGAGAGCGATCTGGAATTATGCCCAAAAAGTTATCAAACTGTGCATACCCTATGATCCAGCAGTGTTTCTATTGGGCTTATACCCCAAAGAGATACTAAAAAAGGGAAGGGGACCTGTATGTGCCAAAATGTTTGTAGCAGCCCTGTTTGTAGTGGCTAGAAACTGGAAAATGAATGGATGCCCATCAATTGGAGAATGGCTGGGTAAATTGTGGTATATGAATGTTATGGAATATTATTGCTCTGTAAGGAATGACCAGCAGGATGAATACAGAGAGGCTTGGAGAGACCTACATGGACTGATGCTAAGTGAGATGAGCAGAACCAGGAGATCATTATACACTTCGACAACGATATTGTGTGAGGATGTATTCTGATGGAAGTGGATTTCTCTGACAAAGAGACTTAACTGAGTTTCATTGGAGAAATGATGGACAGAAACAGCTACACCCAAAGAAGGAATACTGGGAAATGAATGTGAACTATTTGCATTTTTGATTTTCTTCCCGAGTTATTTTTACCTTCTGAATCCAATTCTCCCTGTGCAGCGGGAGAACTGTTCGTTTCTGCAAATATGTATTGTATCTAGGATATACTGCAACATATTTAACATATATAGGACTGCTTGCCATCTTGGGGGGGGGAGGAGGGAGGGAGGGGAAAAAACGAAACATAAGTGATTGCAAGGGATAATGTCGTGTAAAAATTATCCTGCCATGGATTCTGTCAATACAAAGTTATTACTAAATAAAATAAAATTAAAAAAAAATAAAGTTGTGGATTATTTCTAATAGTTTTTTAGTAGAATCTCTGGGGTTCTCTAAGTATACCATCATAGCATCTGCAAAGAGTGATAATTTGGTTTCCTCATAACCTACTCTAATTCTTTTAATCTCTTTCTCAACTCTTATCACTGAAGCTAGCATTTCTAATACAATATTGAATAGTAATGGTGATAGTGGGCAATCTTGTTTCATGCCTGATCTTATTGGGAATGGTTCCAGTTTATCCCCATTACATATGATGCTTGCTGATGATTTTAAATAGATGCTACTGATTATTTTAAGGAAAAGTCCATTTATTCCTATACTCTCAAGTGCTTGTATTAGGAATGGAGGTTGGATTTTATCAAATGTTTTTTCTGCATCTATTGAGATGATCATATTGAATCATTAGTTCTACCAAATTTTTTTATGACACAAATATGGTGTTGATATCTAAACCAGAAAGAGTAAAAACAGAAAGAATACTTTAGACCAATTTCTTTAATAAATATTGATGAAGACATTTTAAATGAAATACCAGCAAGGAGATTACAGCAATATATCATAAAGATCATACACAATGATCAGTTGAGATTTATACCAGAACTTCAGGTATGATTATCAATAACAAAACTAACAGAAATCATATTATGATCTCAATAAATACAGAAAAACCCATTCCAAAAATATCTTAAACTGTGGGGCCCAAAACTGTATGGGATAACATAAACAAATATGTTTGATCACAGAGTTATTAATTATTAGTAAATGTTTGATATGCATACCTATTTTCTACACTTATGTACCCAGGATCATGGAAAAATCTCTCAGGTGAAAAATAAGCATGAGTAAAAATAAAAAAATAAAAACCTGTGCTAGAGAACATAGTCATAAACAGATTTTTCATTAAAATAAGTAGTATTTATCCACAACCGTTGACAAGCATTATCTTTAATGGGAAGCCTTCTTAATAAGATCAGTGATGAAGCAAGGATGCCCATTATCACAATTATTCAATGTAATAAAAATGTTAGCTATAATAATAAAAGAAGAAGAGAAAAATTATGGAATTAGAATAAGTAATGAGAGTACAAAACTATCACCCTGTGAACATGATATCATGGTATAATTAGAGAGTCAACTAAAAACTATTTGAAACAACAACTTTAGCAAAGTTGCAGGATATAAAATAAATCCACATAATTAGTTTTCTATATATTATCAACAAACTTCAGCAGCAAGAGATAGAGAACTTCCTTTTAAAACAATGTAGACAATATAGAATATTTGGGACTTTATTTACCAAGACAAACTCATGGATTATA
Organism: Antechinus flavipes; assembly: GCF_016432865.1. Taxonomy (NCBI): domain Eukaryota; kingdom Metazoa; phylum Chordata; class Mammalia; order Dasyuromorphia; family Dasyuridae; genus Antechinus; species Antechinus flavipes. Next base: position 81,376,946 of record NC_067403.1, on the reverse strand, counting down.
TGAACACAACTACACAACACTTTTCACATAAATAGTCAGATATAAACAATTAGATAGATATAATTTGTTTAATAGTATGCTGAGCCAATATAATAAAAAATTACACTTAGGCCTAAACTAATTTACTTGCTCAGTTCCATACCACTCAAACTATCAAAAATTATTTTATAAAATTAGAAAAAATAATTTAAAACACTTATCTAGAAGGAAAAAAAGACCAAGAATATAAAGAATTAAAGAAAAAAAGGTGAAGGAAGGTGGCCTCTTCATATCCAATTTCAAATTGTATTACAAAGTGATAACCTTAAAAACAAACTGGAACTGGCTAAGAAATAGAATAGTAGAAGAGTAGAAAAGATTAGATACATAAGATTCTGTAGTAAATGACCACAATAAACTAGTTTTTGATAAAAACACAAAAGCCCAGTCTTTTGCAGCAAAGATTCACTCTTAGTTAAAAAAAAAAAATCCAACTTTATGGGAAGTCTGTTATACTGAAAAACAATATGACAGAAACATGCTCCACCATATACCATGATAAAGTCAAATTAAGTATATGATTTAGACATAAAGGGTAATACCATAAACAAATTAGAAGAAAAAGTAATAGTTTACCTATCAGATTTATAGAAAAGGGAAGAATTTGTGAGCAAACAAGAGATAGAGACCATTATAATAAATAAAATGGATAATTTTGATTCTATTAAATTTAAAAGATTTTGCACAAACAAAACTAATGTAACCAAGATTAGAAGGAAAGCAAAAATCTGGAAAACATTTTACAGCAAGTATCTGTAATAAAGGCTTCATATTTCAAATATATAAGGAACTGAATCAAATTTATAAGAATAAAAGTCAATCTCCAATTAATAAATGATCAAAAGATATGAGCAGGTAGTTTTGAGATGAAAAAATCAAAACCATCCATAACCATATGGAAAAAATACCTTAAGTCACTATTGATTAGAGAAATTAACATATAAAACAATTTTGAAGTAGCACCTCACAACTATCAGATTGGCTAATATGACAGAAAAGGAAAATGATAAATTTTGGAGTATACATGGGAAAATTGGAATATTAATGCACTATGGGTAGAGTTGTGAACTGATCCAATTATTCTGGAGAGCAATTTGGATCTATGTCAAAAGGGCTATAAGACTGCATGTCCTTTGATCAAGCAATATAGCACTAAAAAGTCTACATCCGAAAGATACCAGAAAAAGGGAAAGTAACCTGTTTGACCCACGGTATTTAAAATAGTTCTTTTTGTGGTGACTAAGAATTGGAAATTAAGGGAATGTCTATTAAATGGGGAATGAATGAATAAGTAGTGACATATGATTGTAGTGGAATACTATTGTGCTATAAGAAATTATAAACAGGATGATTTCAGAAAAACTTAGAAAGACTTAAATGAATTAACACAAATTAAAATGAGTAGAAGCAGAAGATTATTGTGCACAGTAACAACAATATTGTACAATGATCACTTAGGAGTAACTTAGCTATTCTCTGCAATAATCACTACAATATAATTTAAAAGAAAAAAAAAAAACTCATGATGAGGGGATGGAGCCAAGATGGTGGAGAGGACACATTCTTCTTTCTGATTTTCTTCCAGAACACTCAACTAATTACCAAATTCAGCCTCTGAATTAGCTTTAGATTAGCAGAATTCACTATTGGGAGTGCAACAAATTACCAGCAGAAGATAATTTCAAAGATCAAAGATCATCAGAAAAGGTCTGTTTTGGTTGGGCATGAAGGGAGGGGGGCAGGCGCAGGATGCCAGAGTATGTTGTGCAGATCCAGGGCCCAATGCAGTCTCTGTGGGGTGGTGCAGACTCAGTGTGGTAGAGAATCTATAGGGAGGATTGTACCACAGTGTTGTCTAATTTGGAAATCAGTAGATCAGCAGAAAAGTTATAAAACATCCAACATAAACACAAACGGTAAATAGTGAACCCCAAAGCACTGGAGTCTCACCGACCTGGCCACCTAGCACTGACAGTGAGTCAGCACGATGCCAGTGCACTTGCTGCTGCTTGTAGAGAAAGCTTGGAAAACCTCCCTTGCCCTAAAAGCAGATCCCAACTTTTTTTTTTTTTAATGAGTAAAAATTCAAAGAGAACTCTAACCATTGATAGTTTCTATGGTGAAAGAGAATAACAGATTTCTAACCCTGAGGAGTCTAAAAGCAGATTGTCTCCAGATGAAGCCCCAAAGAGAGATATAACCTGGCCCCCATCACACGTCTCTCCTAGAAGAAATTAAAGAGAGTCTCAAAAGAGAACTAGAAGAAAAATGGGGAAATGAAAGGAAAATTTTGCAAGAGGGTTTGGAAAAGGCATATAACTCATTAAAAGATAGATTTGACAAAATAGAAAAAGAAAATAACTCCTTGAAAAAACAAAATTAGTGAAACAGAAAAGGTAAATAACTTCCAGGAAAACAGAATTTGTGAAGTACAAAAAAAGAAAATAACTCCTTAAAAAATAGAATTTGTGAAATGGGAAAAAATTCCATAAAACAAAATATTTAAAAACTCAATTGGACAAATACAAAAAGAAAATGAAAAAGTAAATGAAGGAAATAATTCACTAAAATTCAGAATTGAACAAATGTAAATGAATACTCGATGAGACATCAAGAAAAAATCAAGCAAGACCAAAAAAAAAAAAAAAGAAAAAGAAAAAACAGGAAAAAATTATAAAATACCTACTTGGGAAAACAACTGACCTGGAAAAATAGATCTAGGAGAGGCAATCTAAGGATTATTGAACTCCCTGAAAATCATGATGAAAAAAAGTACCTAGACACTATTTTCAAGAAATCATCAAAGAGAATTGCCCTGATGTCATAGAATCAGAAGGAAATAGCCATTGAAAGAATTCACCAAACAACTCCTGAAAGAGATCCCAAAATTAAAACTCCAAGGAATATCATGGTTAAATTTCAGACCTATCAGACCAAGGAAAAAATATTACAATCAGCCAGAAAAAAAAAAAAAAAAAACAATTCACATACCAAGGAGCCACAATAAGGATTACCCAAGATCTAGTAGCTTCCACTTTAAAGGATCGAAGTGCCTGGAATCTGATATTCCAGAAGGCAAAGGAACTTGGAATGCAGCCAAGTATAAACTACCCAGCCAAACTAAACATTTTCTACTAGGGAAGAAGATGGACATTCAATGAAACAGATGATTTCCATTTATTTCTGATGAAAAAACCAGAGCTAAACAAAAAGTTTGACCTCCAAATATAGGACTCAAGAGAAGCATAACAAGGTAAAAAAAAAAAAAAAACTCTTGAGAACTGTATTTCTGTTATGGGTGTACATAGAGAATGTATATATAATTTGATTTTACTGTTATAATATAAAAAAGGAACTAGAGATGGAAAGGGGATTTTATCAGAAAAATGGAGAAGTTAAGTTAAATGAGGAAAATTACATCTCATGAAGAGGCAAAGGAAACCTATTACATTTGAGAGAAAGAAGGAAGGGGCATGAACATTGTGTGAATCTTACTCCCATCAGATATAAGAAACATGTTTAAAGTACAGATATACAATACAGAATAAATACGGAGGTAAAAGGCTGGAGCATAATCTATTATGCTTCAGGTGAAATTAAAAAAAAAAAAAAAGCAGGGGTAGCCATCCTGATCTCAGATCAAGCAAAGGCAAAAATTAATCTAATTAAAAGAGATAAGGAAGAAAACTATATCTTGCTAAAGGATACCATAGATAATGAAGCAATATCAATACTAAATATATATGCACCAAGTGGTATAGCATAGAAATTCCTAAAGGAAAAGTTGAGAGCTGCAAGAAGAAATAGAAAACAAAACTATAATAGTGGGAGATCTCAACCTTACTCTCTCAGAACTACATAAATCAAACCATAGAATAAATAAGAAAAGTTTAAAGAGGTAAATAGAATACTAGAGAAATTAGGTATGATAGATCTTTAGAGAAAATTGAATGGAGACAGAAAGGAGTACACTTTCTTCTTGGCAGTTCATCAATACTATACCAAAAAAATGACCATATATTAGGACATAAAGATCTCAAAATTAAATGCAGAAAGGCAGAAATAGTAAATGCATTCTTTACAGATCAGAATGCAATAAAAACTACATTCAACCAAAAGCGAGGGGCAAATAGACCAAAAAGTAATTGGAAACTAAATAATCTCATCCAAAAGAATGATTGGGTAAAACAGCAAATCATAGACACAATAATTTCATTGAAGAGAATGACAATAATGAGACAACATACCAAAATTTGTGGGATGCATCCAAAGCAGTAATAAGGGGAAATTTTATATCTCTTAGCTGCTTACTTGCATAAAATAGAGAAAGAGAAGATCAATAAATTGGGCTTGCAACTAAAAAGACTAGAAAAAGAAAAAGAACAAATTAAAACCCCTCAATAAAATACCAAACTTGAAATTCTAAAAATAAAAGGAGAGATTAATAAAATTGAAAGTAAAAAAAAAAAAACTATTGAATTAAAGAAACTAAGAGTTGGTTTTATAAAAGAACCAACACAATAGATAAACCTTTAGTAAATTTAGAAAAAGGAAAGAGGAAAATAAAATTATTAGTCTTAAAAAATAAAAAGGGAGAACTTTCCACTAATGAAGAGAAAATTAGAGCAATAATTAGAAGTGACTTTGCCCATCTTTATGCCAATAAATTTGATAACTTATGTGAAATGGAGGAATACCTACAGTAATATAGATTGTCCAGATTAACAGAGAAGGAAGTAAATTGCTTAAATAGTCCTATTTCAGAAAAAGAAATAGAACAAGCTATTAAGCAACTCCCTAAGAAAAAATCCCCAGGACCAGATGGAATTATATGTGAATTTTACCAAACATTTTTTTTTAAAAAGAAAAGGGCATTTTTATTTTTGATAGTATGCCTAGAATCACAGCACATTACCATATAGGCACATAAAAATGCTTGTTTCTTAATTAATCTTTCATTTAAGTCAAAAAGGAAAACATATCTTGAATATTTTTGGATTACATTGGAAACATAATGAAAACTCACATTCGGACATTTTACCATTCACAATACCTTTTCATCCCCACACATTTTTAGGTATGTAATTTAAATATTATAATATCTCTTTAGAGATGGGGAAATTGAGATCCAGAGAGAGTAAATTAAATGTTCAATATCATTGATTTGTAAATGGAAGAATCAGGAGATTTTCTCTTCTTTTAAAATTTGTTTTAAGATGCAGATCAAGCACCCTCTTTCTCTTGAAGCATTTATTCATTCATTTATTTATTTATTTTATAATAACTTTTTATTGACAGAACCCATGCCAGGGTAATTTTTTACAACATTATCCCTTGCGCTCACTTCTGTTCCGATTTTTCCTCTCCCTCCCTCCACCCCCTCCCCTCAATGGCAAGCAGTCCTATATATGTTAAATATGTTGCAATATATCCTAGATACAATATATGTATGCAGAACCGAGCAGTTTTCTTGTTGCACAGGGAGAATTGGATTCAGAAAGTAAAACTAACCCGGGAAGAAAAAAAAATGCAAATAGTTTACATTCATTTCCCAGTGTTTTTTTCTTTGGGTGTAGCTGCTTTTGTCCATCATTGATCAATTGAAACTGAGTTAGGCCTCTTTGTCAAAGAAATCCATTTCCATCAGAATACATCTTCATTCAGTATTGTTGTTGAAGTATATAATGATCTCCTGGTTCTGCTCATTTCACTTAGCATCAGTTCATGTAAGTCTCTTCAAACTTCTCTGTATTCATCCTGCTGGTCATTTCTTACAGAACAATAATATTCCATGACATTCATATACCACAATTTACTCAACCATTCTTCAATTGATGGGCATCCATTCATTTTCCAGTTTCTAGTCACTACAAACAGGGCTGCCACAAACATTTTGGCACATACAGGTCCCTTTCCCTTCTTTAGTATATCTTTGGGGTATAAGCCCAGTAGTAGCACTGCTGGATCAAAGAGTATGCACAGTTTGATAATTTTTTGGGCATAATTCCAGATTGTCTCCAGAATGGTTGGATTCATTCACAACTCCACCAACAATTCATCAGTGTCCCAGTTTTCCCGCATCCTCTCCAATATTCATCATTATTTTTTCCTGTCATCTTAGCTGATCTGACAGGTGTGTAGTGGTATCTCAGAGTTGTCTTAATTTGCATTTCTCTGACCAATAGTGATTTGGAACACTCTTTCATATGAGTGGTAATAGTTTCAATTTCATCATCTGAAAATTGTCTGTTCATATCCTTTGACCATTTATCAAGAGGAGAATGGCTTGATTTCTTATAAATTAGAGTCAATTCTCTATATATTTTGGAAATAAGGCCTTTATCAGAACCTTTAACTGTGAAGATGTTTTCCCAGTTTGTTGCTTCCCTTCTAATCTTATTTGCATTAGTTTTGTTTGTACAAAGGCTTTTTAACTTGATGTAATCAAGATTTTCTATTTGTGATCAGTAATGGGCTCTAGTTCATCTTTGGTCACAAATTTCTTTCTCCTCCACAAGTCTGAGAGATAAACTATCCTATGTTCCTCTAATTTATTTATAATCTCGTTCTTTATGCCTAAATCATGGACCCATTTTGATCTTATCTTGGTATATTGTGTTAAGTGTGGGTCCATGCCTAATTTCTGCCATAATAATTTCCAGTTATCCCAACAGTTTTTATCAAATAATGAATTCTTATGCCAAAAGTTAGGATCTTTGGGTTTGCCAAACACTAGATTGCTATAGTTGACTATTCTGTCTTGTGAACCTATCCCACTGATCAACTAATCTTATTTCTTAGTCAATACCAAATGTCTACCAAACATTTAAAAAACAATTAACTCCAATGCTATATAAACTATTTGAAAGTATAGGGAATTAAGAAGTCTTACCAAATTACTTTTATGACACAGATATGGTACTGATACCTAAACCAGGTAGGATGAAAACAGAGAAAGGAAATAATAGAACAATCTCCCTAATGAATATTGATGCAAAAATCTTAAATAAAATATTAGCAAAGAAATTATAGAAAATCATCCCCTGGATAATACACCATGACCAAATAGAATTTACACCAGGAATGCAGGGCTGGTTCAATATTAGGAAAACTATTAGCATAATTGACTATATCAATAATCAAATGAACAAAAACCATATGATTATTTCAATAGGTGCAGAAAAAAGCATTTGATAAAATCGAACACCTATCCCTATTAAAAACACTAGAGAACATAGGAATAAATGGACTTTTCCTTAAAATAGTCAATAGCATCTATTTAAAACCACCAGCAAGCATTATATGTAATGGTGATAACCTGGAATCATTTCCAATAAAATCAGGAGTGAAACAAGGCTGCCCAATATCACCATTACTATTCAATATTGTATTAGAAATGCTAGCTTTGGCAATAAGAGATGAAAAAGAGATTAAATGGATTAGAGTAGGTAATGAGGAAACCAAATTATCACTCTTTCCAGATGATTTGATGGTATACTTAGAGAACTCCAGAGAATCAATTTAAAAGCTATTAGAAATGATCCACAACATTAGCAAAGTTGTAGGATACAAAATAAATCTACATAAATCATCACCATTTTTATACAGCACTAACAAAATCGAACAGCAAGAGATACAAAGAGAAATTCCATTTAAAATAACTGTCAATAATATAAAATATTTGGGAATCTGTATGCCAAAGGAAAGTCAGGAATTATGAGCAAAACTACAAAACACTTTCCACACAAAATCAGATCTAAAAATTGGAAAAATATCAAATGCTCTTGGATAGGTCAAACGAATATAATGAAGATGACAATATTACCAAAAACTAATCTATTTATTTAGTGATATACCAATCAGACTCCCAAGAAACTATTTTAATGACCTAGAAAAAAATAACAACAAAATTTATCTGGAAGAATAAAAGGTCAAGAATTTCAAGGGATCTAATAAAAAAAAAAATCAAATGAATGTGGCCTAGTTGTACCTGATCTAAAACTAAATTATAAAGCAGTGGTCATCAAAACAATTTGATATTGGCCAAGAAATAGACTAGGTTGATCAGTGGAATAGGTTAGGTTCACAGAACAAAACAGTCAAGAACTATAGCAATCTAGTGTTTGACAGAACCAAAGACCCCAGCTTTTGGAATAAGAATTAACTATTTGACAAAAACTGCTGGAATATTGGAAACTATATGGAAGAAACTAGGCACTGACCCACACTTAACACCATATGCCAGGATAAGGTCAAAATGGGTTCATGATCTAGACATAAAAAACGAGATTATAAATAAATTAGAGGAATGTAGGATAGTTTATCTCTCAGACCTGTGCAGGAGGAAGAAATTTGTAACCAAAGAAGAATTAGAGATCATTATTGATCACAAAATAGAAAATTTTGATTATATTAAGATAAAAAGTTTTTATACAAACAAAATTAATGCAGACAAGATTAGAAGGGAAGCAATAAACTGGGGAACATTTTTACATTCAAAGGTTCTGATAAAGGACTCATTTCTAAAATATATAAAATTGACTCAAATTTATAAGAAATCAAGAATTCTCCAATTGATGACAATTTTCAGACAAAGAACTTGAAACTATTTCTAGTCATATGAACAGGTGCTCCAAATCACTATTGATCATAGAAATGCAAATTAAGACAACTGAGATACGGCTATACATCTCTCAGATTAGCTAAGATGACAGGAAAAGATAATGATGAATGTTGGAGGATATGAGAAAACTGGGACACTGATACATTGTTGGTGGACTGTGAATGAATCCAACCATTCTAGAGAGCAATTTGGAACTATGCTCAAAAAGTTATCAAAATATTCATACCCTTTAACCCATCAGTGTTACTACTGGGCTTATATCCCAAAGAGATCTTAAAGGAAGGAAAAGAACCCAAATGTGCAAAAACGTTTATGGTGGCCCTTTTCATAGTGGCTACTAATTGGAAACTGAATGGATACCCATCAATTGGAGAATGGCTGAATAAATTATGGTATATGAATGCTATGGAATATTATTGTGTGTAAGAAATGATCAACAGGATGACTTCAGAGAGTCTGGAAAGACATGAAGTGATGCTAAGTGAAATGAGCAGAACCAGGAGATCATTTTACATGGCAACAGAAAGATTATATGATGATCAATTCTGATGGACATAGTTCTCTTCAACAACGAGTTGATTCAAACCAGTTCCAATTGTTCAGTGATGAAAAGAGCCATCTACACCCAGAGAGAGGACTATGGGAACTGAGTGTGGACCACCCATAGCATTTTCACTCTTTCTGTTATTGTTTACTTGCATTTTTGTTTTCCTTCTCAAGTTTTTTTTCTTTCTAGATCTGATTTTTCTTGTATGGCAAGATAACTGTATAAATATGTACACATATATTGGATTTAACATATATTTTTACATATTTAAAATGTATTGGACTACCTGCCATCTATTGGAGGGGATGGAGGGAAGGAGGAGAAATTTTGGAACAGAAGGTTTTGCAAGGATCAGTGTTGAAAAAATCACCCATGCATATGTTTTGTAAATAAAAAGCTACAATAACAAAAAAATAATTATTATTCTAAAAATAAATAAAACCAAAACACAAACAAACAAATAAAAACTCATCATGAAAAATGTTATCCATATCCAGAAGATGAACTTTCAGAGTCTGAATACAGATTGAAGAAAAGAAACTTGCAAACTTTGGAGGTTCAAAGGATTTTGACTTTCCTACCAGCAACTTAGTCTTAGAAGCATCACTTAAAAATTTGATCAATGTTTGCAAATGGAGCCAGAAAAAAAACTGGATAGATTCCAGACTCTATAAAGGGCTCAGCCTAAGAGTGACAGCTTAAAAACTCCAAAAAAAAAGAACTTATAGAAGTTGTTGAGTTAGCACTTTGTCACAAGTTCTCTTTTATCTTGAGTCTTTTTTCCCCTGAATCCTGTATGTGTTGGTAGGAAAGCATTCCATAGGCATATTTTGATTGATGTTATGTACCAACTATTCCAACATCACCATAGTAAGATTATGAAAAAGTATTTGAAAAATATTGAGAAAGTATTTTTGAAAAAGTAACTGAATAATTGATATTGACCATTTATTACATGGGAAACACACTGATAGGGACCCATAATCTACATATTTAGTAAAAATAAACCATTACTCACTAAGGGATACCCCTACCCCCAAAAAAGGGATATATAACTATCTATATCCTAAGAGACCAACCCATAAAGGTGAATGGTTTCTCCAGAGCACATATTTGCATTTTATGATATATTATTGGTCATAGCTATAAGTAAATTAATGACAAATCAGGGATGTATTTCTAATTACAACATTATACAAAATGACAAAAAGTTATCTACTGAAAGAAAATGCATTTTTAGAAAGTTACTAGAATTTAGTGTTAAGAAAAGTATGATCTTCCAGCATTTTACTATGATGGCTTGAAGTTTAGATGAATTACTTCTGTAGAAAGAATCCTAGTATTGGAGTAAGAGGCTCTGTATTCAAGTCCTAGCTTTTATCTGTGTGACCCTGGAAAAGATATTTAACTTATATGGATTTCAGTTTCTTCATTTATAAAATAAAGGAAATGGTATAGATGACTTAACAGCTATTTTTAGTTCACTTTAAGTTTCTGGTCCAGTAAAAACAAGAAATGTTGATGATCTAAAAGTGATTGATTTTTTTCTGGAGGAAATAAGGGGGATAATTTCATTGTCATATTGAATAATCAGTGAGAAAATTCAATGCAGAATGATACTTAAAGACTTTTAAGGTGATAGGATATTACAGTGACTTGCTTGAGGTAATAAAATCACTATGTGCAAGAGACAGAATTGAACCTAGATATTATAGATTCTGAGATTGGCTCTCTAACCACTACACTGCCTTTCCTAAAAAGCATAGGGATAGAAAAATGGCCAGAAGAAGAAATTGGAGGAAAACTAAAACTGGAAGAAGAGCTTGAGGCTTCCAAATGACTTTTCCCATTGAGAAATCAAGAATGGTTCAAAAACTTATCTTTGGAAGGATCTCAAAATGGTGGAGGGATATAAAGAAATGATGCCATGGGAAAATTTCTTTTTACAAGGGGAAAATAATAAAAAAAGAAATATTCCTAATTTTTTTCCAAAAGCTTCCTGACAACTTCCTTTGAAAAAATGAGAAGATTTAGGAAATAGAGGTAGCCAATAAGCTTCAAATAGAAAGCAGTAAGAGATCTAAAAGGAAAATCAGATTCAAGTTTGAGGGTTGGGAAGTAGTGAGAAGCAGAAGTTGGAGTGAAAAACTTGTTTTAATCCATATGTTGGGTGTTAGAATAAAGTAGAGGAAAGTCTGGTAAATGGTATGAAGTCCTAGGAAGAAAATATGACCCCAAAGACTAGTTACTATGGGAAACAATTCTAAAGTTTGCAATAAGTGTCTCATAAAGAACAAAAATTAGTTTTTATGATGCTCAAAAGACTCTGAGCTCTTCCTAAAAATATAACTACTGTCAACCACAACCAGATTCTATCTACTTTGCTAAATTGTCATCTGCCATAGTTACTATCTTCATCATATTTCACTTAGCTGTTTTTCAGTGAAATCCCCATCTAAAACTTTAGATGGCTATTATTAGAAAGCCAAGAAAATGAAATATGCTAATTGCAAAAACTGCTATAGACCTGGAGAGAATAGTTTGTATTATCATTTGTGAAGTAATTTGACCCATTTGAAAGAACTTAGTTTTAAATTGGGATTAATGTTTTAAAAATAAAAGCAAACAAAATAATCTTCAAAAATCAATAGCATGTATAAAATATATGTGTGAATTAATAAGAAAACACAAGAAGCAATAATAAAAAGGAAATCCTATTTCAAATAAATACCAAATGTGTAGCACATTTGGAGATCAACTGCCCAAAGTACACAAAGACTTTTATAAATTGAATTATATAGTATTCCTTAAGGAATTAAAGTGCAACTTGTATAGCTACATGAGTTTTCAGTGTTAATGGCTAGGCTGTGTCATATAATAAAAATGACAACACTACCAAAATTAATTTCCATTTTTCAGTGCTAAACCAATAAAATTACAAAGAGGATACACAAACACATTGCACATGTTTTTGGTCCTTCTCAGTGTATAAATCAGTTATGTTGATTCTCCCCACCAAAAAATAAAACCTACAGTTTGTCATATAGGATAACTCTTAGGGAGAGGGAGGGTTACATGTGATGTTATGGTAATGTAAGAAACAGAAAAAAATAAATTATTTGAAATTATAAATAGATAAATAAATAAAAGAGGAAATAATTTAAAATTTAACATGCTGCTTATTATGGAAGAGGTAAAACATGTCCTTTAATTATGAATTCAGTTCCCACTTAAGAGGATGATTTAATGGACTGAGTAAAGACTATGTTTCAGATATTAAATACTGTAACTAGAACTGGCTACTTAGAGCACTGATGTCTGAAGAGGAACTCTTCCTGAATAGAGGTACCTCAATGATGGTTCAGAAAGAGCCATCACTAGGCAAGTCTTTACCATAGATAGGATTATGGATGGGAGACTTAGAAAGTATCTTATAAGCCACTGAGTCCAGCTCCCTCATTTTGTAGATGGGCAAACCAAGGCCCATAAAGATTTAGTGACTATCACAGAGTCATATAACTAGAAAGTGTCAGATGCAGAATTCAGGTTCATATATTCCTGATTCTAAACATTCTACATCTCACTTCCTTACTTGCCACTACTCCTAGGTTACCTAATGTGCTCCACAGTAAAGTATAACTGACACCTCCCCCCCAAAAAAGAAAAAAGAACACCTGCAACAGAATAAGTATCTCTAGGGACATAAAAGAGGTGGATCAGCATTTAGGATACAGATAAAGCAATTCTGAAGACATCTGAAGATTAAAAAGATACTAAACAATTGGGAAATTCCCAAACGTTACTACTCTAAAATTCGTGGTTACAACATGTAACAGAACAAACAAATCAAAATTGAATATCACAAAATTATAATGACTAAGCATGTCTCTAAAGAAGAGTTTTGATACCTCTCCCCTACCTCTTTGCCAAGATGAAGGATTATGAACATGGAACACTGCAAACATATTAAACTTCTCTGATATGTTGGTTGGTTCTGATCAATTTTTGTCCTTATTTTTATTCTCTATTGGGAATATAAGTTCTGAGAGGGAGCTAATGGAGAGTAATATCAGCATTAAACATATAAATGAAAATGTATTTTTTAAAAGTCCATTGAAATCAAAGAATGTGAGCAGGCAGTCTAAGATGAAGAAGTCTGATGATGTTAATGACCACATGAAATGATCTAAATCACAAATAAATAAATACAAATTAAAGCTAATTCAAAGTTCTACAAAGTTCTGACAAATGCTGGATGTACTGTGGGAAAACAGACACAAGTTTGGCTTAAAAATCCACATAGGAAAAACCAAATGGATGAATGATCCTATTGTTCTGATAACTACATACAGTTATTTTATTAACAAAGATATCTTCAATAAACACTATGGACAATGAGCTAAACCCAGAGTAGAATCATACAAGGCACAGAGAATAGGAAGAATGACAATTAGAAGTTGTAGAGAACTTTCAATAACTCCATATTGTTCCCTTGCCAAAAAAAATTTAATTTAATAAAAATCTTTTTAAATCAATCTTTTTCCATTAGCAAGTTAGCAGAGTACAGAAGCAAAAGGCTAGCCTCCCTATGGCATATACTTCTCAGAGAGGGTCCAAGAAGTTGCCTCTATAAGTGAATTGCTGATAGGAAAGTTAGAGCAGTATTTCCTACCCTGAAAATTTTATAGATTAGGTCAAAAAATTCTCCCACTTATGCTATATTTCTGTGCATAATGGAACCCAACAACTGTTTTTTGTTTTGTTTGTTTTCACTAGTCCCATGTTTTCTGGGGTGTTCTTGATGAGAAGTCTCCCAATACAGAATGACACTGCTCCACAAATAATAGTATGAGTTATCTCTGACCCTGAAAGGAGAAGTGTATTGGCCAGGAAACCAGAGTAAATTTGTGTCAGGTCTATAAAAGTCTTTCCAACCCTGAAGTCTAATTTCAATCCACTATACTTTGCTTCTTTTCTGTAATATTATCAAAAGAATAAAAACTACCATTCATCCAAAGGCCAATGGAAACATGGTATGTGGAGGGTATAAATAGATCACAGCAAGAGTGAAATAAAAGATAAAAATCAAATATATGTATTATCAGAAAACAAAATAGGCCAGTCCTATAGAAGAAAGGATACTGTTAGTCCTCTAGATCTTCCTCAAATATAGTTAAAAGTCCTAGATGTAGCCCACAAGCACACTGATTATACATCTTATAGGGGAAGTTACAGGATATGGGCAAGAATCTCACAAAATGAAGGAAGAGAGAGGGAATAATCATTAGGTATCCACAATGTATCAGGCCTTAAAATGAGTTCTTTACAAATATTATCTCTTTTGACAAATATATAAGGGAATGATTTATGGCAAAACGAGAGATAAAGAGGATCATGGGAAGTAACATGGATAATTTTGATTACATGAAATTTAAAAAGATTTTCACAAACTAAACTAATGCAGCCAAAATTAGAAGGAAAACAGAAAATAGCAGATTTCTTTGATAAAATACCTCATTTCTCAAATATATCAAGAACTGAGTAAATTTATATTTAAGAAGTGCCATTGCCAACTGATAAGTGGCCAAATAATATGATATATTCTTATATATAAGAAATCAAAGTTATCAACAATCTCATTAAAATGTTCTAACTCATTACTGATTAGAGAAATACACATTAAAACAAACTCACATTTATTAGATTGACTAACATGACAAGAAAGGAAAATGACAAATGCTGAATGGGAATGAAGTTGTGAATTAGTCCAAATATTCTGGAGAGATTTGGAACTATATCCAAAGAGCTGTAAAACTGTGCATACCCTTTGACTCAGCAATACTACTACTACTATGAGGTCTGTTTCCCAAAGAGATCAAAGAGGAACAAAAAGGATCTATTCATACAAAAGAAATTTAAAGCACTTATTTTGGTATATCATTTTTTGGAGAGTGGCTAAACATGACAGGGTATATGATTATGGTGGAATATCATTGTACTATAAGAAATGATGAGATTCAGAAAAACATTGGGAAGACTAATATAAACTGGTGCAAAATGAAGTGAGTTAAAGCAGAAGATTGCGCACAGCAATAGCAATAGTATAAGGATGATCAACTTTGAAAGACTTAGCTAATCTGATCAAAACAATGATCCTTCATAATTCCAAAGAAGTCATAATGGAAAATGTAATCCATCTCCAGAAACAGAACTTCTGTATTCTGAGCACAGAATCAAATACACATATTTTACTTCATTTTTCTTATTTTGCCTGTGTGTTTACTTTTGCAACATGGATAATATGGAAAGATATTTTGCAGGACTCCATATGTATAATCAATATCACATTGCCTGCCTTTTCAAGGTGAGGAGTGGGAGGAAGGGAGAGATTCTGGAACTTGATTTTTAAAAATAAAATGAATATTCAAATTTTACATGTACTTGGGAAATCTCAAAATAAATAAATAAATAAGTTTTAACATAACAAACTCCAATCTATTATTTCAGCCCTTTTATATAATACTCACTTCCTAGACATTATAATCTAGTCAAATTTTTATTGCTCCTCATATGTGATACTCCATCTTCCATTTCTGTGGCTTTGTATAAGTGATCCATCATGTCTGAAATGTCCTCCTGCCTCCACTCTGTCTCTTAGAATCCCTAATTCCCTTCAGATACCACTTTCTATAAGAAACTTTTCCTGATGCTTCCCCCACCCCAGTGGCTTCTCTGCAAAACTATCTCATATATATTTTAGTTATTTCTTAAAGGCATGGTTTCAACATGTTCCTAGAAGTCTCCCCCAAAGTGGCTTTACATTTCAACTTAATTGAATGATACACTCTTTTAGCTTTAAAGCATGGAATGACTGAATGAATCTGCATTTATTAAATACTGATCTTTGTGCCAAGAATTGTGCTAAGTTCTGGGAATACAAATATAAAAACAAAGATTGTCCCTGCCCTCATGGAGCTTGCATTCTATTAGGGAGAGTGGTAGCCAAAGAGGGACAGGCTCAAAATTAGTTTAAATTTTAGTTTCTTTAGTTCAATGAATAAAATATTATTTGTTATTGAGAATTCAACAAATGTTCACCTGAAAGAAAGAAGAGGGACAAGGAAGGAGGCAGGCAGCCGGCCAGGAAGAAAGGAAAGAAGAAAAGAAGGAAGGAGGGAAAGAAAGAAGGAAGGGAAGGGAATCTCTTGAGTATATATCCTAGTGAAACATGGGAATCTTCATCATGTGGAATGCTTTATGAAGTCTTTAAAGAGAAGAAGGATTTATGATTAAGTGAATTTTACAAGTATTTATTAAGGATTCATCATGTACTGAGCACTCATTGTACTAGATTCTAGAGATGGGGAAATGGGAGAGGTGGAGGCTTGACTTACAAACTCATTGTCATAAGAAATTCTTAGTTATAAAACATCCTCTACCAATGGAAGTCTTATCATCTTAGAGAGTTGCATAAGGGCACTGAAAAATCAAATGTCTTGTGCAAGATCACATAGTTAATATGGATCAGAGGCAGGATTGAATCCAGATCTTCTTGACTCAAATGCCCTCTTTTTCTCCATTAACATACTGTTTTTCCTAAAGAAGATGAAGAGGGATAGAAGAAATATATAAAATGTGATAGGGGAGTCTTATCTATATTTTTCATATGAATTTCTGGGAGCATGAGAAAGCATAGATCATTTAGCTGAGAGACCTTTTTCAAAATCTATCCAATCTACTTAAACTTGTCTAGAACTCATTTTTTCTTGACCAACAAGCTCTATCACCTTCTTTTTAACCTTGAGCACATTTCTTCAGCCATGTTTCATTTTCCATTTCAGTGAGTCATCCAGACAAAGAATGGAGAATGTAATTCATTACTCTCCCCATCTTTGTAGATCATTTGATACTGTACATAGTCCTTTAGAATGTTTCTTCTGTATTTACATCTTGGCAAGAACACACTACATTGTTTGCCATTCTTCTATTCTTGTTGCCAACTTCTCTTCTGGAAAAATCAAAGAAAATCAGAGGCAGGATACATCAAGCCACAGTTATTTGGCTGCCTGATGTCTCCTGGATTCTCCCTCCTCTCCCACAGGTTTTCAGTTCTCTATCTCTTCTTTCCAGGGCTCCCCAGTCCAATAGACACTGTCCTAGGGGCACAGGTCCATTCTCAAACTGTAATCCCTTTTCTCCTCCACCCCCCAGAAATTATGCATTCCAGAAAATGCTAGCTTGGAGGTGAGATTGATTGGCTTAATGTCTGACAGGTTTTCTCTATATGTTGACATGGAAAGCAGAGAAAAATTAGGTGCTTTCTACTGTGCTCTCTAAGAATGTAAAGAAAGGAAACTCTTAATCAAAACCAGCCTGGAATTCCAGTGTTTTGAACATCTCCTACCCAATACAAATTGTCAGAGCTAACTGCCTCTAATAACAACAGGGAATTGTTAAACTCACAAAAGATAAATTAAGTTACCCTTTTGCCGCCCAGTGCAGCATTTAGGAGAGAGTTTCCCCTGCCAGCACCAAGTCTATAATTACGGGTATGAAAACATCCCTTTGGTGAGTAAGGATGTGCACAGAGTGTTATTTACCAACATGCAATAGTAACTGGATGGAAATTCAAGCTGTTTGGAGTCTTAAAGTTTGCAGAGGAATGTATCTTGTTGACATTTTCAGTTGAATGTTTCCAATATATTAAAGGAGGTTCCACAGTAAAATGTTGACACTGTGTGCATTTGCTTTATTTCGGTCACATTGATTAAATATTTTCTCTGCATAGACCATAAAGATTCCTATTTGTTTTGGGGTATAAGATTGAAAGAATGGGCCTTGTGTTATCTTTGAATGTGTTTGTTCAAGCTGTATGACTATTGGTTCATTTCATAATTAGAAGAAACTAAAGATATGGATTTAGCTAGAGTAAAGTGTCATGGGGATGGGTTGCCAAGCAGCCAAGCAGGACTCCTGAGCCATTTGGCTCAACTGTTTATGATTTTTTAAAAGACTGATTGGCAACCACTGTTCAGATATCCAATCTATTGTTTTGTAATCACCCTAGAAATACTCAATGCAGTTCACTATATAGACCCTCTATATGGACAAATTAAACTGAATTCTGCATGAATGAAGTTAACTCAATCAATGCAGAATACAATACTCAGCTCAGAGCCCTGCCCATAGTTGACACTCAATAAATATTTGTTGATGGATGATTGATGGAATGGAAATTAATTAAATAACAATTCTGACCCTCAAATGCATTTCGTTTTTACTTCTTATCCAGTTGATAGTCTAAGAGAATTGAGTGATCAAATTATTTAGATCAAAGTCAGATTTCTATTTACTCTGTGCTATGTATACATGGCTATGAGTTTAACATCCAATAAAGTCTATAGTCCTGTTAGAAGAAAAGTGATAGACTAGGAAATAACTCTTTAATAACCATTACAGCTTTGCGATTTGAAAAATATGTGGAGATTTTGAATTTTTTCCCCCAGGCAAGATTATGGTATATCTGTCTGGTAGAGAAATGGGGTTTACTCATCAGAGCTTCTACAGGTATACCTGAGGGTAATTCTAATCCAAAGGGAAAGAAGATTAATTGCAGAGTGATACAGGTTTCTTCAGATATTTCCACAATGATATGGAATATCCCTGTCTCCATAAGGAATACTGTACTTCCTATAATCTGTTTCCCAAGATGATTAGGAAAAAAGAAAAAAAAAACCTATATGTTCTTAAATATTTATAGTAAATTTTTTGAGGTAATAAAGAACTGGAAATTGTGAGGATACCTGTCACTTGGGGAATGGCTGAATAAGTTGTAATATATGATCATGATGGAGTACTATTGTGCCATAATAAATAATGAACTAGATAATCTTAGAAAAACATGGATGGATTTGCACAAAATCATGAAGAGCAGAATCAAGAGAACATTGTATAAGTAATAGCAATATTGTTTTAAGAACACCTTTGAGCTAACAAGTCACTTTTTCTGTTACAAATACCCGAATTAATTATAAAGGACATACAAAGGAAAATGCTATCTGTATGCAGAGAAAGAACTAATAGAAGTATGTATAGAGTAATTTTACATATACATATACATATTACACATACATACCTATTTGTGTCTCATGGTACACAACCCTATGGCACAGGGGAGGGAAAAAGGGGGAGAGAAAGAAAAAAGTAAAAACAATTAAATGATAATTTTAATATGTAATTTTACATAATAGATTTACAATTTCATGTGTAATCTTTTTTTTAATGGTGTTATGGAAATGCTTTGTTCCATAAATTAAAAATAAATTAAAAAAAAACAAATAAAGGGCTACTGTTGCTTTCTCAGATCTCCAAAAAATGTCTATATGTCTGGAAATTGCAAATTTTGATGATGACTTATTAACAAATTTGTTCCAAATGAAGAGAGATGTCACACAATATAATACAAAGAATTCTGTTGTGGAATCAAGAGTGACATGGATTTGAATCTGTTTTTTCCCTTGCTCATTGCACAAACTCAGGTAGCTTAAGTTACCTAACCTGCAGTTCTCTCATCTTTAAAAATATAGTTCTAGAGCCTAAACCTCATAAGATCATTGGTGTATCAAAAGAGATAATATATATGAAATATGTTTGAATCTTAAAATTATGTAAAAGTGTCTTCATTTCTCCAAGAGTTGTCACTGGCAATGCATGTCTGGAACTATGGAAGGATGACATTGTTATGGGGACCTGAAACATTAATAACATCTAAGGAAATCTCTCAAGGAGAAAAACATACTTAAAGACTCTGTAATTTGACTTGTTAATATGAATCTGAAAGCATTGAATGACTAGTAAAAAATAATTATTTTCAATCCTCTGTCAATGGCTCACCTTCCACAAGTAATCCTAGCCTAATCCTATCTCCAAGTGCAGGGGTGACTAAAGAGGAAAGTAATTTAAATTTGTCTCAAACAAGAATCTTTAGGTGATCCAAACATGGAGGCAGAATCCATTTTCATTTTCTAGGATTTTCACAGATTTGGGTCCTACTTCACCATCATACCTAGAAGATAAGAACCTTAGGGCTAGGAATTGTGACATTATTTAATATTTGTATCTTCAGTGTCTGATATAATGCAAATCATAGGTTGGGGTTCATAACAGATGTTTGTCAAATTGCACGATTCTTATGTTGACTATATCTTGGACTGTGTTTTGTATCTCCTTGGTTAAAATAAGGATGGATTTTTTTTAATCCCTTCAATTTTTCAGTCTCTCAGATTTCTATTTCTAATCGTGAATCCTGCCAAATGGCATCTCACCCTGATCCAATGTTTGTCCATCAAAAATTTGGAGCTTACATTTTTGTTAAAAAAAAAAAAGTTTCTGGAAATGGCATATTTGGTTGATGACTTTGCTGTGGAATTTTTGTGCAGCAAGGGAAAAGGAAGGAAATGCTTGTTTATGTGTTTTTAATGCATCACTATTGCCAAAATGAAATAAATATCCATCCACAAAGTGACAGCTAAATGGGTCTGTGCCAAAAAGCCTGCATGAGACTGTTTATGCAATAGACAATCTGCAGAGAATCAGTTCTACATCAGCATGTCTTCCACAGGTAATTCACCAAAATGCTAATAGATGAGTCACAGGCAAAGGGTTATATGATAACAGGGGCTGGTTTTAAATTAGCTATCCTATGCAATACAACAGTTAAATATATAGAGAATATAATAGATAAAACATGAAATTATTCAGACTACAAAATTCTGTGTAAATATAAACTCTTATTATAAAAATTAATATCTACACTTAGCAAACAACTCTAGGAATAGAAGGACAATGCAGAGGGTGAATACAAATAAATATGTCTCTTTTTTTCCATAACGAAACCACACAAAAAATTCTAATTCTTTCCCAATTTATTATCACCATCTTTGTCAGGTCTCATTTTTAAAGAATGCTAGATCAATTATAAATGGTTTCATGTATCAGACCATAACAGTGATGATTTTCACCATTGGCTAACACTAATGCCCTATAAGTTATTTATTGATCTAATGACTTGCATTGGTTTATGTGATTTTCTAGTGAATTTAGCAGGGAGTTGAAACCCAAGATTAATGCAGAGATAGTAAAAGGAAGCGTAGGAACACTCAATGAGTTTGAGTAAAAAGTTCAGGTGAATTACAAGACAATACCATCATAGCTGGAAAATGGGACTGATACACTATGGTCAATGATCTTAGAAAGAGTAGAGAAAATAGGAAAAGTGCCAAAGAACTGGAGATGAACAAATATTCCACTTTTAAAAAAATAAAAGTTCATTATCTTGACATTACAAGTAAGTGAATTTTATTTTGGTTCTCAGATTAATTCCAGAAGATAATGTTAAAAGAGTGGTATGTGAGCATTAAGAAAGGGAAATAGTGATCTCTAAAAACCAGAAGGATCTCTTAAGAGATCAGACTAGATTAAAACTGTTAAATTTTTGATATGGTTATAAGATCAAGAAAATGGCATAATTCAATATACCTGGATTTCATTTAACTATATTATATAGTTTCTTATGATATCCTTGTGAACAAAACATAGAAATGTGGGAATTGGTTGAATGAACAGCTTTTAGGAGTTATTAATGGATCTTTGTTAACCTGAAAGGAATATTCTCCCAGAGGGCTCTTGATTCTGTTCTACTCTATTTTAAATCAATATTTTAGATGAAAACATAGATACCATGCTTATTAAGTTTTAAAGTGACACAAGCTCAAAGGAAATGGCTAATGTGTTTGATGACAAAGTTGTAATCATAAAAGTTTACACAACAGGTGAAAATAATGAGGAGAATCTAATAATATAAAATTATTTAAAACCATTATTATATAAAATCTAATGTCTTATATATTATTTTTATATAATTATATAAAATCTAATTTTTTATTAAAAAAATGAAAGTTAGGAAAAGCTGCATCTATATAGTATAGATGAAATAATATTACACTACAGTATGTGTAAGAAGAATCTGAAAATTTTAGTGGACTTCCAGTCAATGTCAATCAAGGCAGGGACACTAGAAAAATCTAATGATTTTAGGCTGAATTAATAAAAGCATAAGATCCAGAAAAAGGGAAGCACCAGCCATGTTATCCCTGCTCTGGTCAGAACACACCTAGAGGACTGTGTTCAGAATTGGGAGCCATATTTCAAGCAGGAAACTGAGAAGGTGGAGTGTTTCATGATGATTGAAAATTTTGAGATCATAGTCTTCATGAAAAGTTTAGATGTCCATTCAATGGATCTTCCTTAGAGCAGATTCCTCTTTGGGTATGGGTATGGGCTAGACTAATAATCATTGAAACCCAATTGGAGAGCAGAGATTCTTTGATTCTTAATTCTCTATCAAGGGTAGATGATTATAGAGATTTTAACTTGATGTAAAGAAAACTTTTCTGACAAAACTATTCAAAAAGAGAATTTGGGTGTGTACCTCACTGGACATCTCATTCAAGCACTAGCTGGGTGACTGTCCATTTCCTTTAAGTCTCTGTTAAAGCAGGGCTCTGTTTCCAGGGTGGAGGGTGCATCGTCCCAAGCTTCAGGGCTTTTTGCAGCTGTTTTCAGAGATTCTTCTAGGGACCCTAGCACAAGCCCTCTTTTTTGCCTGGAGCTCAGGAGTGTCCCTGCCCCTCTGTAGCTGCTTTAAGATCTAGTGTGTTCCGAGACCTGTGAACTGAAGCCCCCCCCAAAGCTTCTAGGAACACTAGTGCTCATGTCCACTCTTGGTTTGCTGGTTTTCCAAGGCCCTCTCACCCTACTGACAAACCTACTGACTTTTCATTTGGTCTTTAGTGTCTCTGGGCTGAGAGGTCTAGAAACTGCCAGCACTGCTACTAATTTAGAGGTCCTGCATTCCTGTTTTGCTGGCATAGATTGGGGATGTTGGGGTGCACCTGGGACTGCATGCTGGACTCCCACTCTGGTGCCCCAAACATTTCCTGCTGCTCTTCTAACTTGTCTTCAGCTGGAAAACATTCTGTTCTGTCTTTTTGGTGTTCTGATGCTCTAAAATGTGTTTAATCACTACCTAAAGAAATTTAGAGCAATTTGGAGAAGAGGTCTAGAGAGTTCCTGCTTTTACTCCGACATACTAGCTCCACTTCCTGGCTGCCCATTTCTTGAGAGCATTGTAAAGAGACTAACTGCTTAGTTTTGATAAGACTCAAGAACCTCAAGGATTCCTTCTTCTTAAAATTTCTGTAGTTCTATAAATTTAATTTTGTATAACCAAAGCCAGCTGTCCATATTAACTAATAGAGAAAGATTGGACTAATGACTTAGTCCATAATGTAGACTAATTGAGAATCCCAAGTCTAGGTGTAGTATAAATTTGATTCTCAGGATGAATTTTGGAAAAGTCTTTTTACTTTCTTTTTGAAGTCTAAACCTATGGTTTCGTAGGTGTATGGAACTGCCCATGAGGAAATCTCCTCCACTAATGTTGCTCAGGAACTTCTAATACAAAATAGAATCTTAGAAAGTTAAATTAAGATTAAATGATTTGCCCAGTTTTGCAGGCCCTGTGACCTTCCATATTTATACAGCACCATGACTTTAAGAAACTTGTGCAAGTTCTCAGTTTCCTCAATAGTAAAACAAAGAGATTGGATTAAGGAGATTCTAAGGTCCTTTTCAGCTCGAAATCTACAATCTTAGGACAAAATATACCAGAAGTAGGACCTGAATTCCAGTCTTCTTCACTCCAAGGCTAATGCACTACTCATGAGGCCATGCTGCCTCTCAACTGCAGTCATCTAAAATATAACTTGTGGGGCTTTTTTTCAAGTCTCTTTAATGTTTGATCTAACAGAAGACAACTACATTCTCTGCTTCTTCATTCAATTTATTGCAATTGGTTGATTTGGTTGAAATCTATGAAAAAATCCTGCCTCATAAAAAATGGAAAAAGAAATAATATTTTAATGGAGCAGTAATATCTTAGTATTATTATGAACATAGTTTTGAACTTTTACATCCTTTGAAATAATCCTGGGCAACGCAAGGGAATAACTCTCATGTCTATGTGTTTTTTGAATGTTTATGCATTCCTCTGAGTTCTTTGCCTATTGTTTATTTTCTGTGGCATGAAATGAAAATTATTCAAATCAAATACCTATAATTGTTACCTTGATTACTTCTAAAGAGACAGAGACCTTATTTATCTTCACTACTTCTACAGAGATGGGGAGCCTGTTAGATTTTCTATGAACAACTCCAGTGGTGACTGGAGGAGATAAGCTAAAGAGATAAAATGATCTTTTGGATCAAGCTTGGTCCATGTCAACCCAGTAGGATACTTGTCCATGGATCACACTTTATATTTTTCATCATTTATAACTATGATACTTTTCAACCCTTTAATTTTAAAATTCTCTTTGCTGATCATAGTCTTTTCTCCCCTCTCCCTTTTTCTTATGCCTGTGCTCTTTTTCTAAAAATAGATATCTTTTGCTTCTCTTTGCAATAAGGAGGATACTCACTAAAACGTGTCCTAAACAATGAAGAAAGAAGTACCTTGAATGGATTGTGAAGGAAGCGTATGTAATAGTAGAAAACAACACAATTCTTTCTTTATGATATAGAGTGGAAGAAAGGGGTAATGGGAGGATGATCGGTTTGTCCCATTCCTTTTTTCATGTTAAGAAACAAAATGAAGTAATCTCAAAATCTATGAATACTTTTAAAGAGTCTTATGATAAATCTTTTCTCCCAACACATGGAAGAGTTAAGAATAAGCCTTACCATGAGTTTCTAAGCCCCAGTAAACTAGATTTCCCCTGTGAATGTGCAATGCAGCTTAAAATATCACGTCATCAACAGACAGTGTTTGTTCCAATATAGGTGTGTGCCAGAAAACTGGGTAGAAGCCGTACCCGGAGTTTAAATCTAAACTTGTGACATTTCAAAACATTTTGTACATATGTTTTGAACTTGGGCTGGGAGTCAAAATACCTGAATCTCAAATCAGACTTTATCATTCTTTTTTGACCTTGGGCAAGAATCATTTAACCTCTTATCATTTGAAAATTGAAGCTAGCTATAGCTGTAGACATCTTATGGATAAAATGAGATCATGAATCCTTTGCAATCCTTAAAATGCCATATAACTACTAACAAAATCTGCTATCCTGCTATTGAAAATTATGCACATTTTCTTTCACTAAAACATTATGTCTCTCTGAACCATAAGTGGGATCAAAAGTTAGATTTGAAAGAGAACCCTGGGGAAAAGGTTTGGGGAAGTTTACTTTTCTGATTTAAAATCTAAATTTCCACACCAAAAGAAAAAACTTGTTCAATTTAAATTAAGGTCATTATGTGATTCTCAGTTTACAAGAAGAATGTTCTAAGGTTTATTTTATTCTCTAATCCCTCCTCAGTCTTTAAAAGAAGATTAATGATGTGAGTGAAAGATCTAATTCTACTGCAATACTTTCAGCTTTAATATCTTGTTTTGCTTGCAGATTACATGATTGCAGTGTATTTAACTTAATTCTGATGAATTATATCTTCTCTCTCTCAGAAAGGCACAGTGCTTACCACACACAACTGAGACTCCCACTTGTTGGTTTATTATAGTATTCGTTGGAAAGGTAGAGGGAAATGGATAATTAGCTGCAAAATCTGATGGAAAAACAAATTCTGCGGGATTATGAAACTAATTGCAACAAACATTTCATGGATTCCATCAAATCTGTGATGGCCAGAAATTGGTCCTATTGCCACATATAGAATCATCGGCTATTTTTGGACAAACCAAGGCAGTAATTGACTTAGGAAAAGCTCAGTAAGTTAGAAATATGATAATCAGAAATCAATTAAGCCGTTTTCCAATTCTTGGCTCTGTTAGCAGAATCAGCACAAATTAGGCCAAATTACTTCTCCAGCATCAAATAAGCCCCTTTTTGCAAGAGATACTGATTTTCATATATCACAATTAAAATATCCAAGAAAAAAAGTTCACTACAACTAAAATTCAAAGAGAGGCAAAAATAGCAGGCCATAAGAAAGAAATTACCCAAGCGCACCACACTTTACCTTCTGTCTTTGGAAATAGACTTTAAAAGCAATTTCACAAATAAATATGTTAGCATATGGAAAGTTATCTTTAATAGAGTGTATAAGGGGTCTCTTGGCACCAAAAAATAAAAAAATAAAATAAAATAAAAGGTGTCTGATAAAGCATGTCCCAGACAAAAGTTCCAAATTAAGTATTTGAGAATGTCATCCAAAAAGAGAAAAGGGGAGGAGGCAAATAGTTGGCAACAGCACAGCTGACTTGTGAAACAGTACACCAGGCTGCCAAAGTCACAAAGAATACTCTTAGGTGCAATTTACTAAACCAACCAAATAAGAGGCAGCCATAAATTACAGATGCATGCAGATGTTGGTGAACTCCAGAGTTAACTCAAACCCTATTAAAACTTTAAACACTCGGGGTGCCTGATAGTCTAAAAGGTTGCAAATAGTGCTCCAGTGAGCTGCTTGTGGAAGAAGCAAATTCCTTTTTTAAAAAAACACTAAAAACAAACAATGATACCTTGATACCAACAACAACAAACAAATCCAAACAGGCAAAGGGAACACTGCCCTTTGTCTATCATGCAGACCAATGATGATTCTGGCCCAGAAAAATAGGGAGAAGGGCAAATAAAATGAAATACCTGTGGATATGGCCATGTGGTGTACATGGAAAATCCTATTTCAATAGCTAAGGTGCCAGTAAAGCTGCTGAAACCATAAAAAACTCCAAAGGTTTGTTGTTGTTGTTAACAAAATCTCTGCAGGGAGGATCCTTGCTAAACACAATCCCTTTTCATTAGAGATCCAAAGCTAAAATATTGGTTTGCAGCAGGAGAAGTTAGTGTAAAAGCAAAGACTGGGAGTGACAGAAATTCATCTTTGAGATGGTGAGGTCTGGTGGAGAGAGCCATAGAGATAGAATTAGAAAACCTAGATTCAAATTCTGACTTTATTTATCACCAAGATTTTTATTTTTTTTTTTTTTTTGTAAATTCCTTCACCTCTCTAAGATTTAAGTTTTCTCATCTATAAAAGGAGAAAGATAGATATAAATTGATTTAAATACTGATGAACACCTCTATCAGATATGGTAAATGAGTCTCTGTTTTCTCAGATTCATCCATTTCCCTAGAAGTAAGAACAAACTAGAGGATATCTGCCAGGTAGGTCAACTATCTAGGAAATCGCTTGTGTTAGATGTAAGAGACCTCTACAAAAAGAAGGGAATTCTTTCTTTTTTTTTCCAATATTTATTTTTGTAAAACTTTGTGTTTCAAATTTTCTTCCTCCCTCCTTTTCCTCCCTTCACCCCAAGACAGTAAGTAATCTGATATAGGTTAAATATGTGCAAGAAAAAATAAGTCAAAAAGGGAAAAAAAAACAAGGAAAAAACAAGCAAACAAGCAACAACTAAAAGGTGGAAATGCTATGCTTTGATTTACATTCAGTCTCAATAATTCTCTCTCTGGATGCTGATGCCATTTACAACACAAGTCTATTGAAATTGATCTGAATCATTTCATTGTGGAAAAGAATAAATCATTTCTTATTTAACAATAATATTTCATTACATCCAGATGCCATAACTTAGTCATCCTCCAATTGTAGGCATCTACTTAATTTCTAAGAGCTACTATACACATTTGTGTACATGTGGGTCCTTCTAGAAGGAGGTCTTTCTACCAGAGAGTTAGATAACTTCTTAAAGAGAGATCCTTTCATAAATCTGTGCTTATAGATCCTGAATCCAAACTCATGATATTTCATTCAATTTTCTACATTTAATTTGGACTTGGATTTTAATTTGGACTCAAAACTATCTGAATCTAAGCTCTTCCATCCACTGTCTTTTTTATGCAAATAAGCAAGTCACTTAATTTTTCTAAGCCTTAGTTTTATTTGTAAGATGGAAGTAAGATGGAAGATAGGATTGTTTTGTGGATCAACTGAGATAATGTGAATAAAGTGTCTTGCAATACTTAAGGTGTTATATTAAATATCAATTATTATTATTGTTGTCATTCTTATTTTTGTATCCCTTGTAACTTTAAATTTACTTTCCTATGAAATAAAGCAAAA
Source organism: Antechinus flavipes (assembly GCF_016432865.1). NCBI lineage: Eukaryota > Metazoa > Chordata > Mammalia > Dasyuromorphia > Dasyuridae > Antechinus > Antechinus flavipes. The sequence goes on along the minus strand of NC_067403.1, from coordinate 81,348,576 downwards.
GGTAGGATAACAGAAAAGGAAGCTAAACATTATGTAAATAATAATAATGATAATAAAACTGATAATAACTCGAATATTCTTCCTACTATAGGAACCTGCCTGTGACTTTATAAATAAGAATGCTCAAGTCTAAAGACATCGTAACAAATGGTTACAAGTTGAGTGTTGATATAAGTCCAAAATGTGCACTGGAGACTGTAAGAACCAAATGAATTAATGATCAAATGACATTGGTGTGAGTAGATATAGTGAAGGGAAGCTTCATGAGGGAAGGAGAATATGGGCTGTGCGACCAACAGAAATACTTTTAGAACAAACAGATATCATTTGTGACAGCCAGGGGCATAATAGAAAGATCAAAAGTCCTAAATTCAAAAAAGGTCTCAGACACTTCCTAGCTTGGGAAAATCATTGAATCTTTGCATCTTACTTTCCCTACCATAAGATGGAGATGATTATTGCACTTATTCTTAGAGGGTTTTTGTGAGGATCAAATAAGATAATATATGTAAAGCATTTCGCAATCTTTAGTATTATGAAATTCTAGTTATTACTAGTAATTATTGTTGCTATTATTTCATAATAGTTAAAACTGACAATAAGTATATCCCATTGAATTTGTCAAAAGTAATTAAAAAATGGTTTACTTTTGCATTACCTATGAAACAGATAAGACCCAGGGTGGAAAAAAAAAAACATTCTGTGGGTCACATCCACATGAAGCCTACCAACAATATTTCAGCAAAGAAGCACTGAGCAAGAGATTTTAAAAAGTAGATTTATGTGTAGAAACAGTAGCATTTATAATGACAATTCTAGTCACTGCCACCCAAAATTATAGAAAGATTCTCCTTAAGAACTCTGTGATCTATTAGAACTCCATATTAGACTTCAGGGGGATCTAGTCCAACCCCAACCTGGCTAAGAATCCCTTTACAGTATCCCTAGAAAATGGTCATTTAGCCTTTACTTACCAAGTTCCAGGAAAGGTAAAAACCAAAGATCATTGACCTTGGAACCCTGGGGAATGAATTTACATTCAGCCAAGTATTAGCCTATATTATTTTGGATAAGTGCTTTTACTTGATTGGATCTCACTCTTTTCATATATAAAATGAAAGAGTTATATTACAAGATCCAATGTCCCTCCTAGCTCTGAAACTACAATTTTATGCCCATCCATTTTGTGAACAAATTGAAATATACCTCTCTGTGACTTCCACCTATATTTCTTAGTAATTCCCCCTGGGGCAAAGTAAAATACATCTAAACCATTTTCCACATGACTACTCTTCAAATAATTGAAAATAGCTGTGGTGATCCCTCTACTAATCTTTTCTCTAGCCTAAATTTAGAACCAAAGATGCAGGAATACAACATTGTACAAATACAATTGACTATATATAAGACAAGAACAACAACAACAAAATAAAATGATTATATCAATAGGTACTAGGGAAAACATACATCTAGGCAAGATATACCCCCCCATCTTACTACCTCTCTGTTTTTCTGTCTCTGTCTCTCTGTCTCATTCTGTCTCTCTCTCTGTCTCTCTCCCCCTCCCTCCCTCTGTCTTTCTCCCTCTCTGTCTGTTTATCTGTCTCTGTCTTTGTCTCTGTCTCTGTCTCTCTTGCTCGCTCTCTCTAGCTCTCTCTCCCTTTTTTCTGTCTCCTCTCACTGTCTTTGTCTCGCCATCTCTCTTTCTCCATCTCTCTCTCACACACGCATATACACCCACAATTTGGAAGATCTAATCTCTCACCTCAAAAACACTAGAAATATGGAACATATTTGTTCCTGGGAGAGGAGAGGAAAGGGGAGGAGAGGAGAGGAAGAGGAGGGGAAGAGAATGGAAAGGAAGGAAGAGAGAAGAGGGAAGGGGAGGAGAGGAGAGGAAAAACATCCTGGTCATCCTCTTTTTAGCAACAAGTACCCTTGAACTTGAACTTGAATTAGACTAGTTGGTAGATGGCAGACACAAAGTCCATTGCTGGGCTCATCCTAAAAGACTTTCCCACTTGATAGGAACTACAGGGGTTTAGACCCTTCTGATAAAGCCTTTGAAAGCCTACAGTCACCTCTGTGACATTCTGAGGCATCTGAATGAAAATTATCATGTATTTGTGATACAAATCTTTGTTATCTTTGGCAAGTCATTTACTCTCTCTTACTCTCAATTTTTTCCTATTTAAAATAATGTTGTTGAACCAGATGGGCTCTAGGGCTCCTTTGAGTTCTGCATTTTATCTGCCTTTCTTTGTATCTCTAGTGCTTAGCACAGTGCCTTGTGTATAGTATTACTTAATAATGCTCATTGAATGGGTAATTAATAGTTAATGATTTTTCCATAGGAAGTACCAATATTTTACAGATATCATCTTAGTCCCCAGAGCAACATGATAGTGTCAGACATAAGTTTCTTTGTGATGTGGCACTATATTAGATAAATTGATCACACAAGAGACAAGAAACTTCAAGTAAAGTTCCCATTTTTCAGAGTGTGTGCATCCCATCGCCCCACATTGTCCAGGAAGGTAGAAATGTCTTATTTTTCTTATTCCAACTCAGGTTTAAGGGATCTACTATGATGCATGTGGATAAAATTCTGGCTTTGGAGACAAGGACCTCAGTTCAATTGGGGTTAAATGACTTGCCCAGGGTCACACAGCCAGGAAATGGTAAGTGAATGAGGTCAGATTTGAAATCAGGTCCTCCTGACTTCAGGGATGGTGCTCTATCCACTACACTAATTACCTGCCCCAATTTCTTCATATTTAAAATGAAAGATTTCGATTTGAAAATGTCTAGAGTCTTTTATAGCTCTAATATTTTATTCCCATGATTTGAATTAGCATTTTCAAGAAGTTTTCTCCTTGGATAAAAGGAAGGATAATTGAAAAACACATACAAAACATCATCAATACCAATTATGTTACAAACAGCTTTAAGCAACTTTCTGTGACTTCTGGAGTAGATAATCATTGCTAATCACCTGCTAAGAATGTTGTCTTTGTATAATCAGCACAGATAGTTGACAGGAATAGCATATTAGAAATGGCCAGAATGCAGTGACTCAGGACAGCTCCAACAGACTTAGGATCAAAAATGCCATCCACATCCAGAGAGAGAGAGAACTAAGGAAATTGAATATAGATCAAAGCAGAGTAGTTTCACCTTTTTGTTTGTTTATTTTCTCTCATGGTTTTTTTTTTTCCTTTTTGTTCTGATTTTTTTTTGTACAACATGACAAGTATGGAAATATATTTAAAATGATTGTGCATGTAAACCTGTATTAGTTAACTTGCTGCCTTGGGGAGGGGGAGCAAAGGGAGGGAGGAAGAAAAATTTAGAACACAAAGTTTTACAAAAATGAAAGTCAGAAACTATCTTTATGTGTATTTGGAAAAATAAAATACTATTGAGCAAAAAGAAAAGAAAAGAAATGGCCAAGAACTCTCTTAGAAGTCTAGCTTAACTGGTTCTCATAGGATATGGCATATTGCCAGATCTTTTCTTCTTAACTTACACTGTGTCCCTGAAAACCATTCTTAAACCCACATCAACAAAAACATTTCCCTTCCTTTCCTTTCTAAAATCTCCCCATCTTGCCCAAGCTAGAAGTCAGATCAGGCTACTCAGATCCAATCTCATTACTGATTGGTTCAAAAACTTCGACCTGCTCCATCTCCAACCAGCACTCCAGAGCCTTGGTGGCCCAGTTCTAGGGATTTAAAATATTGATACCAAACTTAGCACAAAATCCAATTGACCTAGCCCACTAAAGTTCAGAACTCCTGAGTCCAAGAGGACAACCATTCTCAGCTTCTCTAGTGGCTGAGACAACAGGCATGTGCCATCAATTCCAGACACATATGTTTTCTTTTTTTCCCCTTTTTTTTAAATTAAAACTTTTCATTTACAAAACATATGCATGGGTAATTTTTCAACATTGACCCTTGCAAAAACTTGTGTTTCAAATTTTCCCTTCCTTCCTCCTACCCCATCTTCTAGATGGCAGGTAGTCCAATACATGTTAAATCACGTATGTTTTCTTTGAATGGTAATTTAATTAGGGAAGGAGGACATCAGGAAAATTGGATAAGAAGAAAAGAAATAGCAAATGCCTAAGCATTGTGAGTGACACATTCAATATACAACAAAACTTTAGGTAACAAAAAGTAGGATTTGTGGTCTGGGGTTAAAAAGTTGGGATGGTGTAGGATGCTCTTGTTTGAAGTGGTAATGGGTCCTAAAGCCATCCCACTACTTTGAATAACCTCAAACACATCTCAGTTCTTCTCTACTTTATTTATTCTTCTCCTTTCCTCTCCTTGCTCTTTTTTTTGTTTTGTTTTTATTATGAGTTTAACAAACAAAAACATCTCAAAATGAAAAAAATAACAAAAAGTATCATATAGGAAACTGGTTTGAATTTTTTTGAGTGTATATTAAACTTAATACAATAGTAATCAAATCTGTCCTGCTTGTCTGTGTCCCCTTCTGAACTTCCTTCTCTTCTGTTCTGTGTATTTTCCTCTGGCACTTTTCCATTCATCCTCTCCAGACCAGAGTTGGATTGTGATGGTGATGTAAGTGGTCGCTTGGGAATAAGCCACAGACTGAGGTGGAGCAACATTAACTTCAATTCCCAGCCACAAAAAGAAACACACACACATGCACACGCGCACACACACACACTCCTTAGGGGAAATTTTGAGGACATAATAAGGAAATCACTATATTTCCAGTTCTAATTTTCCTTAAAAAGACTCACATTATAATTAGCCCATATTTTCAGGACAAGGGAGATAGGGTCAAAAGATTGCAGGTTACAGGTATGAAGGGAAGGAGCATTCTTTGGCAATGGCAACTCACCTAGATGCCCAGAATCAAAGAGATGCCTTGGTTCTTTCAGTGCGACCAGAGTTATAAATATTTCCATGATTTGGCAATGTCAAAATATAAATGTGACCACAGTAGCATGAAGGATTTCATCTATCCTCTCCTTCAACCAGTAGAGTATTTTATTTCTCTTTGGGATGAGAGGATTTGGGTGGAAAAGAAAAATGACTTTTATCTCGTTTTGCAAGAGAATATCATACCAATGAAGAGTTTGTCCTAGATGGTGTGCAAATACCACAATCCATCCACCATACAACTTTCATCATCTTTGGCATCCATTATATCTGGGAAGACCACAAACCAAACATCCTTTCTCCATAGACAGAGCCAAGGCTATGCCTTTCTATGTAACACAAAAAGTTGCTTTGCCCAGACTTAAGAAAGGCAGCAGCATGAAAAGGAAAGAACAGTGGATCTGTAGCCAGCATACCTGGGTCAAATTCTGGTTCCATTATTATCACTATAATTTTGGGTGAGTTGTATCACCTCAGTTTCCTAATGTAAAAAAATGAGGAAATTGAACTGGATGGCCTTAAGAGTCACTTATAGTTTAAATCCTATGATTAGAAGGGACGGATCTTGGTTTCTTGATCTCCAAATTACAGGGGGGGAAATTTGAAGGCAAAGTTAGATGGAAAATAACTAGGCAAGACAAGGTTGGGGTGCTGCTATTTTGCAATGGAGACAAACTCTACATTTCTGTTCCTTTTTTTTCCAGATTTATGGATTTTCAGGCAATGTGGAGCCTCCTAGCAACTCTCCCCCATCTCTTCCAAGCTCTTTGCACTTCTGAAATGTTGTGTATTCCAGCCAAGTCTTCCTCCTGCTCTCCCTGGAGAAAGTGAAGAAAAGGCCCTGGGTCTTACATTTTAAAACATCTGGTGGGGATATCAGGAAAAGAAAATGCAAAGCATATAATTTAACTTCACTGTCAAGTTAGAAGTTTTATCGTTATTATTATTATTACATTTATTCTACTGGATGCTAAAAAACGTTTGGCATTTATTCCATTAGTTAATGGGTATGGAATTTGATTAATCAATGTTTATAAAATAATGTCACCTTTTAAAATCTTGGGAAAGGACCATTTCCAAATGCTTCCAGTCAGGAGAAATAATATTAAAATTCATATTGCATATGGACTGAAACTGATCCTTGGGGAACAGGGTGTGAATTCTCAATTATACCAATTAACTCCAGAGCCAGAGATCAAGGCCAGAAATGCACACCAGACTGAAGGTGACTCTTAGGCTTAAGATTCTATCTCCCCATTATATATCTCCAACCTACTGAACTTTGTCTGCCTTTTCAGGCAAAATATGATTACTTACCCATTACTAGTGGACGGAACAAATATCAGAGCAGGAGACAGTAGACAATGGGATTTTACTCTTCTTCCCTGGGAAAGAAAAAGCTCTGATCTGTGTGTAAGCTCTTCAGATTTTCAGACTGCTTTCCACATAACCAGAGTTCCATACAATATCTTAAGAGTTTCCTTTAAAGAGTGAGTGGTAAAAACAAACAACTTAAATATCTTAACTCATCTTTCTTCCTCTATTCCACAACTTTACAACCCAAGAGAGGATTCTGTGGTACGAAAAAACAAAATGGAAGCTCTGAAGACTTACTAGGAAACTTCAAAGTTATAAGAAAGTTGGGTGAAAGAACATTTCACCTGTTTTTTTTAATCTAATTTAAAGCCTCATACTTTAAGGACTTCTGATGTTTCCTCTCTGAATATTCCTTTCATTAATGCATGTCATGACCCTTCTGGCTGATTCATGGTTTCCTTGTGGCCAATGAATGTACTTTTCTGAACTTAGCCAGGAAACAGCTTGGTAAATAGATATACAATCTGACACCAACTCATCCCTACCTCATCTCTAAGAGATTAAAAGTAGTACCTGCCAGATCTTGCCTGTATTACTACAGCCCTTGAAAGCCCATGATCATGTCAGACTATTGGTTGTAAGATACCGAATCACTGAGGAATATGTATCATAAACTTCATTTACAATTAGCTTAATCTTTACATCGTATTGTACTTTTCCTAATTCCAAGTTTCTTTTCTTATATACTCCTTAAGTTGAATGATATTATTTTCATAAGGTAACAAATATAAGCCAAATCCTATTGCATCTCAGAAAATGATTTAGAGAAGCTTTCAGGGACAGTGGCTGCTTCTTTCTGAACTGAATCATGAAATTTCTATTTCTGGTTTCCATGGAAGAAAGTAGTGGGAACAGTAAAAGGAGAGAAAAAAGTCTAAGATGAATCTTCATTCCGATTAAAAGAATAGGAAGAAAAAAAATTAAGATGAATCTTCTTTTTGATTAAAAGAATAAGAAGAATATGGAGGCAATTTGGAGGGATTTTGGTTTTTCAAGAAAACTAAAGATTGAATTTTAAGGAGAAAATTTTGGATAAATTTGAATCAACTTGAAGAAAAGCTAAAAGAGAATATTTTCAGTTATAAGAAAAGAGCTCAGTCTGAAAGAATAAAAGAATTGAGAAAGGCCTGAAGAGAAAGACCCCCCAAAAAAAAAAGAAAAAGGAAAGCTGGATGGCAAGACAAGATAATTAACAAAAAGATCAGTAAAGCAAATTTGTTAAGTAACTTGATAAGTAAAATAAATGGTTGAAAGAAATAAAAAGGCTAATGAGAGAAGCAAAAGGAAACAAGAGGTGGATGTCAAGGTTTTGAAATAATGGAAAAAAAAAAGAAATTAGATGGCCATCAAGTCTTTAAGAAATCATAAAAGGTGAAGACAAACACCTAACATAATCCAAAAATAAGGCTAAACAGATCATTCAGGTTGAAAGAAGAGAGATGATTTTTGCAGTGATTTAAATTGAGAAAATGATATTTTTCTAGATGTACAAGCATCTCACACAATATGCCAAGATAAGGTCAAAATAGGTATTTTGACATGAAGGGTGATACCATAAGCAAATTAAGAAGGAAAGAAATAGTTTACCTGTCAGATCTATGGAGAAAATTATGAAAGGTAAAATGGATAATTTTGATCATATTAAATTAAAACATTTTTACACAAATAAAACCTATGCAGCCAAGATTAGAAGAAAAACAGAAATCTGGGAAACAGTTTTTACAGTAAGTGTCTTTGATGAAGGCCTCAAGTCTCAAATATATCGAGAACTGACTCAAATTTATAAACCACAATTCATCCCTCAATTGATAAATAGTCAAAGCATATTAACAGGCAGTTTTCAGGTTAAGAATTCAAAGCTGTCTAAAATCATATAAAAATGCTCTAAGTCACTATTGATTAGAGAAATATAAATTAAAGCAACTCTGAAGTACCACCTCATACCTCTTAGTTGGATAATATGACAGAAAAAGAAAATGATAAATATTGGAGAGGTGAGAAAATTGGGACCTACAGCATTGTTGGTGGAATTGTGATTTGATCCAACCATTTAAGAGAACATTTTGGAACTATGTCCACAGGGCAACCAAACTGTATATATTCTTTGATCCATCAATACCATTAAGAGGTCTGTATCCCAAAGAGATCATAAAAAGGGGAAAGAGACTACGTATACAAAAATATTTATTGCAGGCTTTTTCATGGTGACAAAGAACTGGAAATTGAGGGGATGATCATCAATTGGAGAATGGCTGAACAAGTTGTGGTATATGAATGTAATAGAATACTAAAATGATGAACAAGCAGATTTCAGAAAAACTTGGAAACACTTACATGAACTAATGATAAGGGAAGCGAGAAGAACCAGGAGAATGTTATATACAACAACAGCAACATGTGCAATGATAAACTGTGATAGACTTAGTTCTTCACCGAAATACAATGATCAGGATAATTTCAAAAGATTCATGACAGAAAATGCTATGCAGATACAGAGAAAGAACTATGGAAAATGAATACAGATAAAAACAAAGTTTTCATTGTTTTTTCTGTGTGTGTGTGTGTGTGTGTGTGTGTGTGTGTGTGAGAGAGAGTTTTGATTCTTCTTTCACAATATGACTAATATGGAAATATGTTTAAAATGATTGTACATGTATAACCTACATCAAATTGTTATCTTGAGGAGGAATAGGGGAGAAAGGGAAGGAGAAAAATCTGAAAGTCAAAATCTTATTAAAAACAAAAATTGAAAACTTTTTACATGTAATTAAGAAATATGAAATACTATTTGCAAAAGAAGAGCATAATGTTTATGGTTTTTAATACCAAATGACTGCTATCTATGTTCCATGTATAAGCTAGTTACCCTTTTGGAAGAAAACTGTACCTCATCACACTCCAGGTTATTAGGGACAATGAAGTATTCCCTTTTTTAAAAGTGGTTCTTTGGCAGGAAAAAAAAGAAATATCACTTAGTACAGGTCAGAGGAAGAAGAAAAACAATGATGTTTTGTGACTATTTCATCAGAGAGACAAATGAAGTTAATGGTCAACTTGCTAGCAATAAAAAGGTACAGTATTTTCCCTATGTGTATTGATAAGAAAAAACAGAAAGTTTCCCAAAACTTGTCAAAAAATAGAACTATTGCCCACTTCTTGTGAATCATGCAGATCCAAACAATATTGCCATAAGAGACTTTAAAAGTATTGCCAAAAATTATGACGCCTTGAGCAAGAAACAACCCCACAAGGGAAAGATTGTGTTTTTCTCACTTAAATCCACTGAAGGCAAAGGATCCAAAAGAGACATATTGATCTGGGAAGTTAACAGTTAGCCAAGAAAATGGTATTTGAGAAAGGAATTTGGATTTCTGGACAAATTTGTAACTTACCAATGATAGACTTCTATTGAGGTGTGGAATGCATATTATAAATGCTATGAATGTTTTTTCATGTCGTGTTGCAAATCTAATCAAAAGAGTATAAATACCCAAGAGATGGAGAAAGAAATAACTACATATGTAACTCCACAAAGCTAGATACCATAGATTGTAGTTACAATAGCAATATAAATACCCCAAAGTTCATAGGAAACAAAATCAAATATCTATACACAATAAACAGTATAAACTACGGTTCCCATAATGAAGAAACAAATGTGTCCTTACAGCTAATCATCGGAGGGATGAAACCCAAGACTAGAATTTGATTATGGTTGGGCATACTAAGAAAGAAAGAAAGAAAGAAAGAAAGAAAGAAAGAAAGAAAGAAAGAAAGAAAGAAAGAAAGAAAGAAAGAAAGAAAGAAAAAAAGAAAGAAAGAAAGAAAGAAAGAAAGAAAGAAAGAAAGAAAGAAAGAAAGAAAGAAAAAAGAAAGAAAGAAGGAAGGAAGGAAAGAAGGAAAGAAGGAAGGAAGGAAGGAATAAAGAAAGAAAGAAAGAAAGAAAAAAAGAAAGAAAGAAAAAAGAAAGAAAGAAAGAAAGAAAGAAAGGAAGGAAGGAAGGAAGGAAGGAAGAAAAGAATAGGTAAACATGTATGGAGTGTGGTAGTATTGAATATTAAGGAAGTATACTCATGAGAGGAAATTTAAGAAACAGAGAGAAAGCATATCTTCTGGGTGAAGATAAGTGAAAGGAGAAACAGAATGAATGTCTTTGGCATATGTTCCATGAATCACCTATAAAGAAAGAACTAAATTAGGAGTTAGGAAATAAATAACAAGCCTACTTCAGACTGATAACAGAGTAGTAATGTAGGCTTTTATTATGCAGTCAAGTCAATAGGCATTTAGATTTCCAGTGGAAGGCCCTAGACAAGTCTGGACTTGATCTTCTGCAGCTTAATATATTTATCACTGACTTGGATAAAGACATAAATGGCATGATTATCAGATTTATAGATGACACACAGCTAGTGGGAATAGCTAACACACTGAATATTCAAGTCAAGATCCAAAAAGTCAGGCTAAAGCTCTGGACTAAATCCAATAAAATGTATTTTAGTTGGTATTAGTAGAAAGTCTTACATTTGGGTTCAAAAAATTAACTCCACAAATACATATGAGAGTTAGATGACAGTTTGTCAAAAAGAGATATAGAGATTTTAGTCGATCACAAGCCCAATATGAGTCAATACTGTGATATAATAGTCAAAAAAACTAATATAATCTAGATAACACTGAGAGAGACATAGCTTAGTTTCCAGGAATAAGGTGGTTATGGTCTTGCTTCAAGGAATGATAAGTTTTGGACTCCACAAATTAAGGAAATTGATTAATTACAGAATATTCAAAAGAAGACAGAAAAGCATAATGGAAAGTCCTGTGTTTAAATCACAACTAGTGGAAGGAATTTGGAGAAGAGAATACTCAGGAGTAAGAGGAAAAGAGGGGGATGATATAAATACAAGACAGCTGTCTTCAAGTGTATAAGAGATTGTTAAATAGAAGGGATATTAAACTTCTCTTTGACCCTGGAAGGAAAAATCAAAGGCAAACTGTGGAAATGGAAAAGAGATATATTTACACTTGATTTTCTTAACAATTAAAAGTGGCCTAAAGTAGGCTAGGCTGGTTTAGGAGATAATGAATTCCCTTCATTGGAGGCATTCAAGCAAAGGCTGTTTCACTACTGGTATATTGTTGTAGTGAAGACAATTTTTTTCAGGTATGAGTTGAACCAAATAAGATAAATAAGGTCCCATCTAACTCTAATATTATGTGACTTTATCATGAAATAGTATATTAAATGCTACCACAGCTTCCAAAAGAAGCTTTCAAAAATAAGTGTCCATTGATTAGGGAATATCTGAACAAACTGTAGTATATGAATGTAATAGAATACTATTTGCTGTCAGAAATGATGTATGAGCAATTCAGAAAAACATGGGAAGAGCAATATAAACAGATGCCAAGTGAAATAAGCAGAACTAGTAGAACAATATACAAAATGATCGTTTGATAAAAATGGAAATGACACTAAAAGGTGATCAGATTAAGATAAATTACAATGTCCAACCTTGGTCCCAGAGGACAATGCTAAAACATTTTCTTCCCCTTCCTACAAGACTTTCTTAAAGACGGCTAAGTAAAACTAACAATACATTGACTTTATCTAAAAGCATTTTACATCTGTAGCCACCCCATTTCTTTATTTTAAAAAAAATTGACAGAAACCTGTTTTCTTACTTTCTTACCCTCCTTCTTCCTTGCTTATAAAGAAAAATTTCTTGAAATAAATATGTATAATGAAGTAAAATAAATTCTTTTGATGACTGTATATAAATATGCACAGTATATCATATCACATCATATTATATCATATATTATGTTATGTTATGTTTGTGTTGTTATATTGTATCATATCATTTCATGCTATAATATGTTATATTATATTATATTGTAGGACTGAGAGATTAAACAATTTATTCAGGATCACAAAGTCAGGAAGCATCTTAAGCCAAATTTGAATTCAGGTCATCTTGAATCCAGGTTGAGAGTTCTAGTCAGTCTGCCACCTACCTAGTAAAGCTTTTCTTGGAAAGAAGAGAAATATTCTAGTCTGTAGAAATAAAAATCACTTGTGTAATGATACAAGGAAGCTAAGGAGCTTGAAGAGGAAATATTTTCAGACAAAAAAGCCTATGGAATAAAAAATATCAAAGGGTTTAAAACAGGAATAAAGGAAAAAGAAAAGAAGAGCATTTCTGCCCATTTCTTTTGCAATCCCTAGCTGGGAATAGAGATTGGATTTACGATTTCTGTCATAGAAAGAAGTCCCAAATAAAAAAGCTTTTATGAATGTGAACCATTGACCCATTTAGAGAGAATTCCAGTACACTAAAAGGGTGACTGACTTGCCTACGTCCACATAGCCAGTAGGTGTCAGAAATGGGACTTGAATAAAACAGGAGAAAGTGCCCACGTGTGCAAAAAGATTTATAGCAGCTCTTTGTGTAGTGGCAAGCAACTGAATTAGTCAATTGAGGAATGGCTGAGTAAATTCAGGTGTATATGAATGTAATGGAATATTATTGTTCTCTAAACAAGGACAAGCAAGCTGATTGCAGAAAAGCTTGGAATGATTTACATGAACTAATGCTGAATGAAATGAGCAGAACCAGAAAAATATTGTACATAATAACAGCAAGATTTTGTGATGATCAATTTTGATAGACTTGACTCTTCTCAGACAATTCCAATAGAAGTGGGATGGAAAATGCCATCTGCATTCAAAGAGAACTGTGAGACCGAATATGGATCGAAGCACACTCTTTTCACCTTTACTTGTTTGTTTGCTTTTTCTTTCTCATGTTTTTTCCCTTTTAGTCTGATTTTTCTTGCACAATATGACAAATATGGAAATATGTTTAAAAAGTATTATACATAGATAACCTATATCAGATTCCTTGCTGTCTTGAGTAAGGAAGGAAGGGAGAAAAAAAATTTGGAACACAAAATCATTCAAAATTGAATGTCAAAAACTATGTTTACAAGTATTTGGAAAAAATAAAATACTACTGAGGGGGAAAAAAAGAAATGGGACTTGAACCCACATCTTCCTAGCTTTGAAATAAACTCCCTTCACTATGCCACACTCCTTCTCCACTATCACCAAATATGAAAGCACAAATTCATACTAAACATATCAGAAACTGCTATGGTGTTCCCACTCTACATTCTCCTTCCCTTAGGCATAAATCTGAAATACTTCAGTAGTCACAGAACTAGGGTGGGGCAAGCCTTCAGGAGGGACTTTAACAATTCAACCAATACTTTTATTTTTTCTCTCCATTTACTTTATTTTTTAAAGTTACATTGACCCCACACCTCCTCTTTTCTATGTTTCCTTGGCTGCAGGAAAAAAAAAAAAAGATAATCCCTGGCAAAGAATCATGGATTGAAACAAGGCTGGGACCCATCCCAGTTCAATTATAGTCAGACACTCTCTCTACATATGAAAGCTACTGGATAGTTAATGGTCCACTGCACTGGGGAGAGGCCTTTCCTTCTCCTTGGCCCTCCAGAATGAGTTCTCATAATCATTGCCATTTGGCAGCTGATCAGAATACATTGGCAACGTCCTATCTTATTATAAATGAAGGCATGTGCACCTCACAAAAATCCCAACAGACACCAGCACTTTGATTGGTCTGGCTATGGATTAAGAAAAGAGAAAGGACTGACTGATGCCAGAGTCAAAATCCATTCCCATCCTATTTAGGTCAGCATGGCACAGGCAGAGAGAAGTCTGTGTTCTCTCCGCCCCAACCCAGGTAGGGAATTACAATCCAAGGGCTTAAAACCCGACACTGTTTTGTGCATTAGAAGCCCTCCATTTGTGTCATAGGAAACTTGCCATGGTCAAAGCTGAAACAAGCAGTGGAAGACTGGAGTCCGAAAAAGGTTCCTTGCTGGCAGAACAGAAGAAAGAAGAAATGTGCTCCAGGGAGCCCAACCCAGCAAAATCCTTAATTAAATCTCAGTGGAAAGCAAGGTTTGACCACAGTCATGTTGAGTCTCTAAAGGGGCAGCTAAGGAATAACTGAGATATAGTCTGTGGTTAGCCCAGCCCAGAGTACCAACAGCAGTCATGGGATTTCATCCTTCCATGTCCCACTGTGCAGTTCTGAGCTGTACAGAATTGGACATATTTGTTCAGCAAACTATGGAGGGAAAACTCACAACATTGAGGATGCTGGCAGGGCCAGATATAGACACCAATGGAAAGGAAGAAAAATTATCTTTGGTCCTCTTTCCTTTTAACTATCATCTCTGAATTGTCTCTTCTGGGCTCGCTCTGGGAAGAAGCATGTCTGTCCAGCCCTGGTCTGAGACCTCATTGAAATCTCTTTATTGGAGGACTTGTTACTCTTAGTTCTTCCCTTTTCCTTTTCTTAAAGCTTAACTTTTGTAGGCTATCTCACAGGTTGAGCTTTCTAGGCTTATCTAATCAATAAATGCTGTTTCAATCAACTGGCTGGTTCATCAACAAACCTAATATGTGCCCCATGCTAAGTTAAAAATAGAACAGGGAATGAGTAAATTATATCTGCCCATATTTCATTGGGATTTCAATGGTAGAGGAAATTCCCACATGAAGAAACTCCATTTATCAATGCCTGCCATAATCTTATTTGCAACTTATAGCCTTGGGGCTTTAAAAAAAAAAAAAAAAAGCACTTGACACTGTGACTTGACTATGGTCCTGTAGCCAGTAGTCAGAGATGGGACTTGGACCCATATTTTCCTGGCTCAAAGGACAAATCTCTACTCTATATTCAAATAAAATAAGATTCAAATAAAAAAATCAGTCTGTTCTTGCCTTCAAGGGATTTATTATACTCCTTGATTGATACCACGTCATCACAGATACATGTGTATATATGTTATATGTCTATATGTACACATATATACATATGTGCACACATATATACATGCACAGATATGTGCACATGCATATGTAATACATATATTATGTGTTACATATAATATATAGTGATATGCTATACAATGATTGGGTCAGAAAAGCATAGAATTAACAACTGAAGGAATCAGAAAGGATCTCTTACAGGAGGACACACTTTATAGAAGTAAAGAAAAAGAGGGAGGCATTCCTAGTAAAAGAAAAAGACTATGCAAAAGCATTGAAGGAGTAAATTTCATGCTCAAGGAAAGGAAAATAGGTCAGTATACCTGATTTGTAGAAGACATGCTAAAGAGTAATGGAAATTTTCAATTCCATTAAAGAAGCTTTTTTCACAAAAGCATTGGGAAAGCACTAGCAAATCTTAACACTAGAAGGATTAAGCTGCATCAATTGATGAGTGTTTTTTTTAACTTATAATTTAAGGAAAATAGAGATAGATTCAAAGTTTTTATTTTAAAATAAAGTTATAATAAAAATTGTTGTGTCAGTTGATACCTGGTTCCTTTAAATGAAGGTGTGATCTGGTCAGACTCATGCTTCAGTAATGCCAATTTGGCATCTATGTGGAGGATGGAATGTAGGGAGTGGTGACTGCATACAGGAAGACCAATTAGGAGATTGTTGAACCAGTTGGATTGAAAGGTTACAATGGCCTGATCTTATAAATTCATGAGTAGTGAACAGAAAAAGCTAGCAGTCTTCAAAGTTTCCCCTTCTCTCTTATATGCATTTTAAATGTAGTCTTCTAGAATTATTATTTCAATCTCTTGGTTGATTTCCCAACTAAGCTATACTCTGAGCCGGAATAAAATCTTTACCTTAGACCTTTTCGTCCCCAAGAAGGTAGGTCTCTGCCCCTAAGGAATTGTGGAAAAGGCATTTGGTAGCGTGATGAATAGGACAAAGGGAGAAGGAAGAGGAATAACAATGCTTCAAGTTTATATATTTACTCTCTTTGGTAGTAAAAATTTTGTGGACTCATAAAAATGTATAATGGACAGGCTCCTGGAAAATATAGGTTTAAGCCAAACGTGATTTTAAAGGTAGGAATTCCATTAGTTGCCAAGGTAGGCCCCATAGGGGAGATATTTGAGGTAGGTAGAAGTTTGTACTAGCTCATAAAACTCACATTGTAGAAGCCAAGAGTTTGTCCTTGATGCTGATCTTCATTCAAAAATATTGACTCCACCATGGACTTCTTCCTTTCATTCTTTTACCTTTCCATAAATACCCTCAGAGCAAGTGATTGTTCTTGAGGCTGTGAAGACACCTGAACATATATAGGATGTTTTACCACAAAATATTTCTTCAGTTACATTCCCTTACTTACTGGAGACATTGATGAACAATCCTCTCTTTCTTGAAACTCTCCCCACCCTAGCTGTAATGACATTACACACTCCTGGTTCTCCACCTGGTTTCCTGATTGCTTCTTATTTCTTTCACTGGCTCATCTTCCTCTTTCTCCCTCCCCTCTAAATGTAGGTATTCCCCTAAGGTGGCCTCCTAATTCACAATTCAATGTTTTTCCATTCACTGTAAGCACTAGCTGGCACCCAAACCACTGTGTCCTGATCCAGAAGGCTGGGGTGGAGGCATGGAAGAGTGGGTGTGGGAGGGCAGGATGGTTAAATGCCTGACCATCTGGTTCTCTGGTTACTTGAGAAGGCATGTGAACTGAACCAGTTCTCAGGTTACAGAATATTTTTGTTTTTAGGACTCAAACACAGAATCTAAGGAAAAAGGAGAAAGCCCTGCAGGGCTATGTTGGCTCTGTGTGGGTTATTTCAAACTATGGCTTTATTTTCTTGGTTGAAATAATTCAATGTTTGTTTCCTCTTTAAGAGTGATGATCACTTGCTTCTGAATGGAGGCTAAGCCTATAAGCAGAAAATTTCCTGCACTGGAAAGATCATTTGGATTCAAAATCAAAAGTAAATGGATTGATTCATAGATTTAGAGCTGGGACAAATCTTAGAGGTCACTGAGTCCAACCCTCATTTTAAAAAAAGTTTCTTCTATTGATGTTTTTTGTTTTTATACCAAAGTCATTTTTCAACATTCCCCTTACACACACACATACATATACACAATTCCCTCTTCGCCCCCCTCCACACACATACACAAGCTGAAACTTATATCTTAAAGCCTTCTTCATTTTATAGATGAGGAAATTGAGTCTCAGCCTAGTTAAATGAGTTTTCCAAGGAATCTGAAGGCCTATACAAACTATATAACCTCTCTAAGGTCACACAGAGCCAGAAATTGACTTTAAGTACTCTAAACTTCAAATCCATTAGGCTATACATTATAACTTGCTCTAATATTAATTATTATTTGGACTAAGAGACAAGTTAATTGAACAAAAAATCATTGAACAACCATTATGTATGAGGTAGCACTGGGCTGGGTTCTGATGACATAAAAATGACTAACTTGTATAATGGCGATGATAGAAGTATAGGATTTAGAATTTAACAAGAACTGAAAAATGTGTAATGTAGAGATTCTCCAACTTTTTGGTCTTATAACCCTTTATAATCTTTAAATTATTGAGGACCCTAAAGAGCTCTTCTTTATAAATTCTATCTATAAATTAACATGCTAGAAATTTACCTTGATAAATTTTATTGTATGAATTAATTTTAAAACAACATTAATAAACCCATTACATTCAATATAACACATTTTTGTGAAAAATTAACAAAAATTTCCAAAACCAAAAAATTAGTCATCATGATGACTATGATGTCATCATATTATTTTATTTATATTATATTTCTATATTTTAATGTTTATTCTATTTTTATAATTTTACTTTTTCATTTATGTAAAGTAATTTATTTTTATTATTATTGTTTAAAATAATGCTTATTATTTTATATTATATTTCAGTTAACATAATATCTGGCTTTAAAAAAGATAGCTACATTCATTCTATTGCAATATGTTGTTTTGGTTGAAGTATGTGAAAAAAATTAAAGACCTCCTTATACAATCTTGGGAATCCCTAGGGATCCTCCAACTTTGAGAGCCACTGCTCTCATTCTATAGATAATAGACAATGTACTATAATGAAAAAAAGAGGCATAAAGACCTTAGACTTTCAATATTCACTACTGCCATGAGCATGGAATGAGTATTTGAGACTTTTCCTAAGTAGGAGATAACTTAAGTAAAAGTCTGAATGCAGTAAAGTGTGAGATAAACTAAAGAAATAGAAATCATTCCAGTTTGGCTGGACCATAAAAATGGTGAAGGAAAATAGTGGTAACTAAGATTAGGGACCCAAGTTGCAGCCAGCAACCTAAATGTCAAACTGTAAAATTTTAACTTCATTATGTAATGGGAAGACACTGAAAAGTTTGGAGGAGGAGAATTATATGATCAAGCTTGTCATGGGGCATATAGGATGGATTAGAACATGTGGAGATTGTAAGAAAAAACATGAAACAGGAGTTCATTTTTAAAAGTCTGGGTGTAAATTACTGAGACTGTGAACTAAAGTGGTGGTGGGAATAGAAAGGAAAGAATAGAAATGAGATATCTATTGGAAATGGAATTAATTAATCACTACTTGTGCATGAGGGGTAAGAAAGAGGAAGATGTGAAAAATTATTTGAAGGTTAATTTCTCTGAGCTCGTTTCCTCACCTATGAAATGAGGACATTGAGGTAGATGATCCTTTCCATTTTTAACAATATATTTTTTTGTTGTTGTTGTTGCTGAGGCAATTAGGATTGTCACTTGCCCAGGGTCACATAGATTTGAACTCAGATTCTCCTAACTTCAGGACTGGTGCTCTATCCATTATGCCACCTAGATGACCCTAATCTATTATTTTCTATATACTATTAAAGGCACAAAGAACTCAAATGATTATATGCTCTAGGACTTCTTAACTTGTGGTCAATGAACCTTTAAAAAATATTTTGATATAAAAAATAATGAGCTTGATGATCTTAGGAAAAAAACATGGATAGACTTCCATGAAATAATGAAGAGCAAAATAAGCAGAACAAAGAGAACATTGTATATAACAGCAATGTTTTTTTTTAGTACAACTTTCAGTGACAAAGTCATTTTGACTATTATACCCAAATAATAAGATTAGAGACTCAAATTAACTACAAAGATCCTATGAAGAAAGACATTATCTGCATCCAGAAAGAACTGATAAATAGAAGCAGGTATAAAATGTTTATATATATATATAGTATATGTATACATTGTTACATCTATTAGTATCCTATCTCTAGGAGGGGGCACCGGGAGAAAGAAAGGAGGAAAAAAGAAGTTACATAATAACTTTATTACATATTCAAAAGTAATAGCAAGTTTTATACAACAGATTGGCCATTTTGTTTGCAATCGTCTTTTTCTCCTATTCCACTATGTTATGGAAAGTCTTATTTTCTTTCTTAAGTTCAGAATAAAATAAATATTTTGATCACTATTTCAATATAATTTTTTTGCAATCCTATGTATTTTATTTTATGCATCTAAAAATATTCGGAGAAGGGATTCACAGGCTTTTCCTTACCCAAAGGGGTTCAAAACACAAAGAAGGTTAAGGTTAAGGTTAAGAAGGGTAAGAACCTCTGATCCAGTCCAGTTTCTTTTGTTTCACATGAAGAAAATGAACCTCATAAAGGTGAAAATCACTTATCCAATGTTTTACATATGAGTAGAAAATGGCAGGGCAAGAACTAGATACTAGGTGTTCGAATTTAAAGTTCTATTTTCTTTCCATTCATCTTAGTATTTGAGCACAATGGAGAAAGTTTGTAGCTGTTTCTAAATCCAAATGAGATAAGAACCGGGCATATCCCTTGTGTCCACAATGTCCTTGTCTCTACATAGGATTTGTACAAGGAGTGATGGCTAGCTACTCTTTGGTGCAAGAGTTCACTAGTCCATTAAGAAATGTTATTAACTCATATTTCCATAAAGAAGATCAGAAACAATAAAGCTGGTTTCTGTAACTAAGGGGAGTATTCCATATACCTCACACTAAGGGAACAAGTTGTCTGGATCTGAGAAAGTATCTCCATGCAAAATCGCTTTAGAGGGAAGCAAACAGATTTGAAGCTTTTTTGTTTTAGGCTTATGGTTTGTTTGGCTGGCTTTTATCTTTTTTATCCTTCAAACATGTAATTCATTGTACTTTTCTACAAGGGATTGCAAAGCATTTAGCCATATGTACATAAGGCAAGAAATAAAAGAGAAATAGTGAAACATGGATGGAAAGAGGGAGTAGAAGGGGAAAGGATAAAAGGAGAGAGAGGAAAGATAGAATGCAGAAGAGAGGAAGCTAGGGGGGTGAAAAGATTAGCGCTGTTATAGAAGAGATAAGATGAAAAAGAAAAAGGGAAAAGAAAATAGATGCTAAATCATCATAGGCAAAATATATATACGAAGTATATTTGATAGAGGCAAAAGTGTATCCTAGCTTTATCTCTTATAGAGCCAACATTAAAACAAGGTTTTAAAGACTTTCTGGGGAAACACTTTAAAAAATTTTAAACAAAATGAGAAAAGTAAAATTCGTGTTTCACAGCAAGTTCCTGAATCTCAAGTGTCCTGGCATTGCCTCTTTCTGGATGGGAGGGAGCAAGCTTCTCCTGTTAAGTTTCCATTCATCGACAAAGCCAAACCATCTGTTTCAGTGGCAGGGTCAGCCCGGGCCGAGAACCTGATTGGCTTGCTGCCTCTCATCTCCCCCCAAATGTCACTGCAGGCAAGGAGAGGCACAAGAGGCTGCTTAACAGGATTGAGAGGAAGTTGGCCAAAAAATACAAATCCAAACATGGGGGAGAAATTAGTGAAAAGCTTGTCAACAACTTGCAGATCAGTAAAACAGAATTCAGGATCCCAATTGGAAGTTGATGCTGCTCTGTACCAACCACTTGAGGGCATTGCTCCAATCTCCTGGTAAGGGTGCTTTTGACCTTCTTCAAAAGGTCCTTTTCTTTTGGAAAATTTTTCCTGATGCACCAGTGCTTATTTTAAGATGTTTCACTTTCTTTATACTTGATTCCCATGGCCTTGAATTAATTATAAAGATGTAAAGATGATGTGATCCCATTGTGTTTATTATTTATTTATTATGAAAAACCATTTGATTCAGTAGAACATAATGTACCTTATTCTTTTAAATCAAGGTGACTTTCATAAAAGCATGAAAAACCATTCAAAATTCCTGAAATAATTGCCAGAGAACCAACTACACATGTATAAGTATACATATATATCCTTCAAGAAAGGGCCTCCATCAGTCACTAAAATCTTATTGACTCTTGGTTTATACATAGTTCTAACCAGATGGTCTATTCCCAATCTGAAATCAAGAAAAAAATCAAACCAAAACCATGAGATTATGAGTCAGAATAATAATGGATTTTCATAATGATGGTGTAAAGATCATTATGTTTAATATATTCTTTAATAAGTCAGATATTATTAGATGTCCTATAGGCATATCAAACTCAATATTAAAAACAATCTCTTTTTATCTCAAAGGCTTTTTCAATA
This sequence comes from Antechinus flavipes, assembly GCF_016432865.1. Classification (NCBI taxonomy): domain Eukaryota; kingdom Metazoa; phylum Chordata; class Mammalia; order Dasyuromorphia; family Dasyuridae; genus Antechinus; species Antechinus flavipes. The sequence continues at coordinate 81,326,820 of NC_067403.1, read as the reverse complement.
TACACTATACTAGGTAGTCTCTAATACAGTAAGATACCTGTTCAATTAAACTGTTCTTATCTAGGGAAAAACATTTCATGAATGGAGATATGAAGAAGGACAAATATCTGCGGCCAAGTGGTGAAGATTATCTACACAAGGAGAGAGAACAGGAAGAATAGACTTTATAGGGTGATATGAGTAAGAAATCTTGAAGGAACCCCAAATGTCTCCATGGTTGTTTTGACTCTTCAAATAATAATCATCACTGATAGAGTCCTTTTAGGTTACAAAGGTCTAATAAGCATTAAGTATTAAGGCTTCACAAAAGCCCAATAAGATAAGTACTTGATATATCATCATCCCTCTTCTATAGATAAGGAAATGGAGGCTAAGAGTTTACTTGCTCATAAAATCATCATTATTGATATTATTTCCTTAGGGAATTTCTAAAATAATTCGTTAATACATCATTCATTTAACAGACTTTTAATAAACTCCTGCTAAGTGCCAGGTATTATACTAAATGCTGGACATACAGGAACAAGAATAAAATGGCCTTTGATTTCAATATTTTACTAGTTTAGAACAAGTCAAATGTTGTGTACAGGACAATTGGTGTGACAGTAGATAGAGCCCTGCCTCTGAAATCAGAAAGTCCTGAGTTCAAATATAACCTCAGACACTTTACAAGCTGTGTGTGACCCTAGACAAACCACTCCACTCTATCTGCCTCAATTTCCTCATCTGTGCAATAAGCTTGAGAAGGACATCACAGACTGCTCCAGTGTCTTTGCTAAGAAAACCTCTAATGGGATCACAAAGTGTTATATATAACTGAAAAAATGACTGAACAACAATAACAATGCTATCTAACCCCTATAGAATATTAAATTCTCAGAAGAAGAAATTATTTTCTTTTTTATTTTGTATTCCTACTGTCTGCACAGGATCAAGACGATAGTAAGTATATAATGAATGTTTGAACGAATCAACTGAAAGTTTATATCATCCATGTAATGGATTCATGTAAGACAAGATAACAACTGCACATAATAAGAGATGGATAGAGTTGTGATCTACATTTTAGGAAGTCATTAAAGCATCAAAAGCATAGAGATGGGCAAGAGTGTATATTACCTTGGACACCTTACCATTAGCCTATCCTTTTAAAGAAATAACCAATGGTAATGATTATTGCAAGATATATCTGAATACCCCAGCTCAAGTTTTATACCAAACCAAGGGAGAAGAAATAAATATTTATTTAGCACCCACTATGTGCCAGGCACTGTGTTAAGCAATTTTACAAAATGCTCTCACTTGATCCTCATGACAACCATAGGAAGTGGGTACTCTTATCCCTATTTTACAATTGAAGAAACTAAAATAGACAGAAGTTGTAACTTGCCTGGGATTACACAGCTAATAAGTGTCTGAGACTATATTTTAACTCAGAACTATCTGACTCCAAGCCTAGAACTCTATTATACTACCTATTTGCCTCAAAAATATAATAAAAAAAACACTCTTAACTAGGAGAAAATTATGTTTTTAAATACTATAGTAGTAAAGATTGACTTATCAAGTTAAGTCATCTTCAGAGTTCTTCAGACTTCTCAAAGAATGAAAAGTAAGATAAATTAAGATTTATATCAATTGATCTGTAAATATTCATTAAGCACTTTTCATACACTGGATACTATACTATTCCATAGAGATGCATATACGAAAAAAATAAAGCAATTCTTACTTGTGTTGTTATTGTTGGTGTTGTTCAATCATGTATGACTCCTTGTGGACTCATTTGGGTTTTTTTGGCAAAAAAAAAATTGTAGTGATCTGCCACTTGCTTCCCTAGATCATTTCACAGATGAGGAAACTGAGGCAAACCGGATTTCATGACTTTCCAGGGTCACAAAGTAAGCATCTGAAGTCAGATTTTAAATACATCTTCCTAACTCCATGCCTAAAGTTGTATCTGCTGTGCCATTTAGCTGTCCCCATCACATACCTACTCTAGCAAATGCCAGTAGTTCAAGCCACACCAAATAATAATTTAAAAAATTCAATAAGAACGAGTAGAAAACAACTTCTTTCACCCCATTACTGCATAAAAATAATCTAGTATCCCACAGACAAGAAGAAGGGGCCCATCCCTCTTCTCACTCATCTCTTTTAGCAAAGCAAACAGCAGGGCAGATTAGCCTCCAAACTTGACCAGAGATATACAGAAGACAGATATAACCTAAAACCTGTAGACAATAAAAATAGAGATCTGGTAAGGTCAAGCATGATCAGAAAAAGCATATTCACATATGTTAAATGCTCCAAGGAGCAGGAGTTGGCAGTGACCACAGAGTGCTATAATACAGATTTCAATGCCAAAATGAGAACAGCTCAATCCCAAGGGGCCTCAGGATCCCACAATTCCGTCCTTAATACCTTAAAGAGCTCTGAGTATCCAAATCTTTTGAATAAAGATTAGCACAAGGACTTGAGTGTATTAAAGTTGACCACCCCACTCAAAAATGGGTTAATTTTACCCCCATGTGAATTGAATTTGGTGAGGGCTATAGATCCTTTAGCAAGGAGCATGTTAAGACAATTTTAGGACTTTGTGGAAGTTTCTGAGACTTATTCAATTAACTGTCTTGGAGATGACTTTTATTTACTTCAATATTCTTTTGCAATACTTTTACTGGTTTTGTGAATTGCTTTTGACTGAAAATTATTGAGTATATTATTAAAAGAATTATCTATCTGAACCCTCAGGCTCTGAATGATCATTAATTGCCCTAAACTTGATCAGAACAAGAGGTAATGCTGAGTAATAATTGGAGTTTCTAGTATTGCTGATCATGAAAATTCAATTAGGTTTTTAAAAGACTATCTATAACAAGAATAATCATCAAAGGAACATCCTCAAAAAAGCTTAGTCACTACTTTCCTTTGCATCCTCAAGATTCCCAATGAAATTGAGATGAAACTAGAAAACACATGGCCAATTAATAAATTCAGCACCTGATTACTGGAAGTTCTTTTATCTCTGTGTAGAATCTTCATGAATTTTTCTTAGATGGCATTTTCTCTTGTATTCTGATGATTGGGGTACTTGTATAAAGTCAAAGTTCTTTTTCTTCAAATTGTATGAATTTTCCTCAGCTCCCACTGTATTTTACAAAGTAATCACCTTGCAGGAGGAAGAACAGAAGAAGATACAGAACGAAAGAAAAAACTCTACTTTCTCTTCTTCAAAAGCCAATTTTATCCCAGAAATCCTCTATCTTTGCATTCAACCACCATTGCACTGGACTGGTACTGGGATATAGAATTATAAACTAATTAACTATTAGTTAATCACAAGATACTTACCTTATAATATCATCTGCTTTCATATAATGACTCAAAGTCCTTGTGATACTTTTAAAATTATTTCATAACTTATTTACACTTAATTTATTTTAATTGATTGGCTGGTTCAATTAAGAAATGCTTTCTTTGGTTGCATTAATTGGGATGGGGATAGAAATCCCAACTCTTAGGAATAATTTATTAATAAACTTGTGGAAGTCTAAATATAAGAAAGTTTAGGATTCTGTGTAGATTTTGAAACAAATAACTATACAACCAAGAAGGACAGGCCTTTGCAGAATAAGAATTTCATCAGTTAGCCATGAATGGAGCACATATGAGATGCTACACTGAATTCAATTTTGAGAAGCATTCTATCAAAGCCACAGCTGCAGCTGTCTGTACTCATGTTACAATACATTTTAGATATACAAAGCTGGTATTTGGTAACTTTTGTGAAGTTGCCAGAATTACTCTTATAGATACAGAAATATTATTATGATCACTTTATTTATTTATTATTAATTAATGTCACAATTTAATGTTCACTTAATTCTTGTAAGACTATAAGGGTTGATGAGTTTATCAGCTATCTTTTGCAACTTTTGCCTAAAATAAAATGGTTTTGAAACTGAGGTTCCATGTATGTTGCTTTTCTGTCTTAATCTCTCTTCCCTAAGACCTATTTGTTTTTGTTATTATTTTTCATATGAGCATCAAAAGTTTGCATACTGGTGTCTCATTTCTATTTTTCATTCATTTACAGATTATTCATACATTCCTAGAAGTATCTTGTAAAAAGATAAAATAGTTAAATAAAATGAAAGATACAGTGAACTTGTATACATGCAATATCTCACATCTGTACCTGCCCCTACCTCTCTCTTTTTTGAAAAATAAAGTTGATTTTTCTCTCCCTTCACCACCCAACACATTGAAGGGGAGAAAAAGTCAGAGAAGAGGAAAGGAAAGAAGGGAGGGGAGGGCACAGAAGAGAAAGAGAGAGCAGGGGAAGGGATGGGACGGGAAGAGAGGAAGGGGAAGGGAAAGGAGGAGAGGGGAAAGGAAAGGAGGAGAGGGAAAAGGAAGGAAAAGCCGATATACAAATATGTATAGTCAAGCAAAAAACATTCCCTAAATGGCTATATGGTAGAATATGCACATCTACTCTATCCCCTACATTCATTGACTCTCTGTCATGCCTCATTATCAATCCGCTGGAATTAAGAATGGTCATTTTTAAGGGGACAGAGCCAAGATGGTGGAGAAGAGGCACTTTCTATTTGAGATTTCCCTGATGTCCCTCAGATCAACATCAAATCAAACCTCTGAACTGGTTTTGAATTGACAGAACACTCAAATATTTGAAGTGTAACAAAGCAGAAGATATTTCTGAAGAACTTCAGAAAAGGTCTGTTTCAATTGGGCAGGGGAGAGGGAGACCACCAAGAACAGGCGCAATGCTGAGACCTGAGGTGATGTAGGATTCCAGGGAGTCTATAAAATCTACAGCAGTGTTGGCTACTCTGTTCTGGTTGCAAACAGGTGGGTCAGCAGATTATGTGTGAGACATCCAAAACAAATACAAGAAGCAACTAGTGAGCCTTTGAAACCCCCCCCCCCCAAAGTGGGACTTGGTCATGTCTACCCGGTACCAGAAGTCAGTAGCACTGACACAGCACAGCCACTGAAATCTGTAGAGGAAGTTTGGACAATCTACCTTTGCACTAAAAGCAGACCTCAAACTTTTTTTAAAAAATGAGCAAAAAGCAAAAAGAACTTTGATCTCAAATAGTTTTTATGGAGAAAGAGAAGAATAGACCTCAAATAATGAGGACACTAAAAGCAAATCATCTCCAGATGAAGCCCCAAAAGGCAATAAGAGTTGGTTCCCATCTTACAAGGATCTCTTGGAAGAATTCAAAAAGGATATTTAAAAAGAGTTAGAAAAAAATAGGGAAAGGAAATGAGAATGTCGCAGGAGAATTTGAAAAAGGAAACACAGAAATTATCTGAAGAAAACTACTTACAAAATATATTTGACAAAATGGAAAAAAAAAACAACTTCTTGAAAAACAGAATTTGTGAAATGGAAAAAAAAATCAATTGAACAAAACAACTCATTTAAATTGCAATTGACCAAATACAAAAGGAGCTAAAAAAAAGATAATAAAATAATTCACTAAAAATTAGAATTGAAAAAATGGAAATGAATGATTTAAAGAGAAATAAGAATCAGTCAAACAAAATTTTAAAAAATTTTAATAAGAGAAAATGCAAAATGTCCCACTGGAAAAACGACTGACGTGGGAAAATAGATCTAGGAGAGACAACCTAAGGATTATTGGACTTCATAAAAATCATGATTAAAAAAAAAGAGCTTAGACATTATCTTTCAGGAAATCATCAAGGAAAACTTTCCTGATGTCCTAGAACCAGAAGGTAAAATAACCATGGAAAGAATTCACTTATCATCTCCTGAAAGAGATCCCAAAATTAAAACTCCAAGAATTATCATAGATAAATTTCAGAATTATCAGATTAAGGAGAAAATATTGCAAGCAGCCAGAAAGAAATAATTCAAATATTGGCGAGCCACAATCAGGATTACCCAGGACCTAGCCACTTCCATCTTATAGGATCTAAGAACCCAGAATCTGATATTCTAAAAAGCAAAGGAACTTGAATTGCTGCCAAGAATTAACTATCCAGGAAAACTGAGCTTTGTGTTTAAAGAATAAGATAGACAGTTAGTGATTCAGGTGAATTTGGTTTATTTCTCATGAAAAAAATAGAGCTGAAAATTTTATCTCCAAACATAATACTCAAGAGAAGCATAAAAAGGTAAAACAGAAAGTACTCTTGAGAATTCTATCTCTGTTATGGGTATAACTTAGAGGGTCTAGGTATAATTTGATTTTATTGTGATAATATAAAAAGGAAACTAGAGGTGGGAAAGGAATTGTACTGGAAGAAGAGGGAAAAGGAGATAAAATTGCATCTTATAAAGAGGCAAAGAAAACCTATATAAGTGAGGGGAAAAAGGGAGGTGAATGAACATTATGTGAATCTTACTCTCATCACATTAGGCTCAAAGAGAGACTATCAGAGATATTTGGCTTCACAAAGAAACTTCTTTCACTCTATATGGGGAAGTGGCAGGGAAAGAGGGAAAGAAAAGAGAAAAGTATAACTTGGGGAAAATAAGATGGTGGGAAATACAGAATTAGTCATTTTAACTGTTAATGTGAATGGAATGAACTCTCCCATAAAAGAAAAACAGATAGCAGACTGGATTAAAAGCCAGAATCCTACAATATGTTGTTTACAAGAAACACATTTAAAGTAGAGTAATACATACACAGTAAAGATAAAAGGCTGGAACAGAATTTATTATGCTTCAACTGAAGTAAGAAAACCAGGGGTAGCAATCCTGATCTCAGATCAAGCAAAAGTAAAAATAGATCTAATTACAAAAAATAAGGAAGGAAACTATATCTTGCCAAAGGGTACCATAGATAGTGAAGTAATATCAATACTAAATATATGTGCATCAAGTGGTATAGCATCCAAATTTCTAGAGGAGAGGTTAAGAGAGTTGCAAGAAGAAATAGACAGCTAAACTATTCTAATGGAGAATCTCAACCCTGCTTTTTCAGAACTAAATAAATCTAACTACAAAATAAATAAGAAAGAAGTTAAGGAGGTAAATAGAATTTTAGAAAATTTAGGTATGATAGACCTTTGGAAAAAAATTGAATGGAGACAGCAAGAACTATATTTTTTCTTGGCAGTTTATGGAACCTACACACACAAAAAATGAGCATATAATAGGGCATAAAACCCTCAAAATCAAATACAGAAAAGCAGAAATAGTTAATGCATCTTTTTTCATATCATGATGCAATAAATATCACATGTAATAAAGGTCTAGAGGAAAATAGATCAAAAATTAATTTTAAACTAAATAATCTGATCCTAAAGAATGAGTGGGTGAAACAACAAAACAGACACAATCGATAATTTCATTCAAGAGAATGACAATAATGAGAAAACATTCCAAAATTTATAGGATGCGACCAAAGCAATTTTTAAAGGAAGTTTTATATATCTAGATGTTTACTTGCATAAAATAGAGAAAGAGAAAACCTTTAAATCAAGCATGCAATGAAAAAAGCTAAAAAAAAAAAATAAAAGAACAAATTAAAACTACCCAAGTAAGTACCAAGTTTGAAATTCTGAAAATAAAAGGGGAGACTAAAAAAATTGAATGTTAAAAAAAAAAACTATTGAACTAATAAACAAAATTAAGATCTGGTTTTATGAAAAAAAAAACAATAAAATAGATAAACCTTGAATTAATTTGATCAGAAAAAAAGGAAAGAAGAAATCATTAGTACCAAAAATGAAAAAGATGAACTTTCCACCAATGAAGAGAAAATTGGAGCAATAATTAGGAGCTATTTTGCCCAACTGTTTGCCAATAAAACATGGTAATCTAAGTGAAATGGGTGAATAGTTACAAAAATATAGATTGCCCAGATTATCAGAGGAGGAAATGAATTACTTAAATAGTCCCATTTTAGAAAAAAAAATTGAACAAGCTATTAATCAGTTCCCTGAGATTTTTTCTTCAATGCCAGATGGAGTGAATTCTACCAAAGTAAGCAATTACTAGAAAAAATTCACAACTTTAGCAAAACTGCAGGATACAAATAAATCCACATAAATCATCAGCCTTTTTATATATTACCAACAAAGTCCAGCAGCAGGAGATAGAAAGAAAAGTTCCATTTAAAATAACTGATGATAATATAAAATATTTGGGAGTCTACTTGCCAAGGCAAAGTCTGAAACTATATGAATGCAATTACAAAATATTTTCCACACAAATAAAGTCAGATCTAATCAATTGGAATAATATCAAATGCTCATAGGTAGGCTGAAATAATGTAATAAAAATGACTATTACTACCTAATAATGCCTAAATTAATCTACTTATTCAGTGCCATACCAATCAAACTCCAAGAAATTGCTTCACAGAACTAGAAAAAAGAATAACAAAATTAATCTGAAAGAACAAAATGTCAAGAATTTCAAGGAAATTAATGAAACAAAATGCAAATGAACATGACCTAGCTGTACCAGACCTCAAAATACATTATAAAGCAGTGGTCATCAACACCATTTGGTACTGGCTAAGATATAGAATAGTCAATCAGTGGAATAGGCAATCTAGTGTTTGACAAACCCCAAAATCCCAGCTTTTAGGATAAGAATTCACTATTGACCCACGTCTTACACCATATACCAAGATAAGGTCAAAATGGGGTCATGATTTAGATATAAAGAGTGATATAAGCAAATTAGAAGAACAAAGGATAGTTTATCTTTCAGTTCCGTGGAAAAGGAAGGAATTTGTGGCCAAAGAAGAACTGGAGTTCATTATTGAAAACAAAATAGATAATTTTGATTATATTAAGTTTAAAAGGTTTTATACAAACAAAACTAATGCAAACAAGATTGGAAGGGAAGCAATAAAATGGGGAAAACTTATATTCAAGGGTTCTGATGAAGTCTCGTTTGTAATATATAGAGAGAATTGACTCATTTTGTAAGACTTCAAACCATTCTTCAATTGATAAATGGTCAAAGGATATGAACAGTCAATTTTCAGATAAAGAAATTAAAACCATTTCTAGTCATATGAAAAGATTTTTTAAATCACTATTGATCAGAGAAATGCAAATTAAAAGAACTGAGCTATCACAATACATCTCTCAGATTGTCTAAGATAAGAGGAAAAGATGATGAATGTTGGAGGAGACATGAGAAAACTGTGCCATTAATATAATGTTGGTGAATTTGTGGAGATGATGCTCTCTCATTCTGGAGAATGATTTGGAACTATGCTCAAAAAGTTATCTAACTATGCATAGTCTTTGATCCACTGGATCTACTGGACTTATATCCCAAAGAGATCTTTTTTAATTATTATAGCTTTTTATTTACAAGATATATGCATGGGTAATTTTTCAGCATTGACAATTGCAAAACCTTTTGTTCCAACTTTTCCCCTCCTTCTCCCCACCCTCTCCCCCAGATGGCAAATTGACCAATACATGTTAAATATGTTAAAGTATAAATTAAATACAATATACGTATACATGTCCAAAGAGTTATTTTGCTGTACAAAAAGAATCAGACTTTGAAATAATGTATAATTAGCCTGTGAAGAAAATCAAAAATGCAGGCAGACAAAAATAGAGGGATTGGGAATTCTATGTAGTGGTTCATAGTCATCTCCCAGAGTTCTTTTACTGGGTGTAGCTAATTCAATTCATTACTGCTCTATTGGAACTGATTTAGTTCATCTCATTGTTGAAGGTGGCCATGTCCATCAGATAGTATTGTTGTTGAAGTATATAATGATCTCCTGCTCATTTCACTCAGCATCAGTTCATATAAGTCCAGGCCTTTCTGAAATCATCCTACTGGTCATTCCTTACAGAACAATAATATTCGTATACCATAATTTATTCAGCCATTCTTCAATTTATGGGCATCCACTCAATTTCCAGTTTCTGGCCACTACAAAGAGGGCTGACACAAACATTTTTGCACATATAGGTCTCTTTCTCTTCTTTAAAATCTCTTTGGGATATAAGCCTAGTAGTAACACTGATGGATCAAAAGGTATGCACAGTTTGATAACTTTTTGAGCATAGTTCCAAATTGCTCTCCAGAGTGGCTGGATATATTCACAATTTCACCAACAATATATCAGTGTCCCTGTTTTCCCATATTCCTTTCAACATTCCGCTTTATCTTTCCCTGTCATTCTAGCCAATCTGACAGATATGTAGTGGCATCTCAGAGTTGTCTTAATTTGCATTCCTCTGATTAGTAATTACTTGGAGCATCTTTTCATATGACTAGAAATAGTTTCAATTTCTTCGTCTGAGAATTGTCTGTTCATATCCTTTGACCATTTATCAATTGGAGAATGGCTTAATTTCTTATAAATTAGAGTCCATTTACTATAGATTTTGGAAATGAGGCCTTTATCAGAACCTTTGACTGTAAAAATGTTTTCCCAGTTTATTGCTTCCCTTCTCATCTTGTCTGCATTAGTTTTGCTTGTACAAAAACTTTTCAATGTGCTGTAATCAAATTTTTCTATTTTGTGATCAATAATGACCTCTAATTCTTCTTTGGTCATAAATTCCTTCTGCTTCCAAAGGTCTCAAAGGTAAACTATCCTATGCTCTTCCAATTTTTTTATAATCTCATTCTTTATGCTTAGGTCATGAACACATTTGGACCTTAGCTTGGTGTCCGGTGTTAAGTGTGGATCAATGCCTAGTTTCTGCCTTACTAATCTCCAATTTTCCCAGTAATTTTTGTCAGTGAGTTGTTATCCCAAAAAGCTGGGGTCTTTGGGTTTTTCAAACACTAGATTATTAAAGTTATTGACTCTTTTGTCCTTTGAACCTAACCTATTCCACTGATCAACTAATCTATTTCTTAGCCAATACCAAATGGTTTTGGAACTGCTGCTTTATAATATAAATTTAGATCTGGTACAGCTAGGCCACATTCATTTGATTTTTTTCATTAATTCCCTTGAAATTCTTGATCTTTTGTTTTTCCATGTGAACTTTGTTGTTATTTTTTCTAGGTCATTAAAATAGTTTTTTTTGAATCTGATTGGTATAGTGCTAAATAAATAGATTAGTTTAGGTAGTATTGTCATCTTTATTACATTTGCTTGCCTTATCCAAGAGCATTTAATATTCCAAAGAGATCTTAAAGGAGGAAAAGGGACCCACTTGTGCAAGAATGTTTGTGGCAGTCTTTTTTTTTTAGTGGCTAGAGAGTGGAAATTGAATGGATGCCCATCAGTTGGAGAATAGCTGAATAAGTTGTGGTATATGAATGCAACGAAACATTATTGTTCTATAAGAAATGATCAGGAAGATGATTTTAGAGACCTGGAGAAACTTACATGAACATGAAGATGAGTGAATTGAGAATAATCAAGAAAACATTGTACATGGCAGCAATGAGATTATGCAATTATCAATTCTGATGAATGTGACTCTTTTCAACAATGAGACAATTCAGGTCGTTCCAATTATCTTGTGATAAAGAAAGTCATCTGCACCCAGATAGAGGATAGAGGGTATTGAATGTGGACTACAACATAATATTTTCACTTTGTTGTTGTTGTTTTTTGCTTGCATTTTGTTTTCTTTCTTGTTTTTTTATCCTTTTTGACCTTGCTTTTCTTGTGCCGCATGGGATATTTGTGGAAATATATATAGAAGAATTGTACATGTTTAATCTATATTGGATCACTTGCCATCTAGTGTAGGATGTGGGAGGAAAGGAGAGAAAAAATGAGAGCACAAGTTTTTTGTAAGGGTCAATGTTGAAAATTATCCATGTACATATTTTGAAAATAAAAGGCTTTAATTTTTTTAAATGGCCATTTTATCAATAATAGCTCTTATAGCTTTCAAAGTTTTTTTGTTTTTCCAACATTGTTATCATACAAAATTATTTTCTTGGCACTACTAATTTCATTCTCCATCAGTCTCCAGAAGTCAGCCTAAGCTGATAAATGTTTAACAACCAGCTGGGCTTGTACAGAATGCCTTCAAGTTTCATGTGCATTGTTAACATTTCCTCAATCACTTTGTTTAGCCTAGATAATCAACAAAACAATGTAAAGATCAGATTTGTAGCATTTTCCGATTTCCAAGTTGTAAGTGAGCCAAGTAAGTGTAACAATGTGGCTAAGCTGACTTCAGCACACAACTACTTGGAAACATGAAAGAGATGGATAACAAGTGGCTTCTGTACTAAGACTGACTGCCTCTTGAGGAAGACCACTCTCTTAAATTACTTAATTTCTGGATTCTAACTTTGCTTCCTGATTTTTGAGACTAGATCTATTATTCACACCAAGTGTGACTCCTTGATTCCGACCTGTTGCATTCTCTGAACTTGAATACCTGCAGTATAGAATCCTTCCACCAATGCTAGACTTTCTGAGGGTATTGACTCATTGCTTTTCTTGTTTTTTTTTCTTTTAATAATTTTTTTTTCCTTATTAGATGCAAAGACAATTTCTACCATTCTTTTTTTTTTAATTGAGTTCTAAAATTTTTTTCTCCCTCTTTCAACTCTCCCCATTCTGAGACAGTAAGCAATTTGATTTTTTTTTCTTGTTTTTATATCTGGCAGATTTGAATAATGGCTAAGATTTGTGACTGACTGTTGGTCTTTGTCCTGCTCAACAGCTCATGGTTTTCTTATGTCTGCATCCCAATATGATCCTCCTTCTTTGCTTTGGTGGGGGAAAACATGTTGTGGCAAAAACTAAAGATTTCTGAGTCTAAGAATTATTTTCATTCTTTGTGAGGCAGGCTCTGTGACACAATACCCCTCATGTGATCAAAGGAAAAAGACAGTTCTTTCATCTAAGCCTAGAGATGCCACCAAGTCTTCTAGAGCTAAATGAATTGTATTTAATGCTTCAAATCTTTTTGCTAAATGTTCACATCTTCCTTCCTGTGATGACCAGCTTTATTCTCTGTCTTCCAGTCCTCTACCCCCTCACAGATGGAGCCATTTAAACTCTACATACAAGTTTAGCCTCACCCCAGGTTCTGGGACCAATCTAGCCCCAAGGCACTGGAAATATTAAGGACTCATGAATACACCACATGTGTAACTTCCTGCTCTAGTTCCAGTAAATGGGATTTTAGCTTATTCTTTGCATCCAATCCCCCAAATTATGGCTGAATCCTGGTTATTTCACTCCAATAATTTTCCTTTGTACCTCAGTCTCAAGTCCTTCTTTCCTGTACATATTCCACTCAGGAACTGAAGTCTTGTAGCCGACTCAGGGATATGACAATAAATGTTTATTAATTGGTTCTTAGTAGGGGTTGGGATGTGTGTGTGCATAATGAACACTTTTAAGTTTAATCTTCATTATTAATATTTTCTCCATCATTCTCTTACATATAGACAAATAACAAAACAAAAAATCAAGCCCTGATTCATAACATTTACTGAAATGTAAATGTTCAGACCGAAAATGTAATAATTCTCTCTCACTAGACAGTATGAATTAGCTGCAGCACATTCCCTAGACCTTATCCCAGTATCCAAAATCAGCTTCCAGTTACTGGTGACGGACTTCTATGCTGCCATCCACTACCTACTTGTTATAACAGCCCCTTGTGATTCATTGTAAGATCACCCTTATGATAAAAAGCCCACTTCCTCTGGGACCCACCCTGATTTTGTAAGATTGTGATCTGCCATAGAATATGACTTGGCAATCTCTTTCTTTCTTATGCCTTCATTGAGGAGTCTCTTAGTATGTAAAGAGATTATTCTTATAATAAGTGTATAATAATGAGAAGGTAACTCTGTGAGTTATTTATATTTTCTTGGTCACTGTTTTTGAGTAATAATAATGTTTGAGGTTTTCTTTCATGCCTTTGATATCATCATATCTTTCAAATATCGGAAAAAAATCCATCTCTCCAACTTCCAACACAGACATCCAAATATTTTCAGTCTAGTTCAGTTTATTTTTCCTTGTTTATTTTCTTCAGTGCTATTTTCTGCTCCATGCAGCACACCCAAGACTAATATATTACAGAACAAATGCGGTGGTTCCATTTTCTTTGATAATGGAGAGATTTTGTTCTAAAAAGTCTTTGCAGATCTTTTCCATTTTTTTTCATTTATTTGTTCTCTTGCCTGTTTTATCCTTAAATCCTTCAGCACAAATGGCTTTAATTGTGTCTCTGGCCAAACTCTCCTTAAACTACTTTCCTCATGTCACTGCTACTAACTTCTAATTACTTTCGAAGAAAAAACTTTTCATAATTTTCCTCCCACCTTTTTCCATATGATTTTGCAATAGATTTTATAGTTTATCCCATTGGCTGCCCTTGGCTACATCCTCTCTTCCTTCTCCCTATCAACAATTCTGCATTATAGCCAAATTAACCTACACATAACATTCTGTCCCTTATTTTCACTACTCCCTCACTGTCATCCCTATAAAAACAACAATAGCTATGCGATCCTGGACAAGTCATGTAATTCTGTCTGTTTTGGTTTCCTCATGTATAAAAGAAGATATAAAAAGAAGTGGCAAAACACCAGTATCTTCGCCAAGAAAACCCCATATGGGGTCACAAAATGTCATATATAATTGAAAAATGACTGGACGACTTTTGACATCTATAGTAAGAAAAAAGGAAAGCAAATCATATAGGTCCATTATTGGCCCAGGGATAGAGACTAACCTCTTGGAAAAATAAATATCTTTTTTTTTTCCATCATGGCCTACTTTTCCTGCATTTGCCTTGGAAGATCTCAAACATTCTTGCACAAGAATGTACTCATCTGCTCATTTTCCTCCCCCTTCCACACACATAAGTCTACCAGGAATAACCTCAAAGAAATAGGCCTACCCATGAAATATTCTCCATCTGCCGTCATATATTACATACTTCCTCCAAAGCACCCTGTTCCTTGCCTAAAATCTTTTCCCTCTCTAATTTACCCTCCATACAGCTATAAAATTTATATTTCTAAAGCAAAATCCTTAGAATAAGATATAAACTAGTTAGTATTTAAAGTCCTTTTACAATCTGGTTCCAGCCTCTTTCCAGACTTACTGTACATTATTCTCCTTTACATACTCTATACTCTAACCAAGATAATCACCCACATCTAAGATTTTAAATCCTTTTTCATGTCTTTGCACAGACTATTCCCAAATCCTAGAATGTTCTTCCCCCTCACTTTTACCTTTTGAAATCCCTTCCTCAGTTTAAGTGTCACCTCTGAACAGATGTCTCTGCTGATCTTACCCATTATTAGACCCCTAGTGACCAGCTGTACTCCCTTCCCAACAATTAACTAGCATCCAAACTACTTTGTATTTTCTTTGTTTACATTTTGAATTTCTCTCATCTTGAAACATGTTGTTTTTCCCCAAGTAGAACATGAGTTCTTTGAGGGTAGGGGTTATTTTTTTATCTTTTTAGTTTCAGTACATGACATATTGTCTAGCATATCATAAGCATTTAATAAAGGTTTGATTTAATACAATATTTCCTTCACTTTCCTAGATCTTAATTACCCATTATTTTCCCAACTTAGACAATTTGAACAAACTTTTGACAGAAAACCTGAAAATATGTGACTTTGTTAGAAATGACCCTGAAAAGGAAGAAAACACAACACAGATCACCCCCGCCTATCCTGCTCAGCAGCCCATGGTGGGGGAGAAAGTTCCAATTCTTTCATACTAAAATGTCACATACTTTCAATTAAAATACAACAGCAATCTCATTCTTGACAAATAGCAAAAAAAAATAAAAATAAAAACACTGATGAAAAAAGTTTAATGGTGGAAACATTTCTGGAGTTTATAGGACATTTTCAAATGTCATTAACTAACTGTGAAATCAAAGAGATAAATATCAGACGCCCTCAGAGAAATAACCAGAGCCTGGACTCCAGCTCCTTGCTATGGACTCCAGCAAGGGGAAATTCTATTTTCCAAGTATTGAAATAAGGGAGCAAAGTGCCTATGCATTTCCTATACTGCCCCCAGATCTGTTGGGGTAAAGCATATAGAATTTAGGAGATTTCCCAGTTTCTAAGAAGGTTCCTTACCTGCTATGTATTACTTCTCCCATATCTGATTTCATACAACTTTGTACTGCTTGGATACACTTATATTCCAATATGTGTTCTATTTATCTGTGTGAATGTCTTATTTCCCCTATTAGATTTTAAAGTCCAAGATGGCAAAGAATGTGTCTTTGTTACATTCATATTAACCCCAGAGACTTCAATATCATGTTACATACATTTAGAATCCTATGATGAAACAACCGGGGTTTTGCCAAATTTAGAGAAAGCTACTGACATTTCTAACCCTTCTGAAATAGAAGCAATAGTGCTTAATAAGCATTTGATTATAAGAATTAATATTTGATTGAACCAGCTACACCCAGTGAAAGAACTCTGGGAGATGACTATGAACCACTACATAGAATTCCCAATCTCTTTACCCTTGTCCGTTTGCATTTTTGATTTTCTTCAAAGGCTAATTGTATACCATTTCAAAGTCCAATTCTTTTTGTGCAGCAAAATAACTGTATGGACATGTATACATATATTGTATTTAACATATACTTTAACATATTTAACATGTATTGGTCTACCTGCCATCTGGGGAAGGGGGGGGGAGGAGGAGAAAAATTGGAACAAAAGGTTTTTCAAGGGTCAATGCTGAAAAATTGCCCATGCATATATCTTGTAAATAAAAAGCTATAAAAATTAATATTCAAAATATTAAATCACCAAAAATTCTACCCATGCCCACATATACACACACACACTGCATCCCAGAAGTCTAATAACAGTGTATTAGGATCTTTACTTCCAAGCAAGATGTAAGTCCATCCTACCTGAAGGTACCTTTTATATATCTTGCCAGAACAATTTATGGTATTTTCCCTAAAATTATATGTTCCTAGTTATAGGTTTCACATATCAATAATTATTCAATACACATTTACTGAAAGAGTAAATAGATTAACAAATGAGTAAATAAATTACAAAATTAGCCACAAAGAAATAGAGTCCCATAACATACAATCTTAAGGCAAATAGGTAGAACTTGCATTACAGTGAAAATGCTATTTGTCAGGTATATATATATATATATATATATATATATGTATATGTGTATATATATATATATATATATATATATATATATATATATATATACACATATAGACAGAGAGAGAGAGAGAGAGAGAGAGGTTAATTGGACCTCTCTTATCTTTCTCCTCTTGCATCTCAGCCTGAGCATGGAATCGGAGGATCAGAAAGAATGAGATAGTAAGAAAGTATTACATGCTCAGAGGTCATCTAGCATATCACCATCTCTCCATCATATTTAGGAAGAAAAACTCTGAAATATCAGAAAAAGGAAAGTAGAACTAAGAAACTTTAAAAAATTATTTTACAGATAGTTCAAATAAAATCCAATGACTGCAATTTGCACATGGTCCCTTCTGTGATACAGCACCACAGTGCCTCCTTGTCTTTTTACCACACACTCAAAATAATTGAAATATATTCCCTTAAAGTCACTTCAGGTCAGTCATATGTCTTGCAAATGTAGTTCTTTGTAAGCATTAACTGTGGCAAGGATCATGAATGTAAAACTTAGAAGGATAGGAAGTAGGATCAATTCTTCCCATCCCAACCCAGCTGTCTAAATACCTCTCCATCATGTGTCACATCTCAAGTGCTTTCTGGAAGTTATTCCTGGTAGAGAATTCCCATAGTAGCTTATCATTGTGAAAAGTCCATTGTCTCAGGCACCACCCCAGCTACTCTGATGATTCTATTAAGCACTAATAGTCACCTGGCCACCAAAACATATTTTTTTTCCCTCTTGAGCTCACATCTGGAAACTATACCTTGAATAAACACTATCAGAAGAATAATTCTGTAATACTTGAATCCAATGTTGCAACAGGACAAGGGATTTAGGCTGGATTGAACTGCCTTTTTCTAATTTTGGTAATGACCATATGGAATTTCAGATTTTTCCTCCCCACTTCTATTACTTCAAACTTTATTGTCATTTCCTGGGAGATCTTCATCTTTCTTTTCCACTACAATTCCTATCTGTGCAGTCATTCTGTGTTCTGGCTGAAGCCAAGGCTTTTAGATTCCATTTGTCTTTCAGGCATTTCTCCAAATAGTTGGATAATTTCTTGTCATGATGCCAGTCTGGTTTTTACTCCAATTTGATCTGTGACTGCCCATTGAACAGTTAAGCCTCCAGCAGTGCACTTGTACATGCTAAAATTATTTTTCCAGTTTAAACCCCATTCCTAAATCATCCTCATCATTATCATCACTTGCACCATCAAAAAAAAAGACTATGTGTCTCCAAGCATATGATGCTCCTCATGGTCACCATACGGTTTCAGTAAAACAGACATGCAGTGTATTGGACCTTCTGATCTCTAAGATTCCCAGAACTGTAAACAACAGATATTCATTCATATGAATTAAAAACATAAGAAAAGAAATAGAGAAAAGTGAGCATGCGAACTAAAGCCCACCAACAAGGAGGAAAAAAGAAAAAAAGAAAGAAAACCAGATTGCAAATGGCCATATTTGTGTCTACTAATTTCCCTTATTTATTGATCAAAGATGTCAATACCAAAAATAATATCTTAATTTCTACATTCTTTTCAGACTTCTTTACTATATCCATAATGTTGCTGTTAGTTTTATCTTTAACAAGGTTGTACTACTGTTTTCTTCATTCTATATGACTTCTCATATTTTCTGATTTCTTTATATTCATCCACTAAAACATGGTGGATAGATGGAGAAAATAATCTGAACCTTATTTACTACTATTTGTCTTAGAACTCCTTAGGTCATGATTGACCTCGGTTGATCATTCTCCCTCAGCTGCACAGACAACTGCTCACTGAGTTGAATGAGTAAATTCCTGTAGACTTCCTTTAATACTCCACTTTGATACATCACAGTAGGCATAGAGTCAAGAACATATCAGTTCAAATCTGGCCCTGGACATTGGCTAGCTGTGTGACCCTGGATCACACATCACTTCATTTCTGCTTGCCTCAGTTTTCTCAATTGTAAAATGGAGATCATATTTATCTCTATGAGAATAATACCTAAAAGAGGGATGATGGGTTTGATCTGAGGTTTGAATGAGATAGTATTAGTAAAAAGTGCTTAGGGTAGTATCTGGCACAGAATGAATGCTATATAAATGCTTAATTCCTTCCCCCTTACTTTCAAAAGCTAGTGCCATGACTTCTCCTATACTAAATAGGGATAATAATAAAACCTTCCTTAGAGAAGACCAAATGAATTCATATTCACAAAATACTGTATAAAGTAATAAATAATCATGAGCCTAATTATTAGCCATTCAAACATATTTGATTCTTTGTGACCTCCTGGATCATAGCACACTAATGATGTCCATGGAATTTTGTTAGCAGAGGTATTTATATAGGGTTGAAACTCTGAGTTGATGCACTAAGGTGGGACAACTGAGCACTTAAGGCTAATTACCGATTGGACAATATTCTATTAGCATATGCTTGGAAAATGCCCCTTCCCACTATTCTGTGCTAGCTCAATAATTGGTGTATACAGAGAATTGTGGGAAAGATTAGGGGGTGGAGTAAGACGAACCAAGGTCACTTTTGGCAGTAGATGAAGAGAAGGAAGATTGTGGAGATCCTGCATCCTTCCCTTCACTTCTACCCCTAAAGACCAAGGACTTTTTGCTATCCTGACTCCGGCTGATTCTAAGGTATCCAGGTTGCTAATTCAGTCTTCACAGATACTGAGCATTTTGCCATTTCCTTTTCCAGTGAATTAAGGCAAACAGAGTATGAATGACTTATCCAGGATTAGGTCACCAGTAAATGCATGAGGCTGCATTTGAACTCAGATTTTCCTGATTCTAAGCCCTTCTCTATCCACTGAACAACCTAGTTGTGTCATGAGCCTGAGTTATTAAGAAATTTGGTGATTAATATGTTCAGCTGTTATGCTGAATTGGAGTCACCATTTGGAGGTGAGGGGAAAATTTGTGTTTTAGAGGGCAATGAGTCAGTTTGAACCTAATTAATACAATCTGGATAATACTTAATGAATCTATTTGAATAAACAGAACCCCCTTATGAACCCAACTTATATATGCCAATTATCCATGAGGTGCATTGGTCCTCTAAAATGAGCACTTGGTTTAAACATAACAGGACTCTGTCTTGGGGATTAACACCAACTCATGCTTAAGAAGGTGTGAAGTGGCCCTTGCTTTCAGAAAGAAAAAATGCAAGTAAATATACACCAGTGTAAGTGTCCAGTTTCTTCCTTTCTTCCCAAATTGATTCTCAGAATTCACTTTTTTTCCCCTCAAGTGTCACATGAGGTGTCAGTGGAACATTTCTTTCTCTTTTCCTTAGCCTACAACATTACCTTCCCTTACCTTAAAGAAAAGAATACCATTATCCTAAAAAAAGAGGCATTTGCAAGTTCCCCAAAGTTAATTATTTCCAACTGTGAGGAAGACCTTCAATTTTACAACTGCTCCATTGGCGCTGAGCCTCCAACCAAAGTCAGATCACTGAATGTTACTTAGGAAGACTCTTGGAGGTCATCTCCCCTGTTGAATAGATAAGAAACATGGAGCAGAGTGAGCTGAAGAGACTCGCTAGCTGATGGCAGAGCCACAAGAACCCATATGTGTCTCCAGAAAGTTGGCTTGTCAATCACCTCAGTTAGTTTAAGGAGGTGGTTTACTTTTTCCCAAGTGGAAAAGGTTGAGAATGGATTTATATGTGGCCTTTCAGCAGGCTATGCAAATTCCTCTGACTCAAAAAGCCCAAAGAGCGGCTCAACCAGAAATTTGAGGCCGTCGGGACATCGTTCAACACCATAACCACAGAACAGACCTGCGGGTGTTGGCTTTGACCCCAAAGCTACCAACATAAAACTCTCAGGAGTTTGAACTAGTCATTAGCATGCATATTTTGAGAAGGTCTTTGGAAAGGCTAGGCAAACCAATCCTGTCATTCACCATGAGGAAAGGGTATCAAAAAAGCTGGTCAATAAAGAGTTTATGGACCTAGGACAATAGGATACCAAAAGGAAAGAATAAAATTACTGACTGAAAAGTTGGACTGATATTGGCTTATTTTGGTCAGTTCCATCTGAATGGTATTTAATACCCAATATCAAAATACCAAAAATGGTATAAGGGAAATATTCAGGTAATTTTATCCCATTTCATTCTCTTTCCTTTGCCATCATCCCTTTCGAATGAACTAACAAAACAAAACAAAAACAAGAAGTTTCTAGATATTTCAGGACAGAATTTTAGATTTGAATGAAAAGTAGGCAATTTAATGGACTCGGAAACAAAATCAATACCAGTGTTTCAGTAAAACTCTTGCAAAGGATTGAATAAGTTGCTTAATATTTCTATATCTTGGTTTCATCTACAAAACAAAAATTGAATTTCAGGAGCTTAATGTTAAAAGGAACCTCAAAGACAATCCACACCCTCTAAAACAATCCTAATATATGGTCCTCTAAGCCCTTTTTTGAAAGATTGTTTCTCAAATGAGACTATGATCTTCTTTATTTAATGATTCGAATTATTAAGAAGATTTTCTCTAAATATTGAGCCAAAATTAAAAGGATTTTTCTCTGACTTTTGCCTATTTTTCTATTTTTTTCTCATTTTCTCATTCCACAGGTTAGTTATCCTTCCTAAAAGTGTTACCCAAAAATGTAATGTTTGCCACTATATGTTCACTCAAGTCATAGATGAAAATTACAGTACAGGGCCAAGGAGAGTTTCCCAACACACGCCACCAGAGAACTACCTCCAAGATGATATCAGAATGTGAATGACTATTCCTTGATTTCAGACATTCAACCAATTCCAAATGCAGTTAACTGTGCTTTCTTATAAATCACATCTACATAGCTGGTCCACAAAGATGCAATAGGAATCTTTGTCAAATGTTCTTCTAAAATTCAGACATGTTAAGTCTATAGGGTTTCTTGGCCCCACCAGAATAGTAGCACTGTCAAAAATAAAGTATGTGAAATAATTCATGACCTGCTCTTAATGAGACCATTCTGAGTCAATGTGACCCCTTTAATTTTATTTTCTAAATAGAAAATCTGATCACTTTAATAATATACAATATAGTTTGCCAGGAATCAATGACAAGTTTATTGGCTGATTCCGCCTTCTTTGTTTTATTGGAAAACCAGGACAATTACTTATCTCCCATCTTTTTTTTTTCTTCTACCATTTTTAATGGTCTTTATCTAAGCAATACAATTAGCAAAATTTGTTATTGCTCAATGTAAAATTCATCTGGGCTTGGTGATATGAACTCAAGGAGCACTATTATTTCCCAAATTATTTTTGGCTTTAACTCCTTTTTAACCATTTCTGTTTACTTTTTCCCTTACAAAGAGCATTCATTTCTCTTGATAAGAAAATGGAGCCAAAATGAAAAAAAACTAAAATTGCTATGGAATAGTATTAGCTTCTTTCTGCTATCAATTATCATCACTTCATATACTCAGAGAAGATATCAACCTATTTTGGTAGAAAGAGTATCCTTACGTGGATGTTCATTGTGCCAAAAAAAATCATAGGTCCAATCCTTCTCCCCATCACTGATTTTATAAAAAGAATATAATTATGTTAATTAATACTTTTATTTAAAGCAACTAACAAAAATTCTTCTTTTTATAAAAATCTAAATGACTTTATTTCAAGATTCATCATTACTGTCAGAGCTACTCAACTGATTTTATTAATTGAGGTTATCAAAACTAATTGAAAGCAATTGACTTTTTTTTTGGTATAATCTTTTCTTTCAATTAATTTATTTTAGTATTGATTATTTAAAATTTTGAATTATCTTCCTCCCACACACACCTACCCTGTCCAATAAGAAGCAAGAAATGTGTTATCAATTAGATATGTGAAGTTTAAAAAATCATATTTCTATATTAGCCATGTTGCAAAAACAAACAAACAAGAAAAAGCAATAAAAATAAAGTGAAAAATGCATGGTTCAGCCTTCTCTTAGAATTCATTAGTTTTCTTTCTGAAAGTAGATAACTTTTCATTATGGATCCTTTGGAATTGTCTTGGAATATTTATTAAACAATCTTTCACAGGAGATCATCTTTACAATATACAATGTTCTGTTTGTTCTACTCATTTCATGTTGCATTGAGTATATAAAGGCATTCTGGGTTATTATGAAATCATCTTATTCATCATCACATATGCCACAGTGGTATAACATCATAATCATATACCATAATTTGTTTAGACATTCTCCAACTAATGATCTTCCCTTGATTTCCAAATCTTTGACACCACAAAAGGAGATGCTAGAAATATTTTTGTACATACAAGTTCTTTTTGCTTTTCTTTGATCTCTTTGAGATCAAATAATATTATTTGGTTGAGATCATAATAATTGAGATCATAATAATAATATTATTGGGTCAAAGGAATGCATGATTTTATAGCCCTTTGAGCATTGTTCTCCAGAATGGTTGTACCAGTTCACAATTCCACCAAACAATGTATTAATGTACCTATTTTTCCACATTCTGTGCAGCATTTATCAGTTTCCTATTCTGTCATTAGCCAATCTGATAAGTGAAATTCAGAGTAGTTTTAATTTTAATTTATATTTTTCTGATCTGTAGTTATTTAAAGCATTTTTTCAAGTGGCTTTTGAAATTTTGATTTCTCATTGTGAAAACTGCTTGTTCACAATCTTTGGCCATTTATCAGTTATGGAATGGCTTGCATTTTTATCACATTGGCTCAATTCCCTTCGCATTTGAGAAATGAAGCCTATATCAGAGAAACTTGCTGCAAAGTACTTTTCTCCCAGTTTCCAGATTTTATTCTAATTTTGACTGCATTTTGCCTTCTGCAAAACCTTTTTAATTTTGCTATCAAAATTATTCATTTTGTTTCCCATAGTCCTCTTTTGTTTAGTCATAAATTCTTCTCTTATTCATAGTTTCAAAAAGTAAATTTTGAAACTCTTTAGTCTAAATAATGTATCTATTTTCAACTTTTTCTTGGTATAAGTTTTTTATCTCTCTCTTACTACCCTGCTCCTCCTCAAAAATCTGTTTTGCTTCTCACTGCTAACTCACTTAACCTCCCCATAATTTTTTCTTATCATTCCCTGTCTATTTTTATATCCTCCCTTTTCATTTCCCTATTAGGTAAGGTAGATTTTCTATGTAAGAGTTCTTCCTTGTGTGGCTCTTTCATGCTAAATAATTTTCCTAATTCTTCTTCTCCTCTCCTCCTTCTTCCAGTTCATCTCTCTTTCTCATTCCATTATTTTTTTTAAAAATCATGTCAACATAATCAACTCATACCCATGCTCTCTGTTTATGAAATTACTTTTTAAGTTCCATACTAATGATAAAGTTCTCAAGATGTATATGTATCATTTTCTCATATAGGAATGTAAACAGTTTAATCTTTTTGAGTCTCTAATGGTTTCTCTTTCATATTTACTTTTTCATGCATCTGGTCTTGTATTTAGAAGTTGTTTTTTAAATTCAGTTCTGGTTTTTTATCAACAATGCTTGACAATCTTTTATTTCATTCAACATCTTGAAAAATTACAATCAGTTTTGCTGGGTAGGGTTTTTTTTGGGGGGGCTGAAGCAATTGAGATTAAGTGACATGAACAGAGTCCCACAGCTAGGAAGTTTTAAGTGTCTGAGGTCAGATTTGAACTCAGGT
This sequence comes from Antechinus flavipes, assembly GCF_016432865.1. NCBI lineage: Eukaryota > Metazoa > Chordata > Mammalia > Dasyuromorphia > Dasyuridae > Antechinus > Antechinus flavipes. The sequence continues at coordinate 81,302,035 of NC_067403.1, read as the reverse complement.
CCTCCTGACTTCAGGGCTGGGGCTCTATTCACTGCACCATCTAGCTGCCCCTGGGTAGGTTATTCTTGATTGTAATCCTAGCTACCTTGCCTTTGAGAATATTATATCCCAAGGCCTCTACTAGTTTTGCCCTCTACTAGTTTTGCTAAATCTTGTGTGATTCTGACTGTGGTTCTCTGTCATTTAAATGGTTTCTCCATGGCTACTGGAAGTATTTTCTCTTTGGCCAAGGAGTTCTGCAATTTGAATTTAATATTCCAGGGAGTTTTCATTCTGGGCTCTCTTTCAGAGAATGAATGGTGAATTCTTTCAATTTTTATTTTATCCTTCACTACTAGTAGATATTGGGGCAGTTTTCCTTTATAATTTCTTTTAAAATGTTAATTAGCTTTTAACATCACTTTCAAGGAGTGCAATAATTCTTAAATTATGTCTCTTTAATGTATTTCCCAGGTCAATTTTTTTTCAATGAAATAATTCACAATCTTTTTTTTCATTCTTTTGACTTTTTTCCTTGATTTTTAAAATTTCTTTTTGTATATGTCCAATTGAGTTTTTAAGAAAGTTGTTTTGCTCCATAGAATTTTTTTGATTTCACTAATTTTTTCTACTGAGTAATTTTCCTTTTCCAATTCACAATTTCTTGATGTTTTGTAGAGCTTTTTGTAGATGTTTTGTAGAGCTTCCATTTGCCTAATTCCAATTTTAAAGGAATTATTTTCTTCAGTAAGTTTTTGTACCTCTTTTTTTTTTCCATTGACCAATTTTGCTTTTTTGAGGAGTTATTTTCATCAGTGAAGTTTTATATCTTTTTTTTCCCCTTTGGCCAATTCTGTTTTTTCAGATGTTATTTTAAAAAATATTTTTGTACTTCTTTTTTCTAACTTGTTAATTGTCTTGTGATTTTCTTTCCATATTTCATTTTTGTCCCAATTTTTCTTTTACCACTATTTTTGCTTTTTAAAATCAGTGGGACAGGGGGATCTTTCAGGAATTCTTTTTATGCTTACATCTAATTCACATTTTTCTTTGAGACTTTGCTTGCACCTGTTTTGACATCACTGTCTTCTAAGTGTGTGTTTTAATCTTCTCTGTCACCATGATAAATTTTATGGTCTATTTTTTGTTGTTGTTGTTTGATTATTTTACCAGCATATTTTTCTTTTTTTTTTACCTTGAACTTTATAATATTTATAGAGGCCTCCATTTCTGAGGCATATGAGGAAGGATTGTTCCAAGCTTTAGACTTTTTTTCATTGCTGTTTTCAGATCAAGTTGGAAGGAGGGATCACAAGTTTGAAAAGAGGTATGATCACTGCTCTGCTGGTATTTGTCCTGGTACTTACCCAGCAAGGCCCCCTTGATCCCTTGAAGTGTCAAGCACTACTGCTTTTCAGGGTTCCCACTCCCTTTTGACCAAAATTGCTCCTTTTTGCCCTGGAATTATGACCATGGTGAGTATTGACAATAGAGTTGCCAAAGTCTAGTCCTATGCTCTGTGCTAGTACAGGAGTCTCCTATAAAAGATGATAGATAGATAGATAAGTAGATAATATATAATATAATGTGTGTATATATATATACACATATAATCTGACTAGTTGCCAAATCCCCATACCAGCTCTGAGTTCTGAGCTTGAGAGCTCCCAAAGCTACTGCTTCTAGTCCTGTCATTTTCTAAGGCCCATAGCTATTATTGCCACCACATAAGCTCCAGACTATCCCCTACTCCAATGTTACATTCCTCCCCTTTCAACATCTGAAGTTGTCTTGGGCTATAAAAATGTCTCACCCTAATCTTTTGTCAGCTCTTCAACTCCCAAATTCTTTTTGAAGTATTATTTTCAAGTTATTTGGAGGGCTAGGTTGGGAGAGCTCAATTACAGTGCTTCCCATACTCTGCCATTTTCTCTCTGTCCCTGGAAATTCTCAAGTTTTTGACCTTTAAGAAAATAGGGAGAGAAAATTATTTCTCCTCACTGAACATGCCTGCTAAAAGAAAACAATATAAATGTATTCTTAGGCTATTCAATCCAGAAGAAAATATAGAAAATATTTAGTCCAAGCTCTTCATGTTTACCAAGAAAAAAAACTAAGTGAAATGAGCTGTTCAAGGACTCATTGACAATTAGTGGCAGAGGCATAGAATTTACATATAGTTGAGCAGAAAAAAAATTGACCACATCAAAATTAGATAGATAGATAGATGATACACACATACATAGATATATAAATAGATGATAGATAGATAGACATAAATACATAGATAATAGATAGATGATAGATAGATAGTCAGACATAGATAATAGAAAAATAGAAGATAAATAAATGATATATAAATCAATAGAATGCTTCACTGGTCTTCTTCAATCATCTTTTATCAGAGAAATTTATTGCAAAGATTTTTCTCCCAGTTACTAATTTGCCCTTTAATTTTGACTGTATTTGTGCAATTAATTACTTACTATGGGGGCAGCTAGGTGACCCAATATGTAGAATGCAAAGTCTGGAGTCAAGAAAATCTGAATTCAAATCTGACCTCAGACACTTACTAGGTTTGTGACCCTGGGGAAGTCAGCTAACTCTGTTTGCCTCAGTTTCTTCATGTGTAAAATGAGAAAGAAATGGTAAACCACTTTGCCAAGAAAACCTCAAATGGGTTCATAAAGAGTTAAACACAAATGAAAGATCCGAACCAAAAAAATTGTACATTGCATCATGCAAGCTCTTAGGAATATAGATGTGAAAATGTATATGATTTTTACCTTCAAGGACATTCCCAACTTATTGAAAGGGGTCTGAGAGATTGGTTACAAATACAAACACATACACACACACACACACACACAAGTAAATGGGTTTCAAGATGAAATGTGATGGAGACACATAGCCCATCGTAAAGAAAAAGAAATGCAATCAAAGCACTTTAAAAAATATTGGGGAAGATGATAAAGCTTTCAGCTGAGGTCAGGATTTAAAGTCTTAAATATATGCTTATGTGTTGTGGGACCTTACTTAGACCTTAAAGGAAACCCCCCCCCCAAAAAAAGAAAATAACATCTTTTTTTTATTTAACAGTATTTTATTTTTCCCAATTATATGTACATTTTCCATTACACATGTACATTCATTTTTGTAAGATTTTGAACAATCTTAAATGAGCACAATTAGGAATTGAATTTCAACTTTGTCATTGTGTGACTGGACAAGTCACAATCTCTCTGGGTCTCAGTTTCCTTACTTACAAAATAAGAAAGTCAGTTGAGACGATTGCTTTCAGAATCATCTCCAGTCATCCTGACCTATATCTAGACATTGGACCCAGATGGCTCTGGAGGGGAAAGTGAAGCAGGTGACCTTGCCCAGCTCTCCCTTACTCGAATCTTATTCACTTGCCTATCATAGCATGCCCTCCCTGATGACAAGGTCCTCCTATTTGAGAAGGAAGGACATACAACAACAACAACAGCAGTCCTGCTCATCAGTGTCCTCCCTTTGTGGACCTAGAACTGAACTGGATATTCAAAAAGTGGTATTCTACAAGAAACTTAATTACCTCCTTGTTCCTTGGAGACACTGCCTCTCTTAGAGTAGCTATAATGAGCACAATAAATCAATTACTGTAATAAAAGACTTCAACAAAGAATCCCATCAAGTAGCATTCCCCTGGCATATATTAAACCTGATTAGATTTGCAAAAATTCCAACTTCCACCCAACTTTTCTATAACACAAAAGTCAAATATGTCTAATTCCAGGGTCTCAGAATTACTATCTTATTCTGGAAGCAAAGAATGACTTTTCTATGCTGAATGACTTTCCCTGTGTAAAAAAAAAATGTCTAAAGTTTTTAAAAGACCCTCTATGGCTTCACAGCAAGTTGGAGAGATGAATTCAACTTCAGACATTTGCTTCCCAGACTCAGCCTCCTTCCTAGCCCTGCCTTGGCTCCTAGGACCCTCTCACCCAGCAGAAATCCACACTGAGTTCATTGCCAGAGCTTGGTCAACCTCCATTATGAGACTGACAGATTCTTGGCTCTTCTCTACTCTTGAGTGAATAAGTAGGTCTGGTAAGGTTTATTATAGGAATAAAAAGAAGTCTTGAAAGCTGACCCATTTGAATGGTTGAAATGTAAAGTAATACCCCCTCCCCTCCCTTGGAGTCCACTCTCATTTAGGCAGTTGAAAATGTGAACATTTCAAGCCCAAAGTTGTATCTTGGATGCTGTATATAAAATGCCTCTTCTATATGTTGTGACAGAAATGGAACATACAGGTTTCTCCAAAGAAGATTGCCGGTCTGGCTCATGCTGATTTAATTTGCCTATCTTTCTGCCAGGAATAAAACCTCATGTATATGGCACTTCGTCAATGATTATTTGATATTTTATGTATTCAGTGTGTATTGGGGGGGAGAATTTTTTTTTAAGATATTGGAAAAATGGGTCCTTGAACATTACCCATTCTATTACCTAGAAGGAACAGGAATGCTTCTTTTTTTATTTCAAACTTCAAGAATGCCCATTTTAAAAGGTTTTCTTATGATCTGCAGGAGATCAGCGGTTACAGGACACCACATGGAAACGTGACAATTACTAGGTCCACAGACACAACCAAAATTAAACAGAGGAAAGCTCACAGCTCTGGCTTTGGCATTCATAATTTTGGGTTGGCATCATAAGCCTGGAATAATTTTCACAAGCCAAGAACCTTTTATTTTTCTCTGTGTCTCTACCTTTAAAGGAAATGTATAGTCCATTTTTTGAGTGGATGTGTCACCTAACTGTGTGAAGATTTTCACGGATGAAAAAGTCATCTTACCCTCCTCAAATTTATTTAGCTTGTATTTGATAGTTGTTCATGTATTAAAATGCCCAAATTGAAGATAAACTCCTTGAGTATGAGTATTGTTTTCATTTTTGTTTTTGTGTTTGTGTCAAGCATAGTACCCATCATAGGGGTAGAAGTTTCTGAAATTAATTGGAACCTTAATTCACTATTATACTTGACTATAAAATCTTGAAAGATTATTCAGTCCTTTTTAATTTTTTATGTGCACTCCCAGTATGATGACTTACATAGAATGGGTATTTAATAAGTTAATATTTGTATCTGAAGGAAAAGTAGGATCTGTGAAAGAGGAAAGAAGCATAAAATATTAAATGACTTTTTTTTACAATATTAAAAAAAGCTTCCAACTCCAAACACTTTCCAAATTCTAATGTTGATGGCACACCATTAAACTGTCTCCCTTGAACATTTTGCCAGCTGCCCTGAAGCTTCCCCAGTTCTGTTCATATAAACAAGACTTACAGAGACCACCCATTCCTTCTCTAGGGATGTTAATAAACTCTTGTTTTTTCCACTTTTACACTTCCATCTCCAGCACTTAGCCCAGTGCTTGACACACAGTCAGTATTTATTGAATGGTTTGGGGCTTTTAATTTGTGGTTTCATATATTTTAAATATTTAATATATAATTATATAATATATGATATATTATATGTTTAATTATATATTCTATATCATATATCATATAATTATATGATATATTAATATATGACCTATATTTAAATATATATTACCATTTTGGTGTGGGTAAATATAAACTCAGTGAATTTAAGTGACTTTCTTGTAATTAAGAGTTCATTAAATTTCTAGGTCAAGGAAGAAGGCTTTGGAACTTAAGGCCAAGTTTTATTCTAGTGTAATACTATTTTTTCCAGCTAGATGACAATATAGGGAATGTGTGTGTGTATGTGTGTTTTTCCCTTGAGTGTTTTAAAAGCTATGTATCAATATTCTTTACAATTCTTGGGACTCACTAGAACAAAATTCAACTCTTGTTACTACTCCTAATTTTGTCTCATCCATTAAAATGTGAATTTCTCAAGATATTGTGAACAGAGTCATAAGACAATGGCTATATCCTTTCCAGAAATAATAGTAGCACTGACTTGACTAATGTTTCTAGGATAAGAGGTATAGGAGGCAGAGGAAGTTAGGGAGCAAAAGAGTGAAATACTCATGTGACAGTAGAACAAGGCAAAATGGCCTTGGTAGGCGTCTGGATGAGACATGTAACATGGTGTAGGGACAATTATACATAGTGACAGAGTAGATTTACACTCACTTGCCAATTGGGGCAGTGCAGCCCTCAGGTAGAGGTACAAAATTGAGTTTCTTAACTTCCCCAAGGAAGGGGCGTGTGATCTCTCGAAGTCTGTTCCAGAGGGATGTTGTTCATGTAGAACACATGATGGGCAAAATGTTCAAGGGAGACAGCTTAACAATGGGCCATCATCATTAGAATTTGGAAAGTGCTTGGAATTGGAAAGTTTTTTAATATTATTTTTTAAAATCATGGGGCAGCTAGGTGGGGCAGTGGATAGAGCACAGGCCCTGGAGTCAGAAGGACCTAAGTTCAAATTTGACCTCAGATACTTAACACTTCCAAACTGTGTGATCCTTGGCAAATCACTTAACCCCAATTGCCTCAGGGGGAAAAAATCGCTTAATATTTTATGCTTCTTTCCTCTTTCACAGATCCTACTTTTCCTTCAGATACATCTATCAATTTATTACATACTCATTCTATGTAAAGAATTGTACTAGGAGTATCAGTGTTCTTATTATTCTTAATGGAACTCAACTATCAATGTACCTTTTATACAAAGATATGTTAAAGTAAAATTCTTGTAATTTTGACAAGATTTTAATAAAAAAATCATTTCCCACTAGTTTCTCCAAAACTATTCTCTTCTGATTCCCATATATACCCCTCTTTCAACTTCCCTATTTCTTTTTATATGTAAATAATACTCCTTGAAATTAACTTCAGTGTCTCCCTTCCTCTCTTTCTTTCTTCTTTTCTGTGTTCCTTCCCTCTCAATATGCTTTCCTATATCTACATATTCATTTGGCTTCTCTAAACTGACTTCCTCCCCAAAGATTTCTTAGTTTTATTATAGGATCATAGATTTAGAGTTGGAATGGAACATCATTTTACAGAAAAGGAAATTGAGGCAAACATTAATTAACTTGTTCTACACTATAGCTAGTGAGCATCTGAGGCAGGATTTGAATGCAGATACTCTTTACTCTACAGCACTCTGATTAATACTTCACCTGGCTATCATTTTCTCCATCACCATTTTTCTCACAATCACTTTTTTTACTGTCATGATTGAAATTCAACAAAGGTAGACTGAGGTAGAGTTTTTCTGAGCAAGATAACATTTTATTAACAGTCGCACTACCTGCCAATAGAATGGGTGAGTACCAGAGATTCTACCAAAAAGCTATTGGAAATAATTCATAATTTTAGCAAAGTAGCTGGCTACAAATTAAATCCCCATAAATCCTCAGCATTTTTATACATCACCAACAAAACCCAACAGCAAGAGATACAAAGAGAAATTCCATTCAGAATAACTGTTGATACCATAAAATATTTGGGAATCTATCTACCAAAGGAAAGTCAGGAATTATATGAGCAAAATTATAAAAAAGTCTCCACACAAATAAAATCAGACTTAAATAATTGGAAAAATATTAAGTGCTCTTGGATTGGCCGAGCGAACATAATAAAGATGACAATACTCCCTAAACTAATCTATTTATTTAGTGCTATACCAATCAGACTTCCAAGAAAATATTTTATTGATCTAGAAAAAATAACAACAAAATTCATATGGAACAATAAAAAGTCGAGAATCTCAAGGGAATTAATGAAAAAAAAATCAAATGAAGGTGGCCTAGCTGTACCTGATCTAAAATTATATTATAAAGCAGCAGTCACCAAAACCATTTGGTATTGGCTAAGAAATAGATTAGTGGATCAGTGGAAAAGGCTAGGCTCACAAGACAGAATAGTCAATTATAGCAATCTAGTGTTTGACAAACCCAAAGCCCCTAACTTCTGGGAAAAGAATTCATTATTTGATAAAAACTGCTGGGATAATTGGAAATTAGTATGGCAGAAATTAGGCATGGACCCACACTTAACACCACATACCAAGATAAGATCAAAATGGGTCTATGACCTAGGCATAAAGAACGAGATTATAAATAAATTAGAGGAACATAGGATAGTTTATCTCTCAGACTTGTGGAGGAGAAAGAAATGTGTGACCAAAGATGAACTAGAGACCATTACTGATCACAGAATAGAAAATTTCGATTACATCAAATTAAAAAGCCTTTGTACAAATAAAACTAATGCAAACAAGATTAGAAGGGAAGCAACAAACTGGGAAAACATTTTCACAGTTAAAGGTTCTGATAAAGGCCTCATTTCCAAAATATATAGAGAACTGACTCAAATTTATAAGAAATCAAGCCATTCTCCAATTGATAAATGGTCAAAGGATATGAACAGACAATTTTCAGAGGATGAGATTGAAACTATTACCACTCATATGAAAGAGTGTTCCAAATCATTATTGATCAGAGAAATGCAAATTAAGACAACTCTGAGATACCACTACACACCTGTCAGATTGGCTAAGATGACAGGAAAAAATAATGATGAATGTTGGAGGGGATGCGGGAAAACGGGGACACTAATGCATTGTTGGTGGAGTTGTGAACGAATCCAACCATTCTGGAGAGCAATCTGGAATTATGCCCAAAAAATTATCAAAATGTGCATACCCTTTGATCCAGCAGTGTTTCTATTGGGCTTATATCCCAAAGAAATACTAAAGAAGGGAAAGAGACCTGTATGTGCCAAAATGTTTATAGCAGCCCTGTTTGTAGTGGCTAAAAACTGGAAAATGAATGGATGCCCATCAATTGGAGAATGGCTGGGTAAATTGTGGTATATGAATGTCATGGAATATTATTGTTCTGTAAGAAATGATCAGCAGGATGAATACAGAGAGGCTTGGAGAGACCTACATGAACTGATGCTAAGTGAAATGAGCAGAACCAGGAGATCATTATACACTTCGACAACGATATTGTATGAGGACATATTTTGATGGAAGTGGATTTCTTTGACAAAGAGACCTGAGTTTCAATTGATAAATGACGGACAAAAGCAGCTACACCAAAGAAAGAACACTGGGAAACGAATGTGAACTATCTGCATTTTTGTTTTTCTTCCCGGATTATTTATACCTTCTGAATCCAATTCTCCCTACGCAACAAGAGAACTGTTCGGTTCTGCAAACATATATTGTATCTAGGATATACTGCAACATATCCAACATATAAAGGACTGCTTGCCATCTAGGGGAGGGGGTGGAGGGAGGGAGGGGAAAAAAAATCGGAACAGAAATGAGTGTCAATATAATGTAATTATTAAATAAAAAATTTAAAAAAAAAAATAGAATGGGTGAGTGGCTGCCTTAGTTTAGTCAAAGACCCTAGTCATAAGAACAGTTCCCCTTTTATAGTTCTGGGGCATTACAGAACAAAGAACAGGACTTCATAGGCAGAGAAAGAATATAATTAATTATAGAACTGGTAGCATCATGAAGATGAGGACAGCATGATTTATTATAGAAATGAAGTGTGAGGGATAAGAGTAGTTGGAAATTGAAAATGAGGAGCTAGCATCCATCTCCTTCTTCTCTCCTATGACCAAGAAATGCTTATTGTTTAAGTCTACCTATAAAGTTTGAGATAGTAGATCAGACACCCCTAAGGAATAACTTGGTGATATACAGATACTGGAACATTTTTTTATATGGGTCCTTTTTTTCCTTTTTTTCTGGTCCCTTTGGAGTATCTTAGGTATTGCTGGATTGGGGAGCATGTACAGTTTTGTGGTCCTTTGGGCATGGTTCTGGATTGCTCTCCAGAATGGCTGGATCAGGTTTTGGTTCCACTGACATTGCATTAGTGTCCCAGTTTTCCTACATCCCCTTCAGAATTTGTCATTTTTTCCTGTCATCTTGGCTAATCTATAGGTGTGAGATGATACCTTGGAGTTGTTTTGGTTTGCATTTCTCTGATTGGTAGTGATTTGGAGCATTTTTTTCCATGTGAATTTGACTTAGTTATCCATACATTTTAGAGATGAGACCTTTATCAGAAACATTAGTTGTAAAAATCATTTCCCAGATTTTTTTGTTTTTCTTTTAATCTTGGCTGCATTGGTTTTATTTGTGCAAAACCTTTTAAACTTACAGTAATTAAAATTACACATTTTTACTTCATAATATTCTCTATCTCTTGTTTAGTTATAAATTCCTTCCTGCTCCAAAGATCTGAATTATTCCTTGTTCTCCTGATTTGCTTATAGTATCACCTTTATAGCTGAACGATACACCCATTTCAATTTTCTCTTGGCATAGAGTATGAGATATTGGTCTATACCTAATTTGTACCATAGCTTTCCCAGCAGATTTTATCAGATAATGAGTTCTAATTCCAGAACTGAAGTCTTTGGGTTTATCAAACAATAGATTGCTATAAATCATTGACTACTTCATCTGTGTACCTGGCCTATTTCACTCATCCACCACTGCTTCTTACCTAGTATCAAATGGTTTTGATGATTACTGCTCTATAATATAATTTTAGATCTGATGATTAGACCACTTTCCTTTGTATTTTTTTTCACTGAGTTCCTTGATATTCTTGGCCTTTTATTCATACAAATGAATTTTGTTGTTTTTTCCTAGCTCTATAAAATAATTTTGTGGTGTGATTGATATGGCACTGAAAAGTAGCTTAATCTAGATAGAATTGTCATTTTATAATATTATTTCAGACTACCCATGTACAACGGATATTTTTTCCAGTTTTTAGCTCTGACTTTATTTGTGTAAAAAATGTGTTCATATAATTCAAAATTGTGTAATGGTGCTCATATAGTTCATGGGTTTGTCTTGACAGGTAGACTTCCAGGTGTTTTATGTCATCTACAATTACTTTAAGTAGATTTTTTTCTTTATAGATACTGGACCAATTCCCTAGTGTTCCTTCATATCTCCCAAGTATAACAGATTTCCTTGAAGCAATGATTAACAGGAGAGATGGGTTTCTAAATTTAATTCATCATAGGCCAGCTAAATTTCTAAACTAACATAAGAGACAAAGAACCATGACTTAGGCAGTGCCAAGACAAAATCAGTTTACAATAAATAGGATCAATAAAAACTTACAATCAATTTAATCTTATTACCATTCACATAGTTCCAAAACTCAATGTCTCACCTCTTCACCATCTCCTAGTTGCAGTCTATAACAACTTCCTTGCTCAGCTCAGGGAGTGAAGTAATGGAGCATGTCCTCTCTGATTCCCTATTTTCAAAAAAAAAAATTCAAAATTCATCTCATGAATGAGATATTTATAGTGATAGTTCAATGACTTCATACCAAAAGCCAATCTTTAAGATCCTTTCTATGGAATAGACAGATCACATACATAAACCAAGCTAACATCATGAAGGAGGGAAAACAGGGAGTACTTTGGTAGAGATCCTTCTTGTAATCTTAATTTCCTGAATTGAAAAATACATAATAATATAAAACTGAAAGTTATAAAACTACTTATGAGGTAGAGTATAACTGAAAGATATATTGGCCTCTATGTCATACGTTGTGATGATCAAGTTACATGACACATATAAAATGTTTTACAAACCTTAAAGGCCTATGTAAATACTAGTTACTATTATCATCACCATGCTGTTATTATGCAACAATTTTGTGAGGTAGCGTGCTATCATTCTCATTTTCCAAATGAAAAAACTAACATTTTTGTCCTCCTGGGCAAGTATAACCTATATGTTATAATTTCAGGGTTACCAGAAATGTCCTGATCCCAACTACCAGCACCGAAAAAAAAAAAAACGTTCTATCTTATCCTCTGGGTAATAGCTGAGATCTTAACATCAGAGCTTAACTTCTTGTTTTCAATAGTTCTTAATCTTTTTTGAATCATGGGCAGTTTTGATATTTTGATGAAATTTATGGACACTCTCAGAATACTTTGAAATAAATAAATTGAAATAATGTAATTACAAAGATACCAAATACTAGCAAAAATACAGATGTAATTATTTTCCCATCTAAATTCATAGACCCACTGCAGTCTGTGCACAAACCTCCTGGAAGTCCTTTAACACAGATATATAGATATAGATATAGATATAGATATAGATATAGATATAGATATAGATATAGATATAAATATAGATATAGATATAGCTAGATATAGATATAGATATATACATATACATGTATATGCATATATACATATATTTATATATAGTTTATTATATACATGAGCATGTGTGTATTATCTTAAAATGCACTATGATTTTGGAACATTCTGTGCTTTTTGGGGGGGATCCCTTTCTAAGATACATTAATAGATATATAGTGAGCCATACACATAGATTTTTTTTCCTCCCTACTTTAACCCCTGCCTACTCCTCAACAATTATCCTCATCATAATAACCATATATTCTGGCCAACCTAGTTCACATGTTTTGCCCAGAACATTTATGTCATGAATATAAGCTTCATGTGAATTCCCATTTCTGGATTTTTCTAATACTCCCTTTGGTCAAAAGCCCATCACTCTGTTTGCCTAAACTCTTCATTCAATTCTATCACTTTTAAGATCACTTTTCTAAGGGGAGATTTCCTTGAAGGCATGAGAGACATTATCCTATCACAGATAGATCACTGGTCTTTGAGTCAATAAACCTGGATACAAATCTTAATTGTAAGAGTTATTATGTGTCCCTAAATAAGTCTCATAATCTCTCCAAACTCAGTTTCTTCATTTGGAAAATGAGAATGACATCACACTAAGTGCTTCACGGAATTATTGAAAGAAAAGCATAATAGCAATATGGATAATAATAATAATAATATTTATGTAGCTCTTTAATGTTTGTAAAACACTTTATATGTATTATTTAACTTGATCAACACAACAACCTTGGGAAGTAGAAGCTATTATTATATATTTTTCAGTTCAGGAAAATAAGATTGCAAGAAGGACCTCTATCAAACATGGATGTGAGCTCTCTGAGAGTTGAGATGATTTTTGCCTCTCTATATAACTACAGTGCTTAGCAAAGGGCATGGTTCATAGTAAATCATTAATAATGCTTATTGATGATGATGATTATGACACCAACGATGCTGACAACAATGACAGTGGTGATGAATCACACAGCTAGTAAATTAATGAGGGATGATTTATAATCAGGTATTTATGACTTCAAGTCTAATGTTTGATTAATACCACCTAGATATCCCTGTCATTATACCCAGTTCTCAATGATTTTTTTATCCCCTTCCTCTTAATTCCCATTGGATTTTATCTGTATCAATCATTTGACACTTGGCTTATGGTATCTTGAATTGTCTCTATACACATGAACTCACACAGAACCTTGGCTAATATTTCACAAAAATAATTTAGACCATTCACTGAGAGTTCCCTCTTATCACCCTAGGTTTGAAGCATTTTGTATCATTAAGATGCCTTCCACTATTATGTTATCACTTAATTTTTTTCTCACATGAAGAGGTGGTCTCTTCCTTGCCAAAAAACACTCCAACATGCACAAATAGTCATATCCTACCCTATCTTTTCCAGCAGATTGTGCCCTTCATAATCTACTCTCTTCATCGCTCTTTGCCTCCTGGTTGCATCCTTTCAACCAACAAACACACCCACATCTCACTCAACCTCAAAAAACATTCTCTTGATCCATCCTAAACTCTTTGAGAAGACTGTCTGCTATTAGTGTTTCCATTTCTGTTCCTCTCATGCTTTTCTCAACACTCTGAAGTCTGGTTTTTGACCTTTAACTCAAATCAACAATTCAACTAAAACTGTTCTTTCCACAGTTACCAATGAGCTCTTAATTTCGTTTATAATGACCTTTTCTCAATCCTCATCCTTTTTGGCCTCTCTGAAACTTGGCACTATTAATAACCTACTTCTCCTTGATGTTCTCTTCTTTCCAGGGTTTTGTGGTGTTATTCTCTTCTCCTCCTTCAAAATTTCTCAATTTCCTTTGTAAGATCTTCATCCCAAGATTTCCTGCTAATTCTGAAGGTACTTGAAGACTTCCCTAAGCTCTCTTCTCTTCTCTTTATATACTATATTTCACTTGGTGATCTAAGTTGCTCCCATGGATCCAATTATCATCTCTATGCCCATTATTCTCAGATTTATCCAGCCCTACACTTTCTACTGACCTTCAAACTCAAATCTCTAATTGTCTAGGAGATGTTTCAAATTGGACCTCCTCTAGATGTCATAAACTCAACATCATCCCAATTATACTTACCTTGAATCCCAAATATCCTTTTTCTTCATAATGTCCCTATTATTATTAAAAGCATCATCATCCCAGTCATCCAAGCTCACAATCAATGTGTCATCCTTGGCTTTTCATTCTCTTACCCCTCATATCCAATCTCTTCTATGACATTGTCACTCCTCTGATTCAGGTCTTCATCACCTTATTTCTGGACTATTGAAATAGCTTTTCAATTGTTCTTCCTTTCTTCAATCTACACTTCATTTATCTGTCAAATCAATCTTCCTAAAGTATAGTCTAACCTTATCAGCCCCTTTCTCCTCCACTCTCCATTCAGTAAATTTCAGTAACTCACTATTATTTCCATAATCCAATATAAAATCTTTGGTTTTTAAAATTCTTCATAACCTAGTTCCTTTCTACTCTCCAAGTCTCCTACCCATCCTCATATACTCAGTCAGTTACACTTGACTTCATTATTGTTCCTCTGATATGACACTCCATCTCCCAATCATACATGGACACTGGCTATTTCCCCATGCCTGGTATTCTCTCCTTCCTTATTCCCATCTCCTGACTTCCATGACTTCCTTCAGAACACAAATTAAAATTCCACCAATTACTCTGGAAGAGAGAATGAGAATGAAAATTTTGCACAGCTCTGTCTCACTTAAACCCAATTCATCCTCATAGGCTCTCTTTGACAACAGAGGACAAACAACAAAATTCCATCTTCTACAAGAAATCTTCCCAAAAATGAATGTGGATTGCTTGCATTTTTGTTTTCCTTCCCAGGTTATTTTTGTAACTTTCTAAATCCATTTTTTTGTGCAACAAGAGAATTGTATAAAAATGTACACATATATGGTATTTAAGATATACCTTAACATATTTAACATGTATGAGACTGCCTGCCATCTTGGGGGGGGGGTGAAGGGAAGGAAGGAAAAAGTTGTAACAGAAGTATTTCCAAGAGTCAAGGTTGAAAAATTACCCATGCATATGTTCTGTCAATAAAAAAACTATAATAAAAAAACATATTTCCTGGTCAAATGGACTGAGTGTTCCATGATCAGGAAAAAAAATCTTCCCAAACCACTTCAAAACTAGTACCTTTCTTCTGAGATTATGTCCAATTATCTCCTATATATCCTGTCAATATCTTATTTGTATATAGTTTGTATGCTATTTCTTCCATTAAATTGTGACACACAAGATCAGGAACTTTTTTCTGTCTTTTTTTGCTCCTCTAGTACTCAGCTCAGTGCTTGCCACAGAGCAAACACTAAATAAATACTTGTTGACTTGACTTGGTACAGTAAAATAAATACTGATCCTAGAATTAGAGAGGCGGCTTTTGAATCCTGCTTCTGACACTCAGTATCCATGGAAATTTAGGCAACTCATTTCACTTTTCCTGAGATTTATCAGAAAAAATAAGTTGTTTAAGTGA
The DNA here is from genome assembly GCF_016432865.1 of Antechinus flavipes. NCBI lineage: Eukaryota > Metazoa > Chordata > Mammalia > Dasyuromorphia > Dasyuridae > Antechinus > Antechinus flavipes. Next base: position 81,286,333 of record NC_067403.1, on the reverse strand, counting down.
TATGTCCTCTAAGATCCTTTCCCATCTCTAGCACTAGGATTGCATGACTGACTGCCCAACTAGATCATAAGCTCCTGGAGAACAGAGATTGCTGCTTTCTATCTAAGTCAGATCTTGAACAAATAGTGAAGACTAGGAATCTACACCCTTCCTAAACTGGGAAAAGTTTCCTAGATTCAAAAAGGAAATTTGGCTTAAAGCCTTTCTAAATCCATACTCCCTAACCAGGAGAGGTTTAAAGAGTGATGGAATGTGAAGCTAAGAGAGGAGAGAAGAAGAAAAGTATTCTTATGTTAGAAAAAACAATAGATATTCTGCATTGCCACCATCCTCCCAAAAAAGCTATCACTGAAAACCATTGTTCAGATGTTTAAATTCCATTGCCATTGATCTTTGTTCTTGGAGAACAAGACAGAAGTCATTACAGAAATGAAAAAAAAAAATTAGTTACTCACTGGGTTTGGGCTATCTTGCCTCATCCTCTCCTGAACAGAACACTTAGGAAACAGTAGGCAAAGATCACTTCTAGAAAACACTGGGACAAAACTGTTTGGGGCCCTCCCTTTTTCTTTTTGCCTTTTTTCTTTAAGGTATATAAAAATGTGCTACTTGCTTTCTCTCCATGTTTGTTTATTTTGGATTCTACGGACTAGACCACAGCTCAAAGTTTATGGACCTAATAAAATTCCCAACATTCTCAGACATGAGCCATGATGTTTATGTACTGGGAAGAAGACAAAGGTGCATTTAAGAGAGGAATGAAAGGGCTTGAGATGAATGAACTGAGGAAAGGTCTTATTGACTGGATGCAGGCTCAGCTATGAAACACCAAAATTTTTCTTCTTTTTTTGTGTGTTGTCCCCAGTCTGTTGCCCTGTCTCCTCCTGCATTGTCCAGGTACTGCCAGAAGACCATTATTTTCTTTTATTTTGTTTTCCACATTTTTATTGCACTTTTAAGACTTAGAAATACTTGACTTATCCAGGATTATAGATGATAGGATCATATATTCAGAGCTGGAAGAAATATTAGAGAGCATTGAGTCCAACATGCGTGTTCTATAGATCAGGAAATCTTGAGCTTAGAAGTATTAAATGACTAGCCTTTGGTCATAAAACTGGGGTCTGAAGCAGGATTCAAACCCAGATTCCAAGTTAGCAATCAACCCTTGGCTGCTTCCCTCAACAATAATTCTGTAAGGCAGGGAAAACAAAATTTTATAATAACTATTTACATTTGTGAAATATAAGACCCAGTCAACCTGCCATCTGGGGGAGGGGGTGGGAGGAAGGAGGGGAAAAATTGGAACAAAAGGTTTTACAATTGTAAATGCTGAAAAATTACCCATGCATATGTCTTGTAAATAAAAGGCTATAATAAAAAAAAGAAATATAAGACCCAGAATGATAAATATCACCAAAGTCACCTAGTAGAAGGGCAGCGATTGAACTTGAAATCCAGTGTTTGTTTTGTTACTTCTTGTGAAGGCGTACAGCTAATAAGTATGTGGTTTGGGATTGGAATCCAGCATGATCCATGTCTTCCTATTGCCATTTCCTCTCTCCCCATCACAACTAGCCTGTACTATATACACTTCTCCTAAAGGTCCTGTTTCCGTATAGGAGCTAATGGGTAAATCCAAATAGCTGCTCAATGATTTCCCTTATTTCTTTACATTAACGTGTCATCCTTTCTAAGAAATATGTGCATTTTTGCAGGAGTCTGCTCTGGATGATGATGCTTTCATTGAAATGAGTAAAACTCATGTTGAGTATTCCAGATACTCTTTCAGGTCCTTGGGGAAAATATGTGATGGAATGTGGGGTAAAAGGAAGCTGAACTTTGCAGAGTCTGCAAATCCTGTTACAGTTATCTCCCTGTTCTCTCTAGAAAGAGGGAAGGTTTTAAGGGATTAAGGCACAGGGCAGGTATCACATGTAATGGCACAGAGCAGCGCAGAATTACTTAGGGAGAATAACAATAGTTAACATATTGTATAATACATTACTACCTGTACACAATACATTATATATCACATCCATCATAATAAAATATTACATATTATTAGATAATGAAAACCTTAATGGTGACTTATTTTCACATCTTTATGTTATATAACACTTTATATCAATGAGCTCTCAGATCTATTGATATATTCAGCTAGGCAACTTTAATTTTGGCTGGGGCAATAGGGGTTAAGTGATTTGCCCAGTGTCACACAGGTAAGAAGTCTCTGAGATCACATTTGAACTCAGGTCCTCTTCACTTCAGGGCTGGTGCTCTATCCACTGAGCCACCTAGCTGCCCCACCTATGTAACTTTTTGAAGTTCCTTCCTGTCTGATCCTTACAATACCTCAAAATGAGCAAAAGCATTTTTAGTAATATAAAAAGAAATGGTGTACTGAATGGTTCCCACTTAACATGCTCAACAAACAAAAAAGTGAATTGTGTAAGAGATAGAGAAGGAACATATAGAGGAACACGGGCTCAGGTTTCTCCAAAACTATCTTCCCCAATCAACACAGTGTGATGGATAAAGATATTACCTAGTATTGATATAATCCATTGAGACTGGCAAAGCACTTTATGTTTTTCCCCTTGATTCTCACAACAAACTTGCAAGGGAGGTATTATTACTATTCTTAGTTACAGATACAGAAAGATCATACGGCTAGAGGGAGTGTAGCTCAACTCAGTTGACTCTTAAGTCCAGAATTCTATCCGTTAGTTTTTTAGTTGCTTCAGAATCACCTTAGCAGTCCAATTCTCTGATAAGCCAAAAACCAAAACAGATAGCATCAAGATCGACTACTTGCAGCAATTTGTGTCACACTGGAAGCAACTATGGGGTGCAGTAGATAGAGCACTGGGGTTAGAATCAAGAAGACTCATCTTCTATGTTCAAATCCAATCTCAGACACTTACTAGCTATGTGACCCTGGAAAAAATCACCTAACCCTGTTTGCCTCAGTTTCCTCATCTGTAAAAGGAGGTAGAGTAGGAAATGGCAAAGTACTCCAGTGGTTTTGCCAAGGAAACTCCAAAATGGGGTTACAAATAGACAGGCACAACTGAAGCAATTAAACAACAACATCATCTCATGCAGGGGTCATAGATTTAAGACACAAAGATTTCTATAAATGGGACTGGGAAAATAATAGGAAGAGTGGGTTGTTAGGAGAAAAAATGATAGAAAGTATCCAGAGTCTAGATAAACTTAGCTTCTGATTTGGGTTTTTCCTGTGTCTGTGACCTTGGACAGCTCATTTCAATTCTCCAAGCATTTCCTATATTTAAAATGAGCCACTTGGACTAGATGGCCTCTGTGGTCATTTTTAGCTATAAGTCAATAATTCTATGATTGATATATGATAAGTGCCTTCATAAAGTTGGAAGACCCTAGTATAATATTCTTGGACGAATTTTCCATTCATAAAAATTTTCCTATGCCCCCTTGTTATTTTGTTCACCTAATGTCTAATTTTCCTGGAATTCATTAAGGACATGAGATGAAATATCCCTATATACTTCAGGGATTAAAGATGGCCCTCATAGTACTTAGGTTTAAATTTCATCTCTGTCATTCATGTCCCAGACAAGTTGATTTACTTGGCACCAGGCAGCTATCTAGAGTTAGGAAAATCTGAATTCAAATCCATCTTCAGATGCTTACTAATTGTTTAACCCTGGGCAAGCCACTTCACATCTGTTTACCTTAGTCTCCTCAACTGTAAAATGAAGATTGATAATAGGAGCTATCTCCCAAGATAGTCTGATAAAATAAAATCATATTTGTAAAGCATTATTAGCACAGTGCCTGGCACATAATAGGCATATAATAAATACTTGTTTCCTTCCTTCCACTTTAAACTTCAGTTTCTATTGCTAAAATGAGAAAGTTGACTTGCTGGCCTCTGAGATCTCTTAAAGGATGTCCTTTAGATGATTAGTTCCTGAAGAAAAATGTGTTCCTATGATCAGGGAATATGTCCTTTCCAATTTGTAAAAAATGAAAACTCAGTGGGAATATATTATGAGATTTACTTATGCCCAGAGCAAACATTTAAACCCATCTATCAATCTGCAAATAATCCTAAGAAAATAAAAAATGCAAATCTCATCTGTGTACTTTATATCTTGCAAAAACTTAAAATAAATTTTCATTTCACTTCTTGTCATTATATTATCTCTTTCCTTGCCTACCCTCCCTCCACTTTTCTGCACAAGTTTTCCATTTAGATAATATTTCCAGCAGATGTCCCATTCTTTGGGAGTGTTTTCTTTTTCTTTCATTACAGAAGACATTTGCAATACTTTTTTTATTATTTGGGATGGAAAAAGCCTAGATTGAGATGTTTGGGAATCACTGATGATTACTTCTTAATCTCTTCCAATTTGGGGTTTGCGGATTGACTTTTATGGAGGAGGAATTCCAGGGAGCTGGACATACGAGGAGACATTTAAGTCTGCATTTAAGAGATTTAAGGACTAGGAAGACTAGTGCATTTATAACTAGTCCTCAAAGGGGTAACAAAGCAATGTTCTTCACCCAAGCAGTGAAAAAAATTTCAACTGTCAATCTCACATCATATATTTTAGAAGCAGGATGTTTATGCTTTCTGAATCATTCCCCTGATGTTAAGTATAAACATTAGCACGCAGCCTAATAGAGAATTCTCTGGAGATGTTAAGGCTACTTTTTTTTTAATGTTCTTTAGCCTTATTAACACAGGTCAGAGTGATTCCTATAAACAGAGCTGGCCTTAGGCAAAACTGTGAAACAGGCAAAGTTTGTCTGCCTACTGTAAAGGAGATTCCTCATTGGCTCAGGCCCCTAATGCCCCATTTCTTGCTCTTCTCAAGAGCTGTAATTAGGATGAGGCTAGCAGAGTTTTGTCCACATTTAGGAAATTCAGAGATCACAAAAATCACTTAAACTGCTTCAATAATATAGAAATACCTGAGCTTAGAATTTAGTTAAAATCAAGTAAATTCATTTAAGTTAGTTAAAATTAGTCAAAAGTGGATGCTAACAGAAAGCACATATTTCTTTCTCTCTAGCCCCCTTGCAACCATGTTAAAAAGCCTGTTCCTCCCAATGGAGTTTCTATCCATACAGGGTAGCTTCCCTGAATCTTCCTTCTCAGTAGAATTTGTCTTTAAAAGTGAATTTAAACATTCTTTCCATGCTGCTTGACAGGTTTTTTTGCTCATCTTATCTCAAATGCAATTTTTTTAAAATGCTAGTTATGCAAATTTTCCTCTTACACCCCAATGTCAATAACAATATTTGATATCAAAGTGTTACTTCTCCCAACCTTCAGTTGAAATTTAAAACTTCATTTTAATCATTGAATCCCTGGTTCCAAAGAGAAGAAGAAGAAGGTTTGGAGAGAGCACTAGAGAAAATAAATTCTAAATCTGGTCTGCTAGGTAGCTTTTTTTCCTGATTGCCTCTTGTAGAGAGATATCATCAATGTGCTCCGTTGTCCATTCAACTATGCAAGATAAAACATTTGTCAGGAGCACACTACACTTACTAAACTGATGTCCATCCATCACAACCAGAGAAAATGTAGTTAAATCCTTCTAGTAAGTCTGGATCACTCTGGTTATCTTATCTCCTTAAGATCTCTGTTTTACTCAGAGAATCTCAAATTCTAGAATGATGATGTCTACTTGTGTCAGATAGATAAAGTGATACTGAAAAGTCAGAGACAGAGACACATATTCTGGTATTGCCCGTAGAGCCATAGAGCTTGCTCCTTTCCTAAAGGAGAGAAGGAGTATTGCCAGATGGAGACAATGAGAGAAAGATGGTGTCTGGATAAGAAAGGGTAGGACAGAGTGGGAATACTCAGCCTGGCTCATACCTAGAAACAGGCCCACAAACTCCCTCACATGTTTGATCCAGAAAGGGAAGAAGTATTAGAACAGGGAACTAGGTGGAGGAAGAGCAGCCCAGACCTATTTTTTCTCTTATCCTATAGTTCACATGAATTATGTGAATCCCAGTAGAAGATGGGGTATCTTCTCTTCAATTTAATAATAAGTATTTTAAGTACCCACAATATAAACACACACACACATATAATCTCTCTCTCTCATTCTTTCTGTTTCTCTCTCTGACTCTGTTTCTCTGTTTCTCTCTCTTTTTCTGCCTCTCATTCTTTCTATTTCTCTCTCTGACTCTGTTTCTCTGTCTCTCTCTTTCTCTCTCTCTCTCTCTCTCTCTCTCTCTCTCTCTCTCTCTCTCTCTCTCTCCATGCTAGGTTCTAGAGATACAAAGACAAAAATGGAAACAGTTTCTACTTTCAAAGACCTTCCTTTATATTGGGGAAAACCACATGTAAATAGATAAATACCCAAAGTATTTATTTTTAACATTCATTTTTTAAAATGTTGAGTCCTAAACTCTCTTTTTATGTCATTTCCCTCCTTGAAATGTATGCTTAATAATGGGATTATTAAGTATGAATAATTATGAAATCAGAGATCATTAGTCAACCTTGAATATTATTATTACATACATGTATAAAAGCAAGAGCCTTTTCCTCTATAAATAAATGTTCATAAGTTATAAAGAAAACTATCAATAACCAAATGAAAACACACCCAAATCATTAATATTAGTAATTAATCAAATCAAAACTACTCTCACACCCACTGAACTGGCAAGATGATAAAAAGCCCTTCATGTTAAAAGGGGTTATAAGAAGCCAGACACATTAACACATTGTTGGCAGAAATGCAAATTGAATTGGTCCAATCATTCTAGAAAACATTTTGGAATTATATAGAATAGTCACTAAATTATTCACACTCAGCAATCCCACACTTAGGCATGTACCCCAAGGAGACAAGTGACAAAGAAAAATTGATCCCATCTAATAAAATATTCACAGAAACACTCTTTTGGTAATAGAAACTTAGTTGCAAAATGGGTTCTCATTAATCAGGAAAGGGCTAAATAAATTGTCGTAAGTGAATGCAATGAAGTATTATATCATAATAAAGCATAAGTATAAGAAAGTCAAAGAAACTTGGGAAATGAGAATGAATGTAAAAAAGAATTAATAGGACTAAGTGACTAGATCTAGCTAGAAAATGACCTCAACAATATAAAAAAACCCTATCGTTGAAAAAGCACCAGAATACAGTTAAATGCATCGACCAATCTTGACTTATGGGACTGCTAAGGATACATATTCCCTCATCTTGGTAAAGAGGTGATTGATTGACTTTAAGTAGGGAATATTGTCAGGTTGTATGATATGATCAATGCATCTGTGTGTTTTGCTTAACATATTCCTTTATTCTTCCCTAGTTGGGTGCTGAATTTTTGGGAATGGTAGTAATTTATTGTTTGGAGATTTTTTTAAAACATCAATATCACGTTTTTTGGGGGGACATCTGACCATTCCAAAATCAGAAAAGAAAACATACTTGTCAGAAGAGCTTGATGGTTGGCTTGATTTGAGAAAAACTTTTCTTGAACGTGTACTGATTAGTTTATCTTTAAATTCTCATCTTTAATCATGCATGGATGAGACAGAAATAGGATTAGTGTTTATACATTATAACCAATAAACCCTTTCTCTTCTTAGACTTACATTCCAATTAGAGAATTCCTGGGAACCAAATTCCCCCATTTCTATAAATTCTCTGTAATTTATAGTTTTAGAGAATTGCCTAAGAGGACAGTAGTATATGTCTTGAAGTGCCCTCTGAGAAGTTAAATGACCTACTCAGGGTGACACAACCAGTACATGTCAGAGATCAGACTTTCCTGACTCAGAAACCAGTTTATTATCCATTCTTATCATATTCTTTATCAATATATCTTATGAAAATGAAAATGGACACTTTTCATATTTAAAAAATCCACTTCAACATATGAACTTTTCTTCCCATAAGAAAGACTTCTTTGAAGACAGTTTTCTTAAGATATCACTCCTGTGAACATAATTATGTGCATAGTGCAAACAAAGCAGAGGTAAATCTTGGTGTTTAACTATTTTGGGCAAATTATAGAAATACTTTCAAATATCTTTGCCCTAAATCTAACACAATAATAGACCCGTAGCAACTAAGCAGTATCTTGAAACATGGAGGGGAAACAAACTGTTATCTGTAATCTTTTCTGAGCTTAAATTAAAAATTAACAATGGGGTAAATAAAAATCAAATAATATTCTGTGGCATTTGTTTTTAATCAGCAACTAGAAATTTATCTATTCCACAAGCCCTACAAGCCACACTGGAGACAGTTAAGTGGTACAATGGCCAGATCTCTAGACCTAGAATCAAGAGCACTCCAGTTCAAATCCAGCTTCAGACATTTACTAGTTGTTTGACCCTGGACAAATCATTTACCCTTGTTTAATATATTGGAACTGGTCTGAATCACCTCATTGTTGAAAAGAGCCCCGTCCATCACAGTTGATCATCACATAATGTTGTTGTGTACAACGTTCTCCTGGTTCTATTCACTTTACTTAGCATTAGTTGATGTGAGTCTCTCCAGACTTTTCTGAAATCATCTTGCTGATGGTTTCTTATAGCACAATAATATTCCATTACATTTATATGTTATAACTCCTTCAGTCATTCCCCAACTGATGGGGATCCATTCAGTTTCCAGTTTCTTGCCACTACAAAAACATTTTTGCACAATTGGGTCCCTTTATCTTTTTTATGATCTCTTTGGGATACAGACCTAGTAGAAACACTGCTGGATCAAAGGGCATGCACAGTTTGGTAGCCCTTTGGGCATAGTTCCAAATTGCTCTCCAGAATGATTGGATCAGTTCACAACTCCATCAACAATGTATTAACATCTGAGTTTTCCCACATCCTCTACAACATTCACTATTATCTTTTCCTGTCATCTTAGCCAGTCTGCAAGTTGTCTTAATTTGCATTTTTCTTATCAATAGTGATTTAGAATATTTTTTCATATGTTAGAAATGGCTTTAATTTCTTCATTTGAAAATGGTCTGTTCATATCCTTTGACCATTTATTAATTGGAAAATGGCATGTCTTCTTATAAATTTTAATCAATTTTCTATATATTTTAGAAATAAGGTTTCCTACCTTTACAGTTGAACTTCTTTGCTTGCAGTACTATAAGGTAGAACTATAGAAATAATGTGGCATATAATGGGGTATTCAGGGAGGACTGCCACCTCTGATAGGAAAGCATGTGGAGCTTTTTCAAAGCTACTCTCCACCTTTGGTGTCTACCTGTTACCCAACTCTCACATGGCTCTAGGAGGCTGTAACAAGAGCAGCAGTCACATCCTGGTAAAATCATCTCCTCAAATGGGCTAAAGCGGGTTGAGGGTAACTGACTGACCTCAGACAAATGATCAAAAGATTAGAGAACCTGATTCTCTCCTGTCCTCTGCAACATCAGGAAGAACAAAACAACAGGTAGGAATATTGGAAAGGAAAGATATGATAAGAGTTAAATGATGATTCCCTAAACTGGGGACAAAGGGAAGAGAAATCGAAAAGAGGACCTTTTCACATCTGGTCTCTGGGAGGAGGCAGGAAGGATCCAGATGTAATTTGGAAATAGATAAATTTTAATATAAGGACATCCACATGTCTCTTTATGCACTTCTGGCCTACATTTTAGCCTTTTTTTTCTCCCTTCAAAGCAGGCCATGTTATTCTCTTGGACTCCTAAAATGCAAATTACCCCACAACCAGATAAGGCATTTGACCTCAAGTTAGTGTCATAGCAGACCCATGTGGGACAGTTTTCATAAAATCGAAAATTTGGAACTAGAAGGAATCTCAGAATCTCTTTAATCCAGGGGTTCTTAAGTAACACTCATGAAAACATATGTAAAATATTTTAATGACTATGTTTCAATATAATTGACTTCCTTTATTATCCTTTATTTTATGCAATTAAAAAACATTATTCTAATACAGGAGCTGTAGATTTCACCAGACTGCCACAGAGGTACAGGATATAAAAAAGGTTAAGAACCTCTCATCTAATCCAACTTTTCATTTTGCAGATGAGGAATCAAGGCTTGGATTGTCTTCAAATTCATCAGCATCATACTGGAAGTCAGTAACAAAGCTAGGATTAAAATCCAAGTTTTCTGACTACCAGTCCAGTGCTCTGGTCCAAGGTCAGTGACCTGCTAACTGGTGAACAAAGTAGTGTGATATCTGGGGGATTGGCAATTGTGTCTCTACAATTATCCCATTCTGTCTATTTGACTACAATCCATCCATTATGTAGCAGGAAGACTTGAATAGAATTTCAGTCTGATTATTACTGTATTATCCTTTTGTCTCTACCCATTTAGTAACTTCGGGATGAAAATGAAGGAAATGATTGGGGCACTGTGTGCATGTGGCAGGGCAGGGAGAGGGAAGAGATAGAGACAAGTAGAGAGACAGAGAAAAACGAAGAGATTAAATGAGATAAAAATGGAAGGAATGGGGATAAAATGCCCCTGACATAGAGAATTGCCTTACACCTGAAAAATTTCTGCTTTGAAACTATCCTTATTTAGCGGATTCATGGGTGAGAGTGATTCTTGACTATATTTCATACATAAAAGTATTCAGGGAAACATAGCCATGTAAGGAATTATCTCCCCAGTCAAGTTTCCTCTTATCAAGAAAATCCAAGATTTCCCCCCATCATGATGGAGGCATTAGAACATTAGGAAAGCAGCTCTGACCTATGGGCAAAACACATACAGAGACCTCTTAGAAGCCAGAGCTGTCAAGTCCCAACATTGTCCAGGGAGGGCTCCACTTAACCGTCCTGACAGCATCCCACCCCCACTTTCCATATGGAAGGTTTTGAGCTGCTGCAATGAGATTTTTATCATCCCATTGTTTCTTCCTGTGTAATGCAGATAATCATATAACATGAAAACGCAGGGATGGGAAGAGCCAAACTCTACCAGATGGTCCATCAAAATCTACATTTATCAACTCCAAGAAATACAAACCAACCTGCTTTTCATCAATCCAACCTCCCCAATCCAGCCAGTGGCAATATCTCTGGGTTTCCTCATATTTCTTGTCAGCCTCATTCTTCCTAAAGCCAACACACAGTGCTTCATATTACTTGGTCTTGACAGATTTGAATTCCTTCATGATTGAGATTATACGTACATATGCATATACATACACACATATATGTATGTATTGTATGTATATGTATTTACCAGCAGCCCATGGCTATGTTTGTATGTGTGTATGTATGTATGTATGTATGTATGTATGTATATATATATATATATATATATATGTAAAACCATGGGATATTGGTAAATGTTTAATAATCAGTTAAATCTGTATCATTAGCATTTTGAGGGGTATTTTTTAAGTCTAGGCAATCAGCAAAACAATATTACAACTGCTGATATCTGAAGAGAAAATTCTCACACTGAAAATTTAAAAGTCAAATCTTGTGAGTCACTTTGAGCTGGCTCCAGACCTTCCCTGCACATTCATAAACAAACACACACATGCATATACACATACCTATGTATATTGCATATATCACATATATGTTCATTTTAGGATTGATTCCCATTCATCAGCTTAATCTTACTTCATGAAGAAGGGAAGGGAAGACAAATGGATATTTATTTATATGGCATTTATTTTTAAATGCCAGGCATAGTGTTATCCATTTTACAAATTTTATCTCATTTGATCCTCACAATAGTTTTGAGAAGTAGGCAATATTATTATCCTCATTTTACAACTGAGAGAACTAAGGTTAAATGACTTGCCAAGAGTTGTGTAGATACAAAGAGTTTTAATTGAGAATTGAAAACTTCCTCTCTAACCACCTGTATAACAAGATAAAGTCTGGTAGATCTTACTACCCTAGAAAGATTTAAGCACCAGCTTGGTGATGGAGTGTTCTATCTGGGCACTAGCTTACTTCAGTTTAGATACACTCATCCCTAGAAGGATGCTCATTAGGAGATTGTCCGAGGGTCTCATCACACAGAAAGAAGGGTACACTGCTGAAGATAGTATACTCACCAGTTAAATTACGTGGAGACAGAGAGGAAGGGAAGGAGAGACATACAGACAGAGATTGAGAGTCGTAATGTAAGAATATGCTCCTTTGGAAATATTTCATTATGAAGATGGTTTTTGTATCCTAATAGAGAAGTACCATTAAGATGCACCATCTCAAAAATGCATAAGGTGTTAATAGATCCTGAGAAAGGAAACAGTAGAAAGCAGAGAGCTTCCTCTGGATGAAGTCTCCTGCCAACCTGAAAGACACTCACTCATTGAGCCCTGTTGATGGGATTGTACGAAGGTAAGAGGTTATCTGGGATACCATGCTTCCCTTTAAACAGAACATTTCAATTAAGAATAAAAACATTCTCTTCCTCTCAGCATAGCCTGCAATTAAAATTAGGACTTTTATAAGTCTGCCAGAAATCTAGCCGAAGAAGGCTAAAAGCATTCAAGTATTTCTTCGGAGTTACTATGTGTACATAGGTCTAGAAAGTTAAGGCAAGAATGTTCAAATTAGAAGGATTTTAGGCTACTGGCAGATGAGGTCTTTCATTGCCATAACAAAGAAAGCTCTGTTGTGAGATGCTTAATGAATTGAGAGCCCAAGCTAGGAAGCAGTTAAAACTGACTTGCAGAGTGCTTTGGTTTTACTGAAAATCCCATGTTTTCCACCTCCTGCTTTGCAAGGTTAAGTCCTACTTATAAGACTAGCACACAAGGTTGGGGCTGATGATGAGGAAGCTGTGAAGGGGCTGAAAGGTGGAACCCTTCCTTGGGATTGCTTAGAAAGAGAGAGATATTGGAGAAAGGATGGCAGGAAAGGTGAGAAATGAATCTCAAGAGAATGTTTAATCCAATATGAATCTCCAGACCTCAGAGGGAGGGCCAGAGATAATTGCTTGCATCTCTAATGAGTGTTCCCTCTAGTTCATAAATAACTTTTGACAAAAAAAAAAAACAAATTTAGAGTTGGAGGAAGAGAAAGAGGAGGGCAAGGGAAATTGAAAGGGGAAGAAGGAGGAGGAAGAGGAAGAGAACATCTCAGATTGTTGTAGGATGACCCCAACTATTCCCTGAAATCAAGGCCCATAGTTCCAACACTAACATTCCACTGGAGTCTTCGAAAGGCCATGAGTCATGAGATACCACAATCTCCAAAGAATGAAAAAATCAGTTATCACTAAAGTAATGGAGGGATACCTGTCATTCCCTTACTCAGCAAACTCTGATGGCTCCCTGATATGTAGGGTCAAATGTAAAATTTATCATTTAGTATGTATAGCTCTGCCTGACTATATTTCCAGTCTTCTTATATGTTACTCTCTCCTATGTATTGTATAGAAAGATTTAGTAGCTGTTCCTTGCCCATGACATTTTTACTAATTGTCTTCCAGTCCTTGAATGCTGAACTTCCTCACCTGGAACCTTTCAATATTCAGCTTAAGTCCTGGCTTTTTTACAAGAGATTTTTCCTAGTCTCTCTTTCCTACCCTCATTACTAGTCCCTTCCCTCTGAGATTCCCTTCTATTTGCTAGTTAGACAGACAGACAGGCAGACAGATAGATAGATAATAAATAAGTAGATATATATTGTTAAGGAGATAAGATAGATGGAGAGATAGAGACACATAGAGAGACACAGAGACAAAAACAGAGAGAGATAGAGACACATAAAGAGAAACAGAGAAACAGGCAGGAAGGAAGGAAGGAAGGAAGGAAGGAAGGAAGGAAGGAAGGAAGGAAGGAAGGAAGGAAGGGAGGGAGGGAGGGAGAGAGGAAGGAAGAAAGGGAGAGAGAGAGAGAGAGAGAGAGAGAGAGAGAGAGAGAGAGAGAGAGAGAGAACTTGTACATGTCTCATGGTTTGTATGATGTCCTTCACATTGGAATGTGAGGTATTTAATGAGTTTATTTGTTTTTCCTTTCCTTGTTCCCCCAAACTTAACACAGTGCCTGACATTCAATAAGAGTTTATTAAATGCTTGTTGATTGATTTGAGAAAAGTGAGCTGGAACACAATACACAATAATTAATTGATCAATTTTTATTAAGTAGTTAGTACTTTGATAAGCTTGGAGGATACAAAAAGAGGCAAAAGATAGCTCCTGTCCTTGAGGAATTTACAATCTAATGGCAGAAATAGTTAAAATTAAATAAATAGATATAGTTAAATTAAATAGTTTAACTATTTAAACAAGTTAAATAGATATAGATATGCACACACATACATATACATATATGCATATATATACATATATGTGTATACACAAGCTACAGACAGAATAAATAGGTGGAATTAAGAGGGTTTGAAGAAGTCTTCCTATAGAACATAGAATTTTAGTTGGAACTCAAAGGAACAAAAAGGAAGAACCAAGGAGAGCAAAGACATGTATGATAAAAAGTGATAAGCTGGTTATAAATCAAGACCAAGTGTTTCCCAGTGATATTTACAGAAAGTAAAGAACGAGAGAAGCAGAGCTTCTTGGGGGTGAACTTATAGGATGCTATTGATAGGAATTGCTCAGATTAGTCAGACTTGGATTGCTTGTGATCTGCATTGTTGAAAGAAACATAGAGGAGATCCTGCATCTATTTGAGTATTTTTGACTATTTAAAAACAACTGTACTTTCAAAAATGAGTAAGTTATCTATTGGCTGAGTAAAAATGCCATTTCAATTCAATAAATTCATATTGAACAGAATTCTATCTTGTATTCTGCTGGGTCTGAAATAAATAATAAACTTCAATAAAACATAGTCTGTGTTCTTACTGAGACAAAACCTACTAGTCTTTTAGGTGAAAGAAATCTTCTTGGTATGATATAAGTTCTTTAAAGGAAAAAAATTATATTGGTTTTTTCCCTCTATCTCCAACACTTAGTATAGTGCCTTGCATATGCTAGACATTTAACAAGTGGTCATGGTTGCTTACTTTAATCTCAGTTTGTGACTAGATAACATTTTAACACAGGCTATTTGGGATACTTTTGTGATAAGTTACATTTTTATGGTAGTTTGGTTTCAAATATGATTTTATCTAGAAAAACAGAATTTTAAAAAATAAGTCCTAAATGTGTCACTATACCAGAAGTACAGCTTCATGTAAAGGCTAAAAATATGATCAACAGAGACATTAGGAGCTAACTGAAAAGATGAATCATGTTTATCCATTGAACTTGCTTGTTCCATTTCTTGCAGATTAACAAAGAAATATTAAACTACTGGGGACTAGGATACATTTACCTGTATTTGCAGTTGGGGGAATCAATATCCCTAAAATAACTACTTAAAATTATGATTTTCCCTTATCTCTAATTAGAGGATGGAAAAACAGATACACATTCTTCCTCTTTCTTTTCCTTGACCATAAGCAAAGTCAGATAGTCATCTCAGGAGAATGTTAATACCCAGGCAAACATGTCAACAGCCACAAGCAATGGAATAGTTTATACATGCACACATACACACACCTATGTAATATATATGTATGTATGTATGCATGTATGACATTTGGGAGTTTACCAAGGTTTCTTATCATTTCAAAAAGCAGGAGTATTAACATCCCAATTTTCTGGAGGAAGACATTGAAACTCAGATTGTTTGCCAAAGTCATACAGCTAGGAAATCCCAGAGTTTGAACTTGAAGCAGGACCTGTCTCAGTCCCCTCCACCCCAATACAACCCTTCTGTCTTTCTCCCTCTGCATTTAAAACATGAGGAATTTATGAATGGGTCCACACATTATATGTATATATACAAATCAAACTATATACAACATAAATAGGAATTCTCCATGTGGGTTCTTATAACAGGATATTTTTAAAAACGTAAACCAAGAGATACTATTATTCACAAATTTTATTCCCTCCCTATTTTAAAGATGATAAATATATTCAATAGCCACTCACTAATGGATAAATGGTAAAAGAATGCAAACAAGAAGTTTCAAAGAAATCCAAACTTCATTAATCATTAGGAAAATGCAAATTGAAGTAACTCAAGTTCTACTTCACATATATTCAAATTGACAAAGTTGACTGAAAAGGAAAATGACAAATGTTGAGGAGTTTGCATGAAACTAGATACAATAATATATTATTGGTTGAGTTAGCTGTGAACTGGCAGAGCCATTCTAGAAAGCAATATAGAACAATGCCCCAAAACTTATTTTAAAAAGGTATTATTATACTCTTTAATCCACAAATTCTCTACTACACATAGTACCTCAAAAGATATGTATGTCTAAAATAGTTATAATATACCTCTTTGTAATAGGAAGCAACTGGAAATTAAAGAGTTCCCATCAACTAGGGAATGAATAAGGAAGTTATGCTATATCGGTATCTCAAAGGCCAATTGCACTAAATTCTCATTAGTGAAGATCTATTCCTTGCTGTTCTGTACCTGAGTGAGAGGCAGAATTGATGAGAAC
Organism: Antechinus flavipes; assembly: GCF_016432865.1. NCBI lineage: Eukaryota > Metazoa > Chordata > Mammalia > Dasyuromorphia > Dasyuridae > Antechinus > Antechinus flavipes. The sequence goes on along the minus strand of NC_067403.1, from coordinate 81,269,875 downwards.
TGGAGAAAAGAGAAATTCTAATCTATTGACTTACTCTTTTAAGAAAAAAAGGATTTTCTTCAGGTTTATGAAGTGAAAGAAAGACTTTGGGAAGAAATCAGCACTTAAAGTTAGTTCTGTATTATTTACTCAGCATTGAGTAATCAATTTCCACCATGGAGGATAGTCTTAGACAAATGGTCTCTGAGAACCTATTACATCCGAGTGTAACTGGAAAGTTATTGTGCTGTAAGAAATAGCAAGGACGATAAATTCAGAGAAACTTGGAACAAAACTTATATGAACTGATGTGAGTGAACAGTATCAGAAAAAGCTCTTTATACAATAACAGAGACATAAGAATATCATTCAATAAAATGTCCAACTACTACTATAAAGGACTAATGATGTTTCCTAATAGAGAAATGAGGCTTTCATAACCCAGAATGAGACTTTTTTGGACATGTTCAATGTGAGAATTTGGCTTTTTTGAGCATGAATATTTGTTACAATGTTTTCGCTTTTCTTTCTTCCAACTGGGAAGAAGGTGAAATGACACAGGAAAAAAAGAACACTTACTAATCAATTTTAAAGACATTTTAGAATGTGTTTCTTCAAAATTTTGAAGGGATACATTTTCAAGTTATTGGCAAAAGAAGGAATGATAAGGTGAGTTAGCATATAAGCATTAATTAAAGAGAAAATGGATATATGGTCCCCATAGAAGAATAATTAAAGAGATTATGATAGTTATCTTCAAATATTTGTAGAACTTTTTAATTTGGAAAAGGGAGAAGCCTTGTTTTATTTGTTCTCTGATAGAAGAACTATGAGCAATTTATAGACATTGAAGTAAGGAAGATTTCTATTGGACTTAGGAAAAGTGGCAGCTATGTGAGAGAACAGAAAAGGATATGTATGAGAGATGTTGCTGGGAAAAGTGGCAAAAACTGAACTGCAGATTGGATATGTGGAGTAAATGCAACTGAGGGATCAAGAGTCACATTGAGGTTAGAAGACTACATGACTGAGAGGATCACTATATCCCCTTGTAAAGCTGGGAAGAAGATAAGGGGAAAGATAATAAGTTGTAGAATAGACACTCAATTCAAGATGTTTAAATAATAGTTAGTGATGAGATACTAGAGCTCAGGAGAGAGTTTAGCAATGCTTAAATCTGTAATCATCTGTATAGAAATGGTCACTGAATGGAATATGATAGTTAAATCTAGCTAAATAGCACAGAGGGAGAAGTGTGCTGCAGACAAAACTTTCACATACTTCTCTGGTTAATGGGATGACATGGATGAAGATTCAGGAAAGGAGACTGAGAGGCAGTCAGACAAGAGTGAAGAGAACTTGTAGGGAAAAGTGCCACAAAAAACCTAGAGAGATGGAAGCATCCAGGAGAAGAAGTGCCAAAAGCTATAAAGGGGTCAAGAGGGATTGAGGAAAGGCCAGTAGATTTGGCAATTAAGAGATTGGCAATTCTGGGGCTAAATTATGAGATCAGGGTGTTTAGAAGTAACAGGCAAGACATTAAAGGAAGTTAGTATAGATGGCTTTTTCAAAAAGTTTAATGGGAAGGGGAAGAGAAATATAGGAAGATTTCTAGGAGACATGGATGAATCAACAGCATTTATTTCAAAAAAAAAAAAAAACAGGAGAGACACATATAAAAGAATAAAATGTGAAGAAATAGAAAAAAGAGAATATCAAGGGAATTAACAAAAAATAATGTTAAGGAAGGTGACTAGCCAAACCAGATCTCAAAGTGTATTAAGAGGAAATCATCATAATAATAATACAGTACTAATTAAGAAATAGAGTGGCAGATCTCAGTAGAATATAGTACACAGTAGTAAACATAATACACAGTAGCAAATAACTAGCTTTTGGGACAAGAGTTCACTATTTGACAAAAACTTCTAGAAAACCTGACAAGTAATTAATCAGAAATTAGATGTAGACCTGTATCTCCCATTCTATACCAAGATAAAGTCAAAATGGCTACATGATTTACACATAGAGATTGATGCCATAAGCAAATTAGGAAAAGGGGAATAGTTTGCCTGTGAGATTTATGGGAAAGAGAAGATTTTATTACCAAGCAAGATAAAAAGCCTCATCTTTTCATCCCTATTGCTGCTCTCATGGTAAATGCTTTTGGATAGGATTGGATCATGAGATACAAAATGGGTAGTTTTGATTATATAAAATTTAAAAAGCTTTATACAAATTAAATCAATGTAGTTAAGATTAGAAGGAAAACAGAAAACTGGGGGGGGAAATTTTATAACAAGTTTCTCTTTTTAAAAAAGCCTCTATCAAACTGTATATACCCTTTGATCCATCAGTGTTTCTTCTGGGTTTATATCCCAAAAAGATAATTAAAAGGGGGAAAGGATACACATGTGAAGCAAGAAACTGGAAAATGAATGGATGCCCATCAGTTGGAGAATGGCTGAATAAATTGTGGTATATGAATGTTATGGAATATTATTGTTTTATAAAATGATCAGCAGGTCAGAAAGGCCTGAAGAGACTAAATGACCTGATGCTAAGTGAAGTGAGTGAGAAGAGACCACTGTACACAGCAACAAGATTATGTGATGATTAATTCTGATGGACTTGGCTCTTTTCAACAATGAGTTGATTCAGGCCATTTCCAATAGACTTGTGATGGAGAGCCATCTGCAACCAGAGAGAAGACTATGAGGACTGAATGTGGATCACAGCATAATATTTTTACATTTTTGTTGCCATGTCCTTGCTTTTTGTTTTCTTTCTCAATGTTTTTCCTTTTTGGTCTGATTTTTCTTGTATAGCATGATTATGGTAGAAAGATGTATAGAAGAATTGATATGTTTAATATATATTGACTTACTTGCCATCTAGGGAAGGGGAAGAGGGAAGTAAGAGAGAAAAAATTTGGAACACAAGGTTTTGCAAGAGTGAAAACTATCTTTGCATATATACTTTTTGCTGAGGCAATTGGAATTAAGTGACTTGCCCAGGGTCACACAGCTAAGAGGTATTAAGTGTCTGAGGCTGGATTTGAACTCAGATCCTCCTTACTTCAGGACCAGTGCTCTATCTCCTGTGCCATCTAGCTGTCCCCTTTGCATATATTTTGAAAACAAAAAGCTATTACTTTTTTAAAAAGCCTTATTTCTCAAATGCATAGTGAATTGAATCAAATCTATAAGAATATGTCATTCTCCAATTAATAAATGGCCAAAGAATATGAATAGGCAGTTTTCAAACAAAGCAAAGTAATCTCCAGTCATATAAAAATACTCTAAATCATTATTGATTAGAAAAATGCAAATTAAAATGGCTCTGAGGTACTATCTCACATCTATCAGATTGACTAGTATGTCAAAAAAGGAAAATGACAAATGATGGAAGGGATGTGGAAAAACTGGGACACATGTACTTTTCGTGGTTGTGAACTAATCCAACCATTCTGTAGAGCAATGTGGAATTATTCCCCAAAAGTTATACCATTTTATTCAGCAATACTACTACAAGGTCTGTATCCCACAGAGACTTAAAAGAAGAGGGGGAAGTATCTATATAAGTATAGCAGCCATTTGTGGTGGCAAAGAATTGGAAATTGAGTGGAAACCAATCAACTTAGTGGATGACCAAAGAAGCTGTAATATGTGTTATGATAGAATAACATTGTGCTATAAGAAATGATTAGCAGAATGCTTTTTAAAAAACCCTGGAATGATTTACATGAACTGATGCAAAGTGAAATGAACAGAACTAGGAGAACCTTGTACACAGTAATAGCAATATTTGCAAATGATCAACTGTGAAAGACCTAGCTATATAATCACCAATATAACAATTCAAAGTAATTCTGAAAGATTTATGATGGAAAATATTATACATCTGTAGAGAAAGAGTCAATGGCATTTAATGAATATTTAAGCATACCGGGTTTTGTTTTGTTTTTAATTTTCTTTATTTCTTGTAGGGACATTTTTCTTGATCTGTTTTTTTTTTTTTTGGCAACATGGCTAATAAGGAAATATATTTTAATGACTATATATATGTATAACCTATATCAATATTACTTGCCATCTATGGGAGGAGGAGGGAGAATTTGGAACTCAAAATTTCAAAAAATAAATGTTAAAATTGCTTTTTGCTTTTAATTGAAAAAATAAATATTAAAGAATGGGAAAGAAATGTACGTTTTAGGCAGCAGTGAAGGATTTAGTAGATAGGAAAAGATTAACGATTAGAGAGGAGGGATTACAATGAAAGCAATATTTTAAGAAAAAGAAAAGGGATAGGATAATTGAGTCTAGAGGTGTTTGCCTTGATAAGGAATAAGGATACTTTTTTCCTATGAGATGAGGGAAACAGGACTTGAGGAGGGAAGATTCTGAGTGATCACCTGAGGACATTTTAATGAAGATTCCTTTCAAGTATGAATCGACTATATGGCCACAGGTCCCTTCTGGTTTTAAAATTCTATGATTCTGTGATCTCAGAAAAATAGTCGAAAAGATACTTTCGAAGGTACCTTTTCCTATCAAGAATAAAACATATCTCTTAGTTTGAGGTATAGGACTGTTGTCAGGATGTAGCAAGCAGCTAAGCTGGAAAAGATCTAGACAAGTGGAGGAAAAACTGACTAAAAATAAAACAAATACCATTCACGAGCACATAAATCATGGATCATACTGTCCTATCTCATTGCTGGATAGCTGCTTTTTGGGTAGCCTGAATATGATGATGGCTGCTAAGTCTTGTGATAGGAAAAGAAGCAAACAATAGTGGAGACAAAGAGATTTTCTAGTATCACATACAGAGACTACTTCCTGGGGCTCAAGGCTTGGCTCAGAATATTGGAGCAGCTTCCACGTCCCAAGCTCAGTTCTATCCTGAGGCATCCACTGCATTTCTGTGCTTTCTTGGGTTTAACTTCCAAAAGAAAAAAAAAAAAAAAACACATGACATATTCTGGGCTGGGACTTTATTGAGCCTGTATTTCCAAGTGAATAATAAAAAGAAAGTGTCCAGAACCCTGACTAATTTCTCTCTCATGTATCTCTGTCCAGGGAATGTATTCATGGGATATGATTCCCACTGTCTTCCTAGGGAGTAAGATGGACTGCTTCGGGGTATTTTCTTTAAGCAATTGAAACTCCATCTTAGCAATCTGACAGTTCGGCAGTATAGCTCACTGATAAAGGACAGGGAAGGAAAAGATACCAAATTCCATTTCAAAGAAGGCTTATTTGCCGCTGGAAGTTAGATAAACATTCCCTTTTCTTTAGCTTCAATTTCTTCATCATTAAGATGGGAATGATATTACAGTTACCTTACAGAGGAGAACTGAATCCAATTCTATCCAAAAGCACTTACCACGAGAGCAGCAATAGGGATGTAAAAATGAGATGAAAAATGGCCCTTGCCCCCAAAGAGTTTACATTCTACAGGAGGCTACAGCAACAAGGAAACATATATATATATATATATATATATATATATATATATATATATATATATATATATATATATATATATATAAAACCAGGAAACATCAGGGGTCATAGGAGAGACTTGTTCTTCCACATGTATTCCCCAAAACTAGCCCCTGATATATAATCTCTATGAGTTTCCTTTCCTCCATTTATGATGTGTACATTTGTTGGAGTATAGATTTAAGGGGAGGGGGCTGGTTCTGCAAACATTCTTACTATGTTACTTTATTAAGTGCCTTGACTTTGAACTAATTGTGCTCTTTGGCTGATGACAAAAAGTAAACACATCAGTGTGGACTCTTGAACCATAATTTTTAATGGATGTAGACTCACAGAGTAACTAGAACCTAATGTACCTATCCTGAGGATCCCATTTTTAAAGGAAAGAACACCCCCATAAGTACCTGATAATTCAGAGAGAATAATAACTACTAGGAGAACCAGAAAAGCTTCTTAGAGAATGTGAAAAGGAATTAAAGCCTAAAGGGATCACAAAGTTTTGTTTGTAATGTGAATTGTCAGATATAGGACAAATCTACTCTTCTAGAATGGAAGACATTCCATATTCATTACATTTACGAGGTTTCTTTTAGGTATGAATTATCTGATATTCTCAAATATTTCAGAATACTATTCAGTCTTCTTCTCTACCCAAAGTCCTCCTCTCATACCTCCGGGTTTCAGTTTACATGATAATGTCTTTTTAAATACCTTTGCTTTCCGGTTGTCCAACTTCTCCTTTTCTATGATCTGCAACTTTACTCTATTTAAATCACATCAACACCCAGAAGTATTTAATCTCCCCAAATAATAACTGAAATCCGTCTATCTGTTTATAACCTTTTCTTTCTTGCATCTCTTCCCTACCTCCTCCTATCAGGGCCATCTCCAATCTTCCTAATCTGTATCTTTCCACTGGACCCAGACGGTTCTGAAGCAGAAAGTGAGACTGATGACTTTGCACAGCCTTCTTTCACTTGAATCTCCTTTGATATTCAATTCTTATAGTGACCTCTGCTCATTCTAAGGCTCTCTGCTTTCCCAGACTTCCTAACTTTTCATATTGACTCATCAAATAAGTAATTCATCTTGACCATCTCCTTGACCTCTGAATCCGTTCTCCTTTTTCCTATTGTTTTCATTCTGTTCCAAATTCCTTAACTTATCTTTACTCCTTATCAACCCTAAATTGCTCTCACCTTTTATCTGTCTAGTGGATCCTATTAGAATAGCTGTTAGAGAAAGCTGAACACCTGTATTGACTAGATCCTTTATAAATTTACATTATCCCTTTTCTGCTGGTGCCTCACAGCTGCAAGACAATCATTTTACTCTTGCTTGATTTATTATCACAATTAATAGCCGTTGGAAAACTTTTTTAAAGAAATTAAGGCAAGCTTTTTAGAGCTTCCCTTCTTCCCCAGTGATCCCACTAGCCCAGTCTGATAGTTCAAAAATCCTCTGACATGATGTAACATTCTTTCTTCCTTTTCTCCATGCTTCAAACTTCTCCCTGACAATCTAGATCCCATCCATCCTTTCTCTCCTCGCAGCTTGCCACATCAGTCAAATGTTGCAGTGAATAGAGTGTTGTATTAGGAATCAGAAAACCTGAGTTTCAAATCCTGCCTCAGACACTAACCAGCTGTGCAAGTTGTGGACAAATTAGTCATCTCTCTCAGCTTGTTTATCCATCTGTAAAATGAGGTTTAAAATAAAACCTACATTACAAGGTTATTGTGAAGATAGAAGCAAATAACATACATAGAGCATTTTATACACCTTAAAACACTATATAAATTCTAGATATCATCTCCTTCAGTCTCTTTATTTTTCAAACTCTCTGATCCTTTCTTGATATCCTCAAACATGTTCATATCTCCTTGATTTTAAAAACCTGCTCTAATCCTTACCATCTCCTCAAGCTAAAATCATAGATCTTTCCTACCTTTTTACAATCAAATTCTATTATAAAATAAATTAGTCTTCACTTGCTCATTTCCTTAATTGTCTGCAATCTGGCTTCTGTCCCAATCATTCAATTAAAACTGCTGTCATCAGTCATTTCTTTATTGCTAAAATAAAGATCCTTTTCTTAATCGTCATCTTGTTTTGACTTGTCTATAGCATTAAATGCTATTGAACACCCCTCCTTATGAATACTCTCTCCCTCTTGATCTCCTCCCTCACTGACCAATTCTCTTCAGTAGTTTTGCAGGATCTTTATCCATTCTTGCCTCCTAGGGCTCCATCCAGGATGCTCTCCAATTATGTCTCTGCCCAATTATCTCTATTCAAATAACTCCCAAATACACATATTCAGGCTTCATTTCTTTTTCTTGAGTTCCAACTATACACATCCAAATCCCAGTTGGACATCTCCACAATGAAGTCTTATAGGCATTAGAAATTCAATATATCAAAAGATAATTCATCCTATTTCCTCCTAAATCCACATCTCCTCCTAAATTCCTCTTTCTATTGAGGAAACGACTCATCTAGATTTGCAAGTTCAGATTCTTAAACCTTTTAGGAGTTACTCATCACTACCAACCACTACCACCTACTCCATAGTTAGTTGCTAGATTATTTTAATTCTACTTCCTCAACACCTCTCACAAATATCTCCTTTTGAAATAAAACAAGCATTAAGTTAAGAATAAAATAAAGTCAAAACATTACAAAGGAAATTGTTTTTCTATTCACGCCACAGTCATCCTAGTCCAGACTCTCATCATCACCTAGATAATTACAGTAGTCTCTCATCAGTGTCTTTGTTTTTAATGTCTTTCTGCTGCAATCCATCCCAATACAAAGAATGAAATAATAACCTCTGCCTAAGGCAGAGCTAATACTTCCTCTCTATCCACAGGGCCATCATGCTAATTCAGGCCATCAGCAACTCTCACCATCAAGCATATTGGAATAACTTTCCAAATGGTTTTCCTTCCTTCAATCTCTACTAATTCTCTCTCCTTCATGCAGCTTTTCTAAATTACATGTCACTCAATGTTGTTTAAACCCCAGTGCCTCCCTGTATTACCTCCAGGATCAACAACAAAGTTTTCCATTTGATAATTAAGGTTCTTTTCTCAATACACTTCTTTTCTGTGTACCCAGGCTTCTAATATTTTACTCTCCTCCCTACATTCTATGATTCATCTATATCAACCTACTTCTTTTTCCTTATATTCTACTCCATCACCAAATCCATGTCATTGTACTGAGTGTCCCATCCACTCTGAAAGACTCTCACTCCTCATCTTTGACCCTTGACATCCATGGCTTCCATCAAGATTCAGCTCAAATTCTGCCTTTTATAGGAGACGTTCCTGGTTCCCCACTTTCCTTGCCCATTTCAGTCTTTCCCTCTAAGGTTATTTTCTCTGTCCAATATTTAATATACAGATAGATATGGATATAGATATCTGTAAATATAGATAGATAGGTATCTATATCTCTACATAGCTATAGATAGATAGATAGATAAATAGATAGATATAGATATCTATACCTATTTTTTGACATGTTGTTTCACCCATTAATAACTTCTTAAGGCCAGGGATGGTGTGCATGTGTGTATAGGGGAAGATTGTCTTTTATTTTGTCACACAGTTCATAATACAGTGCTTATCACATAGTAATTGCTTAATAAATGCTTTCAAATGCAAATATAATGTTAAATTGTTTTATATAATTGCTGGATTTCAATAAATATATTTTGAGGTATTTTAGACTGTCTAGAGTTATTTTAAATAAGTTATCTCTCACTATCTCTTCTTATGGGATTGTGGTTTTTGATATATAGGAATGCTAAAAATATTAAGGATTTACTTTTTGCTTTCAAAGAAATCTACATGATAATTTTATTATATATTTAAAAGGAATGGCAAGTTGTACATAATAAATTCATAGTTTCCAGCACAATAATTTTTTTTTATCAATTATGCTATGTTATGGAAATGTTTTTATTCCACAAATTAAGAAGTTTTTTAAAAAGTTTAAAGTTTTTTAACTACCAGAAAAATTTTGGGGAAAGATAATACGGTTTAGAGAAAAGAGGGCTAGTCTGGGAGTTAGAAGGTTCAGAATTCAAGTTCAGCCTCTGATTTGTACTGGCTTTGTTACCAGGAGCAAAATGTATTAAACCATTGAGTAGCCCAGGTAACTATTTAGGATTAGGAGTTACACACAAGTGGCTAGTATGTGTCAGAAGTTGGAGTTTCTATATGGAATTTAAACCCCAAAACTCATAGTTATTGGCCAAGATGAAGAAGAAGAAGAAGAAGAAGAAGAAGAAGAAGAAGAAGAAGAAGAAGAAGAAGAAGAAGAAGAAGAAGAAGAAGGAAGAAGAAGGAAGAAGAAGAAAGAAGAAGAAGAAGAAGAAGAAAGAAGAAGAAGAAGAAGAAGAAGAAGAAGAAGAAGAAGAAGAAGAAGAAGAAGAAGAAGAAGAAGAAGAAGAAAAGAAGATGAAAAGAATGAAGAAATTGAAGAGGATAATGGTGGTGATGTCAGTGATGGGGATGGGGATGGGGATGACCAAGATCCATGTATTCAAAACATCAGTTATTCAGAAAACTAATTTGTCCCAATTCTTCTAAGTAAGAGAATGAAGGAAGTTCTAAGATTAAAAAAATACAGCTTTTGGCACTAAGGACCTAGAAATAAAACGAGTGAGGCTAGATTTGCTTGCTAACAATTTATTTTTGGCAGAGTAAATTGGTTTGAATGACACATTCATAACAAATGGAAAAAAATTAACAGTGATGCGATCCTGTCCAAAAGGAATTCTCTAGTGAAGAAGAGGAAAAATAGAAATGAAAAACTAACTGAGAAACAATAGCTATGACATCTTGACACTCTTGTTGAGGAGAAAGTCCAAGATTCTGTCTAGAATGTACATCCAATCTCTAGCCAAGACCACACTTAAACCAAGCTGATGTGGGAAGTCTCTTGTAGCTGAAGATCTCCAGAGAAGAAGACTTCACACTTCCCACTGTTTTAATCCCACCAATGTCTAACAATCTATGCTGGAGTATACTAGCCACATGCATATTTGGTAAATCCTGTAACATTGTTTATACATTAATAATGCAAACTACTCAGTATCTTCCAATTAGAAAAAAAAAAGTGTTTTATAAGGTGGGTTTTTTTTTTCCTTTAAGAGGTATGGAAAACCTCCCTAGACTTGATTGGCTCAAGGGATTAAGGTACTGGGCACTGACATACTTTTATTGTGTTTAAAGTACAAAAAGCCAGAGCATGAGGATCCAGGAGCTCCTCCCTCAGGCTTTTGAAGAGGAGCCAATTCAGAGACACAGCCAATGGAATCAAGACTCTGTCTTTTGCTGAATATTCCTTTCCTTGCTGTGGATAATCAAACCTCCTTTTGTTAACTGTTATATTGCTTACTACTCTCTCATTTCATTCCAAACTCAGATCAGAACTACCATACCAAATCAGGTCCAATCTAGCAACTCGTTTCTCAATGATGTTAATGGAATGTGCTATAAATAAAATAACCATCTCAGTAAGTTGTTAAGTAGAAAATTAAATGAAGAGAAATACTTGGATTCCTTTTTTTAAAAAATACTATTACAAACAATAACATCAAATAAGTAATTAAATCAATAGGAAAAGTAAGAAATAAAATCATGTACAAATACCTTAACATAAAATACTGAACAGTCAGTCAACAAACATTTATTAAGTGCTTACAAGGTATCAGGCACTATGTTAAAAATTAAGGTTACAATAAAGTCAAAATATAGTCTCTTCTCTCCAAAAATTCATATTCTAAAGGAGGAGACTGAATGCAAAAAAGTTATATGTACATATTTGTACAAATATGTACTATATAGATTAAATGTATCTTTAGAGGGAAGGCAGGAGTAGTGAAGGAAGAGAGTAGTAAAGGGAGGGATTGGGAAGATCCCTGGTGGAAAGTGGAATTTGAGTTTGAACAAAGACAGGGAATCCAGGAGATACAAAGGTGAGGAGAGAGAGCATTCTAGATATGGGTGACAACCAGATGGCACAAGAGAAAAAAACATCCTCTAAGGATCTCATATCTAAAATACAAGAAGAATGTCATCAAATCTATAAAAATATGAGTCATTTTCCAATTGATTAATGAGCCAATGATCTAAACAGGCAGTTTTCCAATGAAATAAGAATCAAAACAATTATATGGATCATATGAAAGATAGAAAAATTGGAACTCAATTCATTGTTGGTGGAATTGTAACTGATCCAACCATTTTGGAGAGCAATCTGGAATTGTGCCCAAAGAGTTATTAAACTGACTATACCCTTCAACTCAGCATATCACTACTTGGTTTATTTCCAAGGATGATTAAGAAAAAAGAAAAAGAGCTTATATTTTCTAAAATGTTTATAGTAACGTTTATGTGGTGACAAAGAACTGGAAATTTCAGGGATACTTATCAATTGAGGAATGACTGAATAAGTTATATATGATTGTGATAGAATACTCCAATAATATAAAAAGTAATGAGCTCAATGATTATAGAAAGAATAACATGAAATAATGAAAAGTAAAGTGAGCAGAACCAAAAATAACATTCTATATAGTAAAAGCAATTATTTTAAAGAATAACTTCGAGTAAATAGATTATTTTGACTATTATGAAATACCCAAATTAACTATAAAAGACATATGAAAAAAGATACTATCTGAATTCAGAGAAAGAACTGTTAAATAGAAGTATGTATGCAATAATTTTACACACATATATAAACATGTATATATATATGCATTTGTTTATATGCAGATATATGTGTGCATATATATGTATATACTGTTTATATCTAATGGTAGCCATCTCTAGAATGGAGGCAGGGAAGAAAAAAAAGAAACATATACAATAAATTTGCTGTATATTTGAAAGGAATAGCAACTTGCACATAATATATTTATAGCTTCATATGTAATCATCTTTTTATTGTACTATATATATGTTTATTTAATAAATTAAAAATAAAATAAATTTTTTTAAAAAAGGAAGTAGTATCAATTTCAGTGATATCAAACAGCCATCATAACATTAAAAGATACTACCCAGTGTCTACCCTAAACACTGAACACCCACTTTACCTTGTATTTTTTTCCCAACTTCTATAGTTTTCTATTAACATGCACAGAACTGTCATCACTGGCAACGATATTAATTCATTGCCATCTCTATAGGAAATCTTGATTCCCACACACTGCTCCTCACCCCTTTTTCCTGATTTAGCCAAGCCAAAAGCAAAAATTATGTCAGACATGCTAGTTCCACATAGTTGAGGCTGTGATCATTTATTCTTCTTCTGTGTCAATGATGGCTAATGTATATATAATTCTTCAAGTTTTGCAAAACACTAAACATTTATTAATTCATTTGATCTTGATAACCACCCTGGGAGACAAATACTATCATTATCCTCATTTTGCAGATGAGGAAACTGAGTTTGAAAGATGTTCAATGACTTGTCCATAGTCAAATAATCAATCAATCAGTCAATTATCATTAATTATATGTAAAATAATTATGTATATATTATTATATGTTATATATAATTAAAATGTAATGCATAATAATATGTATTTATACATATGTGTGTATATATATTTGTAAATAATGAGACTATAAAGAAAGATCAAAAACAATCCTTGTTCTTTTTTTTTTTTTTTTGAATTTTTTTTTTGAATTTTTTATTTAATAATTACATTATATTGACACTCGTTTCTGTTCCGATTTTTTCCCCCTCCCTCCCTCCACCCCCTCCCCTAGATGGCAAGCAGTCCTTTATATGTTGGATATGTTGCAGTATATCCTAGATACAATATATGTTTGCAGAACCGAACAGTTCTCTTGTTGCGTAGGGAGAATTGGATTCAGAAGGTATAAATAATCCGGGAAGAAAAACAAAAATGCAGATAGTTTACATTCGTTTCCCAGTGTTCTTTCTTTGGGTGTAGCTGCTTTTGTCCGTCATTTATCAATTGAAACTCAGGTCTCTTTGTCAAAGAAATCCACTTCCATCAAAATATGTCCTCATACAATATCGTTGTCGAAGTGTATAATAATCTCCTGGTTCTGCTCATTTCACTTAGCATCAGTTCATGTAAGTCTCGCCAGTCCTCTCTGTATTCATCCTGCTGGTCATTTCTTACAGAACAATAATATTCCATAACATTCATATACCACAATTTACCCAGCCATTCTCCAATTGATGGGCATCCATTCATTTTCCAGTTTCTAGCCACTACAAACAAGGCTGCTACAAACATTTTGGCACATACAGGTCCCTTTCCCTTCTTTAGTATTTCTTTGGGATATAAGCCCAATAGAAACACTGCTGGATCAAAGGGTATGCACAATTTGATAATTTTTGGGGCATAATTCCAGATTGCTCTCCAGAATGGTTGGATTCGTTCGCAACTCCACCAACAATGCATTAGTGTCCCAGTTTTCCCGCATCCCCTCCAACATTCATCATTATTTTTTCCTGTCATCTTAGCCAATCTGACAGGTGTGTAGTGGTATCTCAGAGTTGTCTTAATTTGCATTTCTCTGATCAATAATGATTTGGAACACTCTTTCATATGAGTGGTAATAGTTTCAATCTCATCCTCTGAAAATTGTCTGTTCATATCCTTTGACCATTTATCAATTGGAGAATGGCTTGATTTCTTATAAATTTGAGTCAGTTCTCTATATATTTTGGAAATGAGGCCTTTATCAGAACCTTTAACTGTGAAAATGTTTTCCCAGTTTGTTGCTTCCCTTCTAATCTTGTTTGCATTAGTTTTATTTGTACAAAAGCTTTTTAATTTGATGTAATCGAAATTTTCTATTCTGTGATCAGTAATGGTCTCTAGTTCATCTTTGGTCACAAATTTCTTTCTCCTCCACAAGTCTGAGAGATAAACTATTCTATGTTCCTCTAATTTATTTATAGTCTCGTTCTTTATGCCTAGGTCATAGACCCATTTTGATCTTATCTTGGTATTTGGTGTTAAGTGTGGGTCCATGCCTAATTTCTGCCATACTAATTTCCAATTATCCCAGCAGTTTTTATCAAATAATGAATTCTTTTCCCAGAAGTTAGGGGCTTTGGGTTTGTCAAACACTAGATTGCTATACTTGACTATTCTGTCTTGTGAGCCTAGCCTTTTCCACTGATCCACTAATCTGTTTCTTAGCCAATACCAAATGGTTTTGGTGATTGCTGCTTTATAATATAATTTTAGATCAGGTACAGCTAGGCCACCTTCATTTGATTTTTTTTTCATTAATTCCCTTGAGATTCTCGACTTTTTATTGTTCCATATGAATTTTGTTGTTATTTTTTCTAGATCAATAAAATATTTTCTTGGAAGTCTGATTGGTATAGCACTAAATAAATAGATTAGTTTAGGGAGTATTGTCATCTTTATTATGTTCGCTCAGCCAATCCAAGAGCACTTAATATTTTTCCAATTATTTAAGTCTGACTTTATTTGTGTGGAGACTTTTTTATAATTTTGCTCATATAATTCCTGACTTTCCTTTGGTAGATAGATTCCCAAATATTTTATGGTATCAACAGTTATTCTGAATGGAATTTCTCTTTGTATCTCTTGCTGTTGGGTTTTGTTGGTGATGTATAAAAATGCTGAGGATTTATGGGGATTTATTTTGTAGCCAGCTACTTTGCTAAAATTATGAATTATTTCCAATAGCTTTTTGGTAGAATCTCTGGGGTTCTCTAGGTATACCATCATATCATCTGCAAAGAGTGATAGTTTGGTTTCCTCATTGCCTACTCTAATTCCTTTTATATCTTTCTCGACTCTTATTGCCGAGGCTAGTGTTTCTAATACGATATTAAATAATAATGGTGATAGTGGGCAACCTTGCTTCACTCCAGATCTTACTGGGAAAGGTTCCAGTTTTTCCCCATTGCATATGATGCTTACTGATGGTTTTAAATATATGCTCCTGACTATTTTAAGGAAAAGTCCATTTATTCCTATGCTCTCAAGTGTTTTTATTAGGAATGGATGTTGGATTTTGTCAAATGCTTTTTCTGCATCTATTGAGATGATCATGTGGTTTTTGTTTGTTTGGTTATTGATATAGTCAATTATGCTAATAGTTTTCCTAATATTGAACCAGCCCTGCATTCCTGGTATAAATCCTACTTGGTCATAGTGTATTATCCTGGTGACAATTTTCTGTAATCTTTTTGCTAATATTTTATTTAAGATTTTAGCATCAATATTCATTAGGGAGATTGGTCTATAATTTTCTTTCTCTGTTTTCAGCCTACCTGGTTTAGGTATCAGTACCATATCTGTGTCATAAAAGGAGTTTGGTAGGACTCCTTCAATCCCTATTTTTTCAAATAGTTTATATAACATTGGAGTTAATTGTTCTTTAAATGTTTGGTAGAATTCACATGTAAATCCATCTGGTCCTGGGGATTTTTTCTTAGGGAGTTGATTGATAGTTTGTTCTATTTCTTTTTCTGAGATGGGACTGTTTAGGATATTTACTTCTTCCTCTGTTAGTTTGGGCAAGCTGTATTTTTGGAGGTATTTTTCTATTTCATTTAAGTTGTCGAATTTATTGGCATAAAGTTGGGCAAAGTAACTCCTAATTATTGCTCTAATTTCCTCTTCGTTAGTGGTGAGTTCTCCCTTTTCATTTTTAAGACTAACAATTTGATTTTCCTCTTTCCTTTTTTAAATCAGATTTACTAAGGGTTTGTCTATTTTGTTGGTTTTTTCATAGAACCAGCTCTTAGTTTTATTAATCAATTCAATAGTTTTTTTACATTCAATTTTATTGATCTCACCTTTTACTTTTAGAATTTCAAGTTTAGTGTTTGACTGGGGGTTTTTAATTTGTTCCTTTTCTAGCATTTTTAATTGCAAACCCAATTCATTGACCTTCTCTTTCTCTATTTTATACAAATAGGCCTCTAGAGATATGAAATTTCCCCTTATTACCGCTTTGGCTGCATCCCATACATTTTGGTATGATGTCTCATTATTATCGTTTTCTTGGGTGAAGTTATTAATTATGTCTATGATTTGCTGTTTCACCCAATCATTCTTTAGTATGAGATTATTTAGTTTCCAATTATTTTTTGGTCTACTTCCCCCTGCTTTTTTGTTGAATGTAATTTTCATTGCATCGTGGTCTGAAAAGGATGCATTTACTATTTCTGCCTTACTACATTTGAGTTTGAGGTTTTTATGTCCTAATATATGGTCAATTTTTGTATAGGTTCCATGAACTGCTGAAAAGAAAGTGTATTCCTTTCTGTCTCCATTACATTTTCTCCAGAGATCTATCATATCTAACTTTTCTAGTATTCTATTTACCTCTTTGACTTCTTTCTTATTTATTTTGTGGTTTGATTTATCTAATTCTGAGAGTGCAAGGTTAAGATCTCCCACTATTATAGTTTTACTGTCTATTTCTTCTTGCAGCTCTCTTAGTTTCTCTTTTAAGAATTTAGATGCTACCCCACTTGGTGCATATATGTTTAATATAGATAGTGCTTCATTATCCATGCTACCCTTTAGCAAGATATAGTGTCCTTCCTTATCTCTTTTAATTAGGTCAATTTTTGCTTTAGCTTGATCTGAGATCAGGATGGCTACCCCTGCTTTTTTGACTTCACCTGAAGCATAGTAGATTTTGCTCCAACCTTTTACCTTTAACCTGCATGTATCTCCCCTCTTCAGGTGTGTTTCCTGTAAACAACATATTGTAGGATTCTGGCTTTTAATCCATTCTGCTAACCGCTTCCTCTTTATGGGGGAGTTTACCCCGTTCACATTTATGGTTAGAATGACCAATTCTGTATTACTTGCCATCTTGTTAACCCCGGTTTATGCTTTCCTCCCTTCTTTCCCCTTTCCCCCCCTTCCAAGTATTAAGCTTGTGAGCACCCCTTGCTTCTCACAGCCCTCCCTTTTTAGTGTCCCTCCCCCCGCCTTAGAGTTCCTCCCCCTATCTTACCCCTTTCCCTCCCAGTTCCCGTATTCCCTTCCTCTTAGCTTATTCCTTCCCTTTCCACTTTTCCCTTCTCACTTTTCAATGAGATGGGAGAAGTTTCACCATAGATTGAATATGTCTTAAGATTTTTCACTTAAAGCCAATTCTGAAGGCAGTAAGATACCCACTATATTCATCCCCCTCCATTCTTTCTCTCAGATATAATAGGTTTCCTATGCCTCTTCATGAGATGTACTACCCCCACTTTACCCTTTTTCTGGTACAATGTCCTTTCCACATCAATTTCTAGAACAAGGTATACATGTATTCTTTATACATCTATATAGTCAAAATATAGTTCCCAAGATTAATCTTTACCTTTTTAGATTTCTCTTGAGTTCTATATTTGTAGATCAAACTTTTTGTTAAGTTCTGGTTTTTTCATCAGAAATAGATGAAATTCGCTTACTTCGTTGAATGTCCATCTTCTTCCCTGGAAAAAGATGCTCATTCTCGCTGGGTAAGTTATTTTTGGTTGCATACCAAGTTCCTTAGCCTTTCGGAATATCATATTCCAGGCCCTTCGATCTTTTAATGTGGATGCTGCCAGATCCTGGGTGATCCTTATTGTGGCTCCTTGATACTTGAATTGGGTTTTTCTAGCCGCTTGCAATATTTTTTCTTTCATCTGAGGGTTCTGGCATTTGGCCACTATATTCCTTGGTGTTTTGATTTTAGGATCCCTTTCAGTGGGTGATCGATGAATCCTTTCAATGTTTATTTTTTCCTCTGTTCCTATGACTTCTGGGCAGTTCTCTTTGATAATTTCCTGGAAGACAGTGTCCAGGCTCTTTTTTTCATCATGTTTTTCTGGGAGTCCAATGATTCTCAGATTGTCTCTCCTGGATCTGTTTTCCAGGTCTGTTGTCTTCCCCAGAAGGTATTTCACATTTTTCTCCATTGTTTGATTTTTTTGGATTTGCTTGACTGATTCTTCTTGTCTCCTCGAGTCATTCAATTCCACTTGTTCAATTCTGATTTTCAGTGAAGTATTCTCTTCACTCACTTTTTTAAAATCTTTCTCTAATTGTCCAATTGAGTTCTTTTGTTCTGTGGAATTTTTTTCCATTTCGCCAATTTTGTTTTTTAGAGAGCTGTTTTCTGTTTCCAGTTCACTAATCCTATTTTTCAAGGATTTTACTTCTTTATCCATTCTCTCTTTAACTGACTTCTCCAGGCTCTTTTGCCAAGCCTCCCTCTCCTTTTCCCATTTTTCTTCTAGCTCCCTTGTGAGAGCCTTTTTAATCACTTCTATGAGGTTCATCTGTGCTGAGGAACAGATGCTCTCCTCCTTTGGGGATTCACCTGGGGACTGCCTGTTTTTAGTCTCCTCAGGATTTAGAGTCTGCTCTCTATCTGTGTAGAAGCTGTCAAGGGTTAAAGTCCTCTTCAGCTTCTTGCTCATTCTGTCTATTAATCAGAGACAAACTACCAAAGAAAAACAGAAAAAACTGGAGTCTTTCTTTGGGGGGGGAGGCTTGGTGTGTTATCAAGCTTCCTCTACAGACTGCCGGGGGCAGCAGTGAGGCACTAGCAGGACTGTGCTGCACCTGCGCTCTGAGATCCCAAAGCGTGCTGAGTCACTGAGGGGGGGGAAGGGGGGGGGGGCGGCCAGGTCCTGAGAGACTCCAGCTGTTTGGGGTTGTATTCTTCAGCCCCGGTGTTTTTAGCTTCTCTGCTGGGCTGTTGACTTGCTGCCGGAGGAAAGTATCCAAACCTGTAGCGAAGCTCTCCCCGCAGAGACGGCTACGATCACTCTCCACCCCCTCTCCAGTCTGCTCCTGTGCCCTCACTGCCGCTGCCCACCGCCTGCGCCCGATCTAAAACCGCCCCAGCCCTCCAGTAAAGACAGACCTTTCTTGGCGGATCTCAAGGATGGCTTCTCTTGGTAACTATTTGTGGGTTTTTTTCAGTCAAGCATTGATTCAGAGGCTTGTAATGAAATGGATAGTGAGAGAAAGCGTGGAGCTTATGCAGCTGTGAGCCTCCTCTCCGCCATCTTAACCGGAAGTCTCACAATCCTTGTTCTTAAGGATTCTCAATCATGTTCTCATGATGCCCACAGTCTAATTGGAGAAACAAAATGCAAACAACTATGTACAAACAAGATAGAGACAGGATAAATTTGGGGTGTTGTTATGCCAAAGGAGAAGCCTCTTGTTGAAGATGGGACTTGAAGGAAGCCAGAGAAACTAGAAGATAAGGATCAGAAGGGAGAGTGTTGTAGTCACGGGGGACAGCCAGTGAAAACTCTGTAGTAGTAGACTTCTCTATAGTAAGAGCATAGACTATTATGGACAAGCAATAATGCTGAATTACAGAACACAAGGAATACATAGTTCCTAATGTCTGAGATGGAATTCAAAATCAAATCTTTTTATCTCCAAATCCAACAATCTATTAATTGCTCTACATTGCCTTTCTAGATCTAGTGACCATCCTCCAGGTAGAAGCCTAGAGAATCACAGAATTCTAAATTTGGAAAGGACCTTAATAGTTACCAAATTCAACCCTTATCTTTAATAAGAAGTCATCCAGCCTCTTAAGAACTGCCAATGGGGACAAAACCCACTGCCTCACATGGCTTCCCATATTACTCTTGTCTATTCTTAGGAATGTTTTCCTGAAAATGACCCAAAATTCATGTCTTTGCATGACTCCTACTTCTTGCTTCAAAAACCAAGATAAACTAAACCAAAATTCAACTTCAAAAGAAGATGAAGTGGGTTGCTAGCCAGAATTACCCTTTGTCCAACCAAAAGGAGCATCAAGAGCTTTCAATGTCTTAGGATATTTTTTATCATTTCATCTTCCCTGGTAAGCATTTTACTGGCCAAATCTTTTTTCCACATTATGAGACAAAGAGTAACTGAAAAAAACCAACATGGCACAGATAAGTATACATATATATATATATATATATATATATATACTTTTTTAAAGGAATTAGCCCAATTAATCTGAAAAAAATGAAGAATAAGGTCAGAAGGAAAATATTTAGGTAACTTACAGTCGATTTTAATATATATTTCTGTACATTGCTAACAGAATTCTGTTGCTATGATGTAAAAATGGCAAATTTCCTGTCACTCTAGTCTTGCACAGTCCAGAGCAGATCTCTTCCCAGCCAAAAGGATTGTTGCCCTGTAGGACTTTT
Source organism: Antechinus flavipes (assembly GCF_016432865.1). NCBI lineage: Eukaryota > Metazoa > Chordata > Mammalia > Dasyuromorphia > Dasyuridae > Antechinus > Antechinus flavipes. The sequence goes on along the minus strand of NC_067403.1, from coordinate 81,249,173 downwards.
TAAAAAATTATAAACTTAAGGAAGAGATAAAACTTGTGAAAGTTATACGTTGATCTGCCTAGTCTCTCTCTTGTTCTTATTAAGAAATTGCTGTCACTTCAGAAAAGAATCTGTCATCCCAAGAAATGAATAAATCAGGGGACTCAGGTCTCTTTTTTTTCTTCTGACAGCTTGACCCCTCATCTCTGGTCCTCCTTTCCTTGCCCCACAGGCCTTTGTTTCTTTTTCAGTGCTGGATCATTGCTTTCATTCCTTTGGCCTCTGAGATGACTGTGCTTGTAAGAGAATCCGATAGCTGCAGGAAGAGGCTTTAATCCCAGCAGCCAGCCTAGATTTGAAAGTTTAGACAGCAGCCACCCCTTTATGGAGGAGCATACTCTCCAAAATCTTTCCCCTACAAAATTATTTATATAATATATTGTTTTCTTAGAGGAAAATTATTTAACAGACCCAAAAGAAAAGGGGAAGGAAACTCATAGGAGAATACATAAAAACAAAGTCTACAAAAAGAGGAATTTTCCCCCTAAATGTGAGCCTCCCCAGTCTGAAAGTCAAGTTTACTTCAATCAACAAGCTTAGAATTGAAAAAAATTTCCTCGTGGCAAAAGAGACAATTAGTAGGAGCTAGAAGATTTTTTTTTGTTTTGTTTTGGTTTAGTTTTTTGGTAAGGTTGGAATAGTCATAAGTTTTTACCTTGTCCTATATAGCCTTCCTTTAGAATGTTAGCTCTCTGTGGTCAGGTACGTTTTTGTTTTTGTCTTTACAGACTCAGTGCTAAGCATGATATCTGGTTAATATTAGGCTCTTAATATTGTTTGCTGAATGAACAAGCATGATAGAATCTTAGTCCTGATCATGTGAATTTAGAAGCATCTTTCAATCATTCAGTCATTCTTCGTCACTACTTAATAGCTATGGAAATCAAGGAAGAATCAAGTTGGATTTTACACTCAATGTGCAAAAATTAGAACACTTATTTGAAAAGCATTCCTCTAATGCTCTGTGTTATGTTAAAATAACAATAATATCTCCTCCTCATGACTTTTAATTTCTATAGACAAGATGGAGATTTGTATAATGTCAATGATAATCCTAAACCTAAATTATATGGACCTCAGTTTCCCACATCTGCTAGAGTAGAGAATTGACCTTAGATTTATATCTGAAGGAATCCTAGACATCAAAGAATTGAAACTCTTCATTTTTATATATAAGAAAAACTGAGTCTCCAAGAGATAGTCTAATCTGCCCAAAGTTACATTGGTCATAATTTAAAAAGTGATGTTTTCATCCCCAGGTCTCATTTCTCCCCAAACTGGAATCTTTCCAATATATTAATGCTTCAAGATGTAGAACTCTTAAGACCTCTTCAAATTCTGATCATCTTTGATTTCTGTGTGAATAATGCCAATGCAGAATCACACCTTTAAACATTTGAACCATTTTTATTTTCTTTTGTTTTATTTTGTTTTAAGGAGAAGGAGAAAAGTAAAGGTGATGATTCTTTATCTTGTTTTTCTCCAAAACAGAATTACTTCCCATTTTGATACTACCCCTAAAACAAAAGATTCCTCACTAGGTGCATTCTCTGCAAAATAGAATTAAGCTTACCATCAGTTTTAAGCTAAAACTGAGTTTCTATGTTTCCTTGGGCAGTTTTAGAAACATGTCTGTAAATAATTCATTTCTGAGGTAAATGGTATCATATCATCTAGTACTGGTCTAGGAGTAAATGGAATTAGGTTCAAATATCACCTCTGCCTTGCTGTATGACTATGGGCAAATTACTCAATCTCTGAAATTGTTTTTTCATTTGTTAAAAAGAATAGTACAATTATCCCTTCCACATTGTGACTTTTCCCATCACAGTTTTGATATAGTAGATTGATATAAGAAATTAAATGGGAATTTTGGAGAGCTTTGGGGAAGCCATAGTTGACACATAAAGGCCAGCAGAGAACAAGTTTAGAAACTCAGAAAGACATAAAATAAATGTATAGTATTGTATAATACCAACCCATATTTCACAATAAGGTACTGTAAACACTCCATTAAAAAAAATAGACTTCTTCACTGGTATGAAGGGAGAACCAAAGACATTTATACAGATTTTCTACATCATGGCAGAGTTGGGAGGGATTGGGAGGAGGGGGCTAGAGTGTCACAGCCCTAACCCCTATGTTGTGGAAGGGATAACTATACTCTACTTTGTAATACTCATATTACAGATTATTGTGAGAATTATGAGATAGGGGATAAAGACAGAACCTGTGATTTAATAATATAGGAAACTTCCAGGAAGTTTAATTAATATTGGAAACCTCTCTATCAATACAAGTTGACATCATCTCTGCATTTCTGGTTGCCTAGAGCCCAGCGTCTTAAACTGTGGTTCAAGACCCCTTCTGGGATCTCATAACTGAAATTTGGAGTTGTGAAATTATGATTTATTATCAATAAATATTTGATCAGTATACCTATTTTATATACCTATGTATCCAGGTCAAGTAAAAAATTTCTCAGGCAAAAAGGGGGCACCAGGGGGAAGTTTAAGAAGCCCTACTCTGAAACAGTGAGGTTAAATATCTAGGATATATGTCACAGATTACATTTGAACCCAGGACTTCCTTCAAGGCTAACAACACAGTCTCTCTGTTAATTGAGATGTTGTATTGAAAAGTTCTTTGTAAACTTTTAATCATGATGTAAATGTCGGTTAGTAGTAGCTAGGAAAACATACTTGGTTTATCAAAAGCTTCTGATTCCTATTTTGAAGTTGAAACTATTTCAACACCAAGAAAAGTTTTTCTGTGGTTTATTAGTCACATATAAGTAGGGTGTGAAACGAGAATGAGTCAGATAAAACTGTTTGGCCTTATATTTGATCCAAAATTCCAGAGGTGAGAAAAAGGATAATAACTGACATTTATATAAAGTTTAAAAGTTTTCAAAATGCTTTACAACATATTTGAGTCTCACAACAAACTGGATGGTAAGTATTATTACCTCCATCTAACAAAGAGACTAAGACTCACATCTCTCTATCCATGTCCTAAAAATACTATTAGGTCTAAAGATGAATGATTTGTCTATGATACTATGACTGTCAGAGGCAGGATTCAAATCCACACACAAATTAGACACAATAAAACTGTTCTCATCATTTTAAATGATACATCATAAGATTTAGTGAATAATTATTCAATAATGTAGTTATTTCAAAAATTTCTCCTAGGTCAGATGAAATTCGTACACTCCATCACCACCCATAAAGAATATAAATATTCCTAGAACCCTTACTCACTCCTTAACTATTAATCTTTAAAAAAATGAATAGCCACCATAGCAATGAGGATGTTTCACTGGGAAAGGGGTTTGAGAAAACTAGCTACATTGGAAAGAATGATTTCTCCAATGAATAGTGAATCTGAAGACTATTGAGATTATACAACAGTTCAGGGAATTTATGAGCCTGGGTAGAACAAATCCAGATTAGTATTAAGTATTTGCATTGTTACTAGACAGAAAGATTAAGTCCTCAAAACTCATTCTCCCCCCAGGGGTTTTGTTGTTGTGTATTTTTGAGTGTGTGCTTGGTTTTTGGTTTTTTGGCCATACTGTGTGTGGGAAGGCAATCAAACCCAATGCTATAAAACTTGGTTGGCTCATTGATTTTATGGTTGGAAGAACACAAAAAGAACAACTTTCACATTCTAGCCGCATTCATCTAATCTGAATTCATTTCGAAAGCAATTAAGAATCAGCTTGATATAGTAGATAGAATGCTACTTTTGGAGTCTGGAAGATGGGTTTAAATCCTGCTTCTGACACTCAGTAGCTTCATGACCCTGGGCTTGTCAATTAATCTCTCTTGACTTCAATTTATTCGTCTATAAAATGACTGGGTTAAAGTAGGTAATTGCTAAGGTTTCTTTAAACTCTAGAGCTAATAAATGTACATTTATTGAACTCCAGTTTAACTTGTGATGCTCCTGCTACATGTTGGAATGGCACTGGGCGTAGTAGATAGAATGATGAGCCTGGAATCAGAAGACTTGGTCTCAAATTCTTCCTCTGGTACATATGGGTCCTGAGACTCAGAAAAAATTCACTTAATACTCTCAGGCAACTCCCTTGGACTAATTTGCTTAGACATAACCAGATTTTAGGTGACAGGGTTTCTTACACCAGAAGTTCCCCTAAAGGGATGAAATTACAGATATTTTGAGTATCTGAAAATGGCATTGTGCTAAACTGAAGGAAGATGCAAAATTGACTGATATGTCTAATGTGGTTTCAGCAAATTCTAGTGTGTTATAATGAGAAAAACTGATCAATTTGAAGTAAGGTACACAGGGCAAATAGCAACTCTGAGATCATTCCTTAGGTAATCCTGAACAAATGAATTCATGTGTACAAATTTTCCTCACCTATAAAATGAGAGATTTGGAGTGGGCCATTTCTAAGATCCCTTGCAGTTCCAAATCTGTCATTCCTTGAGCCTAGAATTTCATTATATGTTCTCTTATTAGCTCATGAGTCCCATAGAAATTGATAGGGCCTGATGCTAAAAATCCTACAATGTGATAAAGGGATTGTAAATAAAGTCTTAAATATCACATGCATTGTTCAAAAAGACTCACCAAAGCAAGAAAAATAATGACTTGTAGGAGTGACTAAATGGATGACCTATGAAGAAAACTTTAGTCTCCCATGGTTGCTGTGGAAATGCTTTCCAAGAGGTCTGACCTACTGAGATAGTGTCAATAAAATATGGTGTAGTGGCAATAGCAAGATTATACAATTATTCTGATGGATGTGGCTCTTTCTGGCTCTTTCCAACAATGAGATGATTCAGATGAGTTCCAATGGTCGTGATGAAGAGAGCCACCTACCCCCCAGAGAGAGGACGATGGGGACTGAATGTGGATCTCAACACAGCATTTTCACTCTTTCTGTTGTTGTTTGCTTGCATTTTGTTTTCATTCTCAGATTTTTTCTTCTTGATCCAATTTTTCTTGTGCAGCAAGATAACTGTATATATATATATTGGATTTAACATATATGTTAACATATTTAACATGTGTTGGATCACCTGCCATCTAGGGGAAGGGGTGAGGGGAAGAAGGTAAAAAGTTGGAACAGAAGGTTTTGCAAGGGTCAATGTTGGAAAAAATTACCCATGCATATGTTTTATAAATAAAAATCTTTAATAAAAAAAAGATGGAAAAAGAAAAACAAAACAAAACAAAAGAAAAAAAAATTTTAAAGACTCTCAAATCTGTAAAAAAAAAAAACACACAAAAAAACAAATATGGTATAGAAGAATTTCTTCACCATGAAGAGGTAAATATTTCTTTCTTTTCTCCTTGGACATGTGGTAAAGGGTAAGTGCACCCTGACCATCAACTAGAGCTAGCCAAGACACAACTTAATAAATTAGATAAAGATGTTTACTGTTTCTCTTCCATAGTAAAACAAAGTGGTCATAAAATACAAAGTACCTTATCCCAAATATACCATAGTTTTACAGGCTTAAAAACTAGGAGGGGGATGGATTCTGTTTCTTTCTTCTTTAATCATTTTTAATGACCATGAAGCTAGTGGCTACCAACAAGCCTCCTATTCTGTTTGTGAGAGGAAAGGGCCAAGGGGTCAACCTTTGTCTCATTTTCTCCTCTACTTTAAAATAATTTATTCTGAATGTTTATATGTGTATTTGGTCAAATATTTATGCATGTATGTATTTTTTTTATTTTTTTTGCATGTATGTATTTTTACACTCTGCTACCATATCCAATGGTTGGGGAAAAGTGGTAGAGCCCTTGATCTCAAAAAAGAAACATATTTTGGACTTTTCTCTCCACAGGGAAAGCCTAAAGTAGAGGAAAATTGGAAGGTGATTAATAAAAAGAAGGACAACACCCTCTATACTCTGAGATAGAAGTGAAGTCAAAAGCATTGAAAGCCAACAAGGCAATAACAATGGATGTCCACAGCTAAAGGGAAAAAATCCCCAAATCTTTTAGCTTTATAGCAGTTCAAGACATTGTAGTTTCACAGACAGCTTAAGTATCCTCAACAAAGTTCTCCAAAGAAGAACAAGATTAATCATTGAATCACTGTCAAGTTTCCTCTCTTCTGACTCAACTATGATGAAGACTGATTTTGAGGGTTATTCAATTTATCCAAAGTTTCAGATCAATCAAGCTTTGTGACATGAAGTTGGGAGGGGTTACCATCCAGATCCAACCCAATGGAGAGTGTCACATCGGTCCCTAAGTAATGATGCTTTGAATATCATCAACAAAATCAGAATCAACTAAAAAATGTCCAGCCAGAGCCACCCATTTATAGTTTCCTAATTTGAACAGGATAGAACATGGTTAATCATTAACTTCATTCCCTATTACTCTATAAAAATGAAAGCTTCACAGAATGTTGATGGTCAAATCATCCTGTTTGTTTTATGTACTATAATGCCCAGCATGGCTTGAGTTGTGTTTTAGGGAGGTTACTCTGTAAACCAACTGTATAGATAGGGATAGAATGGCTGTGCCAAATGTGTAGCCTGTTAAAAATAGATAACAAAGAATGTTTAGGAGTAATTCAAACAAATGACCACTAGAAAAAACTGCATTTTGAAGGTTATTTTGCAATCCACATTCATTTTTCCTCAGAGAGGTTTCATAATCTATGAAACCTCAGATTTCTCAATAATTGTTCTATTGGAAAAAGTCTCCCTACATTCAAAGTCCAAATGGACATAATGATACTGGCAACTTTTCTGTTTCCGACATCATCAGGGATGCATAAAAATTTACAATTTTTCATGATAAAACCCAGAAATGTTTACTAGACTAGTACCTCCCCTCCCATACACTAAATTACCAAAATACAAAACAAACTGCTTTCACATTCATAATCTGGAGTGTGGGGTTTTGTCTTAGTATAATATCAAATCTCATTATCTTGTTCAAGATTTTAAATAGAGCTAATAGGTTAGTGTCCTTTTATGGGTTCATTCTCTTGACAAAGAGACAAGCAAATGAAGATGGATAATAATGGATTTAATCACATTTTTAGAACAACCCCTAAGGAAATTGCATTTCACAATTCTTTTCACAGAGAGAATAAAGAAATTAAACAGATGATCTGCCCTTTTCAGTGAGTGAGGCAATCAGTGGCTCTGGGGAGTAATGAGGATATTGGGACGCCTGGAGAATATTGGCTCCCAAACCACTCTTCACCTTGGGTTTGTCATTGTTTTTCAGAGGCATTCATGAATGTCTTGACGAAAGTAAAAATTCCCAGGAAATCAAAGAGGCCAGAAGACTTTGGAGTTTGAGTCTTTTCTCTGTCACAGATATGTAATGTGACATTGGAATTCATCGACTGGGCTTCAGCTGCCACATCAAGCAAAACAAGGGGACATTAGACTAGATGATTTCAGGGTTCCATGCAAAGAACACGGAACTTGTAGTCAGAAAAATCTGGGCTGCAGTCTTAGCTCTATTTACTATCTAAATAAAATTGGATATTTCACCTAATTCCTTTGGATTCTTGGTATTCTTGCCTACAAAAATGAGAGAACAAGTTGACCTCTAAGGTCCCTTCCAACTATTGATCTGGGATCCTATGATTTTATGAACTTAAAATCCCTTTCAGTATTGTCAGTATAATCTTTTTTAAAAGACTATAACTCTAAAATTCTACGAATTGAATGAAGCAATTCTGTCACCTCATGGAAACAAAGAACCAGAGGAATAAAGAAACTCTCAAGACTGTAAAGGTCATACCAAGTTCCATTTGATCACACTTACGCCTCAGGGTGCCAGACATATTTTTAAAACATATTCCACATGTGGATCAGGGAATCAGTCTTGGCAAAAAGAAAAGGATGTAAGGATGAGATTCCTTTCAAAAGTATTAAGTGTATGGAGGGAGGAAGACTGATCATTGATCTAGATCTGGCATTTTCTTGGCATCTGACATAATAGAGTGGTTTCCAAAGACTCTTTCTTGGGATACTTCATTTATTTCTCCCACTTAACCACGTGAGACAATCCTCCCAGCAACTGTCAAGGAGTGGTCTGAGAGATACAATTGAAGGAAAAAGAGGAAGGAATATGCACCTAGTAAATCTAACACATCATTTCTGTTGGCACAAAGAAAAATAAAAATATCTGTTTGAAGCCAGAGTAATTTGGCAACTACCACAAGACAAATTGAAAGTCTCAGTTGATGTTTTCTATCTTCTGGGAAGTTTGAGTTGGACTTCAGGACTACTGTGAATAAACAAATTAAGGATTTACCCATTTATGAAGCAGAGGCACTATTCAAGAATCATTCTGACCCAGAGCCATAATACTCAGACATTTTCATCCCTGGAACAAATTTTATAAAATGTACTCTTAAATCAACTTTTTTTAAAGAAAAATTTAATGGAAGAGGAAGACAGAAGTTCTGGAACATCATGAAGCTGTACAGGAATACTGGAACCAGGCTAATATCTCTTGGCTTATGGTCATTGAGTGGGGGAAGTATCATCTGATAGCTTCCAGTTTTTATTAAGAATTCCTGCTGATGAGTTGTTAAACTATTTATTTTTTAACTACTGAATTACTCCAGGTGTAAACAGCCCTCTCTTCAGGCCCTTGAAGCAAAGTCACCATTACTTTGCCTTAAAAAATTAGTTATTCTTTCCACAGCTGGATCCGTTCTTGTCAATGGTTGCACTTTTACACAGTTCAGTTTTGGTAATGATGCAAAAAGACTGGTCAGCCCAATTCCCCATGAAACTATGATGTCCTTCTGCCTCTAAATTCCATGAAGAAATTTAAACTCCATAGCCCAAGTACTCTGGAACAAATGCATCCAGGACACAGCTGAGTTTGAAGTTTACACGTAACTCATAAAAACTGAACATTCATTGTGGGTTCCCTCTTCTCTCATTTATTGTACCTCAACAGCTCTCCACATTAACATCTATTTTCTTTTCCTTTGTTCTAATCTTTCAGAAGGAAGTGGGGCACTTCCTTGCCAGGTCTAACTCTCAATGCAACTCAAGCAACCAAGTGACTGCTAAGTACAAGACACTCACTAAATACTAGGGCGTGCAAAAAGAAGAAATAAAATGTTCCTGCCCTCAAATAACTAATATTCTACTAAGATGTGGGAGATAGATAAACTTACAAATGAGGGAGATGCAAAATAAAGCATGACCAGGTCAAGGGAAATATCCCAGACAATATATTCAACATTTTCAACATCTTGGTCTCCTCTAAAAGCTTGATCATCTTCTTAAATATCAGTATCTTCCTCTCTACTAGCTATCTTCCCCCCTGAGCTACCCCTAAATGACCTTCATTTTGTTATGTTAACCATTATGTCTTCTTCACTTCCAGCTTTTAAAAATTCACTGTCTCCACTATCTTATCATTTACTTAATTTTCAACCTGTACCTCCAGCCCATCTATGTGCCTGAAATTGCTTAAAATTGCTTATTCCAAAATTACCAGCATCCTTTTAACTGCTGTGTCTGATGACTTTAGCAGTTTTCCCCCTCCTTGAGGAGGAAATTGCTTTGGACATCCCTGACCACACTATCTTATGTGTACTCTCCTCTCTTGACTTCCATGACATTGATTTTTTTCCTGCTATTGATCTCATGCTCTCCAGTATTTAGTAGTCACCCAACATTTATCATTAATTTAGAGCCAATTCAATGCACATTTATTATGCATCTTCTGTATGCAAGGCATTGTAAACAATTCCTGTCTTCAAGAATCTTATATCCTACATATAGAAGGGAGAGGATAATAAATATATATAGATACAAGACAATTTTAAAAGGGAGAAAAACCAACTAGACGGGTCAAAGAAGGCTTTATGGAGGAGGTGGGTACCTGAACTAACTTTTAAAGAAAGATAGAGAATCTAAGAAGCAGAGATGAGTAGAGAATTCATTCCAAGCAAGGGAGACAGCCTATGAAAATGGATAAGGGTGGGAAATGGAGTTTCAAGTTCAGAGAAAAATAAATACTTTCCTAGACATTTCCATCTATGAGTTTGTTTACTTTAATATCCTAAAATAAACTTGAAATCTTCAAAAGGTTTGATCAGTGAAAAGCACTGAACATAAAGAACCAAAATAAGAAAATCACCCACTCTAAAATGCTAGATCAGGAGGCCTTACCTCCAAGGCTTTTAACTGACGTCATTAGAAAACTCTAAGAAATGTACTTTTCCAATCACTCAGATCTCATTGTTTCCAATCATCCATGTGATTGTAGCAGCATCTTTCTCTTACTGACTTTCTGACTCTCCTCCCTCCCACCCTACACCAGATGTCCTACAGTTTTCAAAACATCCTCAGATTTTTTTATTAGATAGTCTGGGATATTTGTCTTGGGATCTTCCAGTGTCCTGGGTTTTGTTTAAGGTTGTTGATTTTAGGGGAGTGGGAGGAGGTAGTTGGCTATTTGCTGCCCCAAGCTCTGTCAGGCCTTTCCCCGGTTCTGACCTCTCAGGAAAGATGGAAATCTTATTTCCTGCCTCTGAAGAGAAATCCTCAACAATTTCAGGATCCTAATCACATTAAAAAGTAATTGTTCCCTCTCCTTCCCTCCCACCAACATAAAGAAGAGTCAGAGTTTATGTCCTTTCATAGCCCTATCAAAAAAAAAAAAAAAAAACAGAAATAAGACAAATAATTTCAGCTCTAAGGTAAGATGACCATATACATGTATAGTTACCTTTATGATAAAATAATCAATAATAATTTACATTTCTACTGAGACCTTTCCCTTTCCACTGAAGTCTCTGAATCATTAGATCTTGCCATCCATCCTGAAGCAGTCCTTTCTAAATATATTATCTACACACACACACACACACACACACACACACACACACACACCTCTTTGGAATGTAAGTTTCTTGAGACTATCTTATTATATAATTTGTATACCTAACATTTAGCCCAATGTTTAACCCACAGTGTTAAACTTTAAAATGTTTGTATTCATTCATTTATTTATTCATGCATTCATTCATTCATTTCACAGATGAAGAAACTAATGGCCAGTAATCATGCATTTCTGTTTTTTGACTATTTATACAATAAAATAGGTAGTAACTAGAATAAGATTCCTAGAATTGATGTTAACAAGAATTCATCCACTTTGCAAACATGCTATGTTCAGTAGTAAATGTTTAGTAATCTGCTATTAATACTAATGATTATTTTATAAAATATTTATCTACAAAATTTAATTGATGTACCATACTGATTATTCATCTCCAGATTATATGGAATAAAAAAAGCTTTCAAAATATAGATATCTAACTAAAAAAAAAACAAAGTCATATGCAAACAGGAAGGAATATATATTATCCCAATTATTGTGACTGTTACTAGAGCAATGCCAAAGATGGTTTCCATGACTATTCAAAAGAGGAGTTTCTATCTCAAACTGGATCTGAATTTCAAAGCTGGACTCAGATACTAGTTTTATGAGTAGGCAAGTAACTAAACCTCAATTTGCCTCAGTTTCCTCATGTGTAAAATGAAGATCATTATAATACCTACCTCCCAGGGGTTGTTGTAATGAACAAATGAGATAATACACTTATAAAGTGCTTAGTATAGTTTCTAGCACATAGTAGGCCCTATATAAATGTTAGCTATTATTATTCCAGTGAGTTATAGAAAGATTCATTTCCAAATAAAATCCTAATTCCCTCTTTATGGGAAAAAATTGGCCTTATTAAAAAATATTCCTTGCCAAAAAAAGTTTCATTACTCAAAATAATCAATCAACTTTCAACCCTTAGGCACTCTGCAATTTATGCTTTCAAACCTTCCAGGAGTCTTTTGCAAATTCTAACCTCAAAGAGATTTCCCATCATTTTCAGTGACTAAAACATATAATTTCCTAAGTAAATGTCCATTTGGCCACAATGGGCTTTAAAAAAAGTGATTTGTAAACTAGCCAGCACATGCTCCATGTTTCCTATCTCTATGGATACAACCACCCCTGCTAGCATAATTACAAAACACAAGAGTCTGGGTCTAATATCAGTTTAAGAGGAAAACATAACTCTACGTCATACTGGGAATGCTCTAAGATAGATAAATCCTCACCTTGGTTAGAATAAAGGCTTCAACACCATGGCTAATGCCGAGTCTACATTTTAGTCACCACTGTCTCTATTAATGCAATGATGGGGGGATGTGATGAAAAAGGGAAGAAAAAAATAGTCGGACTTTGAACAAAGTGCATTAAATGGCTCTTGGGATGAATTTATGTGCTTTGACTGAGCAATCATTTCACTTTCAGCTAACGGTTTACTCCCTATAATATTAGGTCCATCGATTTTAATTTAGGCTATACATACAGAAGACCAAAGTCCTCCATTTATCCCTGGAACTGCCTGGCTAATAGACCAGGGTCTAGCAGGAGAAAGGGAGGGGTACTGTTTTCTATTCCTGAAACTCCAGAAAACAGTAAATTGAGCCTAACTCCCTTCCAACATCAAGAACAGAATGGGGGGGGGGTTGTTTAATTACTTCTTTGCTGAGAAATTCTTTGCTGCTTACCAAATTTCCCAAATGGTGTTCCTCCTTTTCTAACAAGAGAAATGACTTGCTGGGGGTTTTTTGGGTTTGATCAAATACAATGTTTTTTTTTTTTGAAGTTACCATTTTTGAGGGATTTCCTCTTCTTTTTTTTTTTTTTTTTTTTTTTTTGACTTATGTTTGACTTATAAGGGACTTCCCATTGACAAAGCCAGGATCACCACTTGTACTGAACTTTTGCAACAATGGTATGTTGTAAAAATAATTTCTGTCTTTAAAGACCATCCAAAGACACTTTTAAGCAAATTCAAAGCATGTATAGAGTAATTTCAAGAAGTAAAAAAGCAAAGGGAAAGAGGCTGAAGGTCAGGAAAAGCTTCACAAAGAAAGAGGAAACTGAGCTATGTTTTGAAGGAAGTTGGACATTCTGAGAAGGTGGAGGTCAATTGAAAGCTGAAAGAGACCTTTGTGGCAGGGTAAATAACTGGTAAACATTTAACAACCAGTTCTTAGGGGAATGAAGAGAATATATACCAATGTTCTTTTAAGTTCAGTATTCATCAATATTTTCTCCATCTCTTTCTTTTTGTTCTAATTTAATCTATTAATTTCCCCAATCACATGTTAAAACAATTTTTAAAACATTTTGAAAGGTTTTGATTTCCACATTTTATCCTTTCCTCTCTCTCCTCTCTTCTCCCTGAAATGGTAAACAATCAGATATAAGTGAAACAGGGCTAGACCACCTTTATTTAATTTTTTTATTGATTCCTTTGCTATTTTTAACCTTTTGCTCTTCCAGATGTGTTTCAGTATTATTTTTTCTAATTCTATAAAAATATTTTTGATAGTTGATAAGTATAGCACTGAATACAAAGATTGGTTTACTTAGAATTGTCATTTTCATTATATTGACTACCCACCCATGAGCAAATATTTTTCCAATTATTTAGATCTGATTTTATTTATGTGAAAAGTTTTTTATAGTTGTAGTTTATGTAGTTCCTGGGTTTGTCTTGGCAGGTACTTTCATGTATTTTATATTGTCTATGGTTATTTTAAATACTCAGCTCTTTCTAAAGTCCAGGGGTCCTCAAACTTTTTAAATAGAGGGCCAGTTCACTATCCCTCAGACTGTTGGAGGACCGGACTATAGAAAAACAAAAACTTTGTTTTGTGGGCCTTTAAATAAAGAAACTTCATAGCCGTGGGTGAGGGGGATAAACGTCCTCAGCTGCTGCATCTGAACTGTGGGCTGTAGTTTGAGGACCCCTGGCTCTAGACAATCAACAAAGTGGGGCCACACACGCTTGCTTTGAGATTATCTAGTCCAATTTTTCTTATTTCAAAGAGGAGATCCAGAAAGATCACAGAGATAGTACACAAAAGAAGTAAGACTTGGGCCACGTTTTCTGATTTTAGAGATAATTCTATTTTCACTGTATCTTACCTCATCCCCAGAAATACATTCCAGACATGGATATTGTTATTGTCTACTCACTTCAGTCGCATCATTGTCTTGGTAGAGATACTGGTTTGTCATTTACTTTCCCAGCTCATTTTACAAATGAGGTAACTGAGGCAAATAGGATTAAATGACTTCCTTAGGGTCACACAGCTAGTAAGAGTCGGAGTCCAAAATTGAACTCAGGAAAATGAGTCTTAATATTTCAGGCTCAGCACTCTAACCACTGCATCACATAGTTGCCAGTTATTGGGGGACCTCTATGCAAATATGTGGAGACGGAAAATGGAAAATGGTATACATTACAGAGAGCAGGAAGATAGTAAAAGTGATAATCAGCCAAGTATTATCTAAGAACTATTCAACAAGAAGAAAAAAATCTTTAAAACCAGAAAAAATGTTAATCCTAGTACTCCAGAAAGCAAAGGTGGAAAATATTTGAGTCAGTCCACTTGTGTGTTCAGCTTGTGTGTAAAAGCCTGAGAAAGTAGAACAACAGACTTGAATCTGAGATCTTCAGAAACCACAGGAAAAAATATTGCTATTTATGAATCAACCAAAGTGAGAAACAAAAACAAGAGCATCTGAAGAAGAAATAACTTTGGAACTATGTGTGCATATGCATTCACATTCCACCAGCAAGGGACCCGAAGGTCAGAACAAGGGGTTCCCATATTCATAGCAATTGTGTACAGCTTCAATTCAAAATTGCTACTCAAATTACTGCTAAAAGACTGTCATACTTGACCAATATACTAAAATCATTCTTTGAAAATTTTCAAGAGAAGCAGAAAAAGAGTTGACTTCCTTCCATAACACTAACCTAGGATTGGTCAATTACCTGAATAGAGGATGTTCAACAGGAAAAATTTGCTCTAGAAGCTTGACCAAAGTCCAAGAATCTCCATGGCAGAAGTCAAATAAAAAGGGCTATCAAAATCATTCATGAAAACGTTCAGTTGATATAACTTAAATGATGATGCAGTAGTAACATCTGTAACTGATTTGCATGTGATACTAGAACAGATGTTTCCCTGAGGTTGCTTTCAATCAACTGGCTACAAAAGAATATTAAAGCTATGAAAGGCCTCATCTTCCATAACATATGAATTCTTGTGCAAATGAGAGAAAGGATGGATGAAATGAGGGGAGTCATCTGTTGAGGTTTTGTTCCCACCCACCAGAAATAGAGCAAACAAGGAAAAAGTTGATATTTTGATAGTTTGCCCCACCTCGAAGCTGTCCATCTTGTTGAAAGCCAAGAACTGCCAAAGAACAAAATTTCTTTTTTTTCTCTTTATCACTTAAAGATCTTAATATTGCTCCCCACTAGGCTGTCAATTTTGCTCCTTGTAGCTCTGTGATAAAAAAGAAAAGAGAGAATATCTAGACCACACATCCTTTGAACCCATTCACACTTTGCAGCATATTGATAGCTGTCACATCAAAAACACAACAGGTTTAAAACCACAAATAGTAGATAGAGGTCCCCTTCTCACTCAGGGATAAGAGAAGTTCTGAAGGTGGGGGATTTCTCCCAGATATCAGCAGGGCATCAGCCTAGAGTCTCAGATGGGAAGAATAAGGATCTTTGTGGAGGTCAGCCCACCTCATTTTTAGTCACTAGTTAAGTGAGTGACTTTGGGGGAATCATATTACTTTATCATAATACCTGTGTTCAAATCCTGTGCTAGGTTCCAGGGGGGAGAGAACATATATATACACAGTTCTTCAGTTCAAAAATCTAATATTCTTCTATGGAAAAACATATATTATATGGAATTATATGGAACATATTTATATATGTTTTTCCATAGAAGAATATTAGATTTATATATATATATATATATATATATATAAATTTATATAAATAAATTTATATTTATATATAGTATTCTCCTGTTTATGGCCTCACTTTTCCCATCTGTATAATTAAGGAGTTGGACTAGATTGGAGGTTCTTAACCTTTCTTTCTGTGGTGGACCCCTTAGGCACTCTGGTGAAATCTATAGATCTTTTCTCCAGATGATGTTTTTTAAATGCATAAAATAAAATTCATAGGCTTAAAAAGGAAACCAATGTATAAAAAAGCATTCACAGAATTACAAAGGAAACCAATCATATTGAAATAAAGATATCAAAATATTTTTTAATTCACAAATTTACAAGGGACAGATAGGTGGTGCAATGGATAGAGCCCTGGAGTCGGGAGTTGCTGATTTCAAATCCAGTCTCAGAAACTTGAGGTCCCAGGTAAGTCACTTAACCCTAATTGCCTGGCCAAAAAAAAAAAAAAAAGTTCACAGATCTCAGATTAAGAAACCCTAGACCAAATGATTTCAAAAATGCCTTCCAGATCTTATCACCCTGTTGCTAGAGTTGTTAAGAATGCTAAGTTTTTTATTGACCGTCTGATTACTTCTACCATAACTTATCCTAATTATCATGCAGTCTTTAAAATACCTCCTTGAGTTGTCTAGTTTATCTGGTCCTTCTTGTTTCTTTTCATAAAGCGGCCCAGACAAAAGGCCTTTCTTTTTTAGGTACATAGAAATATTTGTTTTAAACTGATATAACAGCACGTCAAAGTCCTTACTCCTACCCTCCCAATATCACATACCATATACAATATTATCTAATTTTATGCTACCCCCAATTCACTCATAGGATTTTTGTTGTTTACTTATTTATCTGTCATGTCCAACTCTCTGTGACTCACTTGAGATTTTTCTTGGCAAAGATCCTGGAGAAGCTTGCCTTTTCTTTCTCCTGCATTTTACAAAGAAGGAAACTGAGGCAAACAGGATTAAGTGACTTGGCTAGAACACACAGCTAGTCAGTGTCTGAGGCCAGATGAGAACTCAGTAAGACGAGTTTTTCTGACCCCAGGCCTGCTCAGCAATCTATCTACTGTGCTACCTAGCTGCCCTCTCATAGTTTACAAACTAAATATATTCTTTTATATTACCTCATATAGTCCATGTTTCAGATAAGCCACTTTGCTTGCCCTTTCCTGTACACAGTATTAAGTATGCTCATACATATAGCATATATGCTATATAGACCATTCCCCATGCCTGAAATGACCTGCCTTTTCCTCTAAAAAAAATCCCTAATTCCTCCTAGGAAGGTTTAGGTGCCACTTGAGGTTTTTCCTAATTCTCAATCTTTTAATGTTCTTACTAATTCCAACAAAAAATTTATTCAGTATTGGGTATATAACATATTACATATAATGTAATAAATTATATAATATAAATGTAATATAATTACATTGTATATAACATCAAATATAAACATATAAGTAGAATGTAAGATTCTTGAGATTAAATTTTGTTGCTATTTTTTAGTTTTTCACTTAACATTTAGTGAGGTACCTTGAATACAATAGATACTTCATAAATGCCTACTTAATTGAATTCAATTTGTCTTTGTAGTACCATCATTCAAGAGTGAATTGATGGCCCAGTCCTGACAATGACCAGCAATAACAGGATCCTATATGATCAATATCATACTTGATGCTCTTAACAAGATTTTTTTTCTTCCTATGGATTTCTAACAGATTGGATGAAATATGACCAGATTAAATTTGAGAGAAATTTAAGCAAGGTTCAGCAAGTTGTAGCTGAATCTGTCAAATCATGAGAATCAAAACTGTGTAGTCAAGAGCACAAACAGAATAATTGTTCTATTCCATCCCTGGCACTCTCAATTCCCTCCCCATGTTCCTAATTTCCTGCAATAATATTACACCAATGAACAAGCCAAGCCTTTGGATTTGATTCAGTGAAGCAAAATCTGCCAAGAGCAGACAGGTTTTGATTTTTTATACATTTAAAAAAACATTGACTCAATCCCAATTCCAAGACAGATTTTGTAAAGATTTCATTTTTACAAAATTATAGCTGAAGTGAATGTACTACACCACCAAGAAGAGACATCAGGCTAAATGTATTTTTGATTTCTCATTTTTATTTATCTGTTGTCTGTCTTTCCTAATCCACATTATGTATATGGAGCAGAAAGTTTACTCTAATCTGAAGACCTATGAAATACATTAATCATTATTCATCTTCATGAGACAGCGCTGTATAAGGGAAAAGAGGTTCTGTTTGGAGATAGAAGACCTGGATTTAAATCTCAGCTCTTCTATTTAATAGTTATATAAACCTGGATGAGTTATTTCACTTACTTAAACATCAATTAATTTTCCTATCTATAAAAGACTGGGGAGAGGGGATAGATTTAACCTCTTTGATAACTTTCAACATAAAATCACTATTTGAAATGTTGAATTTTCAAAGAATCATATCAGACCTTGTCCAAGTGGTTGCTCTGCTGTTTCTTTAAGAACATTCACATAATGTGGATCATAAACATTCAAAAAGTATTGAGCTTCTCAAGAATGTATAGCCTATTGTTTGTAACAAATCTTTTACCTTTTGTGGAAAGTTGGATTCCAAACATAGCTAATTATCATTCAGCGCCTGATTTGGCAGATCAAGCTAGATATTATGGTTTTCAATTAAAAATGAGTGTGGCTATAAAGCACCAAGAATGATTTTCCATTGTGGTTCCTCAATTGGCCTGAAAGGTAGTTCATTAATTTGCTTATTCAACAAACATTTATTCAACACCTCCTATGGGCAGTGCTTTGAAGCAGTGGGGTATAATGGATACAGTGATGGTTTTCAGATCAAGAAGACGGATTCAAATCCTACTTCAGATGATTACAGTATAGGAAAAGTCATTTTTCCTTAATGAAGCTCAGAAATCTCCCAGAAATTATCTAATTAATCATAGATTAATTTCAATCTTTATGGGTCAATGAAATTTCCACCATGAGACTTCCACCAGGTTTACAAAAAATCACAATCTTTTCATTGACATTGTACAAAATAAATAGTAAGGTAAATACTAAGAAAAATAAACCTACCCTAATAAAGTTTATAGCATATTCAGGACAATATGGCATGCATGTGGATAAAATATTTCAAATTGGAATATGATAATTATATAGGAAGAATAGAAAATATTTTGAGATCAGATGTAACAGAAATCTCTTCCTCCTTGAGAGAGCAAGGAAATTTTTATGAGTAAGAGGGAATTTGAAATGATCTTGAAAAGTTCCAAAGGTTTTATTTTATAGCTTTATTTTATAGCTGTTCAACCAGGGGTTCAGGCTATTTGTGTAAAATAATGGAGACTCAGTCTTTATCCTCCCAAAGTCACTCCTCAATAGAATATAAGCTTCTTGAAGACAAGGACTTTTTATTTTGGTCTTTGTATCTATGTACATTCCCTTGGATGTACCAAATAAATAATTAAAAACGGGAACCTGAAAGACCCTGATGAGGATAATATCTTCTCCTTAAAATTGGTTTTAGATTAAATTCACAAGTGTTTTTTAAACAGCTTACCCTGTGCCAGGCTATAGAGATAAAAACAAAACCATACTTAGCCTCAAAGACCTTACATTATGCTGGGAATAAATATATACAAGAAGAAAGAAATCAGATTACAAAATATTTCCCAAGTAGATATATACCTTATTTTTATATAAGTGAACACAAATTGCCTCAGATTTAATAATCATGTAGAGAGGAAAGAAGTGTTTGAAGAATCATTTCTTTTTTTGACCTCCTCCAGACTCATTTTTTTTTTATCAGATTAATGTCTAAGACAAAAACTTGAAACCAGGCCTGGTGGCTGGTTCTCGAATTGGAATCAACTAATTTCCTAAAGCTAGTGTTAAGTTATTCTCCTTCTTTTCTCTGTACATAATGTACTATACTGTGCTGTTATTGTGGTTTCAATACATGGAGAACATTTCAAATGTTCCCAATGTTTTCAATTTAGATTTGCACAATCACAGAAATCAGAGATGGAAAAACTAGGATTCTTCCTCTTAAAATGTACTCTCGTCTTTGGTCCAGGCTTGTTTTGACTCTTCTGACTAATGAAACTTCAAAAATAGCCCTTTGGGAAACTGCTCCCATTGTGGCTGGATTTTTTTTTTAATCTTTCAAATAGCATACCAATTCTCCTTTGATTGGCTTCTTCAAAATACTTGATTCTGTTAATCACCCTCTTCCTGGATATTCTGAGTTTTGTCAGTACTTTCTGCTGGAATTTCTACCTGTCAGACTACTATCACACTCCCTAACTAGAGCATATTCCATGACTCTGAACTCAATTCTCCTTTTTTCTCTGTAAACTCCCTTTGGTAACGTCATCAGCGTCTAAGAGTTTAATTATTACTTCTATTTAGATGATTCACACATTTATGTATCCAATCCCAGCTTTGTTTTAGCTCAGGTCCTATATCACCAATTTCCTATAGGACATTTCAAACGGGATTTCCCAGAGATATCTCAAATGCAAATATGCCTGAAATAAACTCATTATCCTTTCCCCAAAACTCATCCATCTATTAATTCTCCTGTTTCTGTTGAAAACATCATCATTCTTCTAAGTTAATAGATCTGGTTAATATCCCAAGTTAATAATCTCAGCATTACCCAGGATACTTTATTCTTCCTCATCCCATTCCAATCAGTTGCTAAATCCCATTTCTACTTTCACAGTCTCTCTCACATCTTACAGCACCTTTTGTCCCACAGCCATTATCTTGGTTTAGAACCGAATCACCTCTCACCTAGACTATCATAATAAACTCTTAATTGGTTTCCAATTCATTCTCTAAACAACTGCTAAAGTGAATTTCCTCAAGAACAGATATGATGTTGTCATTCTCCTACTCAATAAACTCCAAAGATTTCTTTCTGTTTTTAGGACACAATATAAATGCCTCTTTTGGGATTTTAAAGCCCTTTCTCAACCTCAGCCTAATCATATTTCCAGAATCATTTTACATTGCTATCCTTCCTGTATGCTATAGTCCATATCAATAGAATTCCCTTCTGTTTCTCATATGCAGCACTCTATGCTTTTTCCAATAATCAGACCCCAGGCCTAGAATGCACTCCTTCTTTATCTCTACCTTACAGAATCCCTCACTTTTTTCAAAATATAACTCATGGACTGCCTTCTCTGAAAAAGTTCCCTGGTTGTCCCAGTAATTCCTACCTTCCTATTCCTATCTTCCTATCTACTTTTTTTTAAACTAATTTTGTATTTATTCTGTGTATGTGTGTGTGTTTGTGTGTATACACATACACACAAACACACACACATACACATATAACTATTTATGTTTGTGTACATGTGCAAACATTGTCTCCGTATAGAATGTAAATTTCTTAAAGTTATTTCATTTTTTCAAATTTGTAACACCAGAGCTGAGCACAAAGTGTTTAATTGATGATTAATTTACCCTGGAATGATGATAACCTCTTTCTACTCCTCTTCAACATTATACTTTTAAACTGACCATATACTTTAAACTGATCAGTTATACCCATATATCTGTAATTGCATTGGATATTATTAAAATAAGTTCATTTCTACTCCCCCAAATTATTAAATTGTTCATACTTTTTGACCCAATACTAGCCCAAAATGATCAGAGAGACACAGGAAAAGGATACCTATATACAAAAATATTTATAGCTGTTCTTCTTATGGTAGCAAATAGAGGGAATCCCATGAAAAAGGGAAATGCTAAACAAATTAATAAATGGAATATTACTATGTTGTAAGAAATGATGACAAAATGGTTTCAGAGAACCTGATAAGCTCCTTAGGAACTGATACAGAGTGAAATAAGCATTCTTAAATAGTTGATATAACAAACACACTACAAAAATGAACAATTTAGATAGACTGCAATAACTGACCGTGATTCCAGAAACATACTACCTGTCACCTGAGAGAGAAGTGATAGACTTTAAGGACAGAATGAAACATATGCTTTTGGACGTGGCAATTTGGGAATTGACTTTGCTTTACTAGACATATTTCACACAGAGCTTTTGTTTTTCTTTTTTCTGATGGGGGAAGGTAAGTAGGAGAAAAAAATTTAATTCTTTCATTATTCCTTCTAAATTTATTGAGATCACCACTCAAGCCACAGAAAGCTCAGCTCCACTAATCACATAGGGATCATTGTTGTTCAGTTATTTCAATCATGTCCAACTCTTTATGACCTTATTTGGAGTTTTCTCAAAATAAGTTTACCATTTCCTTCTCCAACTCATTTTAAAGATAAAGAAACTGAAGCAAACAAAATTAAGCAATTTGCCCAAGCGAGTATCTAAGGCTATATTTAACTCAGGTAATAATACCTTGACTCATATTTTCAAGATATGTTCCTATTAGAGTATTATAGATTCAAACATAATCATGTATACCTTCTTTAACCTTGGAATATGTGGAACACAAAAAGCTCTTCATTTTCTTTTTTCTGACTAGGTTTTCTTATAACATTTTATATCTTCTTTCAACCTGCTCCCTACTCTATCTTGTTCCTTTCTGTAATTTTCTTTTTAGTTCCTTTCATGTCATACATTGTGCTCAACTAAGTCTCACTTGTTATTCCCGAGTATCTCATTTCCTTTGACATAAAAGATGAGAAACTCAGCAGATATACCTGACAAAGACTCATTTTTCCTTCTATGAAAAATATAACCTATGCCCTTATTAACAAATTGAATAAGTCCATCCCAAAGGGTAGCCCATCATAAGTTCTTTATCCCAATGATGTCAAACTCAAATAAAAATAGGATCAAATAAGAATTCCTTTGGGCCACATATGGAATTGGTTTAAAAATGTAATATCTATGTTTTATTGTATTTTTATCTTTTTCTTAGTTTCCCTATCGTTAAATCCTTATCCTTAAACTATCCTAAGGATTGTTTCTCTATCCTTAAATCTTGTTTGGGTTGCACTAGAGAGTGTTGCAGGTAAGGAGATATGTTTAACACGTGTGCTTTCTGCTATGGTCTAACTATCTGCACATCTAAGGCCTACCAACCTCTCCCTAACAGAAAAGATATAGTTGTATCCTAGTCCTGATAGTAACTTGGATCCAAACATGTCTTTTCCCCTGCATCCCACTATCACATTGAATATGTCAGGTTATGTTAAGCCTTTTTATTATGTGCATTAACAGGTGCCCCTAATAAAAGAATCATTCTTTGAACATCGTTGGCTGAGCTGCTTCTGTGAGAGTTTCTAAATTCCATA
Organism: Antechinus flavipes; assembly: GCF_016432865.1. NCBI lineage: Eukaryota > Metazoa > Chordata > Mammalia > Dasyuromorphia > Dasyuridae > Antechinus > Antechinus flavipes. The sequence continues at coordinate 81,225,973 of NC_067403.1, read as the reverse complement.
ATAGACTGAAAAGACTATTAAACCTTAAAGATTCTTTTATAGGTTGTCTAGTCCAATTCTCTTCCCATCTTTTATTTTTAACTATTTTTTTTCAACTAACAAGAATCTATTGTCTTAATTCTCACCAGCCATCTCCCACTGGAAAAAAAATAAAAACAAAACCCTTATGATAACTATACATGGTCAAACAAAACAACACACTGGTCATATCTGAAAACATAGGTGTCATTCTGAACCTTAAATATGTCTCCTCTCTGTCACAAAGTAGGCCTTAGGCTTCATCCAACCAGTTTTTTGGAACAAAGATCAAGTTCAACCAGATTAACATGTAATTAGGAAATGGCTAACAAAATAATAAAAATCCAATACCACATAGTTATTGTTCACTTGTGGTTCTCTAAGTCATTATGTAGCTGCCAGAAATCTCATTCACTGATGTTCTAGAATGATGAGAGTCAATGCATTGATCAGAATTCAAAAGTAAAAACATAGACACTGATCACATACATTTAAGTATGATTGGGAAAGGAGGTAGACTAGTGAAAGGAAATGTGAATGGCCAACCTACATGCTCTGTGGGTATCCAGGAAATGTAGGAGAAAAGGGGGGCCATCATGGGACTAGAATTGGAAGGAATCTCAAGTCACTTAATCCATCTCCTTCAGTCTGTGGGGGAGGAATATGAGGCCCAAGGAGCTTGTGTCTTGGCTTAAGTCACAAAGATAAGATGTTCCCAAAGTAGAATCTGTGCTGAGATGCTCTGACTTTGAGTGGATTGGAGGAGCTGAAGCCTCCACCATGATACATTTTCTCCTGGTGAGAGCCTTCAGCCCCATCAATCTACTCAGATCTAATTGAGATGTTTTCAAATTGGAAATTTGAGTAATTCATGCAGGAAGAATAGTACCAGTATCACTGTTATACTCACATGAATATATTTGGGAAATCTAATAGATATGGATAAGACTAGCACGAATTGAGAATATCTGATCATAGTAGAGTATGTTCAGAATCAGTGAAAAGAGTAGGTATAGCAATGAAATCAGCATCTCATCAAAATAGCGTTGTACAGAAACTAAGATCTAGAGATGGGTTTAACCAATCAATAGGCATGAGAAAACTAGAATAAACAGTTCTTTCTAATCATACTATAACTTTTTAAAATTTTAATTCAAATCAAAAGTACTACAAAAATCTAACTCATATTTTAGAGTCTTTTACTAAAATGTAAACAAATTGAGGGGTCTAGACTATTAGACATACTACTTATAATACCAGCTTTCATAAGTATATCTTATCCCTCCTATTGGATTAAGAGTTCAAGTGAGGACAAGGATCATATTTTTATAACTCCCATCATGACTAAGACTTCCTTTTTATGAGCTATCTAATAAGTCCTTAAAAAACATTAGTTGGTTGACAAATGATTGATTGGATAAATGGATGGATGGATGGATGAATGCATAGATGGATGGAGAAATGGAAAAAGCTGGCATCCTATGTCTATTTTTCAGCTCATACAAAGAAAAACTAAACACTGAAGAAAAAGATATTATATTCATTTTCCTTTTGTTAAAAAAAATCTTTTTAAAAAAATCTATAATTCTTTGGATTGAAACAGTTCGCTTGGGAACCCAGTTCAAGAAAAATACGCCCAAATCCAAAATTCAGCAATCCTGAAGGATTTGGGTGTACTTTTTTCATTCCAAATGTTTCATTGTCAGCTGCTGGACACTACAACTCAGGAATGAATCAATCAGTTCCCACCAGAAAGAAACTGACACATTTGTTGAAAATTTAGTGAAAAATTTAAAAGAAAATAATTGGACTGCAGTTGCATGAACAAATAATCTGAAATATTAAAATGAAGAAAACTGACACTATCTGACAATAGCTCTTTTTGTCAGAAATATGTTAAAGCTACTATATAATACCAGGGAAATTTTTTTTTCAAATTGGAAATTTGCTATCTTATGAAAGAAGAATAGGTGACCTGTTTGTGTAACTGATATACTCACATAAGCATTACTAATAGGGTCTCAGACTTAGGAAATCTGATGGCATATGAGCTTTTCTGAGTTTTTGACAGGAATTCAATGTTGAACCCTGTAAAGCAAGAAGAAAATAAGGACTTACTGAGCATACTGATGATTTACCATATAACTTGATAATATAAGTGCCTTTTCCATAATGTGGAGCTTACTTCCATCTTATTTCATCCTTCTCTCCGTTCCTTGAGTTAATTAAAAAATGGTCTCCATTATAAGACCATCTACTTCTTCAAAAGGTTGATTTTCTTTAAGATTTAAAAGACTTATTTTCTGATATTACTTGCCTGACATCCCTTAGGGGGAAAAAAACATTTTAACAGATAGGAAAGCATTAGGGTTTACACTGGAAAACATTTTTCTCAAACCAGTTGGTTGGCTCAGTGACTCTGGAATTTGGAAATAGCTGTGAATTTGATTCAATTTCTTTTTATTTTGAATCTTTATTGAGTGACTCTGGCTAACTAAGGGAATTTGAGTGATTGATTATGTACTCAAAAAAGCAACTACATCGAATCCATTGAATATACAGAGAACATTTATTATTCAATGAGCATTTATTAAGCTCCTACCATGTGCCAAGAACTATATTAGCCAATGGAAATACAAACATAAAAGTGAAACAGTCCCAGCCTTCAAGAAACTTACATTATCAGGAAGAAAGAGGAAGAGAATCATTTGGAAGGTAAATCAATCAGGTCGATTCAATGTTTAATTGAATAAATATGAACCACCTAATAAATGAAATGCAGAATGGTAGACCCTGAAATAAGTGGGCCTTGGCTTTGGAGGCACCTCACTTTAACGAAATGAATTAAGTAACCTCACCCAAGAACCCTACAAAGGAATTTATTCAACACATCGAAAAGAATTTAAGAAAAACACATCCTTTGCAAATGCTACTGTATTAAAAGAAAAATGTGTTCCTTTCCCCAACTTCCTGCTAATAAAACCCTCTGGCTCCTAAAGGATGGAATCTATATAGTTGAAGAACAGAATACAGCTAGCCTCTATTAAGATGTAACATTTATAAATTAAAATCTCAGAAACAGATGTGGAAATTGTTCCATTTTTTTCAATAGAGCTGAATAAAACTCTAAGACTTATAAATATCCTCTGCCTCAAGAATCACATGTGACGGGAGTCAACAAACTCATTAAACAAGCTTATGGAAGAAGATGATGATATCCTAGCATGCTGAATAAAGGACTGCCTGTGGATCAGGAAGCTACATTTAAATTCTCCCTCCAAGATATACCATTATGGGAGAGCTTGAGTAAGTCACTTACCTGCTCAATGTCAACTTCATAATGTTGTGAACTTCTTGTTGCTGTTGTTTTTAATATTTTGTTAACTTTATTCCAACTTGATTTGTTTCCTTTATAGCCATTTGTGTTTTTATTTTATGCATTTAAAAACATTACTCTGATATGGGGTTCATAGATTCCACCAGACTATCCAAGGGTCCCTGAAAGGGAAGAGAATAAGAATTTATTAAGCACCTACTATATGTGAGGCACTATGTGAGGCAATTTACAAATATTGTCTCATTCTTCCTTCACAGCAACACTAGGAGATAGTTGCTATTATTATTTTTGTTTTTCAGATGAGAAAATTGAGGCAGGTCAAAATTTGTCTAGGGTCACATAGCTAGTAAAAATCTGAGGTTACATTTGAATCCATGTCTTCCTAACTCCAGACCCAACTACTTCACCTCCTATATGACTTTGCAATGATATTCAAAAGGCAAATGTCTCCTAAATGTTGGTTAAGTAGCCAATCTATGATACTGAAGAGTTTTCATATTTGAAGTTCCCTGTTTAAGGTAATCACATATCTGAACCACCCTAAAAAATCCAAGAAGATGTATTTAGAACTTCCTAAACAATATGGTTAGTGTTCACATAAGCATAGACTAAATCATTGAGATGTTGAAATAATGGGATACTAAGTTGAGAAAGATTACAAAAACAACTGTGAATTTTAACTTGAATTTCCATTCAAACAACCTTTTGCTTATGCAACCTTCTAATGAGCCTTCTAATGAACCTTCTAATTGTTGTCCACTTGAAATGTGCTAATGTGGAGTTTCCAGGCACCAGCTGAGCTTGACCAGAAAAGTAGATTCCCATACAGCAAGGTACAGTGGGAATTTCTGGGACCAAAGACAGGAAAGAAGAATGATTTGACTGATTTTACCTCTCTTCACTCCTCCCATGAACATGCAAATGGAACAAAACTCTATTGCAGAATAATGGATAAATCCAGATCCAAACTAGATAAGGGCAAGCTTCTCATGGGAGCTTCCTTCAAGCTAAGTGAGCTGGGAAACATAATCAGCTATATGGGAAGGGAGGGGAGGAATAAAGGGTTCTGCTATTTGTTAAACAACACTATTTTAGATATCAGAGCAAAGAAAATGTAGGTTTGGCATGAAATATTGGAGGTCACAACAATTCTTAAATGTGTTCATTTGCAGAATCTCAGAGCTGGAACAAATTTAAGAAACTATCTAGTTCCGCTGTTCCCCAAAAAATAATCATCTCTATAACATCAGTCACTAATGGTCATATAATTCCCCCCTGAAAACTTCCAAAGACAGGGAATTTGCTGTCTTTGGAGACACATCACATTACATTTTGTAATACCTTTATTAAAGGGGAAATCTCACCTTACATAACTGATCTCGTAAAAGTGGAAAGGAAAGAATCAGACTTGACTGTAATGATTCATCAATAATAACTTCAGTCCATTGTTCCGAGGAACTATCAGGTTTTAAGTGGATTTTAACTCCTCAACATCTCTCTCATTTATCCTCCTCTCTACTCTAACAGGACCGCCTCTCTGATCCTTGTCTGCAATTGCTGTTTTCTAAATGGTCTCCCAGCATTCAACATCTCTTCTCTCCAATACATCCTCCATCCAACTGTCAAATTAACATCTCCAAAGCAAAGATTCACATATTCCCCTCTTCAAGAAAGGCTCCCTATTATCTCTAGGCTTAAAAACACTCTTCTCTTTGACATTTAAAGTCTTTCCCTACCTGATTCAGGCTGCTCCCCGAGCCAAGAAAAATCCTCTCTCTCCTAAGTTACTTTTTGAGAACCCATAGGTCCTGTAAAGGGGCCACTAAAATATCATCTCCTTTAAGAGGTCTTTTCCTGCCAGCATCACCCCTGCTAATGTTCAAAATAATATTCTGTTTTTCATGTATTTTATGTTTATATATCTATGTACCGTTTCTCTCCACTCCCAAATAAAATGTAAACTCTTCGAAAACAGAAACATTTTCATTTGTCACTTTGTATTCTTAGCATTCATTAGATCGTAAACTCCCTAAAGGCAGAAATGTCTTTTTGCCTCTTTTTGCATCTCTGTCTAGCACTTAGCACTGTGCCTGGAACATAGATGGCATTTAATATATGTTTATTGATTGATTGATAATGCTTAGCAAAATATATAATAGATACTTCTAAAATTGAATTGAACTTATAGTTTTTCAGACAGAACTAAAAGAGGATCTTAAAAATTGTCTCACTTGAATCCCTCATTTTTTAAGAAAGAAAAGTAAGTTTCAGAAAGGTTCAGGGACTTTCTAGCAGCAACGCATGCAGTGACAAAATCAGGATTTGAACCCACCTCCTCTTTCCACTGTATTATTTATTCTACCTTTGCCCAAAGAGTATATGCAGAAGAAATTGGATTCTTCTTTCCCTTGACAGCTTTTAAGATAACAATAATAACTGCCAATAAGTCCCCAGTCTCTTCAATTTGAGTTTCCCAAAGAGTCACTCAATTTTACCTTTAGACTGCCATTGATATAGGGAATATCATACATTTCTGACTTAGCCTTCAGAGACAGATGCCATGAGTTTCATTCAATGTGGAAACATAGTCCAAGTTAGTTCTCTCCAAGACTAGATCACACATGGCTCTCTGTGTATTGATAGACTTAATCAAGAAAAATATAAATTTCATTGGTTAAGACGTGAGGAAAAGATAAGCATAAAGATGCATGGTTTTGGCAAGTTCTGTTACAACAGTTGGGACGTCTTCATGCTTGGGAAAATAACTAACTCTCCAAACAGGGTTAAAACAAATAACAACAGCTTTCATGAAACTGAGCCTGACCACTCAAGGGAGAAGGAAGAGGGAGGACTTCTTGGATGTGCAATAAGCAAAAAGGGGCATGAAATCAATGATGGCTGTCTTAGAAGATGTTACAACTCTGGACTTGAGAAAAGCAGTTTGATGCTGTGACTCATAGCATTTATTTGCCAAATTAATTCAATCTGGCTTAGATATGGGTTCTGCCCCATAAGTTTAAAAAAAAAACAACTAAAAAGTAAAACACCAATGTCTAGAGGGAGAAAAATTTTTAAGCCTCCTGCACTGGCAAAATTGCAACAGAGTCCCTGAAGAAGTCAAGGTTTGTCAGCTATGAATGCAATACTGAGGTGGGACTAATTAGATATGTAGAGCAACCTGAAAACTGGCAGCCAATCCATAGGTCTGAGTCCAGATGTTCACCACGTCCAGCAAAGTTTTTTAATTGTTCTTTTTGGGTTTCACTTATCTGCTCCCATGCCATGTTTTTATAGAATCATGGAAGCACTGGTTTAGAACTGCAGCAGATCTTAAAGACCACTTCCTTTATCTCAACAGTTACACAGAGAGGAAGTGCTGGACCAGGGTTACATAAGAAGTAAATAGAAGAATCAGAATCAGAGCCAGGTCTTCTTCCTTCCAGATCCTCCATTCTTTCTTTTCCCAGCACCTTCCAAGTCACTCAAAGGACATTTTGCTGTCAGATGTAATTGTGAGATTGCATGTGGAGATTAAGGAAAGACTTGAGAGAATACCTAACCTGATATTCTCAGTCTATAAACCATCACCTTTAAGGCATAATAATTTCTGGGTGAAATGCATTCTCTGTCTCTGTCTCTGTCTCTGTCTCTGTTTCTCTCTGTGTGTCTCTGTCTTTGTCACTCTCTGTGTCTTTGTCTCTCTCTGTTTCTCTCTCTCTGTTTCTCTCTCTCTCTCTCTCTCTCTCTCTCTCTCTCTCTCTCTCTCTCTCTCTCTTTCTCTCTCTCTCTGTCACTCCCTTCTGTCTCTCTCCTCTCTTCTTATCTCATTTCATCTCATCTTTTCTCTTCTCCTCTCTCCACTCTTCTTTTTCTCCTTCTTCTCCTTCTCCTCTGTCTGCCTTTGCTGCCCAAGCACCATAGCCACTGAGCCAGATTCATGTAAAAACATGACAAGAACTCAAAAAAAAAAAAAAAAGAGAACTCAAAATATATATTTCAGCTGAAAAAAAGATGGCTCTCAAAAAGAAAAGAATTACTGCTATGTTGGTGAAGGGGATCAATCAAAATGGCATGGTAGACTCTGAGGAGACTAGAATGTCTACTTCTAGACTTTTCCAAACAAAATATTCCATATAGGGAAATAGAAATTAGAGACATCGTCATCTCAGTTTTCTGAGGAAAGTCAAAAGAAAGCCCACCACAAAGTGAAAAAGTCAAAATTAATCAGCAAGACACAGGCAAGCATATAAAATAGCCACAGATGTTACTAACAGATGGACAGATAATACATTTGCAATAAAATCTTGGGCCAAAAGGTTTGGAAGAAGATTAAAAACATTGGAATTCAAGAAGATTTTGACCATCTCAACTAAAATCCCAGTTATCGAGTCTGTTGTTTATATATGTATTCACTAATATTGTCCTGCCAAATATATTGAGGTATTATCAATCTGTGATGGTATTTTTAATTTTAATTAACTTCAAAGTATAAATGTCAAAAAGAGATGAGACAGCTGAGCTAGATGGTTCTAAGATTCTACCAATTCTGAAGTTATAAAGCCATGATACTCCCATACCCCCTCATACCTAGAGGGTTGGATTATGTTTTGGAACAGTCCTCTGGCATAAAGAGATTTCTTCTGCCAGGATGTAGGATTCCCCTACTGATTTTTGCTTTATAAAACTGGTCTCATGGTGCTCTCCTTTTAGGTGCAAGCTGTCAAAGGCTTAAATCCTTACCACGGTACCCAATTTAGGTCTAAGAAAAGATATAAAGGCCAGGCAGAGATATCAGGGTAAACATCCCCTTAATGAATTCAGATGCTGAGAATAACACATAAAACCATAGGAATAAGCTCAATACAAATTTTTGTTACAAGCAATGGGGAAAAGAGGGAAAGGGATCCAGTTTGCAAATCAAACACACACACACACACACACACACACACACACACACACACACACACACGTGCACTAATATAGATTGCCATGTAAGGATGGTGATATATTGGGGAAAACAGAAAAACAGGTCCATTCACTAGGAAGGGGGTATTCTAATGGAAAAGTATGTTCCTACCACAGGCGAGGGAGTACTCCAAAGTGCCCTTCTTATATTTCTATTTTGAGTTCCCCCATATTGGCCAATTTTCTGGTGACAGACAAAATACTATTTTGGGAATTTGAATATGAGAGAGAAAAACAAATTGGTCATAGATAAAATATTATGTGGGATACACAACTATACTGACCTCCAAAAAATGTCAGAGGTAAGAGTTGAAGCTTTGTCTTTCCTAACCATTTCCAATACTCTTTCTCCTTTTTTATAGTGCTTCTCCCAATACACTAATGGCCTTCACTTAGAGATTTTAACATTCCCTGGATTTTTCTGCTTTACTCTCTTTAACTACATGAATAATCTGCTTATCTTCCTGATCTTACATTTCTTACTCCATATTTTACATTTATCCATTATATAGTCCTATAAGTACTACCTTATTGCATTTGATTTTTTTTTTTATCGGAGCCATTCTGTAATTGATAAATAGGCAAAAGACGGAAACCCAAACTACCAATCAGCAAATCAAAACATAAAGAAAAAATGGTTAATAATAATTAGGGAATCATCAGCAATTCTTAATTAGCTAATTAATTGGTGCTTATCAATTAACACCTACCTAGCACTAATGATTAGAGAAATGAAAATAAAAGCAATTCAAGAAAAATTCTCTAAGTCATTATTGATCACAGAAAGGCATATTAAGACAACTTTAAGGTACCACTACATATTTCTCAGACTGGCTAAGATGACAGGAAAAGAAAATGATGAATGATGGAAGGGATGTAAGAAAACTGGGACACTAATACGTTGTTAGTGGAGTTGTGAACTGATTCAACCATTCTGGAGAGCAATTTGGAATTATGCCCAAAGGGCTATTAAGCTGTGCACCAATTTTCATTTCACCTCTTTGGGATAATTCTAAATGTTAGGAAATTTTCCTCACATCAAGTATAAATTTGTTTCTTTGGGCTCCTGAGGATTCAGCCTCAGTCCAGCCCAGCCCTGACTATTCCCCCTGGGATGGGAAGGTGAGAAACAAGAAATACACTTGCTTCCAAGACCACCAACTCTGCCATTTAGGTCTTATTAAAGTTCCTTCGCTACTGAGCAGGACTTCTTGAAAACATGGAAATACATAAGGGATAATTGCGTAGTCAGTAGGCCCTCAGCCAGTAACTGGATATACATGTGTCACACAGATACCTCCTCAGTTGGGTCTAATACATGTCATCTGACTCTTAAGAATATGTACAGGCTTAATTTGTCATTCATATTTTTTAAAAAGTAATTATAATGATGCATGAAAAAACCACCCAAATTCATTTTCCTTAATTCTTCTGAGATTATAATGATCTCAGTTGATTTTTTGCATTTTTTAATGAAATATTATCCCTTCATTCTTCAAACACTGATTTTAGATGGTAATTCAAATACTTTGGGGATTTATTACAACAAAAATTTTGATTATATGCATATCTATCTTTAGACATTATTAGGATCTTGACAAAAAAAAAAGAGGCATCCATCTCAAACCACGAATGGGATTTACTTTCTCTTTCCTCATATGAGGTTATACAAACAGAATTTCAGGTATAATTTCTTATTATAATTATGTTATATAATTATATTTAAAATTATATAAATAATAGTTCTTCATTGACTTAGAGACTGGCCCATGATTTCATTGGTTTGGGAATTCTTAGATGAAGAAAATCTTTTTGCCAAAGAAGATCAATATGTTCTCTGCAATTTTTAAGCCTTAAAGAGTTGGTCCAAGCACCAAAAAGTTAAATCCAAAAAAATAAGAAATCCCATAAACATTTATTATGATACTACAACCTGTCAATCATTGTGCAAAACATTTGGGATACGATTAATAAAAAGAATAATTCCTGACTTCAACAAATTTACAATCTAAAAGACTTAAGTGATTTGCCTAGTCACAAAGCCAGTATGTGTCAGAGGTGAAACTTGAATCCAATTCTTCCTGGTACCAAGGCCAGCTGTCTATTCACTATGCCAGGGAAGATTTTCTCAATGTAATAAAATTTAATTATTATTAATAAAACTAACTCTCATATACACACCCCACCACATATATTAAAACATCTTACATTTATTACTTTCTGTAATTATATCAAATGAGATTAGGGGAGCCACTTCCCCTGGTCACTAGACAAATATAAATTTATATATGATACTAAAGTTTGTGATGCATATTATAGAAATTACTTTACTTTAAACCTTGTAAGGAAGATAGAACAAGTGTTTATTGTTGATCCCATTTTATAGACAAGAAAAATGAGACTCAGGGGATTGAATGTCATGACCTGTGAATATTAGTTGTTAATTTAGCTGGTAAATTCTATAAGCAAGAAAACTGGAAGGGAGTTTTTTTTATAGCTCATCTAGGTTAAACTCATTTTACAGATCTTAGAACTGAGATTCCCTCCATTGCTTTTACATATTTTACCAGAAAGCTATAATTTAGGGATCCTGATTATTTGTCAGGATGATGAGATGGACAGACAGAGGATCATAGAATTTTAGAACTATGGAGGATCTCGAAGAGGCGTTAAAAAAACAAAACCCAAGGCCTCACCTTGGGTGGCAGATGATCAATCAAATAATGTATTTATTCTCAGATATCAAAGATGTGGGGAGTGGATCCCCATGTGCTGGAGAAGCCAAAGAAGGTTTCATGAATAGGTGAGGAATTAAGGCTTGAACCATGGATAAGATTTAGGCAGTTGTAGAGGAGAAAGGGGCTCTTCTAGCATTCGAGAGTTCTTTTGCCACAAACCCCCCTCCACAAGAAAGAATAGAAATCCATAAAATGAAACAGGTCTTTTTTCCTTCTTTCCTTCTTTCTCTTCTTCCTCCCTTCCTCTCCTCCTTTCCTTCCTTCCTTCCTTCCTTTCTTCTTTCCTCCCTCTCTTGTTTTTTCCTTTCTCTTTTTTCCCTCTATTTTCTTGCTCTATTTTTGCCTCTATCTGTATCCTTATTAACAATATCCTAGTTAACAATATTACAGAGGAAACTTTTATTAAAAGGAGAAGAAATAAATAGAAATTATGAGATGAAAACTGTGCATACCCTTTGGTCCAGCAGTATTTCTACTGGGCTTATACCCCAAAGAGATACTAAAGAAAGGAAAGGGACCTGTATGTGCCAAAATGTTTGTGGCAGCCCTGTTTGTAGTGGCTAGAAGCTGGAAAATGAATGGATGCCCATCAATTGGAGAATGGCTGAATAAACTGTGGTATATGAATGTTATGGAATATTATTGTTCTGTAAGAAATGACCAGCAGGGTCTTACATTTGGACTTCCGGTTAAGATGGCGGAGAGGAGGCTCACAGCTGCATAAGCTCCACGCTTTCTCTCACTATCCATTTCATTACAAGCCTCTGAATCAATGCTTGACTGAAAAAAACCCACAAATAGTTACCAAGAGAAGCCATCCTTGAGACCCGCCAAGAAAGGTCTGTCTTTACTGGAGGGCTGGGGCGGTTTTAGATCGGGCGCAGGCTGAGGGCAGCTGCAGTGAGAGCACGGGAGCAGAGCTGAGAGGGGGTGGGGAGTGATGGCAGCCGTCTCTGCGGGGAGAGCTTCGCTACAGGTTTGGATACTTTACTCCAGCAGCAAGTCAGCAGCCCAGCAGAGAAGCTAAAAACACCGGGGCTGAAGAACACAACTGCAAACAGCTGGAGTCTCTCAGGACCTGGCCGCTCCCCCCTTCCCCCCCCTCAGTGACTCAGCACGCTTTGGGATCTCAGAGCGCAGGCGCAGCACAGTCCTGCTAGTGCCTCACTGCTGCCCCCTGCAGTCTGTAGAGGAAGTTCGATAACACACCCAGCCCCCCCCCAAAGAAAGACTCCAGTTTTTTCTGTTTTTCTTTGGTAGTTTGTCTCTGATTAATAGACAGAATGAGCAAGAAGCTGAAGAGGACTTTAACCCTTGACAGCTTCTACACAGATAGAGAGCAGACTCTAAATCCTGAGGAGACTAAAAACAGGCAGTCCCCAGGTGAATCCCCAAAGGAGGAGATGTCTGTTCCTCAGCACAGATGAACCTCATAGAAGTGATTAAAAAGGCTCTCACAAGGGAGCTAGAAGAAAAATGGGGAAAGCAGAGTGAGGCTTGGCAAAAGGAGAGGGAAGCTTGGGAAAAGGAGAGGGAGGCTTGGCAAAAGAGCCTGGAGAAAGTTAAAGAGAGAGTGGATAAAGAAGTAAAATCCTTGAAAAATAGGATTAGTGAACTGGAAAGAGAAAACAGCTCTCTAAAAAACAAAATTGGCGAAATGGAAAAAAATTCCACAGAACCAAAGAACTCAATTGGACAATTAGAAAAAGATTTTTAAAAAGTGAGTGAAGAGAATACTTCACTGAAAATCAGAATTGAACAAGTGGAATTGAATGACTCGAGGAGACAAGAAGAATCAGTCAAGCAAATCCAAAAAAATCAAACAATGGAGAAAAATGTGAAATACCTTCTGGGGAAGACAACAGACCTGGAAAACAGATCCAGGAGAGACAATCTGAGAATCATTGGACTCCCAGAAAAACATGATGAAAAAAAGAGCCTGGACACTGTCTTCCAGGAAATTATCAAAGAGAACTGCCCAGAAGTCATAGGAACAGAGGAAAAAATAAACATTGAAAGGATTCATCGATCACCCACTGAAAGGGATCCTAAAATCAAAACACCAAGGAATATAGTGGCCAAATGCCAGAACCCTCAGATGAAAGAAAAAAGATTGCAAGCGGCTAGAAAAACCCAATTCAAGTATCAAGGAGCCACAATAAGGATCACCCAGGATCTGGCAGCATCCACATTAAAAGATCGAAGGGCCTGGAATATGATATTCCAAAAGGCTAAGGAACTTGGTATGCAACCAAAAAGTAAAACACCAGTGTCTAGAGGGAGGAAATTTTTTAAGCCTCCTGCACTGGCAAAATTGCAACAGAGTCCCTGAAGAAGTCAAGGTTTGTCAGCTATGAATGCAATACTGAGGTGGGACTAATTAGATATGTAGAGCAACCTGAAAACTGGCAGCCAATCCATAGGTCTGAGTCCAGATGTTCACCACGTCCAGCAAAGTTTTTTAATTGTTCTTTTTGGGTTTCACTTATCTGCTCCCATGCCATGTTTTTATAGAATCATGGAAGCACTGGTTTAGAACTGCAGCAGATCTTAAAGACCACTTCCTTTATCTCAACAGTTACACAGAGAGGAAGTGCTGGACCAGGGTTACATAAGAAGTAAATAGAAGAATCAGAATCAGAGCCAGGTCTTCTTCCTTCCAGATCCTCCATTCTTTCTTTTCCCAGCACCTTCCAAGTCACTCAAAGGACATTTTGCTGTCAGATGTAATTGTGAGATTGCATGTGGAGATTAAGGAAAGACTTGAGAGAATACCTAACCTGATATTCTCAGTCTATAAACCATCACCTTTAAGGCATAATAATTTCTGGGTGAAATGCATTCTCTGTCTCTGTCTCTGTCTTTGTCTCTGTCTCTGTCTCTGTTTCTCTCTGTGTGTCTCTGTCTTTGTCACTCTCTGTGTCTTTGTCTCTCTCTGTTTCTCTCTCTCTCTCTTTCTCTCTCTCTCTCACTCTCTCTCTCTCTCTCTCTCTCTCTCTCTCTCTCTCTTTCTCTCTCTCTCTGTCACTCCCTTCTGTCTCTCTCCTCTCTTCTTATCTCATTTCATCTCATCTTTTCTCTTCTCCTCTCTCCACTCTTCTTTTTCTCCTTCTTCTCCTTCTCCTCTGTCTGCCTTTGCTGCCCAAGCACCATAGCCACTGAGCCAGATTCATGTAAAAACATGACAAGAACTCAAAAAAAAAAAAAGAGAACTCAAAATATATATTTCAGCTGAAAAAAATGGCTCTCAAAAAGAAAAGAATTACTGCTATGTTGGTGAAGGGGATCAATCAAAATGGCATGGTAGACTCTGAGGAGACTAGAATGTCTACTTCTAGACTTTTCCAAACAAAATATTCCATATAGGGAAATAGAAATTAGAGACATCGTCATCTCAGTTTTCTGAGGAAAGTCAAAAGAAAGCCCACCACAAAGTGAAAAAGTCAAAATTAATCAGCAAGACACAGGCAAGCATATAAAATAGCCACAGATGTTACTAACAGATGGACAGATAATACATTTGCAATAAAATCTTGGGCCAAAAGGTTTGGAAGAAGATTAAAAACATTGGAATTCAAGAAGATTTTGACCATCTCAACTAAAATCCCAGTTATCGAGTCTGTTGTTTATATATGTATTCACTAATATTGTCCTGCCAAATATATTGAGGTATTATCAATCTGTGATGGTATTTTTAATTTTAATTAACTTCAAAGTATAAATGTCAAAAAGAGATGAGACAGCTGAGCTAGATGGTTCTAAGATTCTACCAATTCTGAAGTTATAAAGCCATGATACTCCCATACCCCCTCATACCTAGAGGGTTGGATTATGTTTTGGAACAGTCCTCTGGCATAAAGAGATTTCTTCTGCCAGGATGTAGGATTCCCCTACTGATTTTTGCTTTATAAAACTGGTCTCATGGTGCTCTCCTTTTAGGTGCAAGCTGTCAAAGGCTTAAATCCTTACCAGGGTACCCAATTTAGGTCTAAGAAAAGATATAAAGGCCAGGCAGAGATATCAGGGTAAACATCCCCTTAATGAATTCAGATGCTGAGAATAACACATAAAACCATAGGAATAAGCTCAATACAAATTTTTGTTACAAGCAATGGGGAAAAGAGGGAAAAGGATCCAGTTTGCAAATCAAACACACACACACACACACACACACACACACACACACACACACACACACGTGCACTAATATAGATTGCCATGTAAGGATGGTGATATATTGGGGAAAACAGAAAAACAGGTCCATTCACTAGGAAGGGGGTATTCTAATGGAAAAGTATGTTCCTACCACAGGCGAGGGAGTACTCCAAAGTGCCCTTCTTATATTTCTATTTTGAGTTCCCCCATACTGGCGGAATTTGAATATGAGAGAGAAAAACAAATTGGTCATAGATAAAATATTATGTGGGATACATAACTATACTGACCTCCAAAAAATGTCAGAGGTAAGAGTTGAAGCTTTGTCTTTCCTAACCATTTCCAAAGCTCTTTCTCCTTTTTTATAGTGCTTCTCCCAATACACTAATGACCGTCACTTAGAGATTTTAACATTCCCTGGATTTCTCTGCTTTACTCTCTTTAACTACATGAATAATCTGCTTATCTTCCTGATCTTACATTTCTTACTCCATATTTTACATTTATCCATTACATAGTCCTATAAGTACTACCTTATTGCATTTGATTTTTTTTTTATCGGAGCCATTCTGTAATTGATAAATAGGCAAAAGACGGAAACCCAAACTACCAATCAGCAAATCAAAACATAAAGAAAAAATGGTTAATAATAATTAGGGAATCATCAGCAATTCTTAATTAGCTAATTAATTGGTGCTTATCAATTAACACCTACCTAGCACTAATGATTAGAGAAATGAAAATAAAAGCAATTCAAGAAAAATTCTCTAAGTCATTATTGATCACAGAAAGGCATATTAAGACAACTTTAAGGTACCACTACATATTTCTCAGACTGGCTAAGATGACAGGAAAAGAAAATGATGAATGATGGAAGGGATGTAAGAAAACTGGGACACTAATACGTTGTTAGTGGAGTTGTGAACTGATTCAACCATTCTAAAGAGCAATTTGGAACTATGCCCAAAGGGCTATTAAGCTGTGCACCAATTTTCATTTCACCTCTTTGGGATAATTCTAAATGTTAGGAAATTTTCCTCACATCAAGTATAAATTTGTTTCTTTGGGCTCCTGAGGATTCAGCCTCAGTCCAGCCCAGCCCTGACTATTCCCCTTGGGATGGGAAGGTGAGAAACAAGAAATACACTTGCTTCCAAGACCACCAACTCTGCCATTTAGGTCTTATTAAAGTTCCTTCGCTACTGAGCAGGACTTCTTGAAAACATGGAAATACATAAGGGATAATTGCGTAGTCAGTAGGCCCTCAGCCAGTAACTGGATATACATGTGTCACACAGATACCTCCTCAGTTGGGTCTAATACATGTCATCTGACTCTTAAGAATATGTACAGGCTTAATTTGTCATTCATATTTTTTAAAAAAGTAATTATAATGATGCATGAAAAAACCACCCAAATTCATTTTCCTTAATTCTTCTGAGATTATATGATCTCAGTTGATTTTTTGCATTTTTTAATGAAATATTATCCCTTCATTCTTCAAACACTGATTTTAGATGGTAATTCAAATACTTTGGGGATTTATTACAACAAAAATTTTGATTATATGCATATCTATCTTTAGACATTATTAGGATCTTGACAAAAAAAAAAAAAAGAGGCATCCATCTCAAACCACGAATGGGATTTACTTTCTCTTTCCTCATATGAGGTTATACAAACAGAATTTCAGGTATAATTTCTTATTATAATTATGTTATATAATTATATTTAAAATTATATAAATAATAGTTCTTCATTGACTTAGAGACTGGCCCATGATTTCATTGGTTTGGGAATTCTTAGATGAAGAAAATCTTTTTGCCAAAGAAGATCAATATGTTCTCTGCAATTTTTAAGCCTTAAAGAGTTGGTCCAAGCACCAAAAAGTTAAATCCAAAAAAATAAGAAATCCCATAAACATTTATTATGATATTACAACCTGTCAATCATTGTGCAAAACATTTGGGATACGATTAATAAAAAGAATAATTCCTGACTTCAACAAATTTACAATCTAAAAGACTTAAGTGATTTGCCTAGTCACAAAGCCAGTATGTGTCAGAGGTGAAACTTGAATCCAATTCTTCCTGGTACCAAGGCCAGCTGTCTATTCACTATGCCAGGGAAGATTTTCTCAATGTAATAAAATTTAATTATTATTAATAAAACTAACTCTCATATACACACCCCACCACATATATTAAAACATCTTACATTTATTACTTTCTGTAATTATATCAAATGAGATTAGGGGAGCCACTTCCCCTGGTCACTAGACAAATATAAATTTATATATGATACTAAAGTTTGTGATGCATATTATAGAAATTACTTTACTTTAAACCTTGTAAGGAAGATAGAACAAGTGTTTATTGTTGATCCCATTTTATAGACAAGAAAAATGAGACTCAGGGGATTGAATGTCATGACCTGTGAATATTAGTTGTTAATTTAGCTGGTAAATTCTATAAGCAAGAAAACTGGGAGTTTTTTTTATAGCTCATCTAGGTTAACCTCATTTTACAGATCTTAGAACTGAGATTCCCTCCATTGCTTTTACATATTTTACCAGAAAGCTATAATTTAGGGATCCTGATTATTTGTCAGGATGATGAGATGGACAGACAGAGGATCATAGAATTTTAGAACTATGGAGGATCTCGAAGAGGCGTTAAAAAAACAAAACCCAAGGCCTCACCTTGGGTGGCAGATGATCAATCAAATAATGTATTTATTCTCAGATATCAAAGATGTGGGGAGTGGATCCCCATGTGCTGGAGAAGCCAAAGAAGGTTTCATGAATAGGTGAGGAATTAAGGTTGAGCTTGAACCATGGATAAGATTTAGGCAGTTGTAGAGGAGAAAGGGGCTCTTCTAGCATTCGAGAGTTCTTTTGCCACAAACCCCCCTCCACAAGAAAGAATAGAAATCCATAAAATGAAACAGGTCTTTTTTCCTTCTTTCCTTCTTTCTCTTCTTCCTCCCTTCCTCTCCTCCTTCCTTCCTTTCTTCTTTCCTCCCTCTCTTGTTTTTTCCTTTCTCTTTTTTCCCTCTATTTTCTTGCTCTATTTTTGCCTCTATCTGTATCCTTATTAACAATATCCTAGTTAACAATATTACAGAGGAAACTTTTATTAAAAGGAGAAGAAATAAATAGAAATTATGAGATGAAAACTGTGCATACCCTTTGGTCCAGCAGTATTTCTACTGGGCTTATACCCCAAAGAGATACTAAAGAAAGGAAAGGGACCTGTATGTGCCAAAATGTTTGTGGCAGCCCTGTTTGTAGTGGCTAGAAGCTGGAAAATGAATGGATGCCCGTCAATTGGAGAATGGCTGAATAAACTGTGGTATATGAATGTTATGGAATATTATTGTTCTGTAAGAAATGACCAGCAGGATGAATACAGAGAGGACTGGCGAGACTTACATGAGCTGATGCTAAGTGAAATGAGCAGAACCAGGAGATCATTATACACTTCGACAACGATATTGTATGAGGACATATTTTGATGGAAATGGATTTCTTTGACAAAGAGACCTGAGTTTCAATTGATAAATGATGGACAAAAGCAGCTACACCCAAAGAAAGAACACTGGGAAACGACTGTAAACTATCTGCATTTTTGTTTTTCTTCCCGGATTATTTATACCTTCTGAATCCAATTCTCCCTACGCAACAAGAGAACTGTTCGGTTCTGCAAACATATATTGTATCTAGGATATATTGCAACATATCCAACATATAAAGGACTGCTTGCCATCTAGGGGAGGGGGTGGAGGGAGGGAGGGGAAAAAAATCGGAACAGAAACGAGTGTCAATTTAATGTAATTATTAAATAAAAAATTTAAAAAAAAAAAAAAAAGAAATGACCAGCAGGATGAATACAGAGAGACTTGGAGAGACTTACATGAACTGATGCTAAGTGAAATGAGCAGAACCAGGAGATCATTATACACTTCAACAATGATATTGTATGAGGATGTATTCTGATGGAAGTGGATCTCTTCGATAAAGAGAGCTAATTCAGTTTCAATGGATCAAGGATGGACAGAAGCAGCTACACCCAAAGAAAGAACACTGGGAAATGAATATAAACTGCTTGCATTTTTGTTTTTTTTCCCAGGTTATTTCTACCTTCTGAATCCAATTCTCCCTGTGCAACAAGAGAACTGTTCAGTTCTGCACACATATATTGTATCTAAGATATACTGTAACTTATTTAACATGTAAAGGACTGCTTGCTATCTGCGGGGTGGAGGGAGGGAGGGGAAAAATCAGAACAGAAGTGAGTGCAAGGGATAATGTTGTAAAAAATTACCCTGGCATGGGTTCTGTCAATAAAAAGTTATTTAAAAAAAAAGAAATGATGAGATGAAACAATAATTAAATCCAAATAGATAAATAAATCAAGATTATTTACCAACAAATATAAGAACTCTCCTGGAAGAGAGTCTTCCCTAGAAAGACCATCTATCGATGTTTCACTGTCTCTCTATGTCTATTTCTGTCTCACCTTCTTATATGTATGCTTCTTTCTGTCTCCCTCTCCTTCATAAAATATTCTTGAAAATGAGGCAATGGGGATAGCTAGGTGACACAATGGATAGAGCACCAGCTCTGAAGTCAGGAGGACCTCAGTTCAAATCTAGTCTCAGACACTTAATTCTTCCTAGCTGTGTGACTCTGGGCAAGTTATTTAACCCCAATTGCCTCAGCAAAAAACAAACAAACAAACAAAACAAAACAAAACAAAAAAAGAAAGAAGATGAAGTAATGATTTGCATAAACTTGCAATATCAAACAGATTTGTCTTTTTTCCTTTTTCTCTTTTCTTCTTTTTTGTTTCTCTCTCCTCTCTGCTTTCTTTTCTCTTTGTCTCTGTCTCTCTGTTTCTGTCTCTCCCTGTTTCTCTCTATCTCTCTCTGTATCTCTCTATGTCCCTCTGTGTGTCTCTTTGTCTCTCTGTTTTCTTTATTCTCTTTGTGTGTCTCCCTGTTTTTGTCTCTCTCTCTGTCTCAGTCTCTCTGTTTCTCCGGTCTGTCTCTGTTTCTATCTCTGTCTCTCTCTGTCTCTGTCTCTGTTTTTGTCTCTGTCTCTGTCTCTGTGTGTGTGTGCCTCTTTGTCTCTGCCTCTATTTCTGTCTCTGTCTCTCTGTGTCTCTCTATGTCTCTGTCTCTCTTTGTCTCTGTCTCTTCTGTCTGTTTTTGTATCTCTTTAGTCTCTCTGTCTCTCCGTGTCTCTCTATGTCTGTCTCTTTGTTTCTGTCTCAGTCTCTCTTTCTCTCTCTCTCTCTCTGTACTCCAGGCATTGAAGTCCACCACTTTGCCCTTGGTCATAGTTTTAGAAGCTCCAGAATACTCAGAGACAATACTGAGAAACCAAACTCATAGATATGATTGATTTCAATTGGTTTTCTCTCTAAACATTTCTATAGCAATTTAATACAAACAGCTCCTAAATTATTGAGTATGAATAGTGATAACAAGCCCATATTTTTCTGTGTTCATTTCAATGCAGTCTAGAGCTAGACCTATTTAATTTATAGACTTTGGCATAAGAGAAAATCAGTATTTTGTCAGTTCTTCAGGGCTCAAAGATATAGTCAACTCTTTAGCGTTCTAGCCATCTGTGAAATGTTGGCAGAAAGTCTAGTGAATGACTCTTAGATTTATATTCTTAACACAAATGCTGGAATTTTAAAGTATTATAGGTAGATTCCTACAAAACCTAAATGTTGAAAATCTCTAGTCCTATGATCTCATTGACAGTATTCCCCACATGTATTAATATCATGGCTAGGGACACTTAGGGAAAAAAGCATAAATAGATACCTCTAATCAGATTGAGATTTTAGGATACCATAAAGCTATCACATGGGGTATAGTTAATGGGGGCAGGATAGGATTTGCAAAGGAGGAAATGCACTACTTGGAACTTTCTATTTTAACATATTATTCCTTCAAACTAGATTCCAGGATGAGTTATTTCTTACCTAAGGAAGTAATGTTGTTAGGACCTTCTAAATTTCTGTACTCAGAAGCAAAGCCCTGATCACTTTATCCTAGTTATACCTGTGATCAAATGTCTAGAGGTTTCTTTTGATAGATGGGTTAAAGGGCAGTGTGTTTTGATAAACCATAGATTTGAAAATATTGAAGTTCAAAGTACCATGTACATAGTGACATGTGTATATGACATGAATATTAACCTAATTTCCCCAACTCAACAATAAATTGAAGTTCTTCCCGTATGTTTAATTTTTATTTAGATTTTTCCTTGCCTGCTTCTTCATTTATTAGGACTTCAGTTTTATCTATATCTGGTTTGAAGTGTATCTCTTGTTTTGGCTGCCAGAACTTAGGGTCACCCCAAATGATAGATGGAGTGTATGGCTACACAGAACTATAATTACACTGGGGCATTTGGTGGTGTTAACTCATATAAGTGCATTGGGATCCTAGAAAGAGACAATAAATAGCAGTCTGATGATCTCATCCTGTTTTCGGTTATTCTGGTATTTCTTAGTTAATCATGAAGTTTTACAACCTGACACTCCCACCCGGAACCATCTTGAGTTGAACTGGCATAAAAGAGAGAGAGGAAGAAGATAAATTCAAGGTCATCTAACATTTCTTCATTTTTGGTCACTGTTTAGCTAAACTATCTATTAGCCTCAAGCACAGTTGTCATCACAAGATCCTTCCCTTAGTTATAGGGACATTTTAGTTGCCCAAAAGAGCAGAAAAAGAACATTTCTATACAGAACCCTGATACAGAATCTTGAGAAGAAATAAAGCTCCTTGGGATTAAAATGTTGAAGGAAAACATAGACTATTTATTCTGAAGACCTGAGAGAAAATTGCCTTTCAAATAAATATATTGAGAAGTCCTATTGGAAGACAGAGCATTAACTCAGTTAAAGATGAATTCAGTACATTGTGGTCCATAAAATTTTAACTGACTAACTCTCTCCTCTTTTTCATTCTTTCTAGTCAATAAACATTTATTAAGTGCTTGCTGTGAGCCAGACATTGGGCTAATCACTGGGCATAAGGTTCAGTGGAGTAATCTAATGTAATACAGCTTGGTAGGAAATGAAAAAAATGGCTGATCAGGGTACCTTACTTAAATAGAAGTACTTAGAGTAATTCTCCAATCACCAACCAGAAGGAAGAGCTCTCTTCTTTTTCAACAAGATATTCCAAACAGTTCATCAATATTCCCAATTCATCCAAAATCATTCAGCACAAAAGCAACTCCCAAATTCTCAGAGATCACACTGAGAAACTAAGTTAATAGAAATAATTGATTTCTATTGATTTTACCTCCAAACGTGTGTATAATTATTTAAAATAAAAATAGCTCCTAAATTATTGAGTATGAATTTTAGACCTCTATTTTCTCTGATTTCTATTTGAATTCAACCTATATCAGACCTAGATGATTAAACCTGTATAAGTCAAATATCTGAGGAATGTGAGCTTTAAAAAAAAGGATTTCTGAGATTATAAAAGAGAAAGGAAGTCTTTTTGAGTTTCATATCATAAGTAAGAAATGACTCATTGCTTACAAAAAAGTTCTAATTTGAGGAATTTGGAATCATCAGCAGGAGACAATTCAATAAAGAAAAGGAAACAGTATAGAAGAAGTGACAAAGATATGGAAAGTTAAGGAGAAGCTTTTTAAGAAGAATAAAGCTGATAGGAACTTAAGTGATAGGCAGGTTTTTTGCATGTGCTGCTGAGAGCTGTTCTGAATAGAACAGGGTATTGCTTTCTTGAAAGCTGATTGACTAAAGAAAAGCAATATAGCTGTATGGTACTAATTGTAGTGACGAGAGAGAGAGAGAGAGAGAGAGAGAGAGAGAGAGAGAGAGAGAGAGAGAGAGAAAGGGGGGGGGGACTCTCAGAAGTTTGTTTGCTTTTGTTGCCTTTTACTTCTCTCTATGGCTTGAGAGGGAGGAAAAAATCTGAGGTAGGGATGGGAAGCAGAGCTATCACAATTGGACAAAAAGCAGAATCTTGCTCAAAGCTGATTGGAGAAAACAAAATCCCCAGCTATTAAATATGTTGCCTGGGGAAAAGTTACATCTTCCTATCACTGTCCATAACTTGAGAGGGAAAGGAAAGTTTGGATCTGGGCTTTATTACTTAGTGTCTGTGTAACCTTGAACATTAATTTCCCTCTCTTTGTGTCAGCTTCTCCAAATGTAAAATTAAGGGATTTGAACCAAATTACCTTTAAGGTGATTTTTTGTTTTAAATTATATAATGTAGTTCATGTTTTAGAAAATTAAGTGCTCACAACAACTCAAAAGTGGAGAGTACAAATATTTCTGTCCTCATTTTACAGATTTGAGTATTTAAGCTTCAAAAAGGTCAAATGACAAGATAGACCAGATAAGCTCTAAAATCCTTTCCAAGTACTTAATTCTGTCTCTCTAATTTTGATAGTGGAGTGAAGAAGGATTTCAAATGACCCAAATCATGTGGTACCTCTCCATAAAGATTAGCCTTTAGATAGCATAAAGGTACTATGTCACAAATTAAAGGAAATTGAGTGGTAGGGAAGGAACGAGATGATTATATAAAAATTTGAACAACTTTCTCATTTTGCTCAAGGTTAATATTATAATTGTGACATTTTTCAAGACCTCTTATTTACTTAATTGAATTGAAAAACAGAAATGTAGCTATGTTAAAGAGACTCATGACATGAGATGCTATGAATATTAAATATGTAAATATTCAAAACAAATAATGGATGTTTTATTACTTTCAATATTTTATGAATGAATATTTTATGCACTTTCCAACCCATGTCCCCATGAAATTCCTTTTTTTAATTTCTTTTTTTTTCTTGCTGCTTTTTTCAGTCCTTCTTTTCTTTTCTTCTACTTTATTTCCCATACTTTCTTTCTGTCTTTCTTTTTTGTTTTTATTTCTTCTCCCTTTCTTTTTCTCTTTCATTTTCTCCATCTTTCATTCTCTACCTTTCCCTCTCTTGATTTATTTCTTTGCTTTTATTCATTTCTAGCTTCTTTCTCTTCCCCTTCTTTTCTTTTTTCTTTCCTTCTTTTCTTTCTTTTTTCCTTCCATCCCCCCACTTCATTTTTTCTTTTTTCTTGTTTTTTCCTCTTTCCCTCTAACCCATCTATGTATGTTTGACAGATGCTTGCTGAACAAAAGATGAAGCAGAGGCAGAATGACGCACTCAGTGAGTGAAGACATCCACATCATCCCAAGAGTACAGCAAGGAAACCAATTCAAGACCTTTTGTTCCCCTGGGCTACAGATTGCACCTTGAACAATTCAACTTGTAGAACATCTGAGACAGCAGCACACCCCCACAATAATCCAGGACGTTCTTAGCACAGTCATTTTCAAGAAAGGGAAAGGAAAAAAAAAACTTGATTATGCCAAGATAGTGCTATTTATTCAATTCAGTTGTAAACCAAGCCACTGCAAATGGAGACCAGAAGGAACTAATCCATCATTTCAAGAAATTGGGCAGATGCAAACTTTGTTCCATATTATCCATGAGACTTGGATGAGCTACTTCCCTTCCCTTCTTCTACAAAATGAGAGGACTGGACTAGATGACCTTTGCCTAAGATCCCTTTCTGTTATACATTCAGTGGCCTATGACCCATAAAAGTGGACGTTTTCCTTGCCAAGCACTGGACTTGTTCAGTTCACTTCCTCTCTAAACATCAGCCTGAATGCAGTGAGATGGTCCATATGCTCCACAGATGACTTGAATACAACCTCCTCCCAACTCATCCCATCCCTGCTGTGAGCCCACAAAGGTCAACTGTTTTCCTCGCCCCAAAAGGGAATAGCTATTTGTGGCATTCCACATTCTTGAGCCCTCTTCTCCGGTTGAGGAAGGATCTGTTTCAGATGCAATGGTTTTAGCCCAAGAAACATGTCAATTCTCCAAAACTGAAGTCAAACTTTAAGAGATTCATCTGTAGCATGTGCCCTGCACTGCCTGTTCATCCACCCAACACACCATGCTTACTTGTTGTAATTACAGCAACACTATCTCCCTCCTCCCATTTTCTCCTTCCTACAGTAGGAATTCAAACAAAATCATGAACCCAAGGTCAGAATGATAATAACTTAATTAAGAATCCCAGCCTAAGGACAAATATTATGTTTTTATTGAACCATTAAACAAAACAAAGTTTTCTTCAGTCACCTGATGAGTCCATTCAAATCAGAACCACACTTATATAAGTCCTAAAATCAGTGAACCAAGACCAAGCCAACATCCAAATCTCCTCCAAATGGATGACTCTGAACCAAACCAACATTACTTTTCATTAGAAACACTAACTCAAAGGCAGCTCATTAGAGACCGATTTGTCTCACAATCCCTCTGAACTGATAATACATTTTGTGCTGAACGATTATTTCTTCTCCTTTGGTCCAAATTTGGTCCAACATGGAGACATCTTCTATCAATGCTGGGAAGAGTGTAAACCAGGGATTCTCAAAGGATGTGTTCGTAAGAATATCCTTTCTATGAGTTGCATATAGTACTAGTTGTATAAAACTTAGATTTGCAATCAGATATGGCTGGTGTGGTCTGCTTTCTCTCCCAAATAATACTACTCTGACAGCAAAGAAAGTTGGGGAACTACTGATAGAAATCAATATTAATAGTACTCTGTCATCCCCAATTAGGGCAGGAGTTTCAAGTCCTTTCCAGAAGCAGTAATGAGTTGCCTTGTATCATGTATGTAGGGCAAGGACTTGGGACAAGGAGAAAAGGAGAGATAAGGATAGTCTACCACCTTAGAATTGAGCATAGGATCAGATTGAGCAGATCAGATTTGGGGGAAAAATCACTGGGGATAGTGATCAAAGTGGTTTGGTGGGAAAAAGACAAGTACTGTAAAGTGAGGATGCATCTAGCAATTTTATGAGTCAGAACCTGGGAGACAAGATATACTTTAAATGAAAGAAAAAGGAAAGTGTTAGCAGAAAAACAACATACACAATGACTTAAATAATGTAAAGAAAAAATAAAAATTAATAAATTAAATTATAAAGATGAATAATTAGTAATAACTAATGCAATAAAAATTAAATAAAGAAACCAAATGTGATTAAATCATCTATCTTAATCTAGAGAACTGAGAAAATGTACTGCTTTAGTATCATGTCATAAATGTTTTTTCTATCAGCTTCTTAATCTGCAAAATAGGGAGATTAAATTCTATAATCCTATAAATTTTCATCCATGTTTTGAAAAAGTGGCCTAAACAGTGCATATGCTTTAGACTTACTCAATGTTTTGGTTGGTTTACTAAACTCCTCGTCCAAGCCTTTCCTTTTAACTTTTAGTTAGTTAGTTTAGTTAGGCTTGTTAGATAGGAGAAGGAGGTAAAATAATACAGGAATACAGGGGCAATCAGTGCTCTCCCCTCACCTCCACCCACCCTGGAGAAACTGAGCTTCTCTTCTACAAAAGTTCATAGAGCAAAGGTAAATGCCAGGGAGAAGATTCCCAAGACAGAAGTTATCAGTTCTAAATTTCTGTGAAAAGTTAGTTTCCTCCCCCAGGAAGGGGGGCCTAGAATGTTAATGCCCTAGAAAGAAGAGCATGACCCTACCCTAGTTACAATTCATTTATATAGTGTTTTAAAATCTGAGCAACACTTGCCTAATAATAATATTGTAAGATTCTGTACATTAAATAATATTATCCCCATTTTATAGAAGAAAAAAATCTTTTTCAAAACAATTTTTCAAGGCTAAATTTAAGCAAAACCTTTTTTTCAGAAAGTCCTGATTTTCCCCAACTGCTAATGCCTTTTCAAAATTATATGATATTATGTGTATATGAGCACATAAAATACTCTTTGTATATACTTATATAGTAAATAATGCCTATATATAATAAGCACATATGTTATTGCAATATGCATAGATGTACATATGCATATAAATAATACAGACATTTACTATCATATATATGTATACATATGTGAGTATATTTATGTGTATATGTTTATATTATGGATGTATTCCTATATATAGATGAATGTCTACAAATATATTATAGCCTCTACATGTAAACATATTGTTTTTCCCAATTAGATTATAACCTTCACAAAGGACAGGGTAAAGCACAATGGATAAGGCAGGGGATTTGGAGTTAAGAAAATTTGGGTTCAAATCTTGCCTCAGACACTTACTAATGTATGACTCTGATTATGTCATTTAACCTTTCTTTTTCTCAGTTTCATCTACAAAGAAAAATGGTTAAATTCCACAAAGTCCAGGCCATTTCCAGCTCTAAATCTATAAGCCTATTGCCTTCATTTTTCTCTTGCTATTATTCCAAGCCTCTAGTATATTTGCTGGTCTATAGCAAATAATAAATGTTTATTGATTAACTGATTAACAAAAATAATGAGCTAAAATAGCAAACTGAGAAGGGAGCTGTGGTTAGCTCTTTTCACCTCACCGCTCTCCTTGCTAGCAGATCTCCTCCTCATACCCCAGAACCTCCACCTAGGTTCTGACCCTCAATTGAAAATGGCCTTCATCCAGCCTCCTCTGGTCTATTGAAGGCCCTTGCTCCAGAAGCAAAGGTCCTCCTTAAATCTCTGGGTATAGAGACTTTCTGGACAAAATCTTCCAGACTGGATCTCATGTAGTAATAGCTTCTCCCAAACAACATGGCACCAAGAAATTTGGACTCAGTATAGTGCTCCTTGAACACATTGACCTTGGCTGTTCCCAGCAAGAGATTTAATTTGCAATTTCCTTTCGAATCAAACTTAAATCAAACACTCAATATAAACATAAAGTGCAGCTTTAAACAGCATTTCTTCACCTGACATAGATCTTCCCCTTTATTTTTAGATTTCATTTTTCATCATCTAATTAGTTGGATTTTTAAATTGAACCTTGGAGCAGGTAAAGCAATTTGCCTCCTGGCCATAAAATTAGATATCGTTGCTGTTGTTTTTTAAATTATTATTGTTACTGGAGTTTTCCAAAGTATGTACTAATTCTCATTTGTGACACATTTTATCAGGTTAATAATATCTTATTACATTATTAAGAATTTGAATAATATAATAAAAATGAAACAATATGTGCAAATTGTAAATGAATACCATGTCTTTATTCCTTGTTTTTTTTCCTAACTTAATCATCTCTATTCTCATCTAATTGTATAACTATCCTAATTAAAATCCACATGTGGTATTTACAATTCACACTCAAGGCAGGGAAAAAAGACATAAATGAGTTCTTAATGGCACCCAGAGACCAGCTAAAGTTGGAGGCTGACTAAATTCCTGAGCACGTTATGTATAGAACATTCCCCAGTGAATAATCTTGGCCCAGCATCTGAGAAAATTGAACTTGATGGTCGGACCCCTTTTACAGTCAGGCAAAGTCTATGGGCCCTTCTTGGAATAATGTTTTTAAATGCAAAGCAAACAAATAAACAAACAAAATAATTACAAAGGAAACTAGAGGTTAATGTAAATAAAAATGTCTTTTTTTCCAGCCAAGTTCATAGACTTCCTGAAATCCATCAACAACTCTTTTGGGATCTTTGGATCCCAGATTAAAAACCTCTCCTTTAAAAGAAAAGCTACTCTCTAGTGAATCTTAAGGAAGTCATTCTGATCAGCCACTGAATGTTTAGGTTAGTTAAGGACTTCATTTGTTCCCAACAGCAGCTTTGAATGGCATTCAATGAGAATAAGGAAGAAAAACAGGAGTTTTGAATCACCTGAACCTCAGTTCATAAAATTTCTGAATGAAAGGTTGGGTTTTCCCTCTGGTGAAAGGGGGAGACTAAAGCAAGTAAAAGCCTACTTGGTCCTAGACACAACGTGATTACTTTGGATGTCTCTCTCAACAGAGATGGTTTTAATGGAAGTCAATCTAACCTAGAACAAATTTGATGGCAGTCACTTAAAAAAAAAAAAACTAGCATTCAATACAATGTTATTCTGGAAATGTAAATTTTCACGATTATAAAAATACTTAACTATTTTTCTTCTCTTTTGACCAGCTTGTTTTAGTTCTCTGGGGCAGTTGAAGTACAAGAGTTCCCGCATCCATTCTACTCACACGGCATCTTTCCCAGACTTCTCTAATCATTTCCACCAAAAAAAAATGACTGGCCATGACAACCAATGAGAACACAAGCTCAAAACTTCAAAATTTTTCATCATATAAAAAACACACATAAATAATGGAGTATGTTCTTTAGCAAGAAAACTATAGAGTGAATTATGAAATTAAATTGGGGAGAATGGTTTCTTCTATTATATCACTAAACTATGCTTTTCTTTATTATTCTATTAATGTCCTTTAATGACAAATCTTGGTTTAACTGCCAGCACTTCAATGAAAGAGTACTGAAATCATAGAAGATGTGGGACAGAATCTCACTTCTATCACTGTCAGTTATTATTTATGTGATCTTGACCAAATCACTTTCCTCCTCTGGAGGAAAGGAGTTTCCTCCTACATAACAAGAAGATTGTAGTAGTTGATTTCTAAGATCCCTTCCAGTTCTAAATTCAATCCCCTGTGATTGTTTACTAATCCATGCTGGTGGAATTAACCCACTCAGTTTTGGCATCCCATTGACTGATGAGTGAATGAATCTACCAAATCCATTATCTCTAGCTGGCTCTATGCTTCATATCCTAGCAAACCACCCAGCAGGAAACTAAGACCTGCCCAGCTGAGGTTTATTTTTATTTTATTTTCTGCCCAACCATCCCCTTGGATATCATTTTCCCTCTCTTGTTCTGGGACCAGTAATCAAGTTAATGCAATCATTGTCACTGGTAAAGATATGCCTGTTTAACAATCAATAGAATATTTCCATAGTTGAATTAGAACAGAAAAAGAGGATAGATATAGATATAGATATAGATAGATATATATACAGAGAGAGAGAGAGAGAGAGAGAGAGAGAGAGAAACATAAATTTCCCATATATATCTGAGTCACTGAATTTACCTGTGCTAGGTCTGGCTCAGAAAGGTAACTTGATCATGTAAGGAGAGACTAGTCAAATTTATATAGAGAACCAAGATTTGAACCTAGATCTTTGGATTCCCGATGCAGTGTTCTTTCCCACTGAAGCATATTTGCTATATAATTCTACAGAGGATATTTGTATCCATAAATTAGGTAAACCATTCATGAGTAAAGAACCTCTGGTCTAAAAAAAATTAGGTTATGCTTAAAGGAAATCATGCAAAGGAAAGAAAAAGTGACTCCATTCTGTCTCTCCAAACTACATTTTCATCAGAATCTGTTATTAAGAAAGTGCCAAATATGTATGTTGTTGTTATTGTTGTCAACAGATTAAAACCACAGAATCGTTCTGGGATAAAATGCTGGTATTTATTGGAAATGCCCTAGAGGATCATCTGGACCTATCTTATCATTGTATAGATAAGGAAAGTGAAGGCTGAAAAAAAAATGCTTTTGTCTTTGCCTTGAATACCATAATGATATTATTTAATCATGAAAAATAGGATAGTCATTTCCCATTCTTGTTACCTGATGGTGGTGACAGATTTATGCTTATCCTCCATATTTCTGTGATTTCCCTTATGCCTGGAGCACAAAATGGAAATTGAACTATTGGGACACAAAATTCAAGAGCAGAACTACACAGGGATCAAAACCTTGAATTTCTTATTAGCTCAGAGAACTAACTAGTCACAGAAAATCTAAGTAGAGCAAAAACGATTATATGATTATGAAGATGAGGCAGTAACAAAATCAGTGCAAATCAGTATTCTAAAACATTGGGAATGATGGATCCAGCATAGCATATGATCAATAGCTGCTAAGCTTAGAATTTGTAAGGCAAGAATTTTGTAAGACACTCCCAAGAACTTATTTTTAAATTATGGATGACATATCAACCACTGTTAGTTCCCTACATCATAAAGTCATAGATCCCTTAAGTCTATGCTTATAGGAAAAAAATTAGGTTTTAAATTTGTTAGGCTTCTTTGTGTGATCATATATGTGTGTATGTCTGTGTGTATGCATGTATGTACATGTATTTATATATACATACCTATATTTGTGCATATATACACACACATATATGCAAAATAAATAAAAATTAAGACAATTATCTGGATTACTGAAATGAAAAAGATGCCTCAAGTATTTATTCCATATCAGTGAAGTGATACAGAAATCAATTACTTCATGAATTAATTTAAAAAATGAAAATTTAAAGGAAATTCTTTGGCTTTTAATTTTTAATTAATTTATTAAAATAAATTTTCACATCTAAATTTGGATATTTTAATGACAGGTAAGGATTCCTAACCTTGAGTCCATGAACTTGTGGAGGTTTTAACCATTATTTTCAATACAATAACTTAATATAGAGTATTCTCTTTGTAATCCTGTGCATTTTGTTTTATGCATTTTTAAAAACATTATTCTGAGGCTCCATAGTCTTTACCTGATTGCAAGAAGGATCCATCACACAAGATAGATTGAAAACTCCTAATTAGAAGATCTTTTTGTCTTGAATTGACATTGAATTAAGGTTTCCAAAGTATCTCAATTCTCTATTTGGAATTATAGAAATGTTGAAATTTAAAAAATTCTTAAAAATAATAAGATGAAAGGTTTGAAGATAGTATGGATTGTGCAGATCAACTCATCCAATTCCTTCGTTTTACCAATGGGGAAATAGAGGCCCAGAAAAGTGATAAGACAAGCCCAGGATCGTACATCTAGTACAGAGCTGGCAGTGGGATCCTGACCTCAGGGCTTTCTTCCTTACATCAATAGCCTATAAGCCTAGGAATCTGAAAAAGAAAAGAAAAAACCTCTCACTGCTTCACATTATCATCTTAGATTTTAATGTTTCTAAAAACCCTGCTATTTATAATTAAATCTATAACTATATTTCAGAGAGTAATGTGGATCCTTCTCAGTAATCTGGTTTTTAAAATAATGTCACCATCAATCCATAGCATCACCCACCCCCCTGTATCAAAGTGATTAATCACAGAGAATCCCAGAATCTCACTCTAGAAGGGACAGGATCTTCTTAAACTTTTTACATTCAAGACCCCTTTTCACCTGAGAAGTTTTTATGAGGTATATGGGGTATAAAATAGACATACAAATCAAACATTTGCTAATAAAAAAACATAATTTCATGATCCTCACATTCAGTTATATGGGTCATGACCCCAATTTAAGAAACTTTGATTTGTCAATCTGAACTTATCTGAACATTTGTAATCAATGGAAGTAATCCAACCTTTAATTAAATACCTCTAGTGAGGGTGCCTTCCCAAACATTCTACTATGGCATAGTTCTAACTCTTGAGGGCCATCTCCAGTCATTTTGATTTATATTGATGGATAGCTATGGCTCTGGAGGAGAAAGTGAGGCAGGTGACACCCAGTCCTCCTTCACTTAATAATCCAACTCACTTGCTTATCATCATCTCCCTGATGTTGTGGTCCTTTTTGAGAATAAAGGATCAAGTTAGAAAGCTTTTCCTTAAAATAAGCTTCAAAAAATGTGGGGTTCTAAGAGTTGGAGGTCTTAAGGGAGTGATTTCCAGCCATTTGTGCTTTATAAATAAAAATAAAATAAAATAAGGAAATGAGAGATAAAATGTTAAGTATAAGGAACATCAAGTAGAACAGCTTGACTGAAAGCCAATAATACATGAAGGTGAGAAATCAGTAAGAAGTATGGAAAAGGAAGATGGATTTATACTACAAAGGACTTCATATAGCAAAGAGAGGATTTTGTATTTTAACCTAGAGGCAAGAGATAACTATTGAAGCTTCTCAAGCAAGGAATCAACAAGGTTGGATTTGTTTTTAGGAAAATAACTTAGGCGGCTGTGAGGAGGATGGACTCTCTTGAATCAGGGAGAACATTTACCAAGGCATTGCAATACCTTAGTCAACTGGTAATGAGCATCTTAATAAGGTGGCAGATGCTATTATTATTCTCATTTTACAGATAAGGAAACTGAGACAAAGAGGTTAAGTGACTTTCCCAGAGTCACATAGCTAATAAGTGTCTGAAGCCAGATTTAAATTAATTAATTAATAATACCTGATTCCAAGCCTCGAATTCCTTACTAAGCTTGCACCTACTCCCTCTGAGGCAAACAGTCCCATGAAGTCCTTTGTTAACCCCAGGATTTCTTCTTTATCAATTTAAAGAAAGAAGTTGGTAACTATTGACCTTTTCAGTTTCAAAAGCTCAGATATGCAACTTGTCTGGGATCCTAGGAGTCTTAGAATTGAATCTATACCATATATATATATATATATATATATATATATATATATATATATATATTGTGAGGAGGAAATTATATTATTTGCAAAAAAAAAAACTTTTCAAACCTTAAAGAATTATATAAATGTTATTTTATTGCTGTTGTTATTGTTATTATTATTGCATTTTCTCTCACTGAACCCTATCACTGAAACAGTCAAACTAAGAGTAGAGGTACAATCAAGAGAGAAATAAGCTCATTAAAGCTTTTTGAAGGCAATCCCTTACAACCCCCTCCCCGCCCTAGCCCCCAGTTTCTTTACTGGAACCAATCAAAAAGACTGCCGTTCATCATATGATTAGCAGGCTGGAATCAGTTACAGGACATGTCCACACGTACTCCAAATCTCCTCCAAAGCATTTCCATTACCTACAGACTGTAAGAAGCAGCCTCCCTAGCTTCTTGTTTAGGGGAATCAAGTCAGCTGAGTATATAGAAGCACTCCATGTACACACCTGTCCCCTGCTACATACCTGTCTCCCCTTCATACAATGGTTGTTCTGGTCAAGTTACTCATCCTTTCAAAGTTTCACCTTTCTCATTTTTAAACAGGAATGTGACACTGGCAGCTATTTTATACAATTATTGTAGGATCAATCAAGTAACAAATACTAATGAGTGCCTAAGATGTGCCAGATACTGGGGTAACTCCAGGTACACAAAGAAAGGCAAAAGCAAATGGGACTTGGTCCAGAAACTAGGCTCTGACGATCTCACTCTTTCATGCCCAGAATTCTTACCTTGAGGGATAATATCTCAATTAGGGATCCTTCCCTATCCACAATATCTGAGCAAGGAGTTCAGTCACTCTGCATTTCCCTTCTCAGATTTCTTTTTACTAAGCCCCATGCACCATATTTCCTTCTTTAGAAGTCTACAACCATTATTTAATCAACTATCATTGCTCCTAGAAAGGTTATGTTAATGGAGTATTACATCTCTTAGATTCAAATCACCAGCCAACAACCCAAACTAAAATACCTCACTTCTGGAAGGTAAGCCCCTGGAGGTCAGAATCTGTCCTCTCTCTTGTATTTGCCTAAAGTACTTCTTACAGTGCTTGGCAGATAGTAAGTAATTATAATTAATAAATGCTTTTTCATTCATTTATTCAAAAAGGGCTCCTGCCCTCAATGAGCTATTTAGCCAAGAGAAATAGACAAGACATATACAAGTAGAAAATAGATAAAAATTAAACAGTATATATAAAGCACTTTGTAAACTTGAAGCATTATATGTTTCCTACATTTGAATCTTGAACTATATTTCTGAGATACATAACTTTGGCAAAAGCCCTTCTGAATTTTAGTTTCTTCATCTGTACAACAGAATTAATTATGCTTGCATTACTTATCTCCCAAAGATTTGTTGTGAAGTCCTAATGAGATCCATGTAAAGTACTTTGTACCCCATGATGTTGCTGAGCTATCTATATTAAACAAGCATCTCCTGATGGACCCTCTTCCTCTTGCCCCATCCTTTGAAGTTCAAGGACTCAATGATACTCTCTGCATTGGACCTAATGCCCTTTACCAACTAGAAACTGGCAGATGAAGGGAGAAGATTTAGGTCATCTTTAATGGCCCTCAGCTGCTTCTGAAGCTCCAGAATTGCATAGCCTCTTACTCCTTGCACATTTTTTCCATTCACACAAGAACCTTGTTGGTGGAAATTTTCCGACACAAGGCTGGAAGGTCAGGTGTCTCTTTGCTTAGCAGGAAGGAAAGCTCATGTGTAAATCCATCTCAGGTTGCCAATTTTCTGTACAGAGAGATGTTGCTCCCTTAGATCATTCCAACATAGCAGAGTAAAAAGCCATATGGTCTACTTTCTCATTTAGGGGTCATGTTAGGTCTTGGACCCACCAACAGCTAATGCCATTTGAGAGAAAGGACAGCACCATTGAAATATGTTATTCCAAGAGAACCAGACTTTACCTCCTCCATGCATCTGTCAAACTAGGTCAAAGAAAAATTATCCATTTGGGTTCTACACCAAGCATAATTCCTGGGGTAGAGGATGGTAGGATTCAAAGTGCAGGCTGGAGAAGGCATGACAGTTTTAAATCTAACTAAAATAATCCAAAGACATGATATTTAGCAACTAGCTACTGCCACTCCACCCAATAATTTGGGGATTATTCTGGACTTCTCAGGAGTAGCAGTGGTCTAGATTTTAGCATTTGGATTTGTTTTTGTATAATTTTTTATATCACTTCTTTGGATTCAGGTACATTGAGAAAGAGAGAAATGGAAAACCCCACCAAGAAAGTATTTGTCCTTGGAGCCAAAATGGCTCTCTGCCTCTGGTTGGTGGGCTGCCACAGTCCCTCCTAATTCTGAGAGAGATTCCTCCTTGGCTGCTGTTTTCCAAGTGACAGGACTAAGAACAGGACCCAAGTTTCCTGGCTCTACCGGGCTCCTCGGTTTTGGGATTACATATACCCTTTTGGTGTGACTTTTTGGCTCCAGTTATGTTATTAAACTATTATTACCTAACAATTCTCTCATTAATCACAATGACAGATGGAAACCAGCCCTGGTCATGTTCTGTGAACTTAATGTCAAACGGTCCCACTGCTAATGGAGATGACGCCAGCCACAAATTAGCCTTAAAAGCTTCTGTTTATCACACCCACCCACCCCCACTCCCAATACATATGTACCCTTCTCCTTTCCTCTTGCTTTTCACTGTAATTCCTTTTTCTTGTCAGAAAACTCCATACTTCTCCATGGAGAACACTCTTCATGGAATTCTGGGAAATGTTTTTCTGTTGACAGACACCGTATAATGATGATAAATGATGGACAAGCGGGCAAGCTGTCATTCCTTTAGCAGCAAACTTTCAGAGTGCATGGATCATTCCTACAGGCTCAACGAGTGGAAAACTGCAAACCTGGAAAAAATTCTCCATTTGCCTTCTTCTCACAGTTTGGAGAAAAGAAATGAAATTGAATAGAAAATGTAAATCGCCTCTGATGAGATATTCCCCTGGACCATGCCTTGAAAGTGTTGAGGGCATATAAACAAAATCTTTACAAAAGAGCTGTGTACAAAAGAGAATGGTAACAGTACTTCATGCTATGCCCAAGTTGAGTTTCCTGTAATAGTTCCACATAATATTTAATGTCCTCTTCTGAAAAAATGCATGTTTTTCTTTAACTCAATCGTGCTCCAGCTCTTTTTTCATTAAAATCTCATTTTCCTCTTGTAAAATCTAGAGATGGAAAAAATATGGGATTCATCAATTCTTTTCATCCTATTAGCAGCAAAATATAAACTCTTTGAAGTAAAATATAAGCTCCTTGAGGGGAGACACTGTTGATTTATCCTTATATACACAATACCCAGCAAAGTGATTTATATGTGGTAATTGCTTAATAAATGTTAGGTGGGTTTGGATTGAATTAGCAAGAAAATGATATGTGACAAAAATTAAAATACAAAAACAGCAACTTTATTAGCATCTGGCATATGGAATCA
This sequence comes from Antechinus flavipes, assembly GCF_016432865.1. Classification (NCBI taxonomy): domain Eukaryota; kingdom Metazoa; phylum Chordata; class Mammalia; order Dasyuromorphia; family Dasyuridae; genus Antechinus; species Antechinus flavipes. The sequence goes on along the minus strand of NC_067403.1, from coordinate 81,188,924 downwards.
TATAGTAATAGATTTAAAGTCAGAAGAGATCTCTAAACCAATCCCTTTATTATATACTTGTGGTATCCAAAATCCTCAGAAATTCAGTGACTTGGCCAAAATCACACACTTGTGTGTTATTTTGTGTGTGTGTGGCAAAATCAAGATTTGAAACTCATCCTCTGACTAAATCTCAGCATTCTTTCTGCTGCACAATCTCTGCCTTGTAACCTATACTTTGCTATAATTCCTTAACATCAACTGTATACCATCAACTATAATTATTTCTTTAAAAATACTTTTTAAGTAATAGGGTTTTTTCCAAGGCTTTTGTTTATTTTTTAAAAATATGCAATATCTCTTTTTGGGACTCACAACAATACTGTGAAATAAGTGTTTCAAGCACTATTATCATGGATGAGGAAACTGGGGCAGAAGAAATAGATTAAGTGATTTGCTGAGATCACACCATGGAAAGTTTCAGTGTTGGTATTGGAACTTAGGTGGTCTTTATTAAAATTCACAATCTACTCTATTTCCATTACCTCTCTTATCATTTATATTTTGATAATGATGATGAGGTTGATGACTGACAATAATATTTAGCATTTTTAATACCTTAAAGTTTACAAAATGCTTTACATGTTTCATCATTTTATCCTCATAACATTTGTGAGATAGATGCTAGTATTATTCCTATTTTATAAATGAGGAAAGTGAGATCCAGAGCCACCTGGCTGGCAAGCATCTGAGTCAGGATTTCAAATTCAGGTCTTCCTTTCTCCAAGTTCATTTATCTCAAAAAGCATAATATTTCAGTATAACATTCTGGAGAAAACATGGTAAGATGGAAGAACTGTCAATCATAGGATTTAGACTGGAAAGGAAGGGAGAGACTACATAACTTCAACACCCCATTTTACCATGGCAGATTTCAAAACAGGTAAACTTGACCTGCCTAAGACTACATAAGCACAGCTAAGGTTGGAATATAGATCACAGAAACATACATCTAGGACTGAAAGGCATCTCGCCATCTAGTCCAACCCCCTACTCATTTTACAGATGAGGAAATTAATTTCCAAGCAAATTAAGTCATTTGTCCAAGATTTGCCCGAGTCAATGGTTCTCATTTCTCTGAGAGATCACAAGTTTCCATTATGATCAGGAACTAGGGTTATCTAAACTTTGAAGCTCTCTAGTCGAAACCATAATTCCAGTTTTTAGTCAGTTATGAAAGTCAGTGGGTCTCAAACATTTTTGTTCATGTCATAATATGCTTCCAATGAATATACCAGATCCACTGAATGCTCACGTTAGTAACACTAAGGGGGCATCAGGAGGCACATATGCATTGTGTGTGTGTGTGTTGTGTGTGTGTGTGTGTGTGTGTGTGTGTGTGGTGTCCCATAAAAAAGAGCAGCTGTTCTTGCCAACTTCTTTCTGATTTCAAGGTCAAATATGTTAAATAATCAATGCCTATATATGACAGGCAAGTTTTGAGTAGTGTTTATTTTGAAAGTATTATATTGCTCAAACTATATGTGCTAAATAAAATTAATTTTAAACAAAAGCACATAAATATTTTACTTTATATCTATAATTTGGATAACATCTAACATTTCACAGAATCCTTACTGAAATGTTTAGCACACTCGTGTATCAAAGCACCCTCTTTGACATTTAGACATATGTTGTATTTCCAAGGAAAATGTAAGCTCCTTGAGGGCAAGGACAGTTCCATTTTCTTTATATTCTTCCTCTCTGTCACAGTGCTGCTACACTGTAACACTGTGTACTTACTAAGTACACTGCTACACTTACTAAGAAGCTAGTAAGAGTTTGAATGAATTGAATATTAGAAAATATATTGATTTTCTCAGGTTGGGAATACAGCAATGATGGGGAATATAGATATCAGAGGATATTTTCTGCTTTCTCCTGGACTAGCAATTTAGAATTATTGAGCAAAGTACCAAAACAATTATTTGATCTTGTTTAAGAAGCAGACAGTACATCTCAGCATTTTAAATGAGACTCATTACACTATATTTCTTTTTTAAATTATTTTTAATTTTTTTCCAATTACATGTAAAAACAATTAACATTACATTTTGAGTTCCAAATTGTTTCCCTCCAAACTTCCCTTTCCTTCTCCTTGATATGGTAAGAATGATATAGATAATATATGTACATAACAAAACATTTCCATATTAGCATTATTAATTTGCATTTCTCTAATTGATAGTAATTTAGAGCATTTTTATATGATTATAGAGAGATTGGATTTTTTTCTGAAAACTGCCTACTCATATCCATTAACCATTTATCAATTGGAGGATGATTCTTATTCTTACAGATTTAATTCAATTCTCTCTGAGAAATGAAGCTTTTATAAGAGAAAATTGCCATAAGATTTTTCTTCAGTTTTCTGGCTGCATTGGTTTTGTTTGTGAAAAATATGTTTTTAATCTAATGTAGTCAGAATTATAAATAATTATTCCATAATGCTCTATCTTTTGTTTTGTCATAAATTCTTCCCTTGCCTTCCATTTGACAAGTAGAACACTCCACGTTCCACAAATTTTATGTCTAAATCATGTATGCATTTAAACCTTATCTTGATCTTTAGTGTGAGATGTTGGTTTATAACTATTTTCTACCAAACTACTTTCCAATTTTCCCAGCATTTTTGTTAAATAGTGAATTCTTGTCTCAAAAGCTAGGAGTTTTCTATTTATCAAACACTAACTAGATTACTATGGTTATTTACTACTTTGTATTGTATAAGTAATCTATTCCACCACTCTTATTTCTTAGCCAACACCAGATTGTTTTGATGACTACCACTTTGTAATACAATTTGAAACCATCTTTCAAACTGCCAGATCACCTTCCTTCATATTTTTAAATGATTCCCTTGATATTCTTGACAGTTTATTCATTTTCCCCAAACTCTGTAAAATAATAAGAATGTAAAACAGTTTAATTTTATTGAATCCTTTATTATTTTTCTTTGGTGTTTACCTTTTTAGTGTTTTTCTTGAGTATTGATTTTCAAGTCAAATTTTCTATTGAGCTCTAATTATTTCATCAGGGATACTTGAAAGTCTTCTATTTCATTAAATATCCATTTTTCTCCTGAAAGCATATACTCAGGTTTGCTAGGTATGTGATTCTTGATTGTAATTCTAGCTCCTTTACCTTTTAGAATATAATACTCTACCTTTAATGTAAAAGTTGCTAAATCTGGTACTATCCTGATAATGGCTCCATGATATTTGAATTTTTTTTTCTGGTTGTTGAAAATATTTTCCCTTTGATCTGGGAGCTCTGAAATTCAACTATAATATTCCTGGGAGGTGATTAGTGGATTTTTTCAATTTCTATTTTATCTTCAGTTTCTAAAAACATGATTCTTGGCTTTCAGATATTCTAATAATTCTTAAATCATCTCTCTTCAAACTGTTTTCCAATTCAGTTGTTTTTCCAACAAGATACTTCATATTTTCTTCTATTTTTTAATCTTTTGGCTTTTTTGCTTCTCAATATTTCATGGAGTCATTAGTTTCCATTTTCCCAATTCTAATTTTTAAAAGCATTTTATTTAGTGAGTTGGGTACCTCCTTTCCCACTTGGCCAAATCTGCTCTTTAAGAAGTACTTCTCTTCAGTGGATTTTTGAGTGTATTTGACCATTTGACCAATTTTCTTCACTATTTTTCATATCTCATTATCAAGCTATTAACTCCTTTTTCATAATTTTCTTGCACCAATCTTTTTTCTTTTCACAATTTTTCTTCTCTCTCTCAAAGTTTTAAAATGCTTTGGTGGCTCTTCTGGGAATTCTTTTTTTTTTTTAACCTGATCAATTCACATCTTCTTTGAAGATTTGCATTTAGCTTCATTGTTTTCTGAGTTTGTGTTTTCATATTTCCTGTCACCATAGTAACTTCCTATGCTCAGGTTCTTTTTGTTGTTGTTGTTTGATCATTTTTCCAGCTTATTTCTTCACTTTTAACTTTATATTAATATATTATATTATTATTATATTATATATAATTTTATTTATATATATAAATATATACATGTTTCTATATAATTTTATATATATGCACTACCTCTAGCTTTAGACTTTTCTTGATGCTATTTCTAGAGCTAAATCTGGGGGGTCTACAGGTTTTTTGATTCTTCCAAGGTAGTGTGATCTAAGGAGAGATATGGTCATTGCTTTCCTGGCCCATAGTCATGTCTGTGAGCAACCACAAGCACTCTTCTCTGTCATGGAATTTGACCAGAGTCCCTGTACCTCTGTAGCCAGTGAACTTTGTGGATCTGAGACTGTGGTAAGGAACTCTGGATGGGCAATGTGACAGGGTTCTGCCCCAGTGGCAGCAAAGAGTCCCATATAATCACCTTCTGACAAGTTGTCCAACCCCTTTGCCTTCCACGGGTTGAGAACTCCCAAAGTTGCTGTGAAATAACTCCAAGGTCTGCTGATGGACCCTGGTGGGCCTTAATTGTGTGATTTCTACTGAGCTATATGCCCAACCACCACTCTGCTGAGATAGACTTTTCCTGCCCACCTTCTAAGTTGTCCTGGGCTGGGAAAATTGTTTCACCCTGGCCTTTTCTGGCTCTATTACCCTAGAATTAATCTTAAGATGTTCTTTTAAGTTACTTGGAGGGGAATTTGAGAGAACTTCAGTGACTTTCTGCCTTTATTCCACCATCTTGGTTCCATCTTTGATTACATGATTTTTCAAGAATTTGTCACTTAGCCTGCATGGTTCCCACCTTAACTAATTCATTTTTTAAATATTCTATATGGAACACAGAATTAAAACTGTCAGGGACCTTGGAAATCATCTAGTCCCACCCTTTTATTTACAGACAAAGAAATTGGATAAGTCTGGAGAAGCTCATCATGGATATTCAACCTATCACCATGTCCATCCTCAGAACCTTTCTACTAGTAGAAACTGCAAGAACTCATGCTTTTCTCCAGTAGCTTGTGAGAACTTAATGTCATCGTCACGTGACAGTTAGGAATCATAGCAGGACATCAGTCCAAAGATCCACAAAATATTTGGGGTGTATAGATAGACAGATATAGAGATATATGTGTACACACACACATAGGAATATGTGTAAGTATAGTGTGTGTACAAGCATTTATATGCTGGGTGTATACATACATATATACATATATGAATGTGTATGCATATGTGTAAATATGGGTGTGTGTATATATTTTTTAATTTTTGATACAATTGACTTGAATCATGGTATCATGGTTTTTATATCTAAGTGAGTTATGCATAGAGGCTATGGAACTAGATGCTCTAAGGTAGGATATTCACCAGAATATTTGCGGAGAAATATGAACAACCTCCTTGACCAGATTTTAACATGAAAGATTTTTCTGAAGGAAATTGAAGGCAGACAACAATTGAACATGTCAGTGCCTTCCCACTTAGACACAGAGATCAACTAACCTTAGTTTATAGCTTTAGAGTAAGAAGAAATCTTCCAAGACAGCTGGACCAAATAGATCCCATTTCACAGAAGAAGAAAATGAGAGCCCAAAGCACTCAAGTGATCCCACAGGTGAGTGGCTGATCTGCAATTCCAACAAAGTCCTTTCATTCCAAATCCCGCTCTCTTTTCCCTGCTTAGTTTCTTAATCTTCCATATCAAGTTGGTTTCAAAATGAAAACCATCTTTCTCCCCATGATTTCTTCTCTCACTTTCCATCTCTCACACATGCACAAACCCCAATTTATTCCTTTTTCTCTCCCCAAACTGAAGGACTATTCAGTTACACCACTGCTCACCTTTTAGCACATTTTTGATAATGCCTGTTTCTTTTTCAAACATTTCATATAAAACTCTCAAGTTTGAAATTACAGAGCTCTAAAGTAAACAAGAAATACTTTTCCTACTTTTAAGGAACCTTGTCTTAATTAAGCTGTTTATTTTTATGTCCAGATGCTAAGTTGGAAAGATTTTTTTAAGAGTAAGATGTGCCAAAAAGGACTAGTTCTGATTTTTTGGAAAATTTTCAATGTCAAATTCTCTGTAATGTTGGCTAATGTATTTATAGAGGGGAATGGAAATGATCTCGGAGGGCACATGGTTAATAGCAAAAGAAGAGCGGTCCAGGGGTCAAGAGCCCTGAGCCTCCTGCTGACAGACCACCTGGCAATGAGGTCAGTCTCAGCCTCTCGGGTCTCCATATCTCTGTCTCAAATGCAAGAATAGGAACACTGACTCAGAGGATGGCTGGGAGAATTTAGTTAATTTTGGTAATATCCATCAAGATCCTTTGATAAAGGTGTCCCACAGACATGCTGTGACTCATTGAATCTCCCTTTCCACGTCTCTTGAAATGTGGTCAGCCTCAGCAATAAATTCCTCTATTTGGGTCAGTCAAGGGGCAAACTTTATAGACTTAGTGAGAAATCATACAATAGCAACTATCCTAACGAGTGGGGGATTTTGAGACACAACACAAACAATAACTGTGGACAGAAATTGCTTGTTTTTCATTTAATTCAGAGACACTCTTCAATGACAATCTATAAACATTCATTGAATACTTATATTAGGCTAGGCTTCAGCTTTGGGGATCAAAGAAAGGCAATGAACAGCAAAAACAATCCCTGATCTCGAGGCTTTCATTCCAGTGGGAAAGACTGCAAACTAAAACATGTACACACAAGATATTCACTGTGTGAACATAATGTAATCTTAGGGATCTGGTAGAAAGAAGATGGGCTTTGAATTAAGTATTATAAGAAATCAGGGAAACCAGGAGATGGAGATGAGAGGGAAGAGCATCCCAAGCAAGGGAACCAACCAATATAGAGGTAAAGAAATGGAAGATGAAGTAATTTTTTTGCAAGGAACATGAAGGAGTACAGCGTGTAGTAGGGAGTAGATTTGGTCGATTGCTTGCTTTTTGTCCTTCGTTTTCAATAAAGGTCAAAATGATATCACTATATTGGAGTCAAAGTACAGTATGTCTAAGTATGGCTTCTCAGATCAATGTGAGATCAGAAGGCTCTGTCACAGCTTGGGCACGAATAGTTCATACAAACATTTGGAGTGGAAGGGAGTACAGTATAAGAAGACTAGAAAAGAAAGAAGTGTCAAGATTGTAAAGAACATTAATTGTCAAACAGAATTTTCTATTCAATACTAAAAGTAACAGAGAGTCACTAGAGTTTCTTCAGTAGAACAACAGGAACAGAACTTTAAGAAAATTGCTATGGCAGCTAAGAAGAGGAGGGATGAGAGAGGGAAAAGATTTGAAGCCAGGAAAGCAATTAGAAAACTTTGGCAGTAGTCATGCATCAAGTTTCTAAGCAAAGTTAAGAAATTTTCATATACTAAAGAAGTGGGTAAAGATGAAAAACAACAATCACCACCATCAAAAATGGAATTGGTTAATTTTACCTAAAACCATAATGTAAATTAATCACTTGATGGATTGATTGAATCTAGTCATTATATAATTCTACATTATAGACAATTCCAGATACAGAGTTGGACAGCCTCCACACGAAAAAGCTAGACAAATTCTCATGATTCTAGACCAAATGAGAAATGTTTCCAGTAACAGGAGGGTTCTCTTCCCCTGCAAGGGCTAGTACTCTCAAGAGACTCTAAGCAAATAGTTTAATAGCCTTCTGGATCTAGCCTGAGATTGAGCAGATTCTTAGCCTCGTGGATTGATTAAAGAAAATCAGCTGCACGCCAGTGTCAGGGCTACAAGCTTGTAAACAGTTAGCAAACAGCTTCCTGTAAATGACTTCAAATGGGAGACAGAATTAAGGTTGACTATCATTTCCTACTTTTTCTGCAGAATTCCTTTAAAATAATAATAACAATAGCAAAAAAAGCAAAAATATTTGCAATGTGCTTTTATCATATATACAATCCCAGTAATGCCTAAATCCACTACTCCAGTGGTTCTCAAACTTTTATTTTCACTATCTTTATACTATTTAAAAAACTATTGAGGATATGTCTAAAGAATTTTTGTTTATGTGGGTTATATTGATAGATATTTACTATATTAGAAAAAAATTAATTTGAATTTTCAGACCTTCTGAAAGGGTTTCAGAAACTACCAGAGAATCTCTAGACTTTACTTTGAGAACCACTACACTAATCTCTCACAGATTCATGAATAAATGGATGTTATTTTTCTTTTAATCAAAACATGGATTATAGCACAATTAAAGCAGACACATGGACCTCCACTGGGAAGTACATTATCATTATGTATGTTGTCTTGCTTGATCATCACAATAATGTTTTATTCCTGTTTATTATGTTCATTTTACAGTTGAAAATAAAGCCGAGTCTTCAAGCTATTTGGGCAGAGTCATATAGATATAATGTGGATTTGAACTCAGATCTTTCTGAGTCCAAATCCATCACTCTGTCCACTGTTACCTGCTCCATATTAATGAAGAACACACAAAATAAACATGCAATGAGAATCCTAAAAGGGACCATTTTTTTATCATCCTTGGCTAAAATACATTAATACCATCTCTTTACAAGTTACTTTCTAAGACACTGATCAGCACTGTGAATTTCCAGAAAGCTGATGACTGCACACTCTACAATTCTGGTATTTAAGAAAAAATGACAGTTTTCTCCACCCTGTTCCCCCATAGAGGGGAAAAAACTCAATTTGTTCATTGGCAACTGTGACTTGCAGTGGATTGGGCTTTTCTGATTCATCCAGAGAGTTGTCAACAAGCTGTCTCCATTAACATTCAAACATTCACTTCCCGGGCTGCTGCTCCATGTGGCATTGTGCAATCACTCACAAATGACTCTCCTTACCACTATCTCTACTGGAAAAAAAAAAAGCAAATTGAATTTTTTTCTCTGTTTTGGAAAAAGGAAAAGTTTTCCAAAATGACAGAGTGACCAGATCAAAGGAATCTGATCGTGTATACAAGCCCAGAGAAGCCAGAAATGATTCCTCCCTCACTGAGTCATTTATGAATGAACGTCTGTTGGGTTTCTCTTCTTTAATGAATGGAATACAAAAACAACAAGGTTACATGCTTCTACTTCCATGGATTTAAGACCTGAACATACCAAAATCACAGGTGCTTAAACGTAAGGCTCACAAAGCTGTTGTATGGTATGTTTGGTTTGATGGACAACAAAGAAATACCTAACATATTCTGATATCTGGAAAATCCAGGCGTGAAACCAGCAATGAGCAGGTATGTCAAATGGTGGAAGGATGTTCCAGGTTGGATGGGAAAATGAAACAAGCAACATGACTACATGGCATGTAAAAGTACCCTGTATTTGCTTGGGATGTTATCTAAAGAGGTCGTATGAAGTAGAAGACTGGGAGTTTGAAGAGACCAATAGAGGAAGTCTAACTCCATTGGACTCAAATGCCAAACACAAGAAGCTGAGACTTATTGAAGACTTTAATTTAAAAAGTCCAAGGTCTCCCACTTCATCCAGAGCCATCTTCAGAGATCCTAATCTCTATCTGGCCACTGGACCCAGATGCTCTGGAGAAGAAACTGAGGTAGGTGACCTTGCCCAGCCCTCCCTCATTTAAATCTAATTTGCTTGCATTTTATGGCATCACCCCCTGGTGTCATGGACCTCCTCAAGAACAAAGAACAAATAATAGCAACAACAAGACTTCTAATACTCCTGTCCCAAGCACTAATGTCAACTTTGGAAGATTCAATTAGTACAACTTTTTTTTAGAGAAAATTTCTGATTTCTCCAACAAGATGGCTCAGAACAGGTTAGGCACACACCCCAAAACACTAATCAAACTTTCCTCTATTCTTCACAGCACATTTAACAATTTATTTTTCCCTTGCAGGTTATATGTTTCCTAGCTATGAGACTAAGTAACTACTCCATGGTTAAGAACCAACCAATCCATGAGACAAAACAGCAAAAAACATATACAACAAAAAATATTCAGAACTACAGTGTCAAAGACTATACCTATCATTTAACCACATAGAAAAAGGCTTTATTAAAGACACTGATTCAGCAAAAGACTGTGGTGACTGGTTAGGAAATTAAGTTGGGTTATTTTTTTCAGATTTAAATTCTGGTTTTGTTCATTTTTTACAGTATCCTTTTTAAATAATAGCTTTTTATTGTCAAAATATATGCATGCAAAGATAGTTTGCAACATTCATCCTCACAAAATCTTGTGTTCCAAATTTTTCTCCCTCCTTTCTCCTCACTCTTCCCCAGACAGCAAGTAATCCAATATATGTTAAACATGTACAATTCTTCTGCACATATTTCCATATTTATCATGCTGCACAAGAAAAATCTAATCAAAAAGGGGAAAAATGAGAAAGAAAAAAAATCAAGCAAAAGCAACAACAAAAGATGGAAAATACTATATTGTGATCCACATTCAATCCCCAACAGTTCTCTTTCTGGATTCAGGGGAATGAAGTTTCCAAGACAAAAAGACTTATAGCTCCAAAAATGGCTCTGCCAGCAATAAAAAGCAAAGCCATAACTGAGAATCACATCATTTGGCAAAGTGAAAAAGCAAGCATTAAGGCATATATTTGTTAATTGAGCAAGAAATACATACAACAGACAACTTAGCCATTTGAACTAATAACAAGATACTAACAATAACAAAAACTACCTGAGATGGCTCAGGCAAGGGACAGAGCAAATAATAGCCTAGGGCTGAACATAGTGATATAGGAGGAAGAGGAAGAGAAGACAAAAAAAGAGAAGGACTTATCAACTAAGGACTTAACCAATGTAACCACATGAAACAACAATGATGGAACAATTACATGCCATGCATCTAGACAAATATACCACACACAAAGCAAAAGGTACACGCTGCAGAAAGTAGAGACCTAGCTCATAGGAAGCAACTCAACAATGACAGGAAGATGATAGTTCATCCATGTAGATATTAACTCTATGGAGCTTAATTGACCCAAATGCCTGGGGTGTCTGATGTCACTGATCTGAACCTTGAATTGCTAGAACAAGAAATCTTCAACATCACCATCAAAATTGTTAATAAGAAAAGGCCAGAAAGAGCAAAAGTCAAAGACTGAAATGATGAACTCATAAACATTTAACACCATACCTTCAGAAAAGGTTCAGATGACTCACCTGCAGTCAACCCATCAGCAGCAGTCTCTGACAATAGCAACAAAAATTTCCTAATAATAGAAAATACAATTCCAGTTGACATGCTAAGAACAGGAGACCACTTCCCAATGGGAAGATATACATTCAAAAGCAAAACAACCAGAATGACAAAGTCATACCCAGACAAAAAAAATTAGGAAGAGCACCACAGATAAATCAAAAAACATCACACTAATACAACAAAACTCAAGAAAAGTGGGAAAAGATAGTATTCAAAAATATTCCGGAGCAATGGGACAAAGACCATTCAATGTCAGTTGTTGTTTCCCAGACTATACATATAAGACTGGAAGAGGAGGTCCAAGCATGTAATCAAGACCAGCAAAATCAACACTGAGTTCAGATTTACACAGCAACAATTCACAGGGGATAATATATGACTACCATACTGAAGCAAGATCCATTGATGAAGACAGGCAATGGCTAACAAACCATGAATAAATAATCAATCAAGAATATGACTTAAAAGACAGCTGGAGACAGGAAACAATGGAAGACGAAAAAACAACCTCAAGATCAAATGAGAAGAGTTATAGGTTACTTAAAGACCTACATGTTATGGACAGCTCTTGATGATCCAGGGCCACAATGCCCCGAGGACCAATCTAGGACAAAGAACCACACACCATGCACAGACCACATTTGAGAACACTTGCTCCATTCATTTGTGAAAACAATGCTCCAGGACAACCATTTGTGAAACTGACACCAAATTGAACAGATTATAATGAACAAGGAACTGTACAAAGCCAAATAATAATAAGCTACATTTTTTCTGGAAAAGAAAATTAATTTTCAAAAGGAAACTGAGAAGTTGGCAAGCTCGCAACATGTACTCGGTTTCAGCTCCAGATTCAAAGCAATTCAACAATCAATGTCTAGATTCAATCAGAGTCCTAAACATACTATACATGAAAGAGAGAGCCATCCCAACCAAACTCTAGAAAAAATCTGATCTAATCACTTAGTTTACCTCCAAAATAGATGAACAGTAAGATGTCAAAACAATAAAGCATTCAAAAAGTAGTTCTTTGTTCAGACTCTTTTTAATGTGGAAAACCAACCAACTATATGCAACTGCTTTAAGTGGGACACTTCACTAACCAACCAGTTAGCAGCCAGCTAAGCCAGGAATAGCCAAGAAACTTTATCTCCACAAAATTATTCTTCATTCAGAAAACCCCAGGGCATCAATGCAAGAGGGACCTTCAGTCCAAATCTGTTTCTTTGTAGATCAGGCAATTGAGTCACAGAGGGGAAATGACTTGTCCACTGATGTCTATTCAATTTAACTTGGACTGATCCCTTCTCAACTGAATTCAATTCAGTCCAAATGATTTTGCAAGTCATTATTTTTCCTTTAAATACTAGTAGGGATGAAATGAAGACAAAGAAATTTTTCCTGTTCTCAGGAAGTTCAAAGTATAAGACATTGAAAGCAGCTCAATGCTGTGGAAAGAACACTAGCTCTTAGAATTAAAAGATAAAATTCAAACTCTACTCTCTGATACTGCCTTAACCACTTTGAACAAGGAACATAAGTTCACTGGACCTTACTTTTCTTACCTGCAATATTAGGGGATTGAAGTAGATATTCTCAGAGGACTCTCATCTACTGTATTGTGTTCAGTTCAATGGATCTTATCTAGGAAGCTCATTGATAAACTAGATCGGTAAGAGGATAAGCAGACTGATGAGAGGATAGGAGAACATGCTATTCTTGATTAATTTAATCAACAACAAAGAAATTTAATAAACTAAAAAGCAGCGGTAATACCCATTAAAGTAAGAGATTGAGACTTACTCATAAGAAGAAGCATTGTTATACATCTACACTGTCCAAATTTCTCCCAGATCTAAGTTTTTTGGAAAGCCAGGATAGCAAATAGGGCTCCACATCTTCTCCAAGTCCCATGGATCTGATCTTACATAAAACTGCTCTTATTCCTTGACACTGCCACCATCCTTGTACAGACCCTCATCACTCCATGCTTGGACTATTGCAGTAGCCTACTGTTGAGTCTCCCTTCCTCAAGTCTCTTTCCACTTCAATCCCTTCTCTATTCAGCTGTAAAATTAATCATTCTAAAGCAGAAATCTAATTATGTCATCTCCTGATTCAATAAACTCCATTGACTCCCTATCATTCCAAGGACCAAATATAGAATCCTGTTTGACATTCAAAGCTTTTTACAACCTGGTCCCTTACTAGTTTTCCAGTATTTTTACACCTTATTACTATTTATGACCACTTCCCTCTCCAACCCATAATAGATAATCTAGTGACATTCACCTTCTTGATTTCCTTACATAAGATACTTCATTTCCAGATGCTAGGCATTTTGATTCCCTGTTACCCTTTCTTGGAATGCTCTTCCTCCTCATCTCTACTTCCTGGCTTCCCCAACTTCAATACCCAGCTTAAAATCTTTCATGATTCATAATGCCTTTCTTCTCCATTATTCCAATTTACACTATGTAGAGCTAATTTATGAGTGTATATACCTTGTTAAATATAGTTACTTTCACGTTGTGTCCCCCATTAGAGAGCTTAATAGCCAAGATTATTTTTGTCTTTCTTTATATTCCTAACATTCCTGACACATATTAGGCACCTCATAAAATTTATGGACAATAACTACCTAACAAGGGTAGTTATCATTATCTATTGAGGACCTAAGATCTCTAGAAGTCTCCAACTCATAAGTCATCTCCAAGCCCAGACACAAATATCTTGACATTCGTACTCTTCTGGGATCAGAAACACACAGAAAGTGGAAAAAAGCAGCTAAGAATCCAGTCAAGCAAAGATGTATTTATAAAGTACTTATTATGTGCACAGGAAAAATGAGTACAAAGAATAAGATAGTCCCAACTTCCAATAAGTTTACATTTTAATTGGAAAAAAACAAGTACAAATATAAATATAAACAGCATAAACTTACTAGATACACATAAATACCAAGTAATTAATTAAATATCCAAAAATTTGGGAGGGAGGACACTGGCAATTGCAGGATGGGAAAAAAAGAGAAATTGGAAATTCTTCTGAAGAAAATGATTCCCAACCTGAATGTTAAAGAAAGAGAGGGTGTATTCCAGGCAAGGAAGTTGTCTTTATTGAATCCTTAAGCCCAGCATTTCAGGAACATTTAGTCTCCTTATGTCACAGTGCTCATGGTAAACATTTTCTAAAAAGATTATTGTGCTGATCATTGGTGTCTCTGCTCCAAACTGTCTTGTAAAGGACGAGAAATTCTACAGAGAAATCAATAAAATTTTATAAGTAAAACCAATATAAGCTTCAGTTCCTGAAGACTTTAATGCAAAATGAGTATAGAGAACAGCAGAAAAAAAGTTGGAAAACATAATTCAGTAATAAAAAACAAGAAGTATAAAAGGCTTTGTAGAATATAAAGTAGCCTCAAATCTACATATTACAAATATTTTCTTTAAGGAAAGAATTAGGGCATACAGAAAATGATGAGTATCAAATTAACATTACCAAAAACTAAGTTAATTACATTGTGAAAGGAAATGACTGGTTACTAGTCTGGAGTCATTTTCAAATAATCTGTGTGTGTTAAGATCATCAGCTCATTAAAACAAAGATCAAAACAAATAACAAATTAGAAGAAGGAATAAAAATGAGAAGACAATATATAATTAAGACAAATCCAACATTACCTATTTAAACAAGATGTTGATGCCATAGCATGGGAAATGGATTTTTAAAATATATAAACATACTACCACAATTTCCAAAGGAAGTTTAGCCAATATAAATCAATTGTCAGGAAAAGGAAACCAAAGTATCCCAGAAACCATCTCAGCCAACAAACACTTGGCCTTCTAGTCACACAAAAAATATGACAACATATTTTGGTAACATTGGTTCAGAATATAAACATTTGTAAGATCTTGAGGGGGAGGATGGTAGAAGATGATGAGCAGTATCACATCATAAAATAAAATGAAGCAGTGGAGGAGGAAGCTTGACAAGTTATCTACTGGAGTCAGATAATCACAAAAGGCATTTATAGATAGACATGAAGTGAAAATAATAAACAGACAAAAAAAGAGGAAAATATATTTTAGAGTTTACATAAGAAAAAATTTTCTCCAACAATTATATTGTTGGATTACTCAGATTACAAATCCACAATGTCTGAGTTGAGGAGTAGAAACAGTACTAAAAAAATTGAAAGAGCTACACTACACTGAAGGGACTATAAAACTCATCCTTCAGTATAGCTATAAGTATACATATAGATGGAGATGAGAGGCAGAACCAGAGACAGAAACAGAGGGAGATGGGGGAAGGAGGGAGAGAGAGAGATATATAAATAGACAAAGAAAGACAGAAAGAGAGAGGCAAAGATGAAAGACAGAAATAGAGACAGAAAGAGGGAGAGAGGAGGGAGACAGACAGACAGACACAGAGACAAAGAGGGAAAAAAAGAGACAGAGGGAGAAACACAAGATCCAGGACAAATACTGCAGGAAAGTTGTGATTTAGGTCCCAAATGGAAGAAGAGTATATAAGTGGGTTTGATGACCTTTGAGGAATTAAGGCATATCTCTTTAATAACATGAATATTCTTCTAGTTTAGGGGCATTGTGGGGTAATGGACTATGAAGCCAGTCTCAGTCATGAAGACTTAGCTGTGTGACTCTGGGCAACTTATTCAACTTCTCAGTGTTCTGGGAAACTATAAGATGCAGAATAGCTTCCAATCTGCATTGCAAATGGAGAGAAATCATCAAGCATTTCTAACCCCATAAAATCACAAACAAGGACCATTTTTTTTTTAATTTCCCAGTAATGCTGCCTAGCCAGCAATCAACAAATATTAGTAGACAAAGAAGTGACTTTGTAAGATACTCCAAAGTCAGATGAATCAAGTGTTCAGATGCAGTAGCATAATGGATGCTATCAGGGAGATTTAAAATAGGAAAAGAAGGTCAACTGGTCGTGTAACAGCTGCAAGAAACAGCTATGAATAATACTAGTGCTCCATTGGTATCCACAAAAAATCAAAAGCTCTATCACAGTGTCCACATTTTTTGTGTTATCATTCTTTTGGGTGGTCTGATAAGACTATGACCTTTCTCTGAATGTTTTTACCTACATCTTGAATTAAAGTAAAAGCTAAATTTTAGTTAGAAGTTAGTAAAAATAAAGAGTAGAGCCATGACCCAAAGGAAGGCCCCTGGTACATTCGGTGTCCCATATGTGGAGGAGTCATAGGATGACAGAAGCAAAGTCACATAAGATTAGAAAATATTGCTAGGTTACAATCTCCCTTGTTAAAGACAGTAGCCCCATGATAGAGGTCTCAAATATATCAAAGGGTTAAAGTACATCCACATTAAAAAAAAAAAAGATTGTTCTCTATGTCTCTATATTTACCTAATAACCTAAGCACAATAGAACAAAATTAAAAAGAACAAGAGGAAGAGAAAGTGTAAGGGGAAGAAGGATAAGGAGAAGAAGAAAGACAAGGAAAAGGAAGAAGAGGAGGAAGAAGAGGAGAAAGAAGAAAAAAGGAGGAAGAGGAGGAGGAAGAAGAGGAGAAGGAGGAGGAGGAAGAGGAAGAAGAGGAGAGGGAGGAAGAAGGGGAGAGGGAGGAAGAGGAAGAGAAGGAGAAGGGGAAGAGAAAGGAGATGGAGAAGGAGGAGAAGAAGGAAGAAGAAAAGGATAGACAACTAGGTGAAAAGACTCTTAAAATCTTAAAGGACTGGGTGGGCCGACAAGCCATAATTCCAGGAAAGGATCACAACTTAATCCTGACAGGGTAAGGGTCAAGATAAAAGAACAAGGTGAGGGCTCAAACAGAGGGGAAACTATCCTAGCAAGGATCAAGACGATGCACCTGAATTTTATGATTCAATGATATGTAAAGGATTTTCCTGACTCAATTCTCCCAGTCCTAAAGGCAAGGAAGTGGGGTAGCCATAATAATTTTATTCAGGGCACAACATAGCTAGATTAGTTCTAAAACATCTTCAGGGCTCAGTACAATTTCCCAGCTGTACAGCTACTACTGGAGTGTGGACTCCACTAGAATTGCCTTTGGGAAGCTACATGGTGCAATGAATAAAATGCCAGACCTGGAGTCAGGAATACTCATCTTTGTGAGTTCAAATCTGGCTCAGATTCTTACTAGCTTTATAACCCTTGGCATGTCACTTAACCCTATTTGCCTCAGTTTTCTCATCTATAAAATGAGCTGAAGAAAGAAATAATGAACCACTTCAGTGTTTTTGCCAAGAAACCCCAAAAGAAGTCACAGAGCAGACGTGATTGGGACAACTAAATAACAACAGAAGAATAGTCTATGAGAATCCACAATGCAATAAAGTATCCAGAGGCGCTCTCTAGGTTAACATATATTAAGAATTAAATAGCCTTTAAAGGTCTGAGTACAACCTTTTATAACATTTTTAACGTTTTTAACATTATTAGTCACCAATAAGCATTCGTTAAGCTCTTGAAACATGGAAGGCATTGTGCTAAGTGTTGGAGATACAAAGACAAGAAGCAAAAAGAAAAGATTTGCCTTTAAAGAGTATATTCTGATGGAGAAAACAAGACATAATAGAGAGATTAACAGGAGGAGGGATGTGAAGGTCTAGAGAATTAAAGTTGGCTTGTTTGAAACATTCTTATAATGGAAACGTGCTTTGAGTTTCAAACTGGCTGTTGGAATTTAGTCAGTTTGGAAGGTAAGGAATATTTACATAGTGTAGTCCCTTCCCTCAAAGAGCTCAAAGAGTTATTAGAAGACTGAAATGGGGAGGAGGTTTATACACATTACCAAAAACGGAATATTAGAAGGATCGCAACAATATAATCCAATATGATGATACAGTGGACAGAGATCAATGGATCTCTGAGATCTTTGGTAAATCACATCACTTCTCTGGCTCTTCTTTTATTCATCTGTAAGATACTGAGGTCAAAATAGATCATCTCTGAGGTTTTCTCCAGGTCTAAATCCTACAACACACAAAAGGGCTATGGAGAATTTCCTGAAATAGCTAGGGAAATTTTCTGGGGGATGTTAGAGTGAGTGATCTCTAGGCTCCCTCCCAACTCTTCAGATTTGGTGTAAAGTATCTTCTGAGGAAAGAATGAGACTTGATATTGATCTTGAAAGATGGCTCAGATTTTTCTAAGAGAGAAAAGACAAGGAAGAGCATCCATTCCATGAAGCAGGTGGATTCTACTATTATGGGCCAGAACTCTGAACTTGAAACAAAGGATTTTTATAAGTACTAAGTCAGTGGAATTGACAGAGACAATAGTTATCTAATTTAGCATGGTTCAGTATGATTGATTTAATCCTATGAGGAGATGTTATGGGCTAGAACTTCAAATAAGGTACTAAATGGAATTGAGGAGACAATGTTTAAATCTAGTTTAGCACTGATTTAATCCTACAACAAATAATGGTTTTCTAGTGATATAATGATTGGTTTGTACTCAATGTGTAGCATATAAACTAGAAACCTCAACCAGGGAGATTCAGAGATTCAGAGACAAGCGGACAGAAGGCTGGAGGCTGAAGATTGGAGCACAAGCCCTTGGACTCAGACAGATTATCTCATCTCACAGATGGCAGGCTCTCCTCCTTCACTTCTCCACTGAAACCAAGGCTCCAGAAGGCCTCAGAAAACTAGCCGAGCCCCAAATGAAGGAGATAGGACTTTGAAAGAGACAATAAAGGATTTGGACTTTAACATCTGGCTACACTTGTGGTGATTACTGAACTGAAAAGAAGGCTGCTCCCAGAGACGCCAGAGAAAACAAAACAAAAAAACTTTACACTCCACCATGATCAAAAATAAAGATAAATGGGGAATTTGAAGAGGGACTCTGAAAAGACTAGTATGGCTGACAAAAAGAACCTTTGTTGGAAGATAGATTCTAAAAACCCTAGTCCTATCTTAGTCCTATAAGTGTCCTATGCCCCCTCAAAATTTCTCTTACCTGGAAGTTACTTGAGTCCAGAGAGGATTGCCTGAGAGCTGCAGAGAATATGGGTTGGTAAAAGGGTCTTTGAAATCTTACAAAGTCTTAAGAATCTTACAACTCCTCAAACAATTCAGAGTAGAAGGATATATGGTTCTAATGTCCTCCAATGTCCTCCATCATCTAAATGAAAAGGCACTAATAGACCAGGAATCCTTTCAGTGAGCCCCTTATGATTCTACGGAAAAAAACCCTGAATAATGATAACTGATGTTGATATGTTTTTGACTTTCCAAAACATTCTATGTACACTATTTCATTTGAGCTTCATCATAATCCAATAAAGTAGATGTCTCTTATATTTAAACTGCATTTTAAAGATAAAAAAAAAACAGTCTCAGAAAGACTACATAACTTGCCCTTGGTCAAAGAGTTGGCAAACATCAGAAGCAGAATTTGAAATAAAGTTTTTCGGTCTCCAAATCCAATGTTCTCTACAAGCTGCTTCTTCCAATGAAAACTGTGACAAAACAAACCCATTCCTCCAGCTGTGGCTTAAGCTGTACAAGTTAGAGTCCAGAAAAATCAGTGCCAGAAATCAGTGTAAGGCTTAAAGCAAATGGGATGAGGGGCAGCTAGATAACACAATGGATAGAGCACTGAACCTCAAGTCAGGAGAACCTAAGTTCAAATACAGCCTCAAACTTCCTTTAACTTCCTTAAACACTTCCTAGCTGTGTGACCCTGGGCAAATCACTTAACTGCAATTGCCTCAAAAAGAAAAAAAATGCAAATAGGATTATCCGAAGCCTCAGATCTTGTATCTGCCCTCCTTGCCCAATCACTTCAGCTCCAATTGGGTTGAAGATACTATTGAGTGGTCTATTCAAGCTCAAAGTTCCAATCTTCCCCTGTAATATCTTTCTGTTCCAGTTTGTTCTAGATGACACAATAACTCAATCTGTGTCAGTTTGTCCTAGATGACACAATGACTCAATCTATGGCAGTTTGTCCTCGATGACACAATGACTCAATCTATGCCAGTTTGTTCTAGATGACACAATGACTCAATCTGTGTCAGTTTGTCCTAGATGACACAATGACTCAATCTGTGCCAGTTTGTTCTAGATGACACAATGACTCAATCAGTGACAGTTTGTTCTAGATGACACAATGACTTAATCTGTGTCAGTTTGTTCTAGATGACACAATAACTCAATCTGTACTAGTTCATTCCAAGTGATATAATAATTCAATCTGTTCCAATTCATTCATTCTAGATGACACAATAACTCAACATATACACATATTCCCAGATTTAGAGTTGGAAGGAAGCTGGTCCATTTTGCTGAAGAGAAAACTGAAGGACAAGTTTAAACTTAGTTTTAAGTGGCCTAGCCAGAATTCAACCCCAAGTTCTGACTCCAAAATCGGTACTCTTTCTACCTCCTCATATTACCTTTAAAGACATTACATTAAAACAAAATAACAAGATGATTTTGGGAAACATCTGTCAATTCTCAAGATGCCTGTTAAAGAAAGCATTCGCCTCAGACAAATCATAATCCCAAGCTTTGGTCACTTCTCAGGGAATCTATAGTGTGATCTTTTATAAGACACTCCCTCACCACTATTCTATTTCACCATGGAAGCTCCCATGGGATGCTCCTCTGTAGAGCTGCTTTTTGTCATCTACTATTGAGCTGCTGCCATCTACTGAGCTGTCTTTAGCACTGGAGCTTCTTCTCCAAAGGGGATGTTTATCTGTCTTTTGTGGTGTTGACCACACCTTGGGTCCAGTTCGTTTCTTTTATTAATCAAGCCCACAACCATACACAGACAACACATCAAAGAGTCCCTCACACCAAAGTCCTCCCTTTTGATGACTTTGAGCTCCCCAAATACAACTGATTTTCAGGTTGGAATCAATAAATCTCATCTTGCTTCCATGTGTGAAGACCAGGAGTACAAAAGTTACCACTTGACCTCACTTAGAACTACTCAAAGGGCAGAGTGAGGTTTACAGACTTTTTTCTATATTCCCAGCATTTGGGAATGTTCTGTCAGTCTCTGCTCCCATTATATAGAGATAAAATGAGATCCATTTGGCATATACCAGGAAGGACTGTTTAAAATATGTTTACTGCTAATTTGCTGAAGATCCTGTTTGGTCCCCCAGACATCTTCGATCCTTTGAGGGAAAAATCATTTACTTCCATATGCCATAAAGGTATCAAGGGTTACTGCCATCCTCCTCAGTCTTCATTTGGCTCTATGCTTTTCCTCTCTTCAACTGCTTATTCCCAAGGAGTGATATTCTTTTTATTTTTTTTTTTATTTTTTTTTTGGAGTGATATTCAATAAATGGTAGAGAAGAGGAAGAAAAAAATCAAAAATTAAAAAGTTCTCTGGCCTCTACAATAAAATTTTTAACTTTGGAAACTGTCTAAGAATTAACCTACTTCTATATAAATTCAGTGCACTATAAGAGAACTCCATCTACAAGTATAACTAATCCTTACATTTTCTATTTGAATGTGAACCTTGGGCTTTACAAGAGAACACAAAAATATTTGAGAGTACAGACTTCAAAGATAGATTTGAAATAAAATTATCACATGTCAAAATAAAAATTTATCCTAAATTTTAGCAATAGCTTAGACATGAATAGAGTGCAATAAAATGTTAAGGATAGATTGAGAAATAGACATTTTAAAGCTAGGGTAGTATAAATTTTGAGGGCTTTTTTCCTCCATTAAGAATAAATAAGTCATATGCCACAATACTTACATGCAAAAAAGACTTGGGAAAATAAATATCTCCTAATATTATTTTTATTAATGAATAAATAAAGTAAAAAAAATTTCTTTCAAGTTAATATGAACATATTTGAATACTGTCTTATAAAATGCATTCTTGGTGAAATCAAGCAACTTGGACATTAGGTTTAAAATGTTTAGGAATTATATTTATTACAGGATACATGAATTTCCCCAGATAATAGTTTGTTATCCGTTTATTATCTGTACAAGAACTATTCAATGCATTCTTTTGGGATTTGTCAGAAAATCTGTTTCTTATGAGAAACTTTGCATTCAGCAAATACCAGCTATGACATCTATGAAGAAAATGTCATAGTATCAAAAAAATTATTATTGTCCTAATTTTATTACATGTGGCAAGTAAAATTTGTTCTTAGATGAATAGAAGTTAGTGAAGAAGGTCCTCCCCTTCAAAAAAAAAAATGAAGAAAGAAGATAATGAGATATTTAACAACATAGTAACAGGAATCAAATGAGGCATGCCTCCTTAAGAAATTCTGCAAGAAATTTTTTTTCCTAATAGTAAATCAGACTTCAAAGAGAGCAGCAGATAATAAAAACTGAATGTGAAGATTTCCTGGATTTGTGATGAGGGAGTAAAGAGGGAAAAGAGACGGAGAAAGAACAGAAAAGAGAAAGATAGAGGGATAGAAGGAGGAAGGAAGGTGGAAGAGGAAGAAC
The DNA here is from genome assembly GCF_016432865.1 of Antechinus flavipes. Lineage (NCBI taxonomy): Eukaryota > Metazoa > Chordata > Mammalia > Dasyuromorphia > Dasyuridae > Antechinus > Antechinus flavipes. The sequence goes on along the minus strand of NC_067403.1, from coordinate 81,166,254 downwards.
ACAGAGGAGGAAGGGAGAGAAGGAAGATGTATGGGACTATATTCTATAGTTCTTAATTTAGCCAATCTTTCTCAATTTCTCTATTTCTTAATCAGTACCAAGTTGTTTATTGAGTGCTGCTCTTGTAGTATAGTTTGAAATCTTCTACTGCTTGACCTCTTCCTTTAACGAATGCTTTTCATTATTTCCCTTGAGATTCTTGATCTCTTGTCCAGATAAAGCTCATTATTAGTTTTTCTAGCTCTATAAATTAAATCTCTGGTAGTTTGGGATGGTAATGAATATGTAAATTAATGTAATTAGTTTTGTCATTTTTTTATGTTGGCTCTGCCTACTCATGAGCAGCTAATATATCTTTTGAGTCTGTATTTCTGAAATAGTGTAACTATTTTCAAATAGTATCTATCTTGGTAAGTAGGCTACCAAATTTTTTTTATAATCTGTAGTTCCTAAATGGAATTTTCTTTTCTATCTCATCTATTGGATTTTATTGGTAATACATATAAATACTAGTGATTTGTGTGGATTGATTTATATTCTGCAATTTTGCTGAAGTGATCATTTCAATTCATTTTAATTGACTCTCTGGGGTTCTCTGAGTAACCTATCATATCATCTGGGAGAGGGGGAGAAGCATAATTTTGTTTCTCATTTGTCTTTATGCATCCCCTTTATTTCTTTTTCTTATCTAATTGTTATAACTAGCAATTCTATCACTGTATTGGGTAATAGTGATGACAGTGGACTTCCTTCTTTTATCCTTTATCTCATTATCTTCCTTCTCTTCCCTTCTCTTCATTCATTTAGTATTTTGGGCAATTGAAATTTGAACTGAAGAGTATACAATGATTGGTGACACTGAATATTAGAAGAAAATAAAAAATAAATTAAAGAAGGAAAGGGGGTTTGGACATGTATACAGAGGCAACAAGAAGAGAAGAATGAGGAATTTGACCCCGTATTGCATGGTGGAGACAGCATACAAAGATGAAATTCTCCTTACTCAAGAAACTTTTAAGCATTATAGAATTGGAAGAATCATATTTAATAGCTATAAGATGTAAAGAGAACAAATTTTTCTTTTTATAACTACCCAAAAAATTTCAACAAATACCTCCATCAGAGAAACTCCCCAAAGCCATCCATCTTTAAAATTAGTGATTTTTTTCAAAGTTCCCCAAAGTCTCCCAAGAAAATGGCTTTCATTTTCTTGCCATAAGGAATGTCCAAGGCACCAATCAATTTTCTGTAGTTTGCAGGGTGAGGGGAATAGTGGGAGGCAAATGAGAGGTACTATTCTATCAACCAATCAACATTTATTAAGTGCCTTCTATGGACCAAGCATTGTGCTAAGCACTGAAGATACAAAAAGAAGCAAATTATAGTCCTTTTCCTCAAGGAGCTTACAATCTATTTAGCCAACCTCATTTTATTTAGGAAGATGATTGAAAAATATTGTGAAAGCTTAATGAAAGCTAGAAAGTAACTATTGAGCTTATTCTTGTTCAAATGTTCAGTTTTGTTTGATTTCTTCAGGACCCAATGGCTTATAGCACTCCAGGTACTTCTATCCTCCACTATTTCCAGAAATCTATCCAATCTCATGTTCACTTCTTCCATGATACTATTTATCCACCTTATATTCTGCTATTCCCTTTTTCTTTTGCCTTCACTCTTTCCAAACTTCAGTCTTTTTTTCTTCTCATTATTCTGTCAAAGTATTTAAGTTTTAGCTTCAGTATTCAGCATTCCTGGGAATAGTCTGAATTAACTTCTTTAAGTACTGATAAATCAATCAATCTTCTTTATGTCCAAAACTTTCAAATCTCTTCTTTAGCACCACAATTCAAAAGCATTGAGTCTGTGGCACTCAACTTTCCTTGTAGATAAATCTCACAGTCATATGTTGAAACTGGAAAAAAGCACGGCTTTGACTATACAGACTTTTGTCAACTAGGTGATGTCTCTACTTTTTAGTGTGCTGTCCAGATTTGCTATAGCTTTCCTTCCAGAGAATAAGCATTTTTTAATTTCAGGATTGTAATTGCTGTCCACTGCTGTCCACAGTGATCTCTGAACCCAAGAATAGAAAATCTGACTTTGCTTCCATTTCTTCTCCCTCTATTTGCCAGGAAGTGATGAGATCAGTTTCCAAGATCATAGTCTTTCTATGTTAAACTTCAAGCCAGCTTTTCCACTGCCGTCTTTTACTTTTATCAAGAGGTTTCAATTCACTATTAACTGTCATTATATCAAGCATAGTCAAAAAGGCTAGCCACACAATATCTTCACTGGGATTTGACCTTGAGAAAACAGAAATATAGATATATTCAAAGAAAAATTTTCAACTGAATACCCAAACAATAGCTAACAATTTTTTTGTGTGTAACTGGGACAAATAAGGAATAGGATCCTATAGGATAAGGTTTATGAAGATGTCATGTGATATTATGTTATATTGAGGAAAAAGGAAAGACTCCCTGGGCTCTTAGAAACTTAAATTTCTAAGCAATTGAAAGGAAAAAAGGAATGCTATAATATGAAGCCAACTTTATACTTTTTACTCTCAGGGAAAGCCCCATTTACCTATCCCTAGTTCTAACTCTACTAAAAGTATTTCTTTTTTTTTTTAATTCCAAAAGTCAATTTTATTTTTTAAATACTTTAAAGTATATGTTAAATATAATATATGTATACATATCCATACAGTTATTTTGCTGCACAAGAAGAATCAGACTTTGAAATAATGTAAAATTAACCTGGGAAGGAAATAAAAAAAATGTAAGTGGACAAAAACAGAGGGAGTGGAAATGCTATGTAGTGTTTCACATTCATTTCCCAGAGTTCTTTTGCTGGGTGTCGCTGGTTCTATTCATTATTGAACAAATGGAACTGATTTGGTTCATCTCATTGTTGGAGAGGGCCACGTCCATCAGAATTGATCATCATATAGTATTGTTGTTGAAATGTATAATGATCTCATTTCATTCATTATCAGTTCATGTAAGTTTCTCTAGTCCTCTCTAAAATCCTCCTGTTGATCATTTCTTACAGAACAATAACATTCCATAACACTCATATACCACAGTTTATTCAGCCATTCTCCAATTGATGGGCATCCACTCAGTTTCCAGTTTCTGGCCACTACAAACAGGGCTGCTACAAACATTTTTGCACATGCGGGTCCCTTTCCCTCCTTTAAGATCTCTTTAGGATATAAGCCCAATAGTAACACTGCTGGATAAAAAGGGTATGCACAGTTTGATAACTTTTTGAGCATAGTTCCAAATCACTCTCCAGAATGTCTGGATGTATTTGCAATTCCACCAACAATGTATCAGTGTCCCAGTTTTCCCACATCCCCTCCAACATTCTGCATTATCTTTTCCTGTCATCCCAGCCAATCTGACAGGTGTGTAGTGGTATCTCAGAGTTGTCTTGATTTGCATTTCTCTGATTAATAATGACTTGAAGCATATTTTCATATGGCTATATATAGTGTCAATTTCTTCATTTGAAAATTGTCTATTCATATCTTTTGACCATTTATCAATTGGAGAATGGCTTGATTTCTTATAAATTAAAGTCAATTCTCTATATATTTTGGAAATGAGGCCTTGCTAAAAGTATTTTGGGGGCTTGATGGGTTTTGTTAGTGATCTGTGAAAAAGCAGTCCCCTGGAATTATAAGCAAAAAAGTATCTAGAGAAATTCATAAGCAGTGCCCTGGATAAAAGGAACAGAGTGAAATTGGCTTTTTAGAAATCACTAGAATGAGAAATGCCTTCAAAAACTTAATTAACTGCCTCATACACATTAGTGTGGGCTTTTTCCATTCTACATAAATCCATCATGTTTTACACATGAATGTCAGTCTGGATGTGTGAGACCAGTTCTGTAATGACAAAGTGATGATAACCAGAAGCCTATTTTCCAGCCAGCGACTTGATTACAATAAGACTCATGATCCTATTCTTTGGAGTCAGAATTTGAGGCCCCAATATGAGTGGTCACTATAAAGTTTTGAGGCTGTGTAATTGCAAATATGAGGGGCACCAAACCATTGATCTTGATCCAATGAATATTGCTGTTGTTGAATTATTTCCCTTTTGTCCAAATGCTTATGGAGTTTTCTTGGCAAAGACACTGGAATGGTGTGCCATTTTTTTTGTTCAACTAATTTTACAGATAAGGAAATTGAGGCAAACAGCATTAAGGGATTTTCCCAACACAACTAGTAACAATTAGGAAGTATCTGAGGCCAGATTTGAACTCTGGAAGATGAGTCTTTCTGATTCCTTGTCCGGCACTCTATCCACTACACTACCTAGTAACAAGTTGGGTAATAATGCTGGATAGGGACAGCTTCCATAGACAACTCTGAGGTCAGTCTAGAAAAAATAGGCCCTGAGACAGGCCTATGCTGGAGCCAGTTTGAATCAAATCACCAAACAGGCTCATGAAATCCAATTGTTAAATTTCCAATTGAACATTTACACTTCAGAAATTGGTAAATGCTAAAAGTCAGGGCTTGATTTATAGTTTTCTTGATTGTTCAGATTTAAGAAAATTGTTGAGAAAATGCTAATAATGTAAATTAAACTTAATTGATTTATTGTTTTCTTGATGGTTCAGATTTAAGAAAATTGTTGAGAAAATGCTAATAATGTAAATTAAACTTAATAGTGTGTATGCATCTTTTTCCAGAAAGTTGGTTGTTTAATATTTCCTAATGTACTCCTACCTGAGATTTGCATGTAGGAGCAAATATGGAGATTTCTACAAAGGAGGTAAAAGCAATCTGTGAATCAGTGGAAACGAGGCCTCTGACAAAGTGTGGCAGAGCGTCTGGGACTTCCTCCAGAAAGTGTTGTTCTCATTACCAGCAAAAAATGTAGTCCTGAGTTTTCAACCCCCATTTCCAGACTGAACAGAATTGGCTGTCACCAGGCTGAGCTGCATTGAGATAATAAATACACTAGCTGCATTCGGGGCCAAAGAGAAGAGTCTTAGAAGATTGGAGTGAGAATATTGCATCTCAATTCTGTCACCTACTTTCTATTTGACCTTTTGGTTGTTAAATCATATTTGACTTCATGATTCATTTGGGGTTTTCTTGGAAGAGATATTGGAGTGGTTTGTCATTTCCTTCTCCAGCTCATTTTACAGACAAGGAAACTGAGGTAAATATCATTAAGAGATTTGCCCAGACAGTTAAGTGTCTGAGATAAGATTTGAATTCAGGTTTTTCCTGACTCCAGGTCCAGTACTTTATTCACTGCACCACTTTTCTCATGATGTTGGGGAACTACTTTCATCTGAGTGGGGCACTCAGTTTCTTCATCTTTAAAAAGGAAGGGAAGACACAGTTGTATTCTTTAAGCTTCTTTTTGCTCTAAATCTATGGTCCTATGGTCCTAGTAGGCTAGATAATTGGCCCAAATTACTTTTCAGGGAATAGTAGGAATTAGAACTTGTGGATGGATTATCATATCATATAGTATTAGATCCCATATAAGATATAAAAAGACAATTTATGCAATGCAAAGCCAACTTATGTGTTAACATTAGAAAAGTCCTACATATACATATAGAGTCCCAAGTCAAGAAAAACTCCAACTCTGGTACAAGACAGATTTCATTGGATTCCGTTTGCCCAGATGATGTAGAGGAAAGTGCAAAATTTATTTCAGGCATATTCAAAGGGAAGTCCTGCCATCTTAGGCTTCTTGCCTAGAAAACATAAGCAGTTAAACATTTCTGAAGCTGGAATGTCAAAACTTATCTTTGTGGGTCAAAAAAAGATGGACAAAAATCTAAGCAGAGACTGACCACTTTAAATATAATAATTAAACCAACACAATGTTATCTGAGAATTTCCATGTTGGTCAAAATGTTCATGAAGAAGCAGATCTTATCATCTCCCCATCAGGATCTTCTAAGGGTCAAAAAAAAAAAAAGATCATGTTAATCAGAAAACTAGAAGAAATTAAGAATTCAAGCATCATACCTTACCACCCCAACCAGAATGTTTCAACAATCTCTTCTTATATAGTCAAAGAACATTTCTGTCAAAGTAAGACTTAGTGGCACCTGAAGGGGAGGTGACATTTTGGGTCTATGCTAATATGATTGCCCCAGGAATGACATCATGGGGCTTACTCTAGAACTATCATTGGTGAAAATTTTAGTTTCCATTCTGTTCTTTAGTGTTGGATGGGAGGGATGGAACAAGATGGCAGAGTAAAAGCAGGAACTCACCCAACCTCTCCCCCAAATTACTCCAAATTACTCCTGGAACGTCAGCAGAGGAGGTCTGTGGAACAAGTGTGGGAACCCAGCATTCAATCCCAGAGCAGGCTCAGCCCCAGCCCCAGCTCCAGCCTGGACCTAGCATTAGCAAGGCGGGACTTCTGAATCAGCAGCACTGCTGGAGGTTCTAGACCTCTCAACCTGGGAATACCAGAGAGGACTCAAAAGGTCATTGGAGAGGGACTATGGCAACAGGGTGGGAGTCTGTATGCAGTCCCAGTGCAGCCCCAGTCAGCGGAATCCCAGCCCGCACCAGCATACTAGATCTTACAGCTACAGTAAGGCGGGGATACACTTAACAGCTCCAGGGAAGAAAAGAGTGCTGGTGGTCAGATTCCTAGAAGGATTTTTGAAAACACAGCTGCACAAAACTCCTGAAGCTTGGGACGGGGTACCCTCCTCCCTGGAAACAGAGTCCCTACTTCAACAAATAGTTAAAAGCCAAGTAATAGGCTAGGAAAATGAGCAGAAAACAAAAACAAAAACAAAAAAAAAGTTTCTGACCATTCAAAGTTATTATGATGATAAGAAGGATCAAAACACTCAGAAGATGATAACAAAGTCAAAGCTCCTATATCCAAAGTCTCCAAGAAAAATAAGAATTAGGCTCAGGCCATGGAAAAACTCAAAAGGGACTTTGAAAATCAAATAATAGAGATAGAAATTGGGAAAGAATTGAGAGAGGTGCAAAAGGAAATACAAAAAGCTAATGAGGAGAAAAATGCCTTAAAAAGCAAAATCGGGCAATTGAGAAAGGAGGTACAGAAGCTCACTGAGGAAAACAATTTCTAAAAAAATAGAATTGAGCAAATAGAATTTAATGAATTTATAGTAAATCAAGATACAATAAAGCAAAATCAAAAAATGAAAAATAGAGTATTGGATGATAAGTTCTAGACTTATAACCAATATTTCATGACACTAAGATAAAAGTTAAGTGAAGTCTATTGCCTAGCCACTTAGGAAACCATGGGAAAACAGTGAGGAGCAAATTGATTTATGATGCTCAAATTTGCTGTCAAAAACTACAGCTAGGAAATAAGAATACAGCAACATTCTTTTGTGGATCACTGAAAAAAATACAAGATGGTAAAGAAGATAGAATGCTAGGCAGAGATTCAAGAAAAACTGAGTTCTAATCTTTCCTAAGACAATAGGGTAGCCTAGAGTCAAGATTTCTCTTTGGGAGCTCAAACATGGCCTTAGACACTTATTAACTGTGTGAACTCTGGACAAATCACTTAACCCAACTTGCTTAGCTTCTTCATCTGTAAAATGAGCTGAAGGAGGAAATGGCACTTTGGTATCTCTGCCAAGAAAACTTCAAAATGGGGCCATGAAGAGTTGGACAAGATTGTAAAATGACTGAACAACAGCAAACAAGACTTCCAATAGCTGTGTGACATCCTGGTTCTTTCCAATTCTCTATTTACAATCCTATACCTGATAAAGAATGACATCATATCATTTAACTTACAGACTGGAAAGCCTAGCACACTAAAAAAAAGAATACCTGATTCAAGGTGCACAGACCTGCAGAAATGGTATATTTCCACAGCTTTCAACTCAGTGAAGAAATGGTTAAAACATAAGTGAAAAAAGCAAAACAGTATTGGAAAAATCCAGCAAAGGCTTCATCTATAACCTGTAGCCTGCTGAAACCAGATTTAAGGACATGATGTGGTGACCTATGTAAAAGGCCACCAAAGATACTTTGATCTGTTTTAGCATGAGGAAGCTAATCCCAAAGAAGGAGTAACAGCTCCACTCCTATTACAACCCCCCTACAATTTTCAAAGAGACAAACACCAGTGAATGGTACCTACTCTTCTGGGGACAATAGTGAGCTAGTCTGAGTGGCTCCTGTATATTCCTGGATATTCCTCACTGGACAAGCAAGCAGACTGAGTAGTTCTTATGGAGTGTTGTTGGAGATAAATTCACCAGGAGAAACCACTGGAGATCATGTATTTAGAGGGAATTTTTTTAATGCGACACAACTCTCACTTGAAATATCCAGAAGCAAAGGATGGACCAAGAGAAGATTTGGGGCGGCCATCACAAAATACACACCCTCGGACCATATATGGAATTACAAATGACTCTGGAATATATGGGACATTGGGACAAATGGCCATTCATTCATGGTTCTTTTTATCTTTTAATTATAAAATATTTATCTCATATCATAACTTGAATGCTTTTGCATCTTAAATTAGGGTCAGTGTTGTACAAAGGAATGATATTGGGGGAGGAATGGGATAATGAATGAATAATGTTTCTCAGGATTTCTGGACAGAGTTTACGAGTTAAAAGAGTGAGAAAATCTTTTCTAGTTTGCGACAGTTTAGTCTTACTTTTTGCCCAGTTTGGTGAATCCAGCTAAATTAATGCTTTTATATAAGACCCAGAGGCTATGACAAAATTCCTCAGACAATTGGAATAGATTTCTTGTGTGACCTCATTTTGCTTCATCAAATAGCTTTCAAAGGCTTTTTATACTGAACTCTTTAAGTCCTATAATGGATTTCTTGAGAATCATACCACTTAGTTTAAGTTAAGTAATTTGATTAAGTATCAATCAACTTCACCCTTATACATGTATGTTGTATTTATAACATGTCCATGTTGTATTACCCCAGACCACCCAGTAGAATGTAAACTCCTTGAGAACTGTATCTACAATGTCTAACACCATACTTTGTATACCATTATTGTTCGGTCATTTTTCAGCTATGTCTGACTCTTCATGACCCCATTTGAGATTCTCTTGACAGAAATATGGAGTGGTTGGCCATTTCCTTCTCCAGTTCATTTTACAGATGAGGAAGTGAGGGTTAAGTGATTTGCCCAGAGTCATTTGAGACTAGATTTGAACCCAAAAAAGACTAGTGTTCAGGACTCTAGCTTGGCTCTATCCATTATATCGCCTAACTGTTCTTTTTCAGACATAAGTATACATATGCACACTATTACTTCCAGTTTTAAAAAAATTCACATTTCTAGAGTTGATATAGATATAAGTGTGTATATTTTGATTTTTGATATGTATATAATCATTTAGCTACTATAAGAACAAGACCAGATCATTCTGTTTGGCTACAAAAGGGCATTGCATTTACACAGTCTTCCTCAGTCCCTCTCTAAGGAGGACTGTGACATTTTGTTATTGTCAGTTTGGCCAATAATACTTGCAGGGGCCTGGCATGAACCTCAGCTAGACCAAAACCAGCTGTGTGAGAATCAAGCCAGAAGAATAAGACTGCCGGCCTGGGTTATACAAAAGCCATTTTCATCTGCTCGAGACACTTCAGGGGCAAGAGTTGAGAGATTACAAGATTTGAGAATCCCCAAGACTACTCAAGCATCCTGGCTTTTGGCAGCTCCCTTTGCCCTGTTTTCCGAGGGCCCAGATGGACTTTAATTAGTGATGAGTGCTAGAGAATCCCCCAAATTATGAATCTTTGCTGCCACATTGTCATCTCTGAACCAAATATACATTATCTCAATTCCACCCATTTGCATCAGGAGTTTCTGCTTGCAATTAGAGCTTCCAACTAATAAAGTAAGATGTAATTATAGATGTTCCACTTTAAATTCACATTGATATATTTGTGGCTGTCTGGGGCTCCAAATCAAAGGCTAGAGAGTGCCTCAAACGCAAACTCAAAAATGCACGCCATTCCCATTTCTGATGGGGGACACGCTCCTGGCCAAGGAAAGACCGCTGTTGTTGAACCTCAGGTTACATGCGTGTCACCTCCTCTCCCCAGCTTCCCAATTCAACCTTGTTTCCTCACTTTTCCATTTCCTCCCTAGGTAGACTGCCGTGTCAGTAGCACAGATTCAAAGATCAAGTGTTCTTTCTGCTGCCCCTAAAGCTGAAAATAACTATGAACTGTCCCTCTGGAACTTAGTTCTACCATCAGGGGCCAAGTCTGACATCTACAATCGACTGAAATTGTTCTTCCTAAAATTCCCAGTGACTCTGAAGTGCCAAATTTAAGGGCTTTTTTTTCCTATCCTCAGACTTATTTACCACTTGTTTACCAAGGCATCAGCCTTGAACGCTATTGATCTTCATCTTCTGAATACTCAACTCTCTAAATTTTTTATGATGTTGCTTTGTCCTGATTCTCCTCCTATCTACCCATTCTCCTTTGCTTAATATTCCTACAGGTCCAAACACTATCTATGAGAATCCCTTAAGGCTCTGCTTTAGGGTCTTTCTTTTTCTCCTATTATTATCTTACTTGGTTATATCATAAACAACTTTTGTTCAGTTATGTCTGAGAATCTAAAAATATTCTTAGATATTTTTAACCAGGCTCACCCCACCATACATCTCAAACCCAGTTATCTCCTTTTTTAGAATAGTATTATGTCATTTTCAATTACATGTAAAGACAATTTGTCATTCATTTTTTAAATTATGAGTTCTGATTTTTTTCTCTCTTCTTCCCATGGATGGTAAGAAAAATCATATAAGTTATATATGTGTAATCATGTAAAATATATTTCTATATGTTATGTTATGAAAGATGAAACAGAACAAAAGGAAGCAACATACACACACACAAATACAGAGCATGAAAATAGTACACTTCAATCTGTATTCCTGCTTCATTAGTTCTTTCTCTGGAGGTGTACAGTATTTTCTGTCATGAGCTCTTGGGACTATTTGAGATCATTGTAGTGCTGAAAATGGCTAAGTCATTCATAGTTGATCATCGTACAATGTTGCTTTAACTATGGACAATGTTCTCCTGGCTCTGCTTTAAAACTCCAACATATTTCAAAGTAAACATTTTCCAAAACAGAATTCAGTATCTTTTTTCCCAAGTCTTCCATTATCCTCTCAATCATTCCTGGTCAAGATCATCCTTGATTCTTTACTTCCTTTCAACCCATTTATTCCATCTGTTACTAAGTCTTGCACTTTGTATCTTGATATTATCTTCTATATGACTTTTTCTCTCCATTCACTCTTCCACCACTGTAACAGGTTCTCATCATTCCATTTCTGAAGTCTTACAAGAACTTTATGATTGATTTATACCCTGGCTATCCCACCATTGCGATCCTTCCTCTACCCAGCTACCAAAGTGATCTTCCTACAGCTCAGATCAGACCATATCATCATCCCTACTCAATAAACACTAGTGGCTCCCTTATACTAGTTACCTCCAGGACCAAATATAAAGTCCTTTAGTATTTATAATCTTGGTTCCTTTCTAGGCTTCTTACACTGTACTCCCCTTCACATAGTCTGTGATCCCATGATCCTGATCTTTTTGTTCTTTGAACATGATGGTCAATGTCCCTATGACTTTTCACGGACTGCCTCTCTTCTTCTTAGTTTCCTTGGCTTCTTTCAAGACTCAGCTGAAATCATACCTTCTGCAAGAGTCTTTTTTTCTAAAACAATATGGAAGAAACTAGGTTTATACCAGTATCTCACTCCAAATACCAAGATAAGGTCAAAGTGGATATGTGATTTAGTCATAAAGTTGATACCATAAGCAAATGAAGAAAGCATTGAATAGTTTATTTGTAATGTTTATGAGGGAGAAAAGAATTTAGAACTAAATGAATAATTTTGATTATAGAAAATTTAAAAGTTTTTGCACAAACAAAATCAATGTAATGAAAATTAGAAGAAAAGCTGGGAGTGGGGCAAAGATTTACAGCAAATATCTCTGATAAAGGCCTCATTTCTCAGATATATAGAGAACTGACTCAATTTAGAAGAATACAAGTTATTCCCCAATTGACAAATCATCAAAAATGTGAACAGGCAATTTTCATTTAAAGAACTCAAAACTATCAGTCATATAAAAATGCTCCAAATTAGAGAAATGCAAATTAAAACAACCTCACACCTATGAAATTAGCTAATATAACAGAAAATAAAATGATAAATGTAAGAGTAGATATGGGAAAACTGGAATACAGTGTTGATGGAATCGTGAACTGATCAACCATTCTGGAGAACAATTTAAAACTATACCCAAAGGGCTATAAAACTGCATATTATTTGATCCAGCAATGCTACTGTTAGGTCTATATTCCAAAGAGAATTTTTAAAGGGAAAAGGGGAGGATATATTTAGACAAAAATATTTATAGCAGCTTTTTTTGTGGTAGCTAAGAAATGGAAATCAAGAGGATGTCCATCAATTAGAGATTGGCTGAATGAATTGTGGCATTAGATTGTGATGGAATAGTATTGTACTATAAAAAATGGTCAGCAGGCAGATTTCAGAAAAATCTGGAAATATTTACATGAACTGATGCAAAGTGAATAAGCATAATTAGAAGAATGCAATTGTACATAGTCATAGAAACCTTGTTTGATGAAGAATTGTGAATGGCTTATCTATCATTCAACAATAAAATCCAAGACAATCCCAAAGACTCATGATGAAAAATGGGGGCAAATAGACCCCAAAGAAAGAATTAATATCTATTACAAACTGAAACATGCTATTTTTATGTTTTTTCTTCCTTTCTTTCTTTCTCTTTCTTTCTTTCTTTTACATGTAAACTCTAGATCAGATTATTTACACTTTCAAGAAGGTAAGAGAAGGAAGGAGAGAGAGAGAATTTGGACTTCAAAACTTTTTAAAAAACAAAATTTAGAAACTATTTTAACATGTAAATATTTTTTGAAATTTTTTAAAAAGATTTTTAAATAGAATCTGTTCCTGGTCTTCTTTGCCTATCAGTGCTTTGTCTCTCAGATTATCTTCAGTTTACTCTCTCTCTCCCTTTCTCTATCTCTCTTTCTTTCTTTCTCTTCTCTCTGTCTTACTTTCTCACTTCTTCTCTGCCTCTTTCTCTCTAACTTTGTCTCTATATATACTATATATATGTATATTTAGAGAGAAAGATAAATATATATACATATCTAGATAAATATATATACATATATGTATACATATATAACATGTACCTAGTTATTTGAATGTTATTTACATCTTTACTTTAGAATGTGAGATCTTTAAGGTCAAGAATGATATTTTTTGCCTTTCCTTGCATACTCAGTGTTTAATACATATTAGAGGTTTAATAAACACTGTTTAACCAACTGGAATGTAGTTAGTTTATAATAAATATTTTTGATTGACTGATTCCTCCTCCAGATAATGGTCTTTCAAGCATTTGAAAACAATATCCTATCCATATCATGCCCATCTTTTTTTTTTGTCCAATCTCATTATTTTCAGCTTCTTCAATCAATACTTATGCTACCTGAAGTCAAGCTCCTCACCATCCTATGCACTTCTATCAGAATAATTTCCAGCTTCTTAATTCCTAAAATATAGTATCCAAATTTGAAAGCAATATTCAACTATATATGGTCTAGGATATAAATGTCAAATACAATCTGACAAAGGGAAAGTGTAGGGGAATTATTATTTCCCCAGGCCTGGAGGACTCCCAATCTTTCTTTATTCAAACTAAGGGCATAGTAACTGTTTGGCCATCATGTCATTAAATTGCTGCTTGATTCAAATAAAACTTCATTTAGAGATACTTTCAAAAAACAGCAGCAATTAATTGAGTTACAACAGCCCCTTCTTTTTTATTAAAAGAAGAATAGAGTTAGTGGATCTTTTACTGATATTTCTACAGGGACTTTTTCAATACAATTTTGTCAATGGAAATATTTCCTTCTTCCTTTTGGTGTTAATGACAAATCATATAAAAGGATAAAGATTTCATATCATTTATCACAACAATCATTCTGTGAAAATGACACTGTCATGGCCTCAGGGACTAAAGATGCTGAGAGACTATTTTCTATGGAAAGCAAGTTAGAATGCATGAAATGGATCACATTATTTTTCAAGACCAAAATACTAGCATTGTTTTAGTCTCCTACATAATCAGATATTTGCTCTGATATGTTTGGATAAAGCTGCACACTGAAAATTAACTTTTGGAGATCACCAAAGCAAGAGAGATCAGTAAAATATCAAAAAATATCAAAAATATCAAAAAGTCAAAGATAGAATAAAGAAAAACAAACACTTATTAAGTATCTAATATATGGCAGGCAATGTGCTAAAAGCTATACAATTATCTCATTTGATTCTTATAATAACCTTGGAAAGCAGGTGTTATCCCTAATTTGTAAATGAGGAAAATAAGGCAGAAAAGGAGAGTTTGTTACATATGCAGGGTCACACAACTAGTATCTTAGACTAGATTTGAATTCAGTTCTTCCTGATTCTAGGCACAGCACACGAATCCTTACATTACCTAATAATGTACATATATACACATTGTCTATAGTACTTTATACTTTCTTTATTATAAAGTACAACAACATCAAAGCCAAGAGAATCTACTTTCCCCAGAGGTGTTCTCTTATCTTAACCTCTCACTTTATGATCCTTTGAAAAATCTCTAAAATCCCTGGAAAATTGAAATGTTCAGATAATTTTGAAATATAATGTCTTGTCTTCAAAGTCACATGTGAGGCATGTTTTTTTTTTCAAAATATGGATCATTTATGTTTTTTTCTCATTTTTTGTTTATTTTCATAATTGTTTTGTTTTTAGTTAAGCAAATCCACAAAAAGAAACAAATAAACAAAATATAAAATGATTATTCATAAAATCATAAACTTCAAAGGAGTCATTGAGGTACAGGGGAAAGAATGCTATCTGGACTCAGAAGATATGGACTCAAATCCTATCTCTGACACTTGCTACTTGTGTGAATTTGGACAAATCCCTTCACTTCAGTTTCCTTGTTGTCAGATAAGGCAATTGAAGTAGATGGCATCTAGATTCCTTTCCAGTTGTCTACCTATCAACTTGCATTAGCTTTAACTTATCCTTGTATTAACTTTTTTTAATAACACAGTGGAAAGACAACTGGCTTCAGCTAACTAGAAGACCTGTGTTCATGTCCCAGTTCTGACTCATACTGGCTATGTGTTCCTAGGCAGATCATTACCATCTCAGTGTACAAGGAGATTCTCTAAGAGCCAAACTGCATTGATAGAGAGAATTCCTCATCTGGAGGTCCCTACCATATTGAAATAACAAGTCTGGTCCCATCCTCACCCCACCTCCTCAAATTAATTTTAACAAAATAAAATCCAAAAAAAAGCCCTGATACTTCCATATCTTTTTTTTTATGATATTGATGGTGTTATTAATATTTGTAAGTTTCTGGGAAGATTTCAGTTTAAAATAGATTCTGAAATTGGAAAATTAGAGTAAATGAACTCTATCCATATGCATCTGGGAATGTTAAACCCAAATCCCATCTAAAGGCAGAAATATTAAATTAAATGACCTTTCCTCTGAAAGGGTTAAAATCATTCATTCAATTCAATTCAATTTCCTACTATGGGCAGACATCAGAATACAAAGACAAAATAAAACAATTCCTGCCACTAAGGAGCTCACATTTTCCACAAGAGATGCAACATTTAACAGTCCAGTCCTAGAAGGAAAAATACTCTAAATTACTAATAATTTGAAAAATTTAAATTAAAGCAATTCTGAGGTTCTACCTTAAACTCCTCATTTTGACAAATTTAACCAGAAAATGAAAAAGGCAAATCTTCAAGGGGCCATGAGAAAAACATATTATTATACTGTTGGTGAAGCTATGAATTGGTCTATTCTAGACAGCAATTTAGAACTATAGCCAAAAATTACTTTTAACCTGGTGATATCACTAATAGGCCAATACCCAAAGAGATTAAAAAAAGAAAAAAAATCTCTTTAATGTATAAAAATATTTATAGCAAGCTTTTTAGTAGTGTCAAAGTGGAACTTAAGGGAATGTCCCCATATTATTAGCATGCTATTTTTTAAAATATAAAATACAGTATATACAAAGCAATGCAAAATAACTTGAAGAAAAAGAGGGAATAGATGAAGCTTCTTAAACAAATGTTCCCTGAGTTGTGCTTTAAAGGAAGCTGGGGATTCATGTAGTGGTACTGAGAAAGGAGGGCATTTTAGACATGGGTGAATCAATCGTTCAAAGGTATGTTGGTGGGAGACAAAATACCATTTGCTTGATATAGTCAGCAGGCAATTTTAACTAGAACAGAGGGTGTATGAAGGAAATGATATAGGGGGGAAAAACTATAAAAGACAGGCTATCCAGCCTGCTGTTATAAAAGAGAAACTTATAAGAAAACTTTCTGGAGATTTTATCAGTTCCTTGATAGAGGCAATCAGTTATATTAATTGACAAAAAAAAAAAAAAAACCTCTGAGAAAACTGTCAAAAATTAAGTATAGAGCAATACCTCATACCACATACCAAGAAAGCCTCCAAATGCATACATTTCTTTTTCTTTAATTTTTAAAACTTTTGATTTTCAAAATATATGTGCAGACAATTTGTTGATATTGATCCTTGCATAGCCTTGTGTTTCAGATTTTCCCCTTCTTCCCCCCACCCCTTCCCCTACATGGCAAGCAATTCAATATATCTTAAACATGGGAGAAATATGTTAAATCCAATATGTGTAAACATATTTATGCAATTCTCTTGCTGCACAAGAAAAAATAGCTCAAAAAAGGAAAATAAATGGGTAAGAAAACAAAATGCAAGCGAACAACAACAAAAAGAGTGAGAATGTTATGTTGTGATCCACATTCAGTTCCCACAATCCTCTCTCTGGGTGTAGATGTCTCTCTTCTTCACAAGATCATTGAAGATGGCATTAGTCATCTCATTATTGGAAAGAGTCACATTCATCAGAATTGATGATCATATAATATTGATGTTGCCATATACAATAATCACCTGGTTCTGCTCATTTCACTTAGCGTCAGTTCAAATAAGTCTCTCCAGACCTCTCTACAATCATGCTTCTGATCATTTCTTATAGAACAATAATATTCTATAATATTCATATGCCACAATTTATTCAGCCATTCTCCAATTGATGGGCATATACTGAGTTTCCAGTTTCTGGCTACTACAAAGAGGGCTGCCACAAACATTCGTGTACATACAAGTCCCTTTCCTTTCTTTATGATCTCTTTGGGGTATAAGCCCAGTAGAAACACTGCTAGATCAAAGGGTATGCACAGTTTGGTAACTTTTTGAACATGGTTCCAAATTGCTCTCCAGAATGGTTGGATCAGTCCACAATTCCACCAACAATATATTAGTGTCCCAGTTTTCCCACATCCCCTTCAACTTTTGTCATTATCTTTTCCTGTATTCTTAGCCAATCTGAGAGGCATGTAGGGGTGTCTCAGAGTTATCTTAATTTGCATTTCTCTGATCAATAATGATTTAGAGCACCTTTTCATATGATTAGAAATGGTTTCTTCTGAAAATTATCTATTCATATCTTTTGACCATTTGTTAATTTGGAGAATGGCTTTAATTCTTACAAATTTGGGTCAGTTCTCTATATATTTTAAAAATGAGCCTTTTATCAGAACCCTTAAATGTAAAAGTGATTTCCCAATTTATTGCTTCCCTTATGATCTTGTCTGCATTAGTTTTGTTTGTACAAAAACTTTTTAACTTTATCTATTTGGTGTTCAATTATGAATTCCAGGTCTTCTTTGGTCACAAAATCCATCCTTCTCCCACAGATCTGTGAGGTAAACCATCCTATATTCTTCTAATTTACTTATACTATCACTCTTTGATGCATACATTTCTTAGAAACATAAGATCACATCATAAAGAAATTAGGGAAGCAAAGAAAAAAAATCATCCTTTAATGTATAGGAGGATGAATGCAAGACCAAAAAAAGAAACAAAGGTCACCAAAGTAAGAGACAAGTTTTTACACAAAATCAATATAGTTAAAATTAGAAAAGGAACAATTAATTAAGGAGAAAAAGATTTTTGCAAATTTCTCTGGCAAAGGCCTCATATCCAGAAATATCAGGAATTGACTAAAATTTTTTAAGCATAAGAATTATTTTTCAATATAAATTGTCAAAGGACATAATAAACAGGCAGTTTAAAATGAAGAAATCCAGTCTGATAACAACTATATGGTGGAAAATACTCTAAATCATCAATAATTGTGATTATTTAAAATTAAAACAATTCTGAGGTTATCTTTAAAGCCCTCACATTGGCAAACAATATTTTTTAAAAAAGGAAAATGATAAATTCTCAAGAGGTATAACAACTATATGGTGGAAAATACTCTAAATCATCAATAATTGTGATTATTTAAAATTAAAACAATTCTGAGGTTATCTTTAAAGCCCTCACATTGGCAAACAATATTTTTTAAAAAGGAAAATGATAAATTCTCAAGAGGTAAAAACATGCCTTTTTGCTGAAGCTGTGAATTGGTCCAGCCATTCTTAAAAGCAATTTAGAATTATGGCCAAAAAGTTAGTGAATTGTACATTGCCTCTGACCCAGCGACATCACTACCAAGTCAATACCCAAAAAGATCAAAGAAAGAGAAAAAGGTTCCTTATGTAAAAAAATATTTGCAGCAGTTCTTTTAGCATGAGAAAGAACTGGAAACTAGGGGAATGTTCCCTATTAATTGGAGAATGGTAGGACAAATTGTGTACACAAATGTGATGAAATCATATTGTGTTATAATAAATGATAAAAGTATGGTTTCAAAGAAGCCTGGGAAGATTTACATGAACTAATACCAAGTAAGATGAAAAGAACCAGGATAATAATGTATATAATACCAATAACACTTTGAAAGATTTAAAAGCTCTGATCAATACAATATCCAAACACATTTCTAAAGGACTAATGGTGAAGCATACTATTCAAGAAATAACATAAAATCCATGGACTTGAGATTTAACATGAAATATACATTTTTACCTATGACTAGTGAGGTAGATTTGTTTTGCTTGCCTACATATGTCCTATAAAAGTTGTTTGTTTTTAATATTGGTGTAGTGAAAGAGAAAGGGACAAACAAAAATAAATGTTCAGAGAATAAAAGAAAGCCTCTAAATACTCTCAGAAAAGCAAAGCAGCTTTAGATACATATTGAATTTATTATGAACTTATCTCCAATTTTCTCTATCCATATATAGTTTGTATATAATCCATGCTGTCTCCCTGTGAGCACTTTTGGGGATAAGGATTATTTTTTCATTTCTAGGAATCCCTAGAATATAGCCCAGTACTAGATACAGAGTAATTATTCAATGTTTGTTGAATTGGCTTGAAATTCCTAAAGGAAAAAAATATGTTTCATGATGTTTTTTGGAATGATTGAGTGTATAAAAACATAAACACATTTACATATAATATTTTGCCCATCCAAGTATACAGGTCCACTGGTTCAAGAACTCCAGATTATTAATCCCTAATGTAGGGCAATAGAAACAGAATGCATATATATTGAATAATAACTTTATAACCTTCAAAGAGTCATTACAACTCTCATAGAAATCTGACTTTTCTCCTTGTGAATAGCTTAAGTTTTCAAACCATAAAATTGTTCTTGTTTAGCCAATTAATCATGTTTGATTTTTTCCTGATCTCATTTAGGGTTTTCTTGGTTTTCTACATTGGTTTGCCATATCCTTCTCCAACTCATTTTATAGATAAGAAAATTGAGACAAATCAGTGACTGTCTCTGGGTCATACAGCTAGTAAGTGTCTGAGGTCACATTTGAACTCAGGTCCTCTTGATTCCAAGCCCAGAGCCACTTAGCTGCCCTTAGGTCATAAAGTAATAGTTGTCAAATAAATATTGACTGCATGCGAATTCTCCGAATGAGATTGTCTCTCCTTAGAACAAGTTACCTTGCTCTGTTTGTGATGTCAATAACAAATACTATCTAGATTTTTTTAGAGAGATATTTTCCTTTTAAAACCAGTATACATTTGCTGCTTAGATGAGCTGGGAACAGAGACTCATGTTTTGAGAGACTCATGGGAATATGTTACCTAAGAAATTTCTAATCATCTTGGAGTGTGAGAGTCACAATGTAAGAACACTCCACAAAAACAAATCCTGTTGTATTTTGTGTTTTGGCTGCTTCAGAAACAGTACCCCCCCATCACGAAAACACTACATAAAAAAAGAAGAAAGAATTGTAAGGAACAATAGAGGATGTCTGGTTTTTTGCTCTTGGGCTGGCAGAGGATGAGGAAAATGATAGTCCACTATCTAGTACCCATATACTCCATCTTCATTCTGAAGTTAGAAATTCCTAATGGTGATAATTTCCTAAAAACTGATTTGTTAGGCAGGTTGCCCAGTTTAGGGTCACAAACACAGCTGGGAGTAATTTCTTTTCTTTAGCAGATGTTGGCTCAAACTCCATTGATAATCAGTAATGTTAAATTATAAAGGAAAAATGATAAGGGAGGAATAAAACAAAGCAAAAACTGTTTATTTAGGCTTCAAAGTCAAATGTTTCTCTAAAAATAAAAGACCCCTGAGTCAGATAAATAGGTGAGAAGAAATTATACCAAATTCTCTCACTCTTACACTTGATGTGCTAATACCATTGGTGTCAGTATTTGTCTGACATCCTTTCCACATTTTCATACACACATGTACACAGACACACACACACACACAGAGTCACAAAATGTGCACCCTGTACTTGACCAAGAATATCCTCTATAATACCCTTGAAAAGTATTTATGCAGTCTCCTCTTGAAAATTTCCAAAGGAGCTTACTATATCTGAAAGCCATCTGCTCTACTTAGAAGTAGCTCTAAATGTTGGGAAGAAGTCTTTGTTTGTTCGGATTTTTATCTTGTGTCCATCTTCTTTTCTCCAACCTTCACTCTTTTTTCCTAGTTCTCCATTCTGTGTGGAGCCAACCAAGACAAATTAATCCTTTTTCTACGCGACAGTTCTTTAAATAAAAAACAGCACTTATGTCCCTTTACACATTTCAGTTCTCCATTTCTTCCAACCAATGCTATTATTATGACATGATCTATAATCCCCTTCCATAATCTGTTCACCCTTTTCAGTCTAGGCAAGTTCCAAGTTGTCAACATTCTTCCTAAAATGTAATATTGATAGCTGAACAGAGGACTCCTGACATGACCTGACCAGGATAGGGAGCACTGGGGTTTTTACTTCTCTTGTCCTAGAAATGAATAAAATTGATCTCCTTCTGATATAAAGACAATACAGTTGTCATCATCAGATGGGAACTGAAAATTATCTATGCATATATTTTGAAAATAAAAAGCTTTAATTTAAAAAAAAAAGTCATCTGGGATGGTTAAATGGATAGAGCACCACCCTTGAAGTAAGGAAAATCTGAGTTCAAATTTGGCCTTAGATGTTTAACTCTTAATAGTTGTATGACCCCGGGCAAGTCACTTGCCTCACAAAAAATAATAGTCCCAAATCATGATTGCACAACCAATATGTCACCTACCCAAAGTTTCAGGGATAGAATTTACCTTCATGATTCTTTGGAAGATATCAATCACTTGACTAGAATTTATGGGAGTCTTTCAGCAAGAAGGAGTCTTGAAAGATTATGCCATCTCTGCCCTACTTTTGATTCGGCTAGCAATGAACCATTTAGGCCCCTGTGAATTTATTCTATTTTTTCTTATGTTCACAATTTCTTTAGTGAATTTCCCATAAAAATTAGGATTCAATTTTTTTGCTTCATTGAAGATTAGCATTTTTCCCCAAAATACAGAATAAAAATTGGGAAAAGAAACAGCAAGGTAATAAAAAGCTCATTGCCTTCAGCAAAACTATAACACAGGTAAAGGCAGTTTTTGGTATGTCATCTTCCCCACTCCCTTCATAGCTCTAGTCCTACATTTCTCCCTTCAATCCCCAATCAGAAACTCTCAAGAAAGGATTCCATCCATTTACTGGATGTATAAGTGATTAATAACTAAAAGTTATTTATAATCCAAAGGCAATCAAAATATTAACCAAAGTAAATGAAAATGATAAATAGCATCAATATGAGTCCAAAGATTGGGGTTCCAATACATTGGGGTCCATCTCTGGGCCTATTATTTATTATGTGGTTTACTTTGGACAGAGGAATTAATCTTCTCCAAGCCTCATTTTTCACAATTTGTAAAATGAAGACAATAATATTTTATTATCTATTCATGGAATTTGTAAAGCAAATGAGTCAATACATATGATGTCTTTCTTAAAATGAAGCATCTCAGTATTATAATGATTTCAAGAATCAGTTAAAGAGCAAGAGGAACACTGGAATTAAGAGAATGGTTAACCTTCTTCATTCTCTAGCAAACATTACTCGCAAGTTCTATTTGATTTTATTGGCAAGAAGTCTGCTTTCGTGACAATGATAATGGCCAGTTGGTTAGGTAAGACCAAGCTCCCTCCCTCCTTCCTTCCTTTCCATCTCTCCTCCCTCTATGTGCATAAGGTATCATACCCTTATTAAAGATGCTCTTAAAAGCGTTTTTTCTTCTCTTTTGCACCTCTCAACCCTCCCAAGATATCTTGAAGTTTACTAGTAGATTTATTTCTTAAGGACCAGGCTTTAACTCAAAACTAATCTGATTCTCATTGACCACCAATAGGTCCTAAACCAAGTCCCATTTGATTATTGTTTGAGTCCTGATTGACTCAGATGGATTGAAGGGAAAAAGCAATCATTTCTATTTTGGCCAGAAATCCTGAGGATCTTCCTCTCCCATATTTATTTATTTGTTTGTTTGTTCAGATTTTTTTTTTGGACTAAGTGAAAGAGGAGATGTTTTGCCTTAATTGCTACTTAGCCTTGATCACTGAATGAGCGCAGCCCCAGTCAAATTGAGACTTGTTGAAGACTTTAGCTTAAAAAGACCAACATCTCCCATTTCATCCAGACCAAATCCAGTCGTCATGATCTATATCTGGGCACTGGACTCAGGCAACTCTGGAGGGGAAAGTGAGGCTGATGACTGCACAACCCTCCCTCATTTAAACCTAATTCACTTTCCTGCCATGGCATTCCCACCCTGATGTTATGGTCTTTTTTGAGAACTAAGGACAAACAACAAGAAGAAAAGGTAAGACCCCACTGGATTGTATATAACTTGAAGACAAGAACAATCTTTCATTTCTTTGTTTAGCACAGTTTTTAGCACGTAGAAAGCTTTATTAAATGCTTGTTGACTTGAGTTGATTGATGGAGAAGTGTCTGTATGAGTGGAGAGAAGAACTCCAATGACCATCATTTCATATGTGAAATAATGATATAAAAGTAGATATAACAGGATGTATTAGCAGATTTCATACAGGATAAAGATGAACATTCGAGAAAGATACTGAGGTTTTGACACAGGGTGATTGGTAGGTTGGTCCTGCCTTCAACATTAATAACAAAACTGAGAAGAGGGAACAATTTGCAGAGAAAGATATCCAGCTTTATTTTGGACATGTTCATTTTGAGATACTTCTTGGGAGAATTTGTGAATAGATTTCATGAGAGTAATCAAGGAAGGACATATAAATCTGGGAATCACCTTCCTAGAGATTATCCATGAACCCCCTGGAACTGTAGAACTGTTGAAATTACCAAAATAGTATATGAAAAGAAAGGGAGAAGATGAAACTCTCTGAGAATGAGCTCATTTTTTCCATGAAGTATTATATAAAGTTCTGAGCTGAGAGAATGAAGGAATGTGGCTTAAAGGGAAACTTGAAGAAAAACAAAAAGATTTGAAATGCCCATTGTTCCACAAGGAATAGCAAACTGATTAGGGAGTTATAAAAGGATTGTCTTGAAATATAAATTTGTACTGGACCTAAATGGCAGAGTTTAATGATTTTCTCTAGTTCTATTCAGCAGCACATGAATAGGAATGAGGGAGGAAAATGTAATTAGTTAGAAGTAAATCAATGTTGTGGGTTGGCAAATCATGATTGCCTAAAGGACAAGGTAAAGGTAAAAGAGAGGAGGCGATCATATAGAATTGAAATAGTTCATCATGAGGTCAAGATGGGGAAGGAAGAAGAGTAGAGCCAGTTGTATGATTGATGGCCTGGCAAAAGCAAAAACAAAAATAGGATAAGAAGGCATAAAGGTTTTAGTGAGAATGAAGAAAAGGATTAAGTGTTTGGAGGTACATGGAAGCTAAAGGTTCAGAATCACTGAGGAAGAATATAATGGAGAGGGAGGGAAAGGGGGAAGCTCCAAGAGGATACAGGAAAAGTCAGAAGTAAAATCCCAAGAAGTCAAGTCAGAAACCAGGAGACTGCAAGCCAAGTCTCTCCCTGGGGTGGCTCCTAAGTAGTGAGGAAAAAACTCAAAAAGGGGGAATTGATGGCCAATGGAGGTCTAGAGAAGACTCTGTGGTGAAAATGAAAGCTGAGAGGTCTGATGAACATAGATATAAAACAATGTTAGTAGGCATCATTTTTAATAAAACATCATGATGTAACTGAATTTTTTTCAAGGACTTGACAGAAAAATGTAATAACCCATTACAAAATGTATTATTTTCAATAGTATTATTCTGAATCATTAAACTTGGATAGTTGTTTGCATTAGAAAATTTATTTAAAAGAAAAATGTTTGTATATTTACTAAATTTCCGTCCATCTACTTAGTAGGAAGAACAATAAACGGAAGTATAAAAGAACAGAGGTTGAGTGCCAAAATAAAAAGATAATAGAGAAGGTATATTATTGGATGTGACAATGGACTGGATGACCTCTAAAATTTCTCAAAACTCTTAAGACTGTATTATTCTACTTCTTATAATAACTTTTTAACTTTTATCTCTTCTTTAATCTTTTCTGATTCTCAAATAATGCCTTCTGTCTCTAAAAATCTGAGATTCTATTACAAGAAACTAAACCAATAAGTATATATACAATAAGCTAATATGTAAAACACTTTACCAAATTTAAATCACAATATAAATCCAAATTATTATTATTAAGCATTTTTAGAGTTTAATCATTTTTCCCCATCACTAAATGGAACCCTTTGTTTCTAGCTCCTATATTCACAGTTTTCTCCAAAGAGGAAGAGAATGAAAATATTTAGTCTCCACAAATCCTTCTTTAGTACAATATTATTTCTTCAAAGCAGCTCTAGTAACAAAAAAGATAATATATGTGATAAAGGCAAGAGCCCAGGAATCACAATCATCAGGCCTCCATACAAATGCCGGTATCTGCTATTTAAGACCTATATGATGTCAGCTAAGTTGCTTTTCCTCTCTGGAACTCAGTTTCCACTTTTTTAAAAATGGGAAGAAAATTTAAATCAGGTAACTTTAGGGTCCCTTCCAGTTCCGAACCCTATTACCACCCTGAAAATATAGCAATACCTCAAGTTCTTCACAAAAGAAAGCAGTTCAATTGCTATGTGGCTAACAAATATCATAAATGAATTTTTATCAAAAATTGTCTGGTTTGCTCAGACCTAAAAATTAGGATTAGCCAATTTACTCCAATATTTTTTAAAATGTGGTTTAGTACTCAACATGGGAATTTTTCAGGTCAAGAGAATGCATTCCTTTTTTCCTCTTGACACACTAAAGTAGAAGGGGGAAAGCAAAAAAGGAGAAGGGGAGAGAAGATGGGAAGAGAATGGAATATAAGTTGGCACCTTCATTCTGGAGCTAGGAACCAAAACTCAACAGCATCAGAAACCCCAAGACTCCATTGTGCAGTGGAGAAGCACATAGTTCTGCTATGTGGGAAGTTAGGGAAACCAATTACTTAACTCCTATGAACAAGCCAGGATTGGGAAATGCTGGGTGGTGATTAGGATTTGGCCAGAAATCCTGAGGATCTTCCTCTCCCATAAGGATAGGGGGGATAAAATATATTTTCCCCTGTAAAATTTTTTAAAATTCCAAAGATGTAGGTTGTCATTTCAGTGCCCCATTAAGTAAAAATTCCATTAAGAGACTAAAAGTCTCATCACACATGTGCTTATGGTATGTCCATTAGTTGCTAATTCTGCCCATCCCCTGCCTCTGAATCTGGTGAATTGAAACTAGACATGGAAAGTTCAGTCCCTATGAACAGGTCCACTCAAACTGGCTCAGGTTCATTTGTCCTCTCCTGTTTAAAGATTTTTGTTGGGTTTTTTGGACATGGCCCA